>NC_087474.1:160459315-161085800 GCF_036417665.1 Passer domesticus | reverse complement strand
AAAAGAACACCCCTCACACTTTTCCTGCTGTTTTATCCCAAAAATCCCCTCAGAAATCCCAAAATTCCCTCAAGAAATGCAAAAAATCCCTCAGAAATCCCAAAAATTCCCAGCCTGACCTCGCAATTTCCTCAGGAATACCTCTGGGATTGATCCCAAATCCTTCCCTGCTCAGGCAACTCCCTCAAAATCCATGGAAAAGAACCCCCCTCACACTTTTCCCGCTGTTTTAAATCCAAAAATCCCCTCAGAAATCCAAAATTCCCTCAAAAATCCCAAAACTCCCCTCAGAAATCCCCAAAAATTCCAGCCTGACCTCGCAATTTCCTCAGGAATTCCTCTGGAATTGATCCCAAATCCTGCCCTGCCTCAAAAATCAATGGAAAAGAACCCCGTCCTCACACTTTTCCCGCTGTTGTATCCCAAAAATCCCCTCAGAAACCCCAAAATTCCATCAAAAAATGCAAAAAATCCCCTCAGAAATCCCAAAAATTCCCAGCCTGACCTCGAAATTTCTCAGGAGTTCCTCAGAATTGATCCCAAATCCTGCCCTGCCCTCAAAAATCAATGGAAAAGACCCCGTCCTCACACTTTTCCCGCTGTTTTATCCCAACAATCCCCTCAGAAACCCCAAAATTCCCTCAAAACCCACAAAATCCCCTCAGAAATCCCAAAATTCCCTCAAAACCCGCAAAATCCCCTCAGAAATCCCCAAAAAACCCCGTCCTCACCCGGGCATTCCGCGGCCCAGTGCCCTTCCCCGCCGCACCGGAAGCAAAGATCGGATCCGCCCCCGAACTTTTTTCTCCATTTCTGCTTCCAAACCTGGGGGAAAAAAAATCCCAAATCCCAAAATTCCAGGCAGGGAGAAGTCGGGAATTCCCCCCAAAAAATCTGGGAATTTTCACCTGTCTCCGGAGGAATTTTCCCCTCTGGGATGCGCGGGTGTAAGTTTTCCTCTTCAGGTTGAGGCGGACGAAATTGCCGCGCGGGGGCTCTGAGGGGAAAGAGGGATTAAAAACGGCGGGAAACCCGGAAAAACTGGAAAAAAGGATTTTTGGGATGCGGAATTTTGGGATTTTGGGATCTTTAATTTTGGATTTCTGGGATTTGAGGTTCACAGACTTTTGGATTATTTTTTTTTTAATTTTGAGGGTGGTTGAATGTTGGGATTCGGCAACTTTTGAGGGGTCTGAGTTTTGGGCTCTCCAAGTTTTGGGGTTCTTCGATTTTTTTAATTTTTAGGATTTTGGATTTTTGGATTTTGATTTTGGATTTCTGGGTTTTGGGGTTCACACATTTTTGGGATTTTTTTTTTAATTTTGAGGGGTGTTGAATGTTGGGATTCTCCAACTTTTGAGGGTCTTTGATTTTTGGGGTCTCCAACTTTTGGGTTCTTGGATTTTTAAAATTTTTTTGATTTTGAGGTTCTTGGATTTTGGGGATTTTGATTTTGGATTTCTGGGTTTTGGGGTTTTCAGATTTTTGGGATTTTTTTTTAAATTTTGAGGGGTGTCAAATTTTGGGATTCTCCACCTTTTGAGGGTCTTTGATTTTTGGGGTCTCCAACTTTTGGGGTTCCTGGATTTATTGAATTTTTTTGATTTTGGGGTTCTCAGATTTTTGGAATTTTGATTTTGGATTTCTGGGTTCTGGGGTTCACAGATTTTTGGGATTTTTTAAAATTTTGATGTGTGTCAAATTTTGGGATTCTCCAACTTTTGAGGATCTTTGATTTTTGGGCTCTCCAAGTTTTGGGGTTCTTCGATTTTTTTAATTTTTAGGATTTTGGATTTTTGGATTTTGGGATTTTGATTTTGGATTTCTGGGTTTTGGGGTTCACACATTTTTGGATTTTTTTTTTAATTTTGAGGTGTGTCAAATTTTGGGATTCTCCAACTTTTGAGGGTCTTTGATTTTTGAGGTCTCCAAGTTTTGGGGTTCTTGGATTTTTAATTTTTTTTTTTTTTGGGATCTTTAATTTTGGATTTCTGGGTTTTGGGGTTCACACATTTTTGGGATTTTTTTTTAAATTGTATTTTGAGGGGTGTCAAATTTTGGGATTCTCCAACTTTTGAAGGTCTTTAATTTTTGGGGGTCTCCAACTTTTGGGGTTCTTGGATTTTTTAAATTTTTTTGGATTTTGGATTTTTTGATGTTTAATTTTGGATTTCTGGGTTTTGGGGGTTCACACATTTTTGGGATTTTTTTTTTAATTTTGAGGGGTGTCAAATTTTGGGGATTCTCCAACTTTTGAGGGTCTTTGATTTATGGGGTCTTCAGCTTTTGGGGTCTTGGATTTTTTAAAATTTTTTTGATTTTTGGGATTTTGATTTTGGATTTCTGAGTTTTGGGGTTCACAGATTTTTGGGATTTTTTTTTTAATTTTGAGGGGTGTCAAATTTTGGGATTCTCCAACTTTTGAGGTTCTTTGATTTATGGGGTCTCCAAGTTTTGGGGTTCTTGGGATTTTTGAATTTATTGAATTTTTGGGATATTGATTTTGGGTTCTCATTTTTGGGGTTCTCAGATTTTGGGATTTTTCAGATTTTGGGGTCTTTAATTTTGGGTTTTTGGGGTTTGCAGGTTTTTGGGGTCTTTAAATTTGCGGTTCTCAGAATTTTTGATTTTTTTGAATTTTGGAGTCTTTGTTTTAGGGGATTTTTCAATTTTTTGGGGTTCTCAGATTTTTGGGTCTTTAATTTTGGGATTTTTTTGAGTTCTCAGATTTTTGTGATTTTTTAAATTTTGGATCTTTAATTTTGTGTTTCTAGGTTTTGGGGTTCTCAGATTTTTTTGGATTTTTTTCTGATTTTGGGCTCTTTAGTTTTAGGTTTTTCGGGATTTTTTGAATTTTGAGTCTTTAATTTTGGGGGTCTCCCAAATTTTGACATTCTCCAATTTCTGGGATCGGATTTTTGGGGTCCTTTAATTTTGGGATTCTCCGATTGAGGAAAAGTGGGAAAAAAGGCGGGAAAAGCTGAGAAAAGGTGGGAAAAGCCAGAAAAAATGTGGGAAAAGCCGGAAAAAAGGGAGGAAAAGCTGGATAGAAATTGGGGAAATGGGAAAAAAGGTGGGAAAATGGGAAAAAAACTGGGGAAAGTGGGGGAAAAAAGGCGGGAAAAAACTGGAAAATAGGTGGGAAAAAGGCAGGAAAAGCTGGATAGAAGGTGGGGGAATGGGAAAAAAATGGGAAAAAGGGGAAAAATTTAGGAAAAATGGGAAAAAAGGTGGGAAAAACAGGAAAAAATGGGAGAGACATGGGAAAAAGTTGGGAAACACTGGAAAAAGGTAGGAAACCTTGAAAAAAACTGAAAAAAAGGCAGGAAAAATGGGAAAAAAAGGTGGGAAAAGCCTGGAAAAGTTGGGAAAAACCAGAAAAAATGTGGAAAAGCTGGATAGCAGTTGGGAATATGGGAAAAAATGGGAAAATGGGAAAAAGGTAGGAAAAGTGGGAAAAAAAAGGCAGGAACAACTGGAAAAAAGGCAGGAAAAGCTGGAAAAAAATGGCAAAATGGGAAAAAAATGGGAAAAAAAACTGGGAAAAAGTGGGAAAAAAAAGGCGGGGAGAAACTGTAAAATAGGTGGGAAAAAGGCTGGAAAATGCCAGAAAAAAATGTGGGAAAAGCTGGATAGAAGTTGGGAAAATGGGAAAAAAATGGGAAAAATGGAAAAAAAAACTGGGAAAAGTGGGAAAAAAGGGCAGGAAAACTGGAAAGTAGGCGGGGAAAAGGCTGGAAAAAAGGCGGGAAAAGATGAGAAAAGCCTGGAAAAGTTGGAAAAAACAGGAAAAATGTGGGAAAAGCCGGAAAAAAGGGAGGAAAAAGCTGGATAGGAATTGGGGAAATGGGAAAAAAAAAAATGGGAAAAATGGGAAAAAAGCTGGAAAATGGGAAAAAACTGGGAAAAGTGGGAAAAAAAGGTGGGAAAAACTGGAAAAAAGGTGGGAAAAAGGCGGGAAAAGCTGGATTGAAGTTGGGGAAAAATGGAAAAAACCGGGAAAAAGGTGGGAAAAATTGGGAAAAAACTGGAAAAAGTGGGGAAAAAAGGCGGGAAAAGCTGAGAAAAGCCTGGAAAAGTTGGGAAGAGCCAGAAAAATTGTGGGAAAAGCTGGAAAAAAGGGAGGAAAAGCTGGATAGAAATTGGGAAAATGGGAAAAAAACTGGGAAAAGTGGGGAAAAAAATGGGAAAATGGGAAAAAAAGGCGGGAAAAGCTGGATAGAAATTGGGAAAATGGGAAAAAAATGGCAAAATGGGAAAAAGGTGGAAAAAGTGGGGAAAAAAGGCAGGAACAACTGGAAAAAAGGCGGGAAAAACTGGAAAACAGGTGGGAAAAAGGCGGGAAAAAAGGCGGGAAAGTCGGGAAAAAAGGCGGGAAAAGCTGGATAGAAGGTGGGGAAATGGGAAAAATGGGAAAAAAGGTGGGAAAAGTGGGAAAAAAAGGCGGGAAAAAGTAGAAAATAGGCAGGAAAAAGGCAGGAAAAAAGGCGGGAAAAGTTGGGAAAAGCCAGAAAAAAGGCGGGAAAAGCTGGATAGAAGGTGGGGAAAATGGGAAAAAAATGGGGAAAAATGGGGAAAAATGGGAAAAAAACTGGGAAAAGTGGGGGAAAAAAGGCAGGAACAACTGGAAAACAGGAGGGAAAAAGGCGGGAAAAGCGGGAAAAAAAGGCGGGAAAAGGCGGGAATTACCGAGGCCTGCGCGTGGCTTTGGGTTTTTTTCCCTCCTCCTCCTCCTCCTCCTCCTCCTCCTGCGGGATCTCTCCGGATCCTTCCCCGGCTCCACTTTGGGATTGTTTCTTTTCCGGGATTTGCCGGATCCGCGAAAGCCCGGGCTGGGATCCCCTGCGCAGCTTGGCCGGGGCCTCGGCAGCGCCGCAGCCGCAGCCGGCGCGGGGCCGGGGCCGCTTCCGCCCGCAATTCCCCAGGGATTCCTGAAATTCCCGCTGGGATTTGGCCCCAATTTCTGGGAATTCCCGCTGGGATTTGGCTCCAATTTCTGGGAATTCCCGCTGGGATTTGGCTCCAATTTCTGGGAATTCCTGCTGGGATTTGGAGTTGATTCCCAGAAATTCCTGCTGAGATTTGGGGTCGTTTTCCAGGAATTCCTGCTGGGATCTGGCTCCAATTTCCGGGAAATCCTTCTGGGACTTGGCTCCAATTTCTGGGAATTCCCCTTGGGATCTGGGGTCGATTCCTAGGAATTCCCGCTGGGATTTGGGGTCATTTTCCTGAAATTCCCGCTGGGATTTGGCTCCAATTTCTGGGAATTCCCGCTGGGATTTGGGGTCAATTTCCTGAAATTCCCGCTGGGATTTGGCTCCAATTTCCGGGAAATCCTTCTGGGATTTGGGGTCGATTTCTGGAATTCCCGCTGGGATTTGGGGTCGATTTCGGGGAATTCCCGCTGGGATTTGGGGTCATGTTCCAGGAATTCCCGCTGGGATTTGGCTCCAATTTTTGGGAATTCCCACTGGGATTTGGGGTCACTTCCCAGGAATTCCCGCTGGGATTTGGCTCCAATTTTTGGGAATTCCCACTGGGATTTGGGGTCACTTCCCAGGAATTCCCGCTGGGATTTGGGGTCGTTTCCCAGGAATTCCCGCTGGATTTGGGGTCACTTCCCAGGAATCCCCGCTGGTTTCTTTGGGATTCCTCGCACCTCCGCACCCAGGCGGGGTCCAGGGATCCCAACGTTTGGGCCACGCTCCGTCGCAGCCGCCGGAATTTTTCGGCCACGGGAGAAAAATCGGGAATTTTTCCCAGCGAGGGAGGGAGGAATTCTTGGGAATTTTGGGGGTTCTTCAGGATTTTCCGGGGGATTTTCGGCTCCGAGCTCCGGGGTTTGCTGGGCCTGGGGAGGTTTTGGGATTTTCCGGGGATTTGGGGTCAGAGGCGGCTCCTGGAGGGAAAGGAAAGGAAAAAAATCCCAATTTTTTCTCCTCTGGAATTTCAAATCCCAAATTCAAAAAGGATTTGGGGGAATTCAAGGTTCGGGGGCTCCAATTTTTGGGGTTTCTGATTTTGGGGTCTCTAAATTTTGGGATTTTCCCATTTTAGGGTCTTTGGGTTTTGGGGGTTTCTGGTTTTGGGGGGTTTTGATTTTGGGGGATCCTGATTTTGGGATTCTCCCATTTTGGGGTTTTGGAATTTGGGATTCTCCAACTTTTGGGGTCTTGAATTTTGGGATCCGAATTTTGAGGATCTCTGATTTTTGGGATTGGTGATTTTGGGATTTTTCCCATTTTGGGATTCTCCAGCTTTTAGGGTCTCTGATTTTTGGAGCTCCCTAATTTTAGGATCCTCTGGTTTTGGGGATCCTTAAATTTGGGGTTTTTTTTATTTTTGGGGTCTCCAGCTTTTGGGGCTCCCTGATTTTGGGGTCTCTAGTTTTGGATTTTCCCATTTTAGGGCCTTTGGTTTTATGGGGTTTCTGATTTTGGGGGATCCCTGATTTGGGATTCTCCCATTTTGGGGTTTTGGAATTTGGGATTCTCCAACTTTTGGGGTCTTGAATTTGGGGATCTCTGATTTTTGGGATTTTTCCCATTTTGGGGTCTCCAAATTTAGGATCCCTCATTTTGGGATTCTCCAGCTTTTAGGGTCTCTGATTTTTGGGGGCCCCTAATTTTAGGATCCACTGATTTTGGGGTTCTTAAATTGGGGTTTTTCTGATTTTGGGGTGTCCAGATTTTGGGGCTCCCTGATTTGGGATTCTCCCATTTTGGGGTTTTGGAATTTCCCAACTTTTGGGGTCTTGAATTTTGGGATCCCAATTTTGGGCATCTCTGGTTCTTGGGATTGGTGATTTTGGGATTTTTCCCATTTTGGGATTCTCCAGCTTTTAGGGTCTCTGATTTTTTGGGCTCCCTAATTTTAGGATCCTCTGGTTTTGGGATCCTTAAATTTGGGTTTTTTTTTATTTTTGGGGTCTCCAGCTTTTGGGGCTCCCTGATTTTGGGGTCTCTAATTTTAGGATTTTTCCCATTTTAGGGCCTTTGGTTTTATGGGGTTTCTGATTTTGGGGGATCCCTGATTTGGGATTCTCCCATTTTGGGGTTTTGGAATTTGGGATTCTCCAATTTTGGTGTCTCTGATTTTTGGGATCCCGAATTTTTGGGGTGCCAGCTGCCCCAAACCCCGTGCTGACCTTGCCCGAGGTTCCCAGTTTGGCTTTGAGCTTCATCCCAAAAATTTGGGCAATTCCTGCCCGGGCTTTCGGGCTCTGCCTCCGCCCGGGGCCTTTCGGGCTCCGGTTCAGGTGGGAGCCCCAAAATCCCGAATCTTCCACCTGCAACGGCAGCAAAATCCCAAAAAATCCCCCCAAATTGGGTCAATTTCGGGAAAAAATCACCCAAATCTGCTCGAACACGGAGCAGAGTGCCAAAAAAATCCCATAAATCTGGGTAATTCCAGCAGAAAATCCCAAAAATTCCAGGCCAAAATCTCCAAAATTCCCAAAGTCCCAAAAAATCCCAGCCTAAAAATCCCCCAAATCCCAAAAAAATCCCAGCCCAAAATCCCAAAAAAAATCCCAGCCCAAAAATCCCCAAAAAATCCCATCCCAAAAATCCCAAAAATCGCAAAAAGTTCCCCAAATTCCAGCACAAAATCCCAAAACTCCCCCAAATTCCAGCTCAAAATCCCAAAAAAGCCCATCCCAAATCCCCAAAATCCCCCAAATCCCAAAAAAATCCCAGCCCAAAAACCCCCAAAATCCCCCAAATCCCAAAAAAATCCCAGCCCCAAAATCCCCCAAATGCCCCAAATTCCAAAAAGTTCCCCAAATTCCAGCACAAAATCCCAAAACTCCCCCAAATCCAGCCGGAAATCCAAAAATCCCCCAAATCCCTAAAAAATCCCAGCCCAAAAAACCCAAAAATCCCAGCCTAAAAATCCCCCAAACCCCAAAAAAATCCCAGCCCAAAATCCCAAACAAAAAAAATCCCAGCCCAAAAAATAAAAAAAAAAACCCCAAATCCCAAAAAGTTCCCCAAATTCCAGCCCCAAATCCCAAAACTCCCCCAAATCCCAGCTCAAAATCCCAAAAAAGCCCATCCCAAAATCCCCAAAATTCCCCAAATCCCAAAAAAAAATCCCAGCCCAAAAATCCCAAAAAAATCCCAGCCCAAAAATCCCAAAAATCGCAAAAAGTTCCCCAAATTCCAGCACAAAATCCCAAAACTCCCCCAAATTCCAGCTCAAAATCCCAAAAAAGCCCATCCCAAAATCCCCAAAATCCCCCAAATCCCAAAAAAATCCCAGCCCAAAAACCCCCAAAATCCCCCAAATCCCAAAAAAAAATCCCAGCCCCAAAATCCCCCAAATGCCCCAAATTCCAAAAAGTTCCCCAAATTCCAGCACAAAATCCAAAACTCCCCCAAATCCCAGCCGGAAATCCCAAAAATCCCCCCAAATCCCTAAAAAATCCCAGCCCAAAAAACCCAAAAATCCCAGCCTAAAAATCCCCCAAACCCCAAAAAAATCCAGCCCAAAATCCCAAACAAAAAAAAATCCCAGCCCAAAAATAAAAAAAAAAAACCCCAAATCCCAAAAAGTTCCCCAAATTCCAGCCCCAAATCCCAAAACTCCCCCAAATCCCAGCTCAAAATCCCAAAAAAGCCCATCCCAAAATCCCCAAAATTCCCCAAATCCCAAAAAAAATCCCAGCCCAAAAATCCCAAAAAAAATCCCAGCCCAAAAATCCCAAAAATCGCAAAAGTTCCCCAAATTCCAGCACAAAATCCCAAAACTCCCCCAAATTCCAGCTCAAAATCCCAAAAAAAGCCCATCCCAAAATCCCCAAAATCCCGCCAAATCCCAAAAAAATCCAGCCCCAAAATCTCCCAAATCCCAAAAAAATCCCAGCCCAAAATCTCCCAAATCCCAAAAAAAATCCCAGCCCAAAAATCCCCCAAATGCCCCAAATTCCAAAAAGTTCCCCAAATTCCAGCACAAAATCCCAAAACTCCCCAAATCCCAGCCCGAAATCCCCAAAATCCCCCAAATCCCTAAAAAATCCCATCCCAAAAAACCCAAAAATCCCAGCCTAAAAATCCCCCAAACCCCAAAAAAATCCCAGCCCAAAATCCCAAAAATCCCCCAAATCCCAAAAAATCCCAGCCAAAAATCCCAAAAAATCCCAGCCAAAAATCCCAAAATGTCAAAAATCCCTAAAAAATCCCCGCCCAAAATCCCAAAAATCCCTGAAATCCCAAAAAGTTCCCCAAATTCCAGCCCAGAGTCCCAAAAATCCCCCAAATCCCAAAAAAATCCCAGCCCAAAAATCCCAAAAAAATCCCAACCCAAAACCTCCCCAAATCCCACAAAAATCCCAGCCCAAAATCCCCAAAATTCCCAAAGTCCCAAAAAATTCCAGCCCAAAAATCCCCCAAATCCCCAAAAGTTCCTCAAATCCCACCCCAAAAATCCCAGAAATCGCCCAAATCCCAAAAATCCCAGCCCAAAAATCCCCCAAATCCCAAAAAATCCCCAAAAATTCAGGGGATTTTTAATTTTTTAAATTTATTTTTTGGGGTTTTTTTGGGTTTTTTTGGGGTTTCAAAACCTGCTCCTCATTTGGGGTTTTTTGGGATTTATTTGGGGTTTTTTGGGGCTTTTTTGGGATTTTTGGGTTTCAGCACCTGCTCCTCCTTTGGGGTTTTGGGATTTTTATTTGAGGTTTTTTTTGGGTTTTGGTTTTTTTTGGGGTTTTTTTTGGGGGGCGTTTTTGGGTTTTTGGGGTTTCAGGACATGCTCCTCATTTGGGGTTTTGGGATTTTTTGAGGTTTTGGGATTTTTTTTGGGATTTTTTGGGGGTTTTTTGGGGTTTTTTGGGTTTCAGCACCTGCTCCTCCTTTGGGGTTTTTGGGATTTTTTTGGGTTTTTTTTCTTTTTAGTTTTTGGGGTTTTTTTTGGGGTTTTTGGGGGGATTTTGGGGTTGCAGCACCTGCTCCTCCTTTGGGGTTTTGGGATTTTTTTTGGGTTTGGGTTTTTTTTGGGTTCATTTTGGGATTCTTGGGGTTTTTGGGGTTTCTGCACCTGCTCCTCCTTTGGGATTTTTGGGGATTTTTTAAAATTTAATTTTAGGGGGTTTTTTGGGATTTTTGGGTTTTTTTGGGGTTTCAAAACCTGCTCCTCATTTGGGGTTTTTTTTGGGATTTATTTGGGGTTTTTTGGGGCTTTTTTGGGTTTTTTTGGGATTTTTGGGTTTCAGCACCTGCTCCTCATTTGGGGTTTTTGGGATTTTTTGGGGAATTTTGGGGATTTTTTTCTTTTTAATTTTTGGGGTTTTTTGGGGATTTTTTGGGATTTTTTTGGGAGTTTTTTTTTTTTGGGATTTTTGGGTTTCAGCGCCTGCTCCTCCTTTGGGGTTTTTTGGGATTTATTTGGGATTTTTTGGGGCTTTTTTGGGGTTTTTTTTTAGGGATTTTTGGGATTTTGGGGTTTCAGCACCTGCTGCTCCTTTGGGATTTTTTTGGGGTTTTTTGGGGAATTTTGGGGATTTTTTTCTTTTTAATTTTTGGGGGGTTTTGGGGGAATTTTTGGGTTTCAAGACCTGCTCCTCCTTTGGGGTTTTTTGGGATTTATTTGGGATTTTTTTTATTTTATTTTTGGGGTTTTTTGCGGGATTTTTGGGATTTTTTTCTTTTTAATTTTTGGGGTTTTTGGGGGGATTTTTGGGTTTCAAGACCTGCTCCTCCTTTGGGATTTTTGGGGAATTTTGGGGAATTTTTGGGATTTTTTTAAATTTAATTTTTGGGAGTTTTTGGGGGTTTTTTTAGGGATTTTTGGGGTTATTTTGGGGTTTCAACACCTGCTCCTCATTTGGTGTTTTTGGGATTTTTTGGGGGATTTTTGGGTTTTTTTAAATTTTATTTTTGTTTTTTTTGGGATTTTTGGGGTTTCAAAACCTGCTCCTCTTTTGGGATTTTTGGGGTTTTTTGGGGAATTTTTGGGATTTTTTTTCTTTTTAATTATTGGGGTTTTGGGGGATTTTTTTGGGGGGATTTTTGGGTTTCAAGACCTGCTCCTCCTTTGGGTTTTTGGGATTTATTTGGGAATTTTGGGGGCTTTTTTGGGGGATTTTTTGGGGTTTTTTGGGGTTTCAGCACCTGCTCCTCATTTGGGATTTTTTGGGAATTTTTGGGATTTTTTAAATTTTATTTTTGGGGTTTTTTTGGGGATTTTTGGGGTTTTTGGGGTTTCAGCACCCGCTCCTCCTTTGGGATATTTTTGGGATTTATTTGGGATTTTTTGGGGATTTTTTGGGGGGGATTTCAGGACCTGCTCCTCATCTGGGGTTTTGGGGAATTTTTTGGGAATTTTTAAGAATTTTTTTATTTCATTTTTGGGATTTTTTGGGGGTTTTTGGGGATTTTTTGGGGTTCAGCACCTGCTCCTCCTTTGGGGATTTTTTTTGGAATTTTTTGGATTTTTTATTTTATTTTTGGGGTTTTTTGGGGGATTTTTTGGATTTTTTTCTTTTTAATTTTTGGGGTTTTTGGGGGGATTTTGGGGGGATTTTGGGGGGATTTTGGGGTTTCAGGACCTGCTCCTCCTTTGGGATTTTTGGGGATTTTTTGGGGAATTTTTGGGATTTTTTTCTTTTTAATTTTTTGGGGTTTTTGGGGATTTTTGGGATTTTTTTGGGAGGTTTTTTTTTGGGATTTTTGGGTTTCAGCGCCTGCTCCTCATTTGGGGTTTTTTGGGATTTATTTGGGAATTTTTGGGGCTTTTTTTGGGGGGGTTTTTTTTAGGGATTTTTGGGATTTTGGGGTTTCAGCACCTGCTCCTCCTTTGGGGATTTTTTGGGAATTTTTGGGATTTTTAAATTTTATTTTTGGGGGTTTTTTTTGGGTTTTTTTGGGGTTTTTGGGGTCTCAGGACCTGCTCCTCCTTTGGGGTTTTGGGATGTTTTTGGGTTTGGGGTTTTTTTGGGATTTTTTTCTTTTTAATTTTTGGGGTTTTTGGGGGGATTTTTGGGTTTCAAGAGCTGCTCCTCCTTTGAGTTTTTTTGGGAATTTTTATTTTATTTTTGGGGTTATTTTGGGGATTTTTGGGGTTTTTGGGGTTTCTGCACCTGCTCCTCCTTTGGGATTTTGGGGAATTTTTTAAAATTTAATTTTGGGGTTTTTTTGGGATTTTTGGGTTTTTTGGGGTTTCAAAACCTGCTCCTCATTTGGGATTTTTGGGGATTTTTTGGGGAATTTTGGGGATTTTTTTCTTTTTAATTTTGGGGGTTTTTGGGGATTTTTGCGTTTCAAGACCTGCTCCTCCTTGGGGGTTTTGGGATTTTTTTAGGGTTTGAGGTTTTTTTGGATTTTTTTTGGATTTTTTTTGGATTTTTCTTGGATTTTTTGGGGTTTTTTTGGGGGTTTTGGGGTTTCAGCACCTGCTCCTCATTTGGGATTTTTTGGGAATTTTGGGGATTTTTTTAAATTTAATTTTTGAAGGTTTTTTTTGATTTTTGGGTTTTTTTGGGTTTTTTTGGGGGGATTTTGGGGGATTTTTTTGGATTTTTGGTTTTTTGGGGGGTTTCAAAACCTGCTCCTCCTTTGGGATTTTTATGGGCTTTTTTTGGGTTTTTTGGGATTTTTTTTTAATTTTTAATTTTTGGGGATTTTTGGGGGGGATTTTTGGGTTTCAAGACCTGCTCCTCCTTTGGGATTTTTGGGGAATTTTGGGGAATTTTTTGGATTTTTTTTAAATTTAATTTTTGGGGGGTTTTGGGGTTTTTTTTAGGGATTTTTGGGGTTATTTTTGGGTTTCAGCACCTGCTCCTCATTTGGTGTTTTTGGGATTTTTTGGGGGATTTTGGGGTTTTTTTAAATTTTATTTTTGCTTTTTTTTGGGATTTTTGGGGTTTCAGCACCTGCTGCTCCTGTGGGGTTTTTGGGGATTTTTTGGGGTATTTTTGGGATTTTTTTCTTTTTAATTTTGGGGGTTTTTGGGGGGATTTTTGGGTTTCAAGACCTGCTCCTCCTTGGGGGTTTTGGGATTTTTTTAGGGTTTGAGGTTTTTTTGGATTTCTTTTTTTATTTTTTTGGATTTTTTGGGGATTTTTTGGGGTTTTTTTGGGGGGTTTTGGGGTTTCAGCACCTGCTCCTCATTTGGGATTTTTTGGGAATTTTGGGGATTTTTTTAAATTTAATTTTTGGGGTTTTTTTGGGATTTTTGGGGTTTTTTTGGGATTTTTGGGGGGATTTTTTTTGGATTTTTGTTTTTTTGGGGGGTTTCAAAACCTGCTCCTCCTTTGGGATTTTGGGATTTTTATGGGTTTTGGGGTTTTTTGGGAATTTTTGGGATTTTTTTTTTATTTTTAATTTTTGGGGATTTTGGGGGGTTTCAGGACCTGCTCCTCCTTTGGGATTTTTGGGGATTTTTTGGGGAATTTTTGGGATTTTTTTAAATTTAATTTTTGGGAGTTTTGGGGGGGTTTTTTTTAGGGATTTTTGGGGTTATTTTGGGGTTTCAACACCTGCTCCTCCTTTGGTGTTTTTGGGATTTTTTTGGGGGATTTTTGGGATTTGTTATATTTTATTTTTGGGGTTTTTTTTGGGATTTTTGGGGTTTCAAAACCTGGCCCTCCTTTGTGATTTTTGCGGTTTTTTTGGTTTTGGGGATTTTTTGGGGATTTTTTGGGGTTTCTGCACCTGCTCCTCATTTGGGGTTTTTGGGATTTTTTTTTTGTGTTTTTTTTTTTTTTTTTCTTTTTAGTTTTTGGGGTTTTTTTGGGGTTTTTGGGGGGATTTTGGGTTTCAGCACCTGCTCCTCCTTTGGGGATTTTTGGGATTTATTTGGGATTTTTTTGGGTTTTGGTTTTTTTGGGGTTTTTTTGGGGGGCATTTTTGGGTTTTTGGGGTTTCAGCACCTGCTCCTCATTTGGGGTTTTGGGGATTTATTTGGGATTTTTTGGGGCTTTTTTGGGGGGTTTTTTTGGGTTTTTTTTTTGGGATTTTTGGGTTTCAGCGCCTGCTCCTCCTTTGGGGTTTTTTGGGATTTATTTGGGAATTTTTGGGGCTTTTTTTGGGGGGGGTTTTGGGGGGATTTTTGGATTTTGGGGTCTCAGCACCTGCTGCTCCCGTGGGGATTTTTGGGCTCCCGAATTTCCCGTTTCTCCCGAATTTTTTTCCCGCTTTTTGAGCGCCCGGTACTCCCTGTACAGACCTGGGGGAAAATGGGAATTTGGGGAGGAAATGATTAAAAATGGGAATTTGGGGAAAAAAAATTGGGAACTTGGGGAAAATGGAGAAGTGAAAAAATTCCGGGAATTTGGGGGGAAAATTTGGGCAGAAAAATCGGAATTTTGGGGGAAAAAATGGAAATTTTGAGGGAAATTTGGGAAAAAAAATGGGAAGTTTTGGGGAAAAAATGGGAATTTTGGGAAAAATGGGAATTTTGGGGGATTGGGGTAAAAATTGTGAATTTTGGGGAAAAAATTGGGGATTTTGGGGTAAAATTTTTGGAATTTGGGGTAAAAATTGGGGATTTGGGGTAAAAATTGGGTTATTTTGGGTCAAAATTTGGGAATTTTGGGTCAAAATTGGGGAATGTGGTAAAAGATGGCAATTTTTGAGTAGAAAAATGAGGAATTCTGGGGGATTTGGGGTAAAAACTGGGAATTTTGGGGTAAAAATTGGGGATTTTGCATAAAAATTGGAAATTTTGGGGGAATTTGGGGTAAAAATTCGGGAATTTTGGGGTAAAAATTCGGGAATTTTGTGTAAAAATTGGGGATTTTGGTGGAATTTGGGGTTAAAATTTGGGAATTTTGGGTAAAAAATTGGGATTTTTGGGGGGAATTTGAGGTCAAAATTGGGAATTTTGGGGTCAAAATTGGGGAATTTTGGTAAAAATGGGAATGTTTGGGTAGAAAAATTGGGAATTCTGGGGATTTGGGGGGAAAATTGGGCATTTTGGTGAAAAATTGGGAATTTTTGGGGAATTTTGGGTTAAAATTGGGGATTTTGGGGAAAAATTGGGAATTTTGGGGTTAAAATTGGGGGTTTTGGGGGAATTTGGGGTCAAAATTGGGAATTTTGGGGTAAAAATTGGCGAATTTTGGTAAAAAATGACAATTTTGGGGCAGAAAAATTGGGAATTCTGGGGGATTTGGGGGGAATTTTGGATAAAAATCGGGAATTTTTGGGGAATTTTGGGTTAAAATTGTGGATTTTGGGGTAAAAATTTGTGATTTTGGGATAAAATTTGGGGATTTTGGGGGACTCTGGGGTTAAAAATAGGCATTTGGGAAAATTTGAAAAAATTTGGAATTTGGGGACAACTTTTGGGGAAATAGGGAATTTTTAAGGAAAAATTGGGGTAAAAAGTGGAAATTTTGGGGTAAAAATTGGGAACTTTGGGGGAATTTGGGGTAAAAATTGGGAATTTGGGGCAATAATTGGGAATTTTGGAGTAAAAGTTGGGAATTTGGGGTAAAAATTGGGAATTTGGGGCAAAATTTGGGAAAAATAGAAATTTTGGGGAGGAATTGGGAATTATTAGGGAAAAATTTGGGAATTTTTGGGTAAAAATTGGGGATTTGGGGCAATAATTGGGAATTTTGGGTAAAATTTGTGGATTTTGGGGGGATTTGGGGTAAAAATTGGGGAATTTGGGGGTAAAAATTGGGAATTTCGGGTAAAATTTGGGGATTTTGAGGTAAAAATTGGGGAATTTTGGGGAAATTTGAAAAAATTGGGAATTTGGGGCAAAATTTGGGATTTTGGGGGGAAAAGTTGGAAATTTTGGGGTAAAAATTGGGAACATTAGGGAAAATTTGGGGATTTTGGGGTAAAAATTGGCGGAATTTGGGGTAAGAATTGGGAATTTTGGGGTAAAAATTGGGAACTTTGGGGGAATTTGGGGTAAAAATGGAAATTTGGGGTAAAATTGGGGAATTTGGGGTAAAATTGGGGAATTTATGGGGAATTTTGGGTAAAAATTGGGAATTTTGGTTAAAAATTGGGAATTTTGGGTAAAATTTGGGAATTTTGGGGGAATTTGGGGTAAAAATTGGGAATTTTGGGTAAAATTTGGGAATTTTGGGGGAATTTGGGGTAAAAATTGGGAATTTTGGGGTAAAATTGGGAATTTTGGGTAAAATTTGGGAATTTTGGGGGAATTTGGGGTAAAATTTGGGAATTTTGGGGCAATAATTGGGAATTTGGGGGAATTTGGGGTAAAAATTGGGAAATTTGGGGTAAAATTTGGGGATTTTGGGGAACTCACGGCGCGTTTCCTCCGGAGCCTCCTCGATGTCAGCCTGGGAGGGAAAAATCCCAAAAAATGAGAAAATTTGGGAATTCTCCTGAGGGCCTCAGACAGGGAAAGGGTTTGGGGCTGGATTTTGGGAATTTGGGGTTTTTTGGGGGAAATTTGGGGTTTTTTTGGCATTTAGGATTTTTTTGGGGGGAATTTGGATTTCTTGGGGGGATTTGGGGGTTTTTTGGGGGGGAATTTGGGGTTTTTGGGGAGAAAATTTGGGGTTGGAAGGATTTTATGATGGAAAGCCCCATAGAAATTTTATTTTAAATGGAAAAATAAATGACAAAAAACCCCCAAAATTCCTCCAAGGGGCTCCCTGTTCTGAGCCCACCCCAAAATCCCCCCAGACACCCCAAAAACGGCCCCAAACATTGCAGGGACACCCAAAAATCCCATAAACCAAAAATGGGGGTTCCAGGGACCCCAAAACCAACAGAAAGACCCCAAAAATCACCTCAGGAACCCCAAAATCACCTCAAGGACACCCCAAAAAAACCCAGGACCCCCTAAACCAACTCCCACCATGGCAGGGACCCCCTAAACCACCCCAGAACCACCTCAAGGACCCCAAAACCACCCCAAAAAAACTCAAAAAAAACCCCAGGACCCCCTTAAACCAATTCCTAAATTCCAGGACCCCCCAAAACCACCTCAAGGACCCCAAGACCACCTCAAGGACCCCAAAACCAACCCAAAGATCCCCAAAACCACCCCAAAGAAACCTCAAAAAAAACCCAGGTCCCCCCTAAACCAACTCCCAACAATCCAGGACCCCCCAAAACCACCTCAAGGACCCCAAAAAAACTAAAAAAAAACCCTCAGGACCCCCTTAAACCAACTCCTAAATTCAAGGACCCCCCAAAACCACCTCAAGGACCCCAAAACCAACCCAAAGAACCCCAAAATCACCTCAAGGACACCTCAAAAAAACCCAGGAGCTCCCTAAATAAAGTCCAACCATTCCAGGACCCCCCAAAACCACCTCAAGGACCCCAAACCACCTCAAGGTTCCCCAAAACCACCCCAAAAAAACTCAAAAAAAACCTCAGGACCCCCTTAAACCAACTCCTAAATTCCAGGACCCCCCAAAACCACCTCAAAAGGTCCCAAAAAAAATCCAAAAAAACTCAGGACCCCCTTATACCAATTCCCAACAATCCAGGACCCCCCAAAACCACCTCAAGGTTCCCAAAACCACCCCAAGGTCACCCCAAAGCCGCCCCCCCAATCCCCCTCAGGAATTCTCCCCTCACGATTCCGCGGCCCCTCAGGCGAACCTGGCTGGGTTTGCGCCGCCGCTCCCGCAGGAATTCCGCTTCCCAGCGCTTCAGCAGCACCTTCAGCTCCTGCTGCCGCTCCATGGCCGCGGGGCCGGGATTGGGAGCGGGAATTGGGGCCGGGGATTGGGAATTGGGGCCGGGGATCGGGAATTGGGGCCGGGGATCGGGATTTGGGGTCGGGATCGAGGGAGGCTCCGGGGGAACCCCAGAGCCGCCTCAGAGCGAGCTTGACGCTCCCGCCAAGCGCCAGCCAATAAGAAGGCAGGGATTCGTGATTGACAGCAAAATGAGCCAATGGAAAGGGGAAGTAAGAGAGCCCGCCCATCGCGCCTCAAACCAATGAGGATTGAAAAAACTATTGACAGACAGCTGTAAGAGCCAATGAAGAGAAAGAATTCCGCCCCTAAGGCGGGTTTTGCCCGCTAATTGGCTGTTACTATGATCACACACGGAAGTAAAACTGCCGTACGTGCTGGAGGGCAGCAGGGGCTCAGGGCGGGCGGGGAATAGGGGGCGCCATGTCGATCGGGAATTGGGATTGGGACCGGGACCAGGATGGGGACTGAGACCGGGACTGAGGTCTGGGACCGGGATTGGGATCGGGGATAGAGGGAGGCTCCGCCGGGGACCCCAGAGCCGCCTCAGAGCGAGCTTGACGCTCCCGCCAAGCGCCAGCCAATAGGAAGGCAGGGATTCGTGATTGACAGCGACATGGGCCAATGGAAAGGCGGATATAGAAGCGCCCGCCCATCTGCCCGTAAACCAATGGGAATCTACTACAATATTGATTGACAGCTCCTAGAACCAATTACAAGTAGGGAATCCGCCCCTAAGGCGGGTTTTGCCCGCTGATTGGCTGCTAAAATGAGCAGACACGGAAGTAAAACTGCCATACGAGCTGGAGGGCAGTGGGGGATTCGGGTGGGCGGTGAATGGGGAGCGCCATGTTGATCGGGAATCGGGATTGAGACCGGGACTGGGGTCTGGGATCGGGATTCGGAGCGGGAATTGGGGTCGGGGATTGGGTCCGGGATCGGGGATCGAGGGAGGCTCCGCCGGGGAGCCCAGGGCCGCCTCAGAGCGAACCTCCCGCTCCCGCCGAGTGCCAGCCAATAGAAAGGCTGGGATTCTTGATTGACAGCGAAATGAACCAATGGGAAGGCGGATATAAGAGCGCCGGCCCATCTCCAGTGAAACCAATGAGAATTTAATAAAATATTGACAGGCAGCTGAAATAGCCAATTAAAATTAAAGAACCCGCCCTCAATGTGGATGTAGGTCTCTGATTGGTTACCACAACGCGCAGACACGGAAGTGAAGCTTCCGTACGGGCTGTGGACCCGCGGGGGCTGCGGGCGGGCGAGCAGTGAGTGGGGGGGCGCCATGTTGGGGGGGGACGGCGGCGGCGCCTCTTTTGGGGATCCCTGAGGGGACTTTGGGATAATTTGGGGATCTCTGTGGGAATTTCCAGATCCCCGGGAGGGGTTTGTGATCCCTGTGGGACTTTGGGGTGTCCCGGGTGGGTTGGGGCACTCCGGGACCCCCATTTTGGGGAGCGGCGCTGAGGGGTCCCCTCACAACCGCCGCCATCTTTTCTTTGGGATATCTTGGGATTTGTGGATTTTTTGGTTCTCCACCATCCAAAATCCTCACAAAATCCTGGTTTTCCTTCGAGATATCCTCACATTTGGTGATTTTTGGATTCTCCACCATCCAAAAGCTCCCCAAATCCCCACAGCCCCCCCACAAAACTCCATGGATTCCCTCCTGTTCCTCTGCGCCCGCCGCATCGTGGCCCAGCGCCCTCTCCCCGCCCTTCCCGCCGATCTCCATCCCGTCCTCTTCCAAGCGGCGTTCCTGGACGGGCGACCCCTGGTCCTGCGCGATCTGGTGGCCGCGTGGCCTTTCCCGGTGCTCAACTTCCAGCGGCTCGTGGGGCGCCGCGAGCTGCTGCGGGACCATCCCTGCAAGCTCTGCGTCCAGGCCGTCATCCTGGCCGTGGTGGCGCAGCTCCGGCGGCAGCTGGAAGAGCCCGGACACGACGCCAGGTGGGTTCTGGGGGAGCTCGCTGGGGTCGCCGCCGCCGTTCATCGTTTGCTCCGTCCGTTTTCGTGGTTTGCTCTTGGTTTTGGTGGTTTCCTTCCTGGTTTTGATGGTTTCTTCTTGTATTTGATGGTTTCTTCTTGTTTTTGATGGTTCCCATCTTTGATGGTTCCGTCTCGTTTTTGATGGTTCCTTCCTTGACGGTTCCTTCCCATTTTTGATGGTTTCCTCCCGTATTTCATAGTTCCTTCTAGTTTTTGATGGTTCCTTCTAGTTTTTGATGGTTTCGTCTTGGTTTTGGTGGTTTCCTTCCTGGTTTTGATGGTTTCTTCTTGTATTTGATGGTTTCTGTCTTTGATGGTTCCGTCTCATTTTTGATGGTTCCTTCGTTGACGGTTCCTTCCCATTTTTGATGGTTTTCTCCTGTATTTCGTGGTTTCTTCTTGTTTTTCATGATTTCTTCTAGTTTTTGATGGTTTCTTCCCATGTTTCATGGCTCCTTCTCATTTTTGATGCTTTCTTGCCATTGTAGATGGTGACTTCCTTGATGGTTTCTTGCCAGTTTTGATGGTTCCTTCCTTGACGGTTCCTTCCCATTTTTGATGGTTTCCTCCCGTATTTCATGGTTCCTTCTAGTTTTTGATGGTTCCTTCTAGTTTTTGATGGTTTCGTCTTGGTTTTGGTGGTTTCCTTCCTGGTTTTGATGGTTTCTTCTTGTATTTGATGGTTCCCGTCTTTGATGGTTTCTTGCCATTTTTGATGGTTCCTTCCTTGACGGTTCCTTCCCATTTTTCATGGTTTTCTCCCATTTTTCATGGTTTCTTCTTGGTTTTGATGGTTCCTCCCGTTCTTCATGCTTTAGGTGGTTCCTTTCTTGATGGTTTCCTCCCATTTTTCATGGTTTATTCTTGTTTTTCATGCTTCCTTCAAGTTTTTTATGGTTTCTTCTTGTTTTTGATGGTTTCCTTCTAGTTTTTGATGGTTTCTTCTTGTTTTTGATGGTTTCTGTCTTGATGGTTCCTTCTAGTTTTTGATGGTTCCTTCCTTGACTGTTCCATCCTGTTTTTGATGGTTTCCTCCCGCATTGCATGGTTTCTTCTTGTTTTCCATGGTTCCTTCTAGTTTTTGATGGTTTATTCTTGTTTTTGACCGTTTCCTTCCTGATTTTGGTGGTTTCTTCTTGTATTTGATGGTTTCTGTCTTTGATGGTTCCCTCTCGTTTTTGATGGTTTCTTGCCAGTTTTGATGGTTCCTTCCTTGATGGTTCCTTCCCATTTTTGACGGTTTCCTCCCGTATTTCATGGTTTCTTCTTGTTTTTCATGGTTCCTCACATTCTTCATGCTTTAGGTGGTTCCTTTCTTGTTGGTTCCTTCCCATTTTTGATTGTTTCCTTCTGGTTTTCATGGTTCCTTCCCGTTCTTGATGGTCTCTTCCTGGTTTTCACGGTTTCTTCCAGTTTTTTATGGTTTCCTCCCAGTTTTGATGATTCCTTCCCATTTTTGATGGTTTTCTCTCGCATTTCACGGTTCCTTCTTGTTTTTCATGGTTCCTTCCCATTCTTGATGCTTTCTTACCATTTCAGATGGTGCCTTCCTTGATGGCTTCTTCTTGGTTTTGATGGTTCCTTCCTTGATGGTTCCATCTCATTTTGGATGGTTTCCTCCAGTTTTTCATGGCTTTTTGTTGTACTTGATGGTTCTCTCTCTTTTTTGATGGTTTCTTGCCATTTTGATAGATCCATTCTTGACGGTTCCTTCCCATTTTTGATGGTTCCCTCATGTATTTCATGGCTTCTTCTTGTTTTTCATGGTTCCTTCTAGTTTTTGATGGTTTATTCTTGTTTTTGACAGTTTCCTTCCTGATTTTGATGGTTTCCTAATGTATTTGATGGTTCCCATCTTTGATGGTTCCCTCTCATTTTTGATGGTTCCTTGCCATTTTTGATGGTTCCTTCCTTGATGGTTCCTTCCTGTTTTTGATGGTTTCCTCCCGTATTTCATGGTTTCTTCTTGTTTTTCATGGTTCCTTCTAGTTTTTGATAGTCTCTTCCCATTTCTGATGGTTCCTTCCCATTTTTGATGCTTTCTTGCCATTTATAGACGGTTCCTTCCTTGATGGTGTCTTCTTGGTTTTGTTGGTTCCTTCCTTGATGGTTCCATCTCATTTTGGATGCTTTCCTCCAGTTTTTCATGCTTTCTTGTTGTATTTGATGGTTCTCTCTCTTTTTTGATGGTTTCTTCCCATTTTTGATGGTTCCTTCCTCCCGCTTTTTGATGGTTTCCCTCATGTATTTCATGGTTCCTTCTAGTTTTTGATGGTTTCTTCTTGGTTTTTATGGTTTCCTCCTGATTTTGATGGTTTCTTCTTGTATTTGATGGTTCCCGTCTTTGACGGTTCCGTCTCGTTTTTGATGGTTTATTGCCAGTTTTGATGGTTCCTTCCTTGACGGTTCCATCCTGTTTTTGATGGTTTCCTCCCGTATTTCATGGTTTCTTCTTCTATTTCATGGTTGCCATCTTTGATGGTTCCTTCTCATTTTTGATGGTTCCTTCCTTGACCGTTCCTTCCCATTTTTCACGGTTTCTTCTTGTTTTTCATGTTTTTTTCTTGCTTTTCATGGTTCTTTCTAGGTTTTTCTGGTTCCTTCCCATTTTTGATGCTTTCTTGCCACTTTAGATAGTTCCTTGTCAGTTTTGATGGTTTCTTCCGATTTTGGATGGTTGCTTCCTTGATGGTTCCTTCCCGTTTTTGATGATTTCCTCTTGGTTTTGATGGTTTTTTCCTATTTTTGATGGCACCTTCCTGTTTTTGATGCTTTCTTGCCATTTTTCATGGTTCCTCTCTTGGCAGTTCCTTCCCATTTTTGACGGTATCTTCCTGTTTTGATGATTCCATCCAATTTTTGATGGTTTCTTCTTGTTTTTGATGGTTTCTTCACATTTTGCTTCCCCCTATTTTTGATGGTTCCTTTGCATTTTTGATGGTTTCCTCCTGGTTTTGATGGTTCCTTCCCATTTTTGACGGTTTCCTCCCATTTTAATGGTTTCTTTCCTCCTGTTTTTGATGGTTTTTTCCATTTTTTCCCAGCGGGTTCCGCCTACGCCTGCTGGACCTGACCGGCCTCCCGGATTCCACGTCCGGCCGCGCTCCGGACGGGATGAGCGTCTGGTCCGGCACGGTGGCTTTGGCCAAGGCTTGCGTGGAGGTGTCCAAGCACCAACGGGAATTCCAGAGGCGCGGAACCAAGCGGCACAAAGGCCGCTCCGGAGCTGCCACGGCCGCGGCCGCCCCGCAGCCCCCGGGCGTGGACGTCCACGCCGACCTGTTTGTCAACGGAACGTCCTACGGGATCCTGCGCGATGCGCTCCAGACCGGAGCCGCTGGCCCGCTGCGCCTCAAGTGCCGCGAGCTCCAAGCCGAGGAGCTCTCGGCGTCTGGGATCGTGGCTTTGCTGGAATCCTTGGATCCGTCCTTCCTGCGGAGGGTGGATCTGCGGTTCAACAATTTGGGATTGGCCGGGCTCTCGGTGATCCTGCCGCACCTCTCGCGCTTCCCGGAGCTGCGCAGCCTCAAGCTCCAGTACAGCAACGTGGACGTGCGGCGCCCGACGCCGGAATCGGCCGTCGGAATCCGGTGCCTGGCTGGGCAGCTGGGAATGCTGCCCAGCCTCCGTGAGCTCAACCTGGGATCCTCCCGGCTCTCCGGGAATCTGCGCCAGATCCTCTGGTGAGTTCTCCACGGAGCGGGGCCTGGTGTGCCATTCCCGCGCTCCCAGAGGGATTCCCAAGGGTTGGGGGTCTTGGGGGTCTTTTCCAGCCTGAGTGATCCCGTGGTTCCAGGATTTCATTATCCTGATGTCCCATGATTCTGTTATCTCAATAGCTCATGACTCGGTGATTGTATTGTCCCATCATTCCAAGATTCCAGAATTCCTTGGTTCCCGGATTCCCAAAGGTTGGTCTCGATTGTCTTGGAGGTCTTCTCCAATCTTAATGATCCCTTGATTCCATGATTTCATTATCCCAATATTCCCATGTTCCCATGATTCTGTTATCCCAGTAGTTCATGACTCCGAGATTCCATGATCCCATCATTCCATGATCCCAGGATTCTCAAAAGCTGAACCTGACAATCTTGGAGGTGTTTCCCAGCTCTCAGTGATCCCATAATTCCAGGATTTCATTATCCCAACATTCCCACAATCCCATCATCCCAATATCTTACGATTCGATGATTCCATCATCCCATAAATTCAAGATCACATAATTCCTGAATTTCAAGATTCCCGAAGGTTGGGTTCGATGGTCTTGAGGATCTCTTCCAACCTGAATGATTCCAGGAATTCTTTATTCCATTGTTCCCATAATCCCATGAATCCGTTGTCCCAATAGTCTACAACTCAATCCCATCATCCCATAATTCCTTGTTCCATGATTCCCAAGGTTTGGGCTCGATTGTCTTGGAGATCTTTTCCAACCTTAACAATCCCACATTCCTATGATCCCATTATCCCAATAGTCTATGACTCCATGATTCCGTAACTCATGATTTTGTACCTCCATGATCCCATAATTCCTTGATTCCAGGATTCCCAAAGGTTGGACTTGATGATCTTGAAGTCTTTTCCAACTTCAACGGCTCCATGACCTCATAACTCCGTGATCCCATAATTTCATGGCTCCCTGATCCCAGAATCCCAATATCCCGTGATTCCACAATTCCATAACTCCATGATCCCAAGACCCCATAACTCCACAATGCCACAATTCCCTGGCTCCATGACCCCATAATTCCATGACTCTCAAAGGTACAACTTGATGTTCCTGGAGATCCTTCCCAACCTAAGTCATTCCGTAATTCCGTGATTCCATGGCCATGCCACACCATCACCCCATAACCTCATGGATCCATAATTCCGTATCTCCATGATCCCATGATCCTCAAGTGTCAAAGTCAATGTTCTTGGAGACCTTTCCCGACCTGAGTTATTCCCTAATTCCATGACCCCATAATTCCAAAATCCCAGGATTTTCAGGGGTCACTATTTGATGTTCTTGGAGCTCTTTCCCAACCTCAGCCATTCCATAATTCCATAACCCCCCTATTTCATTCCACAATTCCCCATGATCCCATCATTCCATGATTCTCAAACCCTGAACTTGATGCACTTGGAGACCTTTCCCAACCTCAGCCATTCTGTAATTCCATGATCCCATTGTTCCAAAATCCCAGGATTTCAGATGACAAACTTGATGTCTTGGAGATCTTTCCCAACGTCAGTCGTTCCACAATTCCATGGCTCCGTCATCCCACAATTCCGTGATTCTCAATCCTTGTACTTGATGTTCTTGGAGACCTTTCCCAAACTCATCCATTCCGTAACTCCATGATCCCATCGTTCCAGAATCCCAGGATTTCAGAGGTCAAAATTGATGTTCTTGGAGCTCTTTCCGAAACTCAGCCATTCCATAATTCCACTATTTGATTCCACAATTCCATGAGCCCATGGTACCATAACTCCATGATTCTCAAACCGTGATCTTGATGTTCTTGGAGCCTTTCCTGACCTGAGAAATTCCACGATTCCATCACCCCGTAACTCCAAAATCCCAGGATTTTCAGAGCTCGAACTTGCTCTTCTTGCAGACCTTTCCCAACCTCACCCATCCCACAATCCCACGATCCCATGGACGCCATCCCAGCTCTCATTCCCCACGAATCCCAACAAATCCTCCCTGGGGCCTCACCTCTCCCTTTTCCCTCCCGCCAGCGACCTCCAGGCTCCGTTGGAAAGCTTGGAATTGGCCTTCTGCTCCCTCGTTCCCGCCGACCTCGCCTTCCTCTCCCAAAGAGTCTCTCCAGGACCCCAGAGCTCTGGGATCCCAGCATTCCATGATCCCATCATTCCATAATTTCATGATTTTCAAAGCTTGAAGTTGATGTTCCTGGAGATTTGCCCCAACCTCAGCCATTCCATAATCCCGTTATTCCATGACCACGCAACTCCATGACCCCATCATCTCATGGATGCTTAATTCCACAATTTCATGATCCCATGATCCTCAGCTGTCAAACTTGATGTTCTTGGAGACCTTTCCCAACATGAGTAATTCCATGATCCCATAATTCCAAAATCCCAGGATTTTCAGAGGTCAAACTTGATGTTCTTGGAGACCTTTCCCAACATGAGTAATTCCATGATCCCATAATTCCAAAATCCCAGGATTTTCAGAGGTCAAACGTGATGTTCTTGGAGACCTTTCCCAACCTCAGCCGTTCTGTCATTTCATGACTGCATTCCACAATTCCACAAGCTCGTGGTCCCGTAATTCCATGATTCTCAAACCTTGAGCTTGATGTTCTTGGATGAGTTTCCCAACCTCATCCATTCCGTAACTCCATGATCCCATTGTTCCAAAATCCCAGGATTTCAGAGGTCAAAATTGATGTCCTTGGAGACCTTTCCCAACCTCAGCCATTCCATAATTCCACTATTTGATTCCACAATTCCATGAGCTCATGGTCCCATAATTCCATGATTCTCAACCCTTGACCTTGATGTTCTTGGAGCCTTTCCTGACCTGAGAAATTCCACGATTCCATCACCCCATAACTCCAAAATCCCAGGATTTTCACAGCTCGAACTTGCTCTTCTTGCAGACCTTTCCCAACCTCACCCATCCCACAATCCCATGATCCCATGGACGCCATCCCAGCTCTCATTCCCCACGAATCCCAACAAATTCTCCCTGGGGCCTCACCTCTCCCTTTTCCCTCCTGCCAGCGACCTCCAGGCTCCGTTGGAAAGCTTGGAATTGGCCTTCTGCTCCCTCATTCCTGCCGACCTCGCCTTCCTCTCCCAAAGAGTCTCTCCAGGACCCCAGAGCTCTGGGATCCCAGCATTCCATGATCCCATCATTCCATAATTTCATGATTTTCAAAGCTTGCACTTGATGGTCCTGGAGATTTGCCCCAACCTCAGCCATTCCATAATCCCGTTATTCCATGACCACGCAACTCCATGACCCCATAATCTCATGGATGCTTAATTCCACAATTTCATGATCCCATCATCCTCAACTGTCAAACTTGATGTTCTTGGAGACCTTTCCCAACATGAGTAATTCCATGATCCCATAATTCCAAAATCCCAGGATTTTCAGAGGTTCAACTTGATGTTCTTGGAGACCTTTCCCAACCTCAGCCGTTCTTTCATTTCATGACTGCATTCCACAATTCCATGAGCTCATGGTCCCATAATTCCATGATTCTCAAGCCTTGACCTTGATGTTCTTGGATGAGTTTCCCAACCTCATCCATTCCGTAACTCCATGATCCCATTGTTCCAGAATCCCAGGATTTCAGAGGTCAAAATTGATGTTCTTGGAGACCTTTCCCAACCTCAGCCACTCCATAATTTCATTATTGGATTCCACAATTCCATAACGCCATGATCCCATAATTCCATGATTCTCAAACCTTGACCTTGATGGTCTTGGAGACATTTCCTGACCTGACAAATTCCATGATTCCATCACCCCTTAACTCCAAAATCCCAGGATTTTCACAGCTTGAACTTGCTCTTCTTGCAGACCTTTCCCAACCTCACCCATCCCACAATCCCACGATCCCATGGACGCCATCCCAGCTCTCATTCCCCACGAATCCCAACAAATCCTCCCTGGGGCCTCACCTCTCCCTTTTCCCTCCCGCCAGCGACCTCCAGGCTCCGTTGGAAAGCTTGGAATTGGCCTTCTGCTCCCTCGTTCCCGCCGACCTCGCCTTCCTCTCCCAAAGCTTCCACGCTCCGGCCCTCAAAAGGTTGGACCTGAGCGGCCACGACTTCTCCCAAGGCCTCCTGGAGCCGCTGCGGCTGCTCCTGGAGGAAACCTCGGCCTCGCTGCTGCACCTGGATCTCATGGAATGCCGCATGGCCGACTCCCACCTGGACGCGCTGCTGCCCACGCTGCGCCGCTGCTCCCGCCTGCGCTTCCTGGGACTCTACGGCAATTCCCTGTCCACGGCCGCGCTCAAGGATCTGCTCCAGAAAACCTTGGAGCTGCCCGACCTCCACCTGGTCGTGTATCCCTTCCCCGTGGATTGCTACAAGCCGGAGCCGCCGTCGGAATCCGGCTGGAATTTGGAGGAACCCGTGGATGAGGGACTTTTGGCGGCGGTCAACGTTGAGTTTTCCCGAATGTTGGCGAATTCCAGGAGGACCGACCTCGTCTGGACTTCCAACCCCTACGGCCACGGAACTCTGGACTTCTTCTCCTTGTGATTTGGGAAAAATCCTGGATTTCTTCTCCTTGAGATTTGGGAAAAATCCTGGATTTCTTCTCCTTGAAATTTGGGAAAAATCCTGGATTTCTTCTCCTTGAGATTTGGGAAAAATCCTGGATTTCTTCTCCTTGAGATTTGGGAAAAATCCTGGACTTCTTCTCCTTGAGATTTGGGAAAAGCTCGGCACCTCCATGACGGAAAAGCGCCGCCGCCTCCTTCCCAAAATCCGGGAATTCTCTGCCTCATCCCGGTGGTTTTTTCCTTTTATTTTGGTGCTTTTCTGCCTGGTTTTTATATTTTTCCTCATGTTTTGGGTCTTATTTTTAGGATTTTTCCATCCCGGTGTTTTCCACCTCATCCCGGTATTTTTCCATCCAGTTTTGGTGTTTTCCCACTCCAACCCCAAAGTTTTTCCCAGGATTTTTGTTGTCATGTCCAGAGGGAAAAAGCTCTTGGATGCCCTTAATTCCCATGGGACGTTAATTAATTTTAAAATAAATATTAATTAATTATGGATAATTAGTTATTAATTAATAAGCCGCCACCCAAATCTCCCAAATTCCAAAATCCTTCACCTCAAATTCCAAAATCCTTCACCCCAAACCCTTCATCCCAAATCCCCAATTCCTTCATCCCAAATCCCCAAACCCTTCATCCCAAACCATTCATCCCAAATCCTCAATCTGGAGTTCCCAAGCCCTTCATCCCAAATCCTTCATCCCAAATCCCCAAATCCTTCGTCCCAAATCCCCAAAACCTTGATCCAAAGTTCCCAAACCCTTCATCCCACATCCCCCATCCCAAATCCCCAAATCTTTCATCACAAATCCCCAAATCCTCAAATTCCCAAATCCTTCCTCCCAAATCCCCAAACCCTTCATCCCAAATCCCCCATCCCAAATCCCCAAATCTTTCATCACAAATCCCCAAATCCTCAAATTCCCAAATCCTTCCTCCCAAATCCCCAAACCCTTCATCCCAAACCCTTCATCCCAAATTCCCCATCCCAAATCCCCAAATCTTTCATCCCAAATCCCAAACCCTTCATCCCAAATCCCAAACCCTTCATCCCAAATCCTTCATCCGAAATCCCCCATCCCAAATCCCCAAATCCTTCATCCCAAATTCCCCGTCCCAAATCCCCAAATCTTTCATCCCAAATCCCAGATCCTCAAATTCCCAAACCCTTCATCCCAAACCCTTCATCCCAAATCCCCAAATCTTTCATCCCAAATCCCCCATCCCAAATCCCAAACCCTTCATCCCAAATCCTGAAATTTTTCATTCCCAATCCTTTATCCCAAATCCTCAAATCCTTAATCCCAAATCCCTAAATCCTTCATCCCAAATCCTTGGTCCAAAGTTCCCAAACCCTTCATCCCACATCCCCCATCCCAAATCCCCAAATATTTCATCACAAATCCCCAAATCCTCAAATTCCCGAATCCTTCATTCCAAATCCCCAAATCATTCATTCCAAATCCCCAAACCCTTCATCCCAAATTCCCCATCCCAAATCCCCAAATCTTTCATCCCAAATCCCAGATCCTCAAATTCCCAAATCCTTCCTCCCAAATCCCCAGACCCTTCATCCCAAACCCTTCATCCCAAATCCTTCATCCGAAATCCCCCATCCCAAATCCCCAAATCCTTCATCCCAAATTCCCCATCCCAAATCCCCAAACCCTTCATCCCAAATCCCCAAACCCTTCATCCCAAACCCTTAATCCCAAATCCCCCGTCCCAAATCCCCAAATCTTTCATCCCAAATCCCAGATCCTCAAATCTCCCAAATCCCCAAACCCTTCATCCCAAACCCTTCATCCCAAACCCTTCATCCCAAATCCCCCGTCCCAAATCCCCCATCCCAAATCCCCAAACCCTTCATCCCAAATCCCCGTCCCAAATCCCCAAATCCTTCATCCCAAATCCCAGATCCTCAAATTCCCAAATCCTTCCTCCCAAATCCCCAAACCCTTCATCCCAAATCCCCCATCCCAAATCCCCAAATCTTTCATCCCAAATCCCAAACCCTTCATCCCAAATCCCCAAACCCTTCATCCCAAACCCTTCATCCCAAATCCTTCATCCGAAATCCCCCATCCCAAATCCCCAAATCCTTCATCCCAAATTCCCCATCCCAAATCCCCAAACCCTTCATCCCAAACCCTTCATCCCAAATCCCAAACCCTTCATCCCAAATCCTTCATCCGAAATCCCCCATCCCAAATCCCCAAATCTTTCATCACAAATCCCCAAATCCTCAAATTCCCAAATCCTTCCTCCCAAATCCCCAAACCCTTCATCCCAAACCCTTCCTCCCAAATCCCCCACCCCAAATCCCAAACCCTTCATCCCAAATCCCCCATCCCAAATCCCCAAATCTCTCACCCCAAATCCCAAACCCTTCACCCCAAATCCCAAACCCTTCACCCCAAATCCCAACCCCACAGCCGATGACAAAGGGGGCGGGACATCCAACGCTTCAACCAATGAGGGAGAACTCGGCAGGGAACGAACTCGCGACAAACATGGCCGCCGGCCAATCGGGAACGTGACAGGGAGGGACCCTTGTTCCCGGGCCAATCGCGCACCGAGGACGGGAGAACGTTCCGGAAAGAGGGGAGGGGACGGCGGGTGATGGACGGGAGCTCGGGGGGCATTGACAGAGGGGACAGGGGTGGGGACAGTGAAGTGACACTGCCACGGGAGGGACCCAACCATTGCGACTCGGGGGGGAACGGAACAAACCAAATGAACCCGGAAACAACACAGGAGGGAATCATTTATTGGGATTTCATTGGGGTTTCTTTAGGATTCCATTAGGATTTCATTAGGATTTCTTTAGGATTTCTTTGGGATTTCATTAGGATTTCTTTAGGATTTCTTTAGGATTTCTTTGGGATTTCATTAGGATTTCATTCGGATTTCTTTAGGATTTCTTTGGGATTTCTTTAGGATTTAATTCGGATTTCATTAGGATTTCTTTAGGATTTCCTTCGGATTTCTTTAGGATTTCTTTAGGATTTCATTAGGATTTCTTTAGGATTTCTTTAGGATTTCTTTAGGATTTCATTCGGATTTCATTAGGATTTCTTTAGGATTTCATTAGGATTTAATTTGGATTTCATTCGGATTTCTTTAGGATTTCTTTAGGATTTCTTGAGGATTTCATTAGGATTTAATTTGGATTTCTTTGGGATTTCATTAGGATTTCATTAGGATTTCTTTAGGATTTCTTTAGGATTTCTTTAGGATTTAATTCGGATTTCATTAGGATTTCTTTAGGATTTAATTCGGATTTCTTTAGGATTCCATTAGGATTTCTTTAGGATTTCATTAGGATTTCTTTAGGATTTCTTTAGGATTTCATTAGGATTTCATTAGGATTTCAGTAGGATTTCTTTAGGATTTCAGTAGGATTTCTTTAGGATTTCTTTAGGATTTCTTTAGGATTTCCGGGGCGTTTTATGCATTTAGGACGTCGAAATCGCCGCGCCAACCTCCAATCCCGACTTCTCCGCCCGCAGAATTCCCAGAATTTCCCCGGACAGCCGATACTCCCTCCCTTCCCACCAAAAATGCGTCGGGGGCTGTTCGGGCCCGTCCTGGAAGCGAAACCCGGAGCTCAACTCTTGGGCCAACGCCGAGCGCACCAAGCCAACGCCGCCGACCCGTTCCGGCGCCGGGTGGTAGAGCCGCCCGTTCTCCGGGAGCACCGCCAGCATTCCCGGCCGGAACGGAACCACCAGCGCGGCGCCGCCGCCGCAGTAGGACAGGCGGGAATCGGCGCCGCCGCCGGCGGGCAGGACTTGGGTGAAAACCACGGGCAGGTCGGAGCAGCGCAGGAAATTCCGCTCGCGGCCGCAGCGCGACACGAACGGGAAGTGCGCCTCGTAGCGCCCGCTGCGGTTCCGCTGCAGGCGCCGGAAGAAGAACGAGAGGAACGCCACGTCTGCGGGGAAAGGGGGGTTTTTGGGGAGTTTTGGTGATTTTTGGTGGTTTTTTGGGTGATTTTTGCGGTTTTTTTGGTGTTTTTTTGATGGATTTTTGCGGGTTTTTACATGAATTTTGGCGGCTTTTTTTGGGGATTTTTTGAAATTTTTGGGGTTTTTTTTGTGGTTCTTTTGGTCTTTTTTGAAGGTTTTTAGATGGATTTTGGCGGGATTTTTGGGGCTTTTTCTGGTGGATTTTTGGGCTTTTTGTGTGATTTTTGGGGTTTTTTGGTGGGTTTTTTTTGGACTTTTTTGTGATTTTTTGCAGGTTTTTAGATGGATTTTGGCGGCTTTTTTGAAGGATTTTTGAAAATTTTTGAGATTTTTTTGGGGGTTTTTTGGTGGTTTTTGTGGGTTTTTAGATGGATTTTGGCGGCTTTTTTGAGGGTTTTGTGGAAATTTCTGGTGGATTTTGGGGGTTTTTTGGGGTGTTTTCAGTGTTTTTTGAGATTTTTTTAGGAAACTTTTCTGGTGGTTTTTGGTTTTTTTCGGGTTTTATTTTGGGGTTTTCTGGTTGGTTTTTGAGGTTTTTTTGGCGGGTTTTTGGGGTTGCTCTGATGGTTTTTTTGGGGTTTCCAGGGTTTTTTGGAGGTTTTTATTGAGGTTTTTATGAAGGATTTTTGGTGGTTTTGGGTGTTTTTTTGGGTGTTTTTTTGTGTTTTTAGATGCTTTTTGTGGGCGTTTTGGAGGTTTTTTTCAGTGTCTTTTTGGGTGTTTTTTGCGGGTTTTTACATGAATTTTGGCGGCTTTTTTTGGGGATTTTTGGAAATTTTTGGGGGTTTTTTGGGGTGTTTTCAGTGGTTTTTTGGGTTTCTTTAGGTAATTTTTGTGGTGGTTTTTGGTTTTTTTCTGGTCTTATTTCAGGATTTTCTGGTAGTTTTTATGGTGCTTTTGAGGGCTTTTATGTTGCGTTTTTGGGATTTTTCTGGTGCTTCTTTTGGGGTTTCTTGGGATTTTTTTGCTTTCTCCAGGGGTTTCTTTGAGGTTTTTATTGAGGTTTTTATGAAGGATTTTTGGTGGTTTTGGGGTTTTTTTGTGGTTTTTTTTTGGGTTTTTTCGATGGATTTTGAGGTTTTGTCAGTGTCTTTTTGGGGTTTTTTTTGGGTTTTTTCGATGGTTTTTGAGGTTTTTTCAATGTCTTTTTGGGGTTTTTTCGCTGTTTTTTGGGACACTTTTGTGGATTTTTGGGGATTTTTGGGGAATTTTTTGTTGGCTTTTCTGGAGTTTTTTCGATGTTTTCTTGGGAATTTCCGCGATGCCCCAGAAGCAGAATCGGGAAGTTTCAAACCCTTCCCAAACTCAGCCTTTCCCACGCAAACCCTTCCCGTTCTCCGGGAGCACGGCGAGCATTCCCGGCAGCGCGACACGAACGGGAACTGCGCCTGGGAGCGCCCGCTGCGGTTCCGCTGCAGGCGCCGGGAGGAGAACGAGAGGAACGCCACGTCTGCGGGGAAAGGGGGGGGTTTGGGGAGTTTTTGGGATTTTTTGGTGATTTTTGGTGGTTTTTTGGGCGATTTTTGGTTTTTTTGGGTTTTTTTTTGGTGTTTTTTTGATGATTTTTTTGCGGGTTTTTAGATGGATTTTGCCGCCTTCTTTTGGCGATTTTTGGAAATTTTTGGTGGATTTTTGGGGTGTTTTGGGTTTTGTTTTGGGTCATTTTTGTGGTGGTTTTTGGTTTTTTTCGGGTCTGATTTGGGGTTTTCTAGTGGTTTTTTGTTGGTTTTTGTGGGGTTTTTTAGCAGGTTTTGGACTTTTTTTTGGGGTTTCTGTGGAGATTTCTTGAGGTGCTTTTGGTGGTTTTTATGGTGTTTCTTTGGCGGTTTTTGGGTTGTTTTCCAGTTTTTTGGGAATTTTTTAAGTGTTTTTTTGGGATTTCTCAGGAGTTTTTCCGGTGTCTTTTTGGGGTCTTTTCGGGGGTTTTTTTTGAGGTTTTTATGGGGTTTTTCAGATTTTTCACAGGTTTTCCATGGTTTCTTGGGATTTTTTTTGGAGGTTTTTTTGGGTGGTTTTGGTGGAGATTTTTTTGGGTTTTCTGGAGATTTTCGCGATGAGGGGAAAGAGGAACGGGAATTGCGCCTGGGAGCGCCCGCTGCGGTTCCGCTGCAGGCGCCGGGAGGAGAACGAGAGGAACGCCACGTCTGCGGGGAAATTGGGGTTTTGGGGAGTTTTTGGGATTTTTGGGGGTTTTTTGGGTGATTTTTGGGTTTTTTGTGGGATTTTTGGGTGATTTTTGGGGTTTTTTGTGGTTTTTTTTGGTGATTTTTTGGTCATTTTTGGTGGTTTTTTGGGTGATTTTTGGGGTTTTTTTGATGATTTTTTGCGGGTTTTTACATGAATTTTGGCGGCTTTTTTTGGGGATTTTTTGAAATTTTTGGGGTTTTTTGGGGTTTTTTTGGTCTTTTTTGAAGGTTTTTAGATACATTTTGGCAGCTTTTTTGAAGGTTTTGTGGAAATTTCTGGTGGATTTTTGGGTGATTTTTTTGTGATTTTTGGGTTTTTTGTGGGTTTTTTTGTGGATTTTTGATTGTTTTTAGATGGATTTTGGCGGGTTTTTTTGGCTTTTTCTGGTGGTTTTTTGGGGTTCTTTTTTTGAAGTTTTTATGGGTTTATTTGAGATTTTTCCACAGGTTTTCCATGGTTTCTTGGGGTTTTTCTGGTGCTTATTTTGGGGTTTCCAGGGTTTTTTCCGGCTTCTCCAGCGTTTCTTTGAGGTTTTTATGAAGGATTTTTGGTGGTTTTTGGGTTTTTTTGGGTGTTTTTCTGGGGTTTTTAGATGGTTTTTGTGGCAGTTTTGGAGGTTTTTTCAGTGTCTTTTTGGGGTTTTTTTCGCTGGTTTTTGGGACTCTTTTGTGGACTTTTGGGGTTTTTTGGTGGTTTTTTTGGACGTTTTTTGTGATTTTTTGCAGGTTTTTAGATGGATTTTGGCGGCTTTTTTGAGGGATTTTTGGAAATTTTTGGGATTTTTTTTGGGGCTTTTTTGGTGTTTTTTGTGGGTTTTTAGATGGATTTTGGTGGCTTTTTTGAGGGTTTTGTGGAAATTTCTGGTGGATTTTGGGGGTTTTTTGGGGTGTTTTCAGTGTTTTTTAGGGATTTTTTTGGTCATTTTTATGGTGGTTTTTGGGATTTTTGAGGCCTTATTTGGGGTTTTTTCGTAATATTTTGTTGGTTTTGTAGGATTTTATGTTGCGTTTTTGGGGTTTTTCTGATGGTTATTTTGGCGTTTCCGGGATCTTTTTGGGGTTCTGCAGAGTTTTTTTGATGTTTTTATTGAGGTTTTTATGAAGAATTTTTTGTGCTTTTTGGGGGTTTTTTTGGGTGTTTTTTTGGTTTTTTCGATGGTTTTTGTGGGAGTTTTGGAGGTTTAATCAGTGTCTTTTTGGGGTTTTTTTCGCTGTTTTTTGGGACTCTTTTGTGGATTTTTCGTGATTTTTGGGGTTTTTTTGGGTGATTTTTGGCGTTTTTTGTGGGGTTTTTTGGTTTTTTTTTGGTGGTTTTTTTGATGATTTTTTGCGGGTTTTTAGATGAATTTTGCTGGTTTTTTGGGGGGATTTTAGGAAATTTTTTTGGGTTTTTTGGGGTGTTTTCGGGGGTTTTTTTGGGTCTTTTTCAGTGTTTTTTGGGGGTTTTTTTGGTCATTCATGTGGTGTTTTTTGGTTTTTTTTCAGTCTTATTTAGGATTTTTTGGTGTTTTTTTGTTGATTTTGTAGGATTTTTTGGCGGTTTTTTGGGGTTTTTCTGGTGGTTCTTTTGGGGTTTCCGGGGTCTTTTTGGGGTTCTCCAGGGTTTTTTTGAGGTTTGTATGGAGGTTTTTATTGAGGTTTTTATGAAGGATTTTTGGTGGTTTTCGGAGATTTTTTGGCTTTTTTTTGTTTTTTTTCAATGGTTTTTGTGGGACTTTTGGAGGTTTTTTCAGTGTCTTTTTGGGTTGTTTTTTGTGGGTTTTTAGATGGATTTTGGCAGCTTATTTGGGGATTTTTGGAAATTTTTGGGGTTTTTTTGGGGTGTTTTCAGGGTTTTTTGGGTTTTTTTTGGTCATTCTTGTGCTGGTTTTTGGGTTTTTTTGTGGTCTTATTTAGGATTTTTTGGTGGTTTTTTGTTCGTTTTGTAGGTTTTTATGTTGCTTTTTTGGGATTTTTCTGGTGGTTCTTTTGGGGTTTCTTGGGATTTTTTGGTTTCTCCAGGGGTTTCTTTGAGGTTTTTATTGAGGTTCTTATTGAGGTTTTTATGAAGGATTTTTGGGGATTTTTTGGGTTTTTTTTGGTGTTTTTAGGTGGTTTTTTGGGTGAATTTGGAGTTTTTTGGGGCTTTTTTTGGTGGTTTTTGCGGGTTTTTAGATGGATTTTGGCGGCTTTTTTGGGGATTTTTGGAAATTTTTGGGGTTTTTTTGGGGTGTTTTCAGTGGTTTTTTGGGTTTTTTTTGGTCATTCTTGTGGTGGTTTTTGAGTTTTTTCCTGGTCTTATTTCAGGATTTTGTGTTCGTTTTTATGGTGCTTTTGTAGGTTTTTTTGGCGGGTTTTTGGGATTTTTCTGATGATTATTTTGGGGTTTCCGGGGTTTTTTTGGGGTTCTCCAGGGGTTTTTTGAGGTTTGTATTGAGGTTTGTATTGAGGATTTTATGAAGGATTTTTGGTGGTTTTTGGGGATTTTTTGGGTGTTTTTTTGGGTTTTTTAGATGCTTTTTGTGGGAGTTTTGGAGGTTTTTTCAGTGTCTTTTTGGGTGTTTTTTGCGGGTTTTTAGATGGATTTTGGCGGCTTTTTTTGGGGATTTTTGGTAATTTTTTTGGTTTTTTGGGATGTTTTCAGTGTTTTTTGGGGTTTTTTTGGGTCATTCTTGTGCTGGTTTTTGGGATTTTTGCTGTCTTATTTGGGGTTTTTTGGTGATTTTTTGGTTGGTTTTGTAGGTTTTTTGGTCGGGTTTTGGACTTTTTTTTGGGTTCCCGTGGAGATTTCTTGAGGTGCTTTTGGTGGTTTTGATGGGGTTTCTTTGGTGGTTTTTGGGTTGTTTTCCAGTTTTTGGGGATTTTTCCATGTGTTTTTTTGGGATTTCTCAGGAGTTTTTCCGGATCTTATTGAGGTCTTTCGGGGTTTTTTTTTTTGAGGTTTTTATGGGGTTTTTTTGAGTTTTTTTCCATAGGTTTTCCAGGGTTTCTTGGGGTTTTTTTTGGTGTTTTTTGCGGGTTTTTAGATGGATTTTTGTGGCTTGAGGGATTTTTGGAAATTTTTGGGGTTTTTCTGGTGTTTTTTTTGGGGTGTTTTCAGTGGTTTTTGGGGTTGTTTGGCGGTTTTTCCATTCTTATTTACGTTTTTTTTTGGGTTTTTCTGGCAGGTTTTGGATGGGGTTTTTTTGCCATTTTTTGGGGTTTTCGTGGAGATTTTTGAGGTGCTTTTGTGTTTTGGATTTTTTTCTGAGGTTTTTCCAGTGTTTTTTGGGGTCTTTTTGGTCATACTTGTGATAGTTTTTGGGGTTTTTTTGGGGTTTTTTTGGGTTTTTCCAGTCTTATTTGGAAGATTTTTGGTCTTTTTTTTTTTACTTTTTTTTGGGTTCTGGATGGGTTTTTTGCCATTTTTTGGGGTTTTCATGCAGATTTTTGGGGTGCCTTGGGTGGCAATTCTGGGGTTTTATTGCTGATTTTTTGGGGTGTTTTATGGAGTTTTTCAGGGTTTTTTTGGATTATTTTTCAGTTTCTTGGGGTGATTTTCAGGGTTCATCAAGTGGCATTTTGGGGTTTCTTTGGGGTTTTTCTGGAGTCTTTTTGGGGTTTTTTTTCTGGTGTTTTTGGTTTTTTTGTTGTTTTTTTCCCTGACAGTTTTCTACGTTTTTTTCTGGGGTTTTTCCAGTGTTTTTTGGGGGTTTTTTTGGTCATTTTTTTATTTTTTGGGGCTTTTTTTGGGGGTTCTTCCAGTGCTTATTTGGGGTTTTATTGGTGGTTTTTGGAGTGGATTTTTGGGGTTTTTTGGGTTTTTTTTGGGTTTTTTTTGGGGTTCTTTTGGGGTTGGCTTTGGGTTTTTTGGGGCTTTTTAGGGTTTTTTTGGGGAGGGTTTTCCATGGTTTTTGCAGTGCTTTACTCGGGGTTTTTGGCAGCTTTTGGGGTGTTTTAAAAGGGATTTTTTGCCATTTTTGGGGCTTTTGTGAAGATTTTTGGGGTGATTTTTGTGGGGTTTTTTTGGAGATTTTTTGCATTTTTGGGGATTTTTTTTAGATTTTTTTGGGGATTTTTTCCCTTTTTTTTTTAGGTTTTTTTCCAGGGTTTTTGGGCGTTTCTTGAGGTTTTCCAGTGGTTTTTTTGTGGTTTCTTTGGGGTTTTTCCAGCTCATTTTCAGGGATTTTTGTGCTGCTTTTGGGGTTTTTTGGGGGTGATTTTTTGGGGTTTTTTTGGGTGTTTTTTCTGACAGTTTTCTCCTGTTTTTTCTGGGTTTTTTTCAGTGTTTTTTGGGGGTTTTTTTGGTCATTTTTTTATTTTTTGGGGCTTTTTTTGGGGGTTCTCCCAGTGCTTATTTGGGGTTTTATTGGTGGTTTTTGGAGTGGATTTTTGGGGTTTTTTGAGATTTTTTTTGCCCTTTTTTGGGGTTTTTTTTGGGTGTTTTTTTTTTTTAAGATTTTTGGGGTGTTTCTCGTGGTTTTTGTTGATTTTTTAAGTGATTTTTGGGGTTTTTCCAGTGGTATTTTGGGGTTTCTTTAGGATTTTTGTGGTGTTTTTTTTTTTTTCCATTAACATTTTTGGGTTTTTTTGATGGGATTTTGGTGCTTCTTTGGGTTTTTTAAGTGGCTTTTAGCAGGTTTGATTTTGGGTTTTCTGGAGGTATTTCTCCTGATTTTTTGGGGTTTTTTCAGGGTCTTTTTGGAGGGTTTTTTCTTTTTTTTTGTGTTTTTTTTTTTTTTAGGTTTTTAAAAAATTTTTTTTCCCCTGTTTTTGTTTTTTAGTTTTTATTTTCTGGTGTCTTTTTGGAGGTTTTTTGGGGGTATTTTTTGTGGATTTTGGGGTTTTTTTTGTCAAGTTTTTCTGGATTTTTTCCCATTTTTTGTGGTGGTTTTTCTGTTTTTGTTTTATTTTGTTTTTGTGGAGTTTTTTGGTGTTTTTTGTGGGTTTTTTTTCTGTTTTTTTGAGTTTTTTGGGGTTTTTTGGTTTGTTTTTTTTTTCTGTTTTTTTTTTTTTTTTTTTTTTTTTTTTTTTTTTTTTTTTTTTTCCCGGTTTTTGTTTTTTAGTTTTTATTTCCTGGTGTCTTTTTGGAGGTTTTTTTGGGGGTATTTTTTGTGGGTTTTGTTTTTTTTTCTCAAGTTTTTTAGGATTTTTTCCGTTTTTTGTGGTGGTTTTTCTGTTTTCGTTTTATTTTGTTTTTGTGGAGTTTTTTGTGGTTTTTTCCTGGTTTTTTTGAGGTTTTTTTGGGTTTTTTTGGAGTTTTTTTGAGGGATTTTTTGGGGTTTTCTGGGAATTTTAGGGATGAGAGAACAGAAAAATCGGGAAAAGAAAAATTCTTCCTAAAAACGAATTTTTCAAATTTAAAACTGATTTCTTAATCAACTCATCAGTGAATTACATAATTAATTCCAGATTCCATAATTAGGGAACTTAACCTCTGAGAAAATCACTAATTAACCAGTGAATTATTAATTAATCCGCTATTAATATGCAAATTAGGGGCTCCCACTTTTCCCCACCCCTTCCCAAATTAACTCCCCCCCAATTAAGGATTAAATCCTAATTAAAGCCCCAAACCAACTCCTCATCACCATTCAGCCCCCAATTAACAAGAGGACGAGTTAATTAGGTGGTAATTAGCTTAATTAGGGCGGTACCTTTGAAGCAGGTGACGAAGTTCTTGACCTTGGTGTCGTCCAGGAAAAGCTGCACAAAAAGCGGGGAAAAGCCTCAAAATTTTTGGGAATTTTCCCCAAAAAACCCCGGGATTTTTCCCTGGGATGGGTTCGGAATCGGTCCTGGATCCTTTTGGGGGTTTTTTAGGGGGATCCAGCTGGGATTTTTGGGGATTTTTGGGATTTTTTTGGGGGATTTTCGGGAATTTTTTGGGGTTTGTTCTGAGTCCATGGAAAGGTTTTTTGGGATTCCTTTGGAGGCTGAGTTTGGGAATTCTTTGGAATTTGTCTGGGACGTGGCCAGGATCCATCTGGGACATATTTGGGATTTATTTGGGTTTAATTCAACTTTAATCCGGGTTTATTTCGGAATTATTTTGGGATCTGCCCAGGACCCTCCCGGGTTTTATCTGGGATCCATCTTTGACCCACCCGAATCCTCCTCGCGATTTTTCCGGAATCTCCCCAGAATCCAGGCGGGATCCACTCCCCAAAACCCCCTCCCGACCCCTTATCGATCCCTTATCGATCTTTTATCGATCCCCCCCCCCCCCCCTCACCTGCCCGTGGTGATCGAGGTAATAAAAATACTCGCGGATTCCAGGCCCCGGCCGCTGCCCCTGCTGGTACGGGAGCGCCGGGCGCGAGCAGAGCCGCAGCAGCGCCCCCGCCCTCATGGCCGCAGCCACCGGCGGCCCCCGGCTCGGCCGGGCCGCCTCCCTGTCGCGACAGGCGACAGCGACAGCGACAGCCGCGACACCCGGAAGCGGCCGCCTGGGGGACCGCAATGCCAGGGCACCGCGGGCGGTGCGGCAACGAAAAGGTTCCGGGGGGAAGCGGAAGCGCAGCGTGCGGTTCCGTTGCTGTAGGGAACGCTGTAGATCTATAGATTCTATAGAATTATTCTAAAAGCTCACAGATTTTCTCTATAGGGGTTCAGAGCGCTATAGAGCCTCAGCGGTACCATGAAAATCCCCTATAGGACACTCCTGGCGCTGCGCGCCCTCACGGATCCCGTATAGATTCGCCCCCCCCGCAGCTTCCCGCCATTTTCCCCTCAGGGCTCCACAGGCGCCGGGAAGAGCTCCGGGATGAGGGAAAAAGGTGGAAAATGAGGCGGAAAAACTTCGGACTGAGGGAAAAAGTTGGAAAATGAGGCGGGAAAAGTTGGAAAATGAGGCGGGAAAAGTTGGAAAATGAGGCGGAAAAAAGTCTGAGGGAAAAAGTTGGAAAACGAGGCGGAAAAATCTCGGGCTGAGGGAAAAAGTTGGAAAATGAGGCGGAAAAATCTTGGGCTGAGGGAAAAAGTTGGAAAATGAGGCGGAAAAATGTCGGGCTGAGGGAAGAAGTTGGAAAATGAGGCAGAAAAATCTTGGGCTGAGGGAAAAAGTTGGAAAATGAGGCGGAAAAATGTCGGGCTGAGGGAAGAAGTTGGAAAATGAGGCGGAAAAATCTTGGGCTGAGGGAAAAAGTTGGAAAATGAGGCGGAAACATCTCCAGCTGAGGGAAAGATTTGGAAAATGAGGCGGAAAAATGTCGGGCTGAGGGAAGAAGGTGGAAAATGAGGCGGAAAATCTCGAGCTGAGGGAAAAAGTTGGAAAATGAGGTATAAAAATCTCGGGCTCAGGGAAAAAGTTGGAAATTGAGGCGTAAAAATCTCGGACTGAGGGAAAAAGTTGGAAAATGAGGCGGAAAAATGTCGGGCTGAGGGAAAAAGTTGGAAAATGAGGCAGAAAAATCTCCAGGATGAGGGAAAAAAGTTGGAAAATGAGGCAGAAAAATCTAGGGCTGAGGGAAAAAGTTGGAAAATGAGGCAGAAAAATCTCCAGGATGAGGGAAAAAGTTGGAAAATGAGGCGGAAAAATCTAGGGCTGAGGGAAGAAGTTGGAAATTGAGGCGGAAAAATGTCGGGCTGAGGGAAGAAGTTGGAAAATGAGGCGGAAAAATGTCGGGCTGAGGGAAAAAGTTGGAAAATGAGGCGGAAAAATGTCGGGCTGAGGGAAAAAGTTGGAAAACGAGGCGGAAAAATGTCGGGCTGAGGGAAAAAGTTGGAAAATGAGGCGGAAAAATCTCGGGCTGAGGGGAAAAGTTGGAAAACGAGGCGGAAAAATGTCGGGCTGAGGGAAGAAGTTGGAAAATGAGGCGGAAAAAATCTCGGGCTGAGGGAAAAAGTTGGAAAATGAGGCGGAAAAATGTCGGGCTGAGGGAAAAAGTTGGAAAATGAGGCGTAAAAATGTCGGGCTGAGGGAAAAAGTTGGAAAATGGGGTATAAAAATGTCGGGCTGAGGGAAAAAGTTGGAAAATGAGGCGGAAAAATGTCGGGCTGAGGCAAAAAATTGGAAAATGAGCCGGGGAAAACGTCGGACTGAGGGAAAAGGTTGGAAAATGAGGCAGAAAAATCTCGGGCTGAGGGAAAAAGCACCGGGATGAGGTAGAAAATTGCCCGGGATGGGGTGGAGAAATGGCGGGATGAGGGGGAACGTGGAAAATGGGGAGGGAAAGTGGAAAATGAGGGGGGAAAGTGGAAAATGAGGGGGGAAAATGGAAAATGAGGGGGGAAAAAACAAAATGAGGCGGGGAAATATTGGGATGGGGGTGAAAATAGCGGGATGAGGGGAAAACCACTGAGATATGGGGGAAAAGACAAAATTTAGGTGAAAAAGTGAAAAAAAATAAGGGGGGGAAAGCACCAGGCTGAGGGGAAAAGTATTGAAATGAGGTAAAAACCCACAAAAATGAGGTGGAAAAGCACCAAGAATTGGAAAAGCACTGGGATGAGGCAAAAAAATATGAAAATGGGATGGAAAATGCTGGGATGAGGGGAAAATTACTGGGATGTGGGGAAAAATAGAAACATTATGTAGAAATCTGAGGGGATAAGGCCCAAACCACCAAAATTAGGTGGAAAAATAACAAAATAAGGTGGGAAAAAAATGGAATAAGGCCCAAAATACTAAAATGAAGTTGAAAACCACCAGAATGAGGGGGAAAAAATATTGGGATAAGGTAAAAAAACCCCAAAATTTAGGTGCAAAAAATCAAAATAAGGGAGAAAAACATTGGGATGAGGGGGGAAATACAAAAATGAGTGGAAAAGCAGAAAAATGAGGCAGAAAACAGAGGAATGAGGTGGAAAACCACTGAGATAAGGGGGGGGAATACAAAAATGAGGCTGAAAACCGTCAGGATGAGGGGAAAAACACTGGGAAAAGGTGGAAAAATACAGGGAAAAAGTGGAAAAATGCTGGGATGGGGAAAAACCCGTCAACATGAGGCGGAAAAACACCGGTATAAAATGAAAAAAACCTGGGGTGAGGCGGAAAACCACCAAAAAAAGTGAAAAAACAGCAAAATAAGGTGGAAATGAAGGAAATAATGGAGGATCTATGGATGAGGAGAGATTCCTCAGGAAATCTCATCCGGGAATGACAGACTCGGGATATGGGATAGGATGAGTTTATTTCCAGCGGAATCAGAGCAGGATAACAAGACCCCAAATCCAACTTTTCCCTCCCCCAAATCCCTCGTTCCCGGCTTTCCCTCAATCCCTCCGGCAGCGCTGGAGGCCATCCCAGGAGTTTTCCATGGATTTCTCCAAGGTGAATCCATCCCACTGCGAGTTTTCCATGGATTTCTCCGTGAATCCATCCCAAGGTAAGTTTTCCATGCATTTTCTAATGCCAATCCACCCCACGGCGAGAGTTTTCCACGGATTTCTCCAACGCGTCGCTCCCACGGAAGACAATTCTTCATGGATTTTTCCAAGGGGTCAATCCTTCAGGAATATCCTGCTCCAAAGGTTTTTTTTCATCCATGGGATTCCTCCCAGGAATCTGCTCCTTTTTCCGCGGATCCGCAGGTCCCTGCCAAGATCCAGCTCCAGGACGCGCCACGGAATTTTGGGAATTTCCACTCCAGCACTATGGAATCATCTCCAGAGTCGTTGCTTTGCAAAATTCCCACTCTGGAATTCCATCTGTGCCTGGATTGGTTTCTTCCAACCCAATTTTTATTCCAGAGGCGACGCCGCCGTTCCCGACAGGATCGGTCGGACACGGGAGAAGCTTCCGGAAGCTTCCCACAGAATCCAACCCCGGAGCCTCCCGGAAATTGGCCATGCAAAGCCAATCCTGATGGAAAAACACCGGGATGGGCTGGAAAAATAATGAAATGGGAGGAAAAACACTGGGATGAGGCGGAAAAATAATGAAATGGAAGGAAAAATACCGGGATGAGGCGGAAAAATACCGGGATGAGGGGGAAAACTATTGGGATGATGGGAAAACTATCGGGATGGAGAGGAACAAACTCAAACGGTGGCAGAAATGCTATGAAATCAGGGAAAAAATTTGGGATGGGGAGGAAAAAAAGCGGGATGAGCTGGAAAAATACTGAGAACAGGTGGAAAAGCACCGAAATAAAAGGAAAAAAACCCACTGGAATGAGGCGGAAAAGCACCGGGATGAGGCAGAGAACGCCCGGATTTTGGGAAGGAGGTGGCGGCGCTTTTCCATGATGGACGCTCTGAGCTTTTCCCAAATCACAAGGAGAAGTAGTCCAGGGTTCCGTGGCCGTAGGGATTGTAAGTCCAGACGAGGTCGGTTCTCCCGGAATTCGCCAGCAGCTGGGAAATCTCCGCGGTGGCCGCCGCCAAACGTTCGCCATCCATGGGCTCCTCGTAAATCCGCCGGGATCCCGGCACTCGGCGCGGCGGCTCCGGCTTGTAGCAATCCACGGGGAAGGGATACACGACCAGGTGGAGGTCGGGCAGCTCCAAGGTTTTCTGGAGCAGATCCTTGAGCGCGGCCGTGGACAGGGAATTGCCGTAGAGTCCCAGGAAGCGCAGGCGGGAGCAGCGGCGCAGCGTGGGCAGCAGCGCGTCCAGGTGGGAGTCGGCCATGCGGCATTCCATGAGATCCAGGTGCAGCAGCGAGGCCGAGGTTTCCTCCAGGAGCAGCCGCAGCGGCTCCAGGAGGCCTTGGGAGAAGTCGTGGCCGCTCAGGTCCAACCTTTTGAGGGCCGGAGCGTGGAAGCTTTGGGAGAGGAAGGCGAGGTCGGCGGGAACGAGGGAGCAGAAGGCCAATTCCAAGCTTTCCAACGGAGCCTGGAGGTCGCTGGCGGGAGGGAAAAGGGAGAGGTGAGGCCCCAGGGAGGATTTGCTGGGATTCGTGGGGAATGAGAGCTGGGATGGCGTCCGTGGGATCGTGGGATTGTGGGATGGGTGAGGTTGGGAAAGGTCTGCAAGAAGAGCAAGTTCGAGCTCTGAAAATCCTGGGATTTTGGAGTTAAGGGGTGATGGAATCATGGAATTTCTCAGGTCAGGAAAGGTCTCCAAGAACATCAAGGTCAAGGCTTGAGAATCATGGAATTATGGGACCATGAGCTCATGGAATTGTGGAATCCAATAGTGGAATTATGGAATGGCTGAGGTTGGGAAAGGTCTCCAAGAACATCAATTTTGACCTCTGAAATCCTGGGATTTTGGAACAATGGGATCATGGAGTTACGGAATGGATGAGTTTGGGAAACTCATCCAAGAACATCAAGCTCAATGTTTGAGAATCATGGAATTACAGGACCGTGAGCTCATGGAATTGTGGAATGCAGTCATGAAATGAAAGAACGGCTGAGGTTGGGAAAGGTCTCCAAGAACATCACGTTTGACCTCTGAAAATTCTGGGATTTTGGAATTATGGGATCATGGAATTACTCATGTTGGGAAAGGTCTCCAAGAACATCAAGTTTGACAGTTGAGGATCATGGGATCATGAAATTGTGGAATTAAGCATCCATGAGATTATGGGGTCATGGAGTTGCGTGGTCATAGAATAACGGGATTATGGAATGGCTGAGGTTGGGGAAAATCTCCAGGACCATCAAGTTCAAGCTTTGAAAATCATGAAATTATGGAATGATGGGATCATGGAATGCTGGGATCCCAGAGCTCTGGGGTCCTGGAGAGACTCTTTGGGAGAGGAAGGCGAGGTCGGCGGGAACGAGGGAGCAGAAGGCCAATTCCAAGCTTTCCAACGGAGCCTGGAGGTCGCTGGCGGGAGGGAGAAGGGAGAGGTGAGGCCCCAGGGAGGATTTGTTGGGATTCGTGGGGAATGAGAGCTGGGATGGCGTCCATGGGATCGTGGGATTGTGGGATGGGTGAGGTTGGGAAAGATCTGCAAGAAGAGCAAGTTCAACCTCTGAAAATCCTGGGATTTTGGAGTTATGGGGTGATGGAGCCATGGAATTTCTCAGGTCAGGAAATGTCTCCAAAAACATCAAAGTCAAGGCTTGAGAATCATGGAATTACGGGATCATGGGCTCATGGAATTGTGGAATCCAATAGTGGAATTATGGAATGGCTGAGGTTGGGAAAGAGCTCCAAGAACATCAATTTTGACCTCTGGAATCCTGGGATTCTGGAACGATGGGATCATGGAGTTACGGAATGGATGAGTTTGGGAAAGGTCTCCAAGAACATCAAGTACAAGGATTGAGAATCACAGAATTGTGGGATGATGGAGCCATGGAATTGTGGAACGACTGACGTTGGGAAAGATCTCCAAGACATCAAGTTTGTCATCTGAAATCCTGGGATTTTGGAACAATGGCATCATGGAATTACAGAATGGCTGAGGTTGGGAAAGGTCTCCAAGTGCATCAAGTTCAGGGTTTGAGAATCATGGAATGATGGGATCATGGGGAATTGTGGAATGAAATAGGGGGGTTATGGAATTATGGAATGACTGAGGTTGGGAAAGAGCTCCAAGAACATCAAATAGTGACCCCTGAAAATCCTGGGATTTTGGAATTATGGGGTCATGGAATTAGGGAATAACTCAGGTCGGGAAAGGTCTCCAAGAACATTGACTTTGACACTTGAGGATCATGGGATCATGGAGATACGGAATTATGGATCCATGAGGTTATGGGGTGATGGCGTGGCGTGGCCATGGAATCACGGAATTACGGAATGACTTAGGTTGGGAAGGATCTCCAGGAACATCAAGTTGTACCTTTGAGAGTCATGGAATTATGGGGTCATGGAGCCAGGGAATTGTGGCATTGTGGAGTCATGGGGTCTTGGGATCATGGAGTTATGGAATTGTGGGATCATGGGATATTGGGATTCTGGGATCAGGGAGTCATGAAATTATGGGATCACCGAGTTATGAGGTCATGGAGCCGTTGAAGTAGGAAAAGACTTCAAGATCATCAAGTACAACCTTTGGGAATCCTGGAATCAAGGAATTATGGGATCATGGAGGTACAAAATCAGAGTTACGGAATCATGGAGTCATAGACTATTGGGATAAGGGGATCATAGGAATGTGGGATCGTTAAGGTTGGAAAAGATCTCCAAGACCATTGAGCCCAAACCTTGGGAATCATGGAACAAGGAATTATGGGATCATGAAATTATGGGATGATGGGATTGAGTTGTAGACTATTGGGACAACGGATTCATGGGATTATGGGAACAATGGAATAAAGAATTCCTGGAATCATTCAGGTTGGAAGAGATCCTCAAGACCATCGAACCCAACCTTCGGGAATCTTGAAATTCAGGAATTATGCGATCTTGAATTTATGGGATGATGGAATCATCGAATCGTAAGATATTGGGATGATGGGATTGTGGGAATGTTGGGATAGTGAAATCCTGGAATTATGGGATCACTGAGAGTTGGGAAACGCCTCCAAGATTGTCAAGTTCAGCTTTTGAGAATCCTGGGATCATGGAATGATGGGATCACGGAATCTCTGAGTCATGAACAATTGGGATAACAGAATCATGGGAACATGGGAATATTGGGATAATGAAATCATGGAATCAAGGGATCGTTAAGATTGAAGAAGACCTCCAAGACCATCGAGACCAACCTTTGGGAATCCTGGAACCAAGGAATTCTGGAATCCTGGAACGATGGGAAAATAGAATCACCGAGTCATGAGCTATTGGGATAACAGAATCATGGGACATCAGGATAATGAAATCCTGGAACCACGGGATCACTCAGGCTGGAAAAGACCCCCAAGACCCCCAACCCTTGGGAATCCCCGTGGGAGCGCGGGAATGGCGCACCAGGCCCCGCTCCGTGGAGAACTCACCAGAGGATCTGGCGCAGATTCCCGGAGAGCCGGGAGGATCCCAGGTTGAGCTCGCGGAGGCTGGGCAGCATTCCCAGCTGCCCGGCCAGGCACCGGATTCCGATGGCCGATTCCGGCGTCGGGCGCCGCACGTCCACGTTGCTGTACTGGAGCTTGAGGCTGCGCAGCTCCGGGAAGCGCGAGAGGTGCGGCAGGATCACCGAGAGCCCGGTCAATCCCAAATTCCGGAAGCGCAGATCCACCCTCCGCACGCAGGAGGGATCCAGAGTTTCCAGCAGGCTCACGATTCCGGCCAGGGAGAGCTTTTCCGCTTGGAACTCGCGGCACTTGAGGCGCAGCGGGCTGGCGGCTCCGGTCTGGAGCGCGTCGCGCAGGATCCCATAGGACGTTCCGTTGACGAACAGGTCGGCGTGGACGTCCACGCCCGGGGGCTGCGGGGCGGCCGCGGCCGTGGCGGCTCCGGAGCGGCCTTTGTGCCGCTTGGTTCCGCGCCTCTGGAATTCCCGTTGGTGCTTGGACACCTCCACGCAAGCCTTGGCCAAAGCCACTGTGCCGGACCAGACGCTCATCCCGTCCGGAGCGCGGCCGGCTGGATCGTCTGGAACTCCTGTCACGTCCAGCACGCGCAGGCGGCACCCGCTGGGAAAAATGGGAAGAAACCATCAAAAACAGGAGGAAACCATCAAAAACATGAAGAAACCATCAGAAACAGGAGGAAAACATTAAAAATGGGAGGAAATAATCAAAAATGAGAAGGAACCATCAAAAACGGAAAGAAATGGTCAAAAAAGGAAGGAAACCATTGGAAACAGGAAGGAACTATCAAAAACTGGAATGAAATCATCAGAAATGTGAAGGAACCATCAAAATCGGGTGGAAAACATGAAGAAACCATCAAAAACAGGAGGAAATAATCTAAAATGGGAAGTAACCATGAAAAATGGAGGAAACCATCAGAAAATATGAAGAAACCGTCAAAAATGGGAGGGAACTATCAAAAACAAGAGGACACCATAAAAATTGAGATGGAATCATCGGAATCAAGAAGGAACCATCAAAAACGGGAACCATCAAGAACAAGAAGAAGTCATCACAAATGGAAGGAAACCATCAAAAATAGGCAGAAACCTTCAAAAATGGAAAGGAACCATCAAAAATGGGCAGAAAACATCAAAATAGGGAAGGAACTGTCAAAAATGGTTCAAAATGGGAAGGAACCATCAAAACTAGAAAGAAACCATCAAAAACACATGAAACCATAAAAAAAGTGGTAGGAACCATCAAAAACAGGAAGGAATCATCAAAACAAAGAGGGAAGCATCAAAAACAGGAAGGAACCATCAACAGAGGAACCATGAAGAGCAAGAAAAAGCCATCAAAAATGGCGAGGAAGCATCAAAAATGGTAAGAAACCATCCAAAACGAGAAGGAACCGTCAAAAATGGGAACTATCAAATACATGAAGAAACCACCAAAACCAAGAAGAAATCATCAAGGAAGGAACCATCTAAAATGGCAAGAAAGCATCAAAAATGAGAAGGAACCATCAAAAACAGGAAGAAACCATCAAAAACGAGAAGGAACCATGAAAAACAAGAAGAAGCCATGAAATATGGGAGGAAACCATCAAAAATGCGAAGGAACCGTCAAGGAAGGAACCATCCAAACTGGCAAGAAACCATCAAAAACGAGACGGAACCATCAAAGACGGGAACCATCAAAAACAAGAAGAAACCATCAAAATCAGGAAGGAAACCATCAAAACCAAGAGGAAACCATGAAAAATGGGAGAAAACCATCAAAAATGGGAAGGAACCGTCAAGGAAGGAATCATCAAAATAGCAAGAAGCCATCAAAGATGAGAGCCATCAAAAACAAGAAGAAACCATCAAAATCAGGAAGGAAACCATCAAAAACAAGAAGAAACCGTCAAAAACTAGAAGGAGCCATGAAATACATGAGGAAACCATGAAAAAGCGGGAGGAAAGAAACCATCAAAAATGGGAAGAAACCGTCAAGGAAGGAACCATCAAAAACTAGAGGGAACCATGAAAATCAAGAAGTAACCATGAAATACAGAAGGAAACCATCAAAAACAGGATGGAACCATCAAGGAAAGAACCATCAAAACTGGCAAGAAACCATCAAAAACGAGACGGAACCGTCAAAGACGGGAACTATCAAATACAAGAAGAAACCATCAAAAACCAGGAGGAAACCATAAAAAACGGGAAGGAACCATCAAGAAAGGACCCACCTAAAGTATGAAGAATGGGAGGAACCATCAAAAACAAGAAGAAACCATGAAATATGGGAGGAAACCATCAAAAATGGGAAGGAACCGTCAGGGAAGGAACCATCAAAAACGAGAAGGAACCATCAAAGACACAAACCATCGAATACAAGAAGAAACCATCAAAACCAGGAAGGAAACCACCAAAACCAAGACAAAACCGTCAAAAACTAGAAGGAACCATGAAATACGGGAGGAAACCATCAAAAATGGGAAGGAACCGTCAAGGAAGGAACCATCAAAAAATGAGACGGAACCATCAAAGACAGAAACCATCAAATACAAGAAGAAACCATCAAAACCAGGAAGGAAACCGTCAAAAACAAGAAGAAACCATGAAAAATGGGAGGAAACCATCAAGAAAGCAACCACCTAAAGCATGAAGAATGGGAGGAACCATCAAAACCAAGAAGAAACCATGAAAAATGGGAGAAAACCATCAAAAATGGGAAGGAACCGTCAGGGAAGGAACCATCAAAACGAGAAGGAACTGTCAAACGACGGGAACCATCAAAAACTAGAAGGAACCATGAAATACGGGAGGAAACCATCAAAAATGGGAAGGAACCGTCAAGGAAGGAACCATCAAAAATGAGACGGAACCATCAAAGACAGAAACCATCGAATACAAGAAGAAACCATCAAAACCAGGAAGGAAACCATCAAAAACAAGAAGAAACCATGAAAAATGGGAGGAAACCATCAAAAATGGGAAGGAACCGTCAGGGAAGGAACCATCAAAAACGAGAAGGAACCATCAAAGACGGGAACCATCAAATACAAGAAGAAACCATCAAAACCAGGAAGGAAACCACCAAAACCAAGACGAAACCGTCAAAAACTAGAAGGAACCATCAAAAACTAGAAGGAACTATGAAATACGGGAGGAAACCATCAAAAATGGGAAGGAACCGTCAAGGAAGGAACCATCAAAACTGGCAAGAAACCATCAAGGAAGTCACCATCTACAATGGCAAGAAAGCATCAAAAATGAGAAGGAGCCATGAAAAATGGGAAGAAACCATCAAAAACTAGAAGAAATAATGAAAAACAAGAAGAAACCATGAAATACAGGAGAAAACCATCAAAAATGGGAAGGAACCGTCAACGAAGGAACCATCAAAAATGAGACGGAACCATCAAAGATGGGAACCATCAAATACAAGAAGAAACCATCAAAACCAGGAAGGAAACCACCAAAACCAAGACGGAACCATCAAAAACTAGAAGGAACCATCAAAAACTAGAAGGAACCATTAAATACGGGAGGAAACCATCAAAAATGGGAAAGGAACCGTCAACGAAGGAACCATCAAAAATGAGACGGAACCATCAAAGATGGGAACCATCAAAAACAAGAAGAAACCATCAAATACAAGAAGAAACCATCAAAACCAGGAAGGAAACCACCAAAACCAAGAGCAAACCACGAAAACGGATGGAGCAAACGACGAACGGCGGCGGCGACCCCACCGAGCTCCCCCAGAACCCACCTGGCGTCGTGTCCGGGCTCTTCCAGCTGCCGCCGGAGCTGCGCCACCACGGCCAGGATGACGGCCTGGACGCAGAGCTTGCAGGGATGGTCCCGCAGCAGCTCGCGGCGCCCCACGAGCCGCTGGAAGTTGAGCACCGGGAAAGGCCACGCGGCCACCAGATCGCGCAGGACCAGGGGTCGCCCGTCCAGGAACGCCGCTTGGAAGAGGATGGGGTAGAGGTGGGCGGGGAGCGCGGGCAGGACGGGCAGCGGGTGGTGGGCCACGATGCGGCGGGCGCAGAGGAAGAGGAGGGAATCCGAGTATCCGGGCGGGAGTTGGCGCTTTGGGACGCACGGCGGGATCTGGGTGGAGCGGCTGCGCGACGGAGCCATGGCGGCGGATCGGGGAAGGTTCCGGAATTCCGGGGGGGTTTTCCCGTCGGCGCCGCCGCCCGTGGGGAAGCTGTGGGAGAAATGGGGTGGGGGATGGGATGGGGAGTTCCTAAAAATGGGGGCTTGGAGTGAGGCGCACCCAGGGATCCCCCAAATCTGTCCAGGGACCCCAAAACCAGTATGGGGGCACCAAAACCAGTTTGGGGACCCCAAACCCAACCCAGGGACTCCTAAACCAGTCCAGGGACCCCAAACCCAGCCCAGAGACCCCAAAACCAGTCCAGGGACACCCAAACCAGTTTGGGGACCCCTAAACCGGTCCAGGGACCCCAAACCCAGCCCAGAGACCCTAAAACCAGTTTAAGGATTCCCAAACCAGTCCAGAGATCCCCCAAACCTGTCCAGGGACCCCAAAACTGGTTTGGGGGCACCAAAAGCAGTTCAGGGATCCCCAAACCCAACCCAGAGACCCCAAAACCAGTCCAGGAATCCCTGCACCAGTCCAGGGACCCCAAAACCACTTTGGGGACCCCACAAACCAGTCCAGGGACCCCAAAACCACTTTGGGGATCCCAAAACCAGTCCAGAAACCCCTAAATCACTCCAGGGACCCCAAAACCAGTTTGGGGGTTTCTAAACTAGTTTGGGGGCCCAAACCCAGCCCAGAGACCCCAAAACCAGTTCAGGGATTTTCAACCCAGTCCAGGGACCCCAAACGGGTCCAGGGATCCCCAAACCAGTCCAGAAATCCCATAATCACTCCAGGGACCCCAAAACCACTTTGGAGACCCCACAACCAGTCCAGGGACCCCAAACCCAGCCCAGTACCCCCTGACCCAATCCAGGGACCCCAAAACCACTTTGGAGACCCCACAACCAGTCCAGGGACCCCAAACCCAGCCCAGAGACCCCAAAACCAGTTCAGGCATTCCCAAACCAGTCCAGGGATCCCCCAAATCTGTCCAGGGACCCAAAAACCAGTTTGGGGGTTTCTAAACCAGTTTGGGGGCCCCAAAACCAGTCCAGGGACCCCAAACCAGTCCAAAGATCCCCCAAACCAATCCAGGACTCCCTGAACCAGTCCAGGGACCCTGAAACCAGTCCAGGGACCCTAAACCAGTTCAGGGACACCCAAAGTGCTCCAGAGATCCCCTAAACTAGTCCAGGGACCCCAAAACCACTATGGGGACCCCAAAACCAGTCCAGGACCCCAAAACCAGTCCAGAGACCCCCAAACCAGTTTGAGGACCCCTAAACCAGTCCAGAAACCCCAATATCACTCTGAGGATTCTCAAACCCAGCCCAGGGACCCCTAAACCAGTCTGAAGGTTTCTAAACCAGTTTGGGGACCCCAAACCCAGTCCAGGGACCCCAAACCCAGCCCAGAGACCCCAGAATCAGCTCAAAGACCCCAAAACCAGTTTAAGGACTCCCAAACCAGTCCAGAGAGCCCCAAACCAGTTTGGAGATTTCTAAACCAGTCCAGAAACCCCAAAATCAATCCAGGGATCCCCCAAATCTGACCAGGGACCCCAAAACCACTTTGGGGACCCCTAAGCCAGACCAGGGACCCCAAAACCAGTTCAGGCATTCCCAAACCAGTCCAGGGACTCCTAAACCAGTCCAGAGACCCCGAAACCAGTCCAGGGACCCCAAACCAGTCCAGGACCCCCTGAACTAGTCCAGCGACCCCAAACCCAGCCCAGAGACCCCAAAACTAGTTCAGGGATTTTCAAACCAGTCCAGGGACCCCAAACCCAGTCCAGGGACCCCAAAACCAGTCCAGGACCCTTTAAACCAGTCCAGGGACCCCCAAAACAGTCCCCAGCACCCCCCAAACGAGCCCCGGGACCCCCAAACCTTTCACGGACTCCCCAAATCCCCCTGACCGAGCCCAGGGACCCCTCCCCGCCCACCCCAGGGATCCCCTAAAACCAGAGCGAGGAACCCCAAAACCCAACCCCCCCCCTCCTCAGGGCCCCCCCAGCCCCCCAAAAATCCCCTCAAGGACCCCCCTGGACCCCCCAAATCCAGCCCGTCCCACCCACAGGGTCCCTCCCCTCCTTCCCGATCCAGCTCGGGACCCCTCCCCAACCCCCCCAGGCCCCCCCAAGCAGCGCCCCCAGACCCCCTGAGCTCCCACGGGGTCCCCCCAATGTCCTGAGCCCCCTCAGGGACCCCCCGAACCCCCAAACCCGCCCCGGCGCCCCCCCCAACATGGCGCCCCCCACTCACCGCCTGCCCGCAGCCCCCGCCCGCCCCTGCCCGTACGGAAGCTCCACCTCCGGGTCTGCGCGCTGCGTCAGCCAATGAGCGAGCGAGACCCGCCCTAAGGGCGGGGCCTCGCGATGTTATTGGCTTTTCCAGCTGTCTGTCAAAGCTCATCAGAACTTCTCATTGGTTGTGCTTGTGTGGGCGGGCTCTTTGCCGTGCTCTGATGCTCATTGGTTCGCTTCGCTGTCGATCACGAATTTCTGCATTCCTATTGGCTGGCGCGCTGTCGGAGCGGGAGGTTCGCTCTGAGGCGGCCCCGGGTTCCCCCCCGCGCTCCGTTCGATTCCCGGTCCCGGTCCCGGTCCCGGTCCCGGTCCCGATCCCGGTTCCAATCCCGGTTCCGGTCCCGATCCCGCGGCCACAGAGCGGCACCGGGAGCTGAGGGCGCTGCCCAAGCGCTGGGAAGCGGAATTCCTGCGGGCAAACCCAGCGCGCTCCTCCTGAGGGCCCGCGGCGGGAATTCGTGAGGGGAGAATTCCTGAGGGGAGCCCCGGGAATTGACGGGGATCGGTTTGGGGGTCCCTGCCGTGGTTTTGGGGGTCCCGCGGAAATCTCTGGGGTGGTTTTGGGGCGCCGGGGAGGGGGAGGCTCCTGGGCGTTTTTGGGGTCCCCTGTGGGGTTTTAGGGCGCCTTTTTGGGCCTTTCCCCCATAGATTCCCCTATAAAAAGCCCCGCTGGTCCAGGGCATAAAAACATTCGCGGCTTCTCTGTCGCGACAGCGGCGACCGGAAGTACGGACATGGGGGACCGGAATGCGGGGAGCACCTTGAGGTTGGTGCGGCAGTAAAAAGGTTCCGGGCGGGAACGGGCAGCGGGGGAACCGGAGGGACGCGGCCCTGGGGACACTTGGGGACACTTGGGGACAGCCGGAATCCCAAATTGTCGCCTCCCATCCCAAATTCCCGCTCCAAAGGCACCAGGAACCAGCAGCGCTTTCCATACGGAGCTTTATTCACACGCGGTGGGGCGGGGGGGGGGGAGCCGGAGCCCCCTCCCCCCTAAATACAGAATTTGGGGGCCCCTTTTTTGGGAGGGACCCCAAAATTTAACCTCCCCTTTTTTTTTTGGGGGGGGGGAGGGGAAGGGGAGGAAAATTCCCGAAGGAATTCCCGAGGGAATTCCCGGGACCGGGGGAATCCCGGGAAAACCGCGGGGAGGGAGCGAGGGCCGGGTCCGTCCCCTTTAAATTTTTTAAAATTATTATTTTTTCCATATTTTTTTTAATAATAATAATAATAAATAAAAAATAAAAATAAATCCCCCCCCCAAAAAAAAACCGGCCGGAGAAAAAAAAAAGGGCGGGAAATGATTGAAAAATTAATGAATGAGCCCCAGGGATTAATTAAGAATGAATTAGTTAAAACTTAACGAAGAAAAGGGGGGGTCCCCTGGCAGTGAGCAGAGCTGGGAGGTAGCGCTGGGTTGTCCCCAACACCCCCAGTTTGGGGACCCCCCCCCCGCACCCCGATTTGGGGACCCCCACCCGAATTTGGGGACCCCCCAGTTTGGGACCCCCCATTTTGGGGACCGTCCCCATTTTGGGGACCCACCCATGGGACTCCTTATTTTGGGACCCCACCATTTTGGGGACCTTCTTCACTTTGGGGACCCCCCCAGGCCGTGGGGAGCCATTTTGGGACCCCCCATTTTGGGGACTGTCCCCATTTTGGGGACCCCCTCCATTTTGGGACCCCCCATTTTGGGGATTCCCCATTTTGGGGACCGTCCCCATTTTGGGGACCCCCCCATTTTGGGGACTGTCCCCATTTTGGGGATCCCCTCCAAGGGACCCCCCATTTTGGGGACCCCCTCATTTTGGGGACCTTCTCCACCTTGGTGACCCCATTTTGATTGTCTCCTACCCATGGGACCCCCCCATTTTGGGGACCTTCTTCACTTTGAGGACCATCCCCACCTTGGTGACCCCCCCATTTTGGTGACCACCCCCATTTTGGGGACCCCTCATTTGGGGAACCTCCCACCTTTGTGACCCCCCCATTTTGGGGACCTTCAAAGGGACCCCCCATTTTGGGGACCTTCTCCACATTGGGACCCCCCCATTTTTGGCCATTTTGGGGACACCCTCCATGGGACCCCTCATTTTGGAGATTGTCCCCATTTTGGGGACATCACCCATGGGACCCCTCCCACTATGGGACCCCCCATTTTGGGCACCCCCTCCATGGGACCCCCCCCATTTTGGGGATCTTCTCCAATTTGGGGACCCTTCAAGCTTTGGTGACCACCCCCATTTTGGGGACCCCCTCCATGGGACCCCTCATTTTGGGGACTGTCCCCATTTTGGGGACATCACCCATGGGACCTCCCTATGGGAAGCCCCCCATTTTGGGGACTGTCCCCACCTTGGTGACCCCCCCATTTTGAGGACCTCCCCTCCATGGACCCCCCGCCATTTTGGGGACCCCCTCCCTGCCTTGGGGACCATCTCAGGATCTTGGGGACCCCCCCATTGTGGGGACCTCTCCATTTTGGGGGACCTGGTGGACATTGGGGGTCACCAAGGTGGGACCTGGAGGAGATTTGGGGTCACCAAGGTGGGACCTGGAGGAGATTTGGGGTCACCAAGGTCAAACCTGGAGATTTGGGGTCACCAAGGAGGTTCTGCTGGAAGTTGGGGGTCACCAAGGTGGGACCTGGAGCAGATTTTGGGTCATCAAGGCAGAAACTGGAGGAGATTTGTGGTCACCAAGGTGGAACCTGCTGGAGATTGGGGGTCCACCCCAAGGTGGAACCTGGAGAAGATTTGGGGTCACCGAGGTCAAACCTGGAGGAGCTAAGGTCAAACCTGGAGAAGGTTTGGGGTCACCATGGTGGGACCTGGAGATTTGGGGTCACCAGGGTAGGACCTGCTGGACATTTGGGTCACCAAGGTGGGACCTGGAGAAGATCTGGGGTCACCAAGGTGGAACCTGCTGGAGGTTGGGGGTCACCAAGGTGGAAGCTGGAGAAGATTTAGGGTCACCATGGTCAAACCTGGAGGAGATCTGGGGTCGCCAAGGTGGGACCTGGAGGAGACTGGGGAGTCCATCAGGGTGGGATGTGGAGAACCTGGAGGAGATTCGGGAGCACCAAGGTGGGACCTGCTGGACATTGGGGGTCACCAAGGTGAGACCTTGAGGAGATTTGGGGTCACCAAAGTGGGACCTGGAGATTTGGGGTCACTAAGGTGGGACTTGGAAGAGGTGGGGTCACCAAGGTGGGACCTGGAGAAGATTTGGGGTCACCGAGGTGGAAACTGGAGGACATTTGGGGTCACCATGGTGGGACCTGGAGAAGATTTGGGGTCACCAAGGTGGAACCTGCTGGAAGTTGGGGGTCACCAAGGTCAAACCTGGAGGAGATTTGGGGTCACCAAGGTGGGACCTGGAAGAGGTGGGGGCACCAAGGTGGGACCTGGAGATTTGGGGTCACCAAGGTGGAACCCGGAGGAGATTTGGGGTCACCAAAGTGGGACCTGGAGGAGATTTGGGGTCACCAAGGTGGGACCTGGTGGAGACTGGGGCGTCCATCGGGGTGGGATGTGGAGAACCTGGAGGAGATTCGGGAGCACCAAGGTGGGACCTGGAAGTGGTGGGGTCACCAAGGAGATCCTGCTGGAAGCTGGGGGTCACCAAGGTGGGACCTGGAGGAGATTTGGGGTCACCAAGTGGGATCTGGAGGACCTGGAAGAGGTTGGGGCACCAAGGTGGGTCCTGGAAGACCTGGTGGAAGTTGGGGGGTGCTCAGGTGGACCTGGAGCAGATGATGGTGTCCTGGAGAAGATGGGGGCACCAAGGTTGGTCCTGAAGGAGATTGAGTGCACCCAAGCGTGACCTGGAGGAGATTTGGGGTCACCAAGATGGGTCCTGGAAGTGACGGGAGCACCAAGGTGGGACCTGGAGAAGATTTGGGGTCACCGAGGTGAAACCTGGAAGAGGTGGAGGCACCAAGGTTGGTTGGGGTCACCAGGATGGGACCTGATGGAGATGTGGGGGGACCAGGAGGACCCGGAGGGATTTGGGGGGTGCTCAGGTGGGATCTGGAGCAGATGGTGGTGCCCAGGTGGGTTGGGCAGGACCAGGTGGAGATCTGGGGGCACCAGGGTTGGACCTGGAGGAGATGGGGGCCACCAAGGTGGGTTCAGGAGGAGATCAGGGACACCAGGATCGGTCCTGGAGGACACTGGGGACACCAGGATGGGTCCAGCAGGAGGAGATGGACACCAAGGTGAGACCTGGAGGGCCTGGAGAAGATGAACACCAAGATGGGTCCAGGAGAACCAGGAGGAGATGACGGACCCCAAAATGGCTCCAGGACTTGAGGGAGGACCCCAATATGGCCGCAGGAGGACCGGGAGGAGATGATGAACCCCAAAATGGCTCCAGGAGTTGATGGTGGACCCCAGGATGGGTTCAGAAGGACCAGGAGGAGATGCTGGACCCCAAGATAGGTCCTGTAGGACCAGTAGGAGATGATGGACCCCATGATGGGCTCAGGAGGGCCAGGAGGAGATGATGAACCCCAAGATGGCTCCAGGAGTTGATGGTGGACCCCAAAATGGCCCCAGGAGGACCAGGAGGAGATGATGAACCCCAAGATGGCTCCAGGAGTTGATGGTGGACCCCAAAATGGCCCCAGGAGGACCAGGAGGAGATGATGGACCCTGTGATGGGCTCAGGAGGGCCAGGAGGAGATGATGGACCCCAAGATGGCTCCAGGAGTTGATGGTGGACCCCAAAATGGCCCCAGGAGGACCAGGAGGAGATGATGAACTCCAAGATCCAGGAGTTGATGATGGACCCCGTGATGGGCTCAGGAGGGCCAGGAGGAGATGCTGGACCCCAAGATGGCTCCTGTAGGACCAGTAGGAGATGATGGACCCTGTGATGGGCTCAGGAGGGCCAGGAGGAGATGATGGACCCCAAGATGGCTCCAGGAGTTGGATGGACACCAAGATGGGCCCAGAAGAACCAGGAGCAGGTGGGAGGTCCTGGGACAGGTCCAACAGACCCGGTGGGGTTCCAGGACAGGTCCTGGTGGTGCCAACGTGTGTGGGACAGGATGGACATGGTGACATGTGGGGACATCCAGCCCACCCAACTTCTCCAGGCTGGACAATCGGCCACCACAACCCCCCCAGGGCCACCACTCTCATGGGGACCTCCCAGGTCCTTGTCATTGTAGTCCCCGGTGTCCAGATGACCTTCTCCCACCTCCCCAACCCCGTGGAGACCCCACAGAGCCAGGATGTTCCTCGTGACTCCCCCAGCGAAGAACCAGGCAGTGACACAGCCAGAAGGTCGGGATGGACCTCAAGGACTTCTCCTTGTCCGGGCGGGAAAGGACGGAGACAATCCCTGGATGCCCTCCATCCATGAGGTCCAGCTAGAGATGGAGATCACCACGTGGTGAGGTTGGAGAACCTCACGGAACTCCTGGTTCTTGGTGGAGATGGAGCTCACCACGTGGTGAAGTTGGAGAACCTCACAGACCTGGTTCTTGGTGAAGATGGAGCTCCCCACATGGTGAAGAACCTCACAGACCTCCCGGTTCTTGGCGGAGATGGAGCTCACCACGTGATGGAGAACCACATGGATCTCCTGTTTCTTGGTGGAGATGGAGCTCCCCACATGGTGAAGAACCTCACAGACCTGTTCTTGGTGATGATGGAACTCACCACGTGGTGGAATTTGGAGAACCTCACAGATCTCCCGGTTCTTGGTGGAGATGGAGCTCACCACGTGGTGAAGAACCTCACAGACCTCCAGGTTCCTGGTGATGATGGAGCTCACCACGTGGTGAGATTGGAGAACCTCACGGACCTCTTGGTTCTTGGCAGAGATGGAGCTCACCACGTGGTGGAGAACCTCACAGACCTCTCGGTTCTTGGTGATGATGGAGCTTCCCGCATGGTGAAGAACTTCACAGACCTCCTGGTTCTTGGAGATGGAGCTCACCACGTGGTGGGGAACCACATGGAACTCCTGGTTCTAGGTGGAGATGGAGCTCACCACGTGATGAATTTGGAGAACCTCACAGACCTCCCGGTTCTTGATGGAGATGGAGCTCACCACGTGGTGGAGAACCGCATGGAACTCCTGGTTCTAGGTGGAGATGCAACTCACCACATGATGAATTTGGAGAACCTCACAGACCTCCCGGTTCTTGGAGATGGAGCTCACCACGTGGTGGAGAACCTCACAGACCTGTTCTTGGTGATGATGGAACTCGCCACATGGTGAATTTGGAGAACCTCACAGACCTCCCGGTTCTTGGTGGACATGGTGCTCACCACGTGGTGGAGAACCTCACGGATCTCCTGTTTCTTGGTGGAGATAGGTGCCACCACCTGGGGACTTTGACCCTCGGAGGGGACAGGGGGCCGGTGGCGGGGTGGGGACGGCGCGGTGGCAGCCGCTATAGGACGCCCTCCATGAAGCTGGTGTCCAGGTGCTGGATGAGGACACGGATGAAGGACATCTCCTTGCGCGTGTTCTCGAAGATGATCCGCGGGTCGTCCGATTGGCAGCGCAGGCAGTTGGGGGCCATCACCATGGCCAGGTTATTGACGTCCATCTTGGTGACGGCCACGTTGGCCGGCTGCACGAAGACCTGGAGGTGGTGGGAGGAGAAAAGGTGGAGGTCAAAAGGGGTTGGTGGGAGAGGGGTGGAAGGACCATGTGGATTTGGTTCTTCACCACGTGGTGACCTTGGAGAACCCAAAACCACCTCAGGAGAAGGAACCAGGAGAATAAACCAGGAGCATGAACTCATGGGGTAGGAGGAGGAAGATGGAGAGGATGGGACTGGTGGGAGATGGGTGGAAGTACCACATGGACATCCTGGTTCTTGGGGAAAATGGGGGTCACCACGTGGTGACCTTGGAGAACCCAAAACCACCTCAGGAGAAGGAACCAGGAGGGTCTCCAGGAGCATGAACTCATGAGTGGTAGAAGGGAGATGGAAGTGATGGGCTTGGTGGAACTCTTGGTTCTTCTCATGGTGCTCTTGGAGAAGCCAAAACCATCTCAGGAGAAGGAACCAAGAGGGTCAATGAGGAGCATGAACTCATGGGGTGGGAGGAGGAAAATGGAGGTGATGGGATTGGTGGAACTCCTGGTTCTTCTCATGGTGACCTTGGAGAACCCAAAACCACCTCAGGAGAAGGAACCAGGAGCATGAACTCATGAGTGGTAGAAGGGAGATGGAAGTGATAGGATTGGTGGAACTCCTGGTTCTTCTCATGGTGCTCTTGGAGAAGCCAAAACCATCTCAGGAGAAGGAACCAGGAGAGTCACCAGGGGCACGGACTCATGGAATGGGAGGAGAAAGATGGAGATGATAGGCTTGGTGGAACTCCTGGTTCTTGGCCACCACATGGTGACCTCGAAGAACCCAAAACCACCTCAGGAGAAGGAACCCGGAGGTTCTCCAGGACCACCAACTCATGGGGTGGGAGGAGGAAGATGGAGGTGCTGGGGTTGGTGGAACTCCTGGTTCTTGAGGGAGATGGGGGTCACCATGTGGTGAAGTTGGAGAACCCAAAACCATCTCAGGAGAATGAACCAGGAGCACCAACTCATGGGGTGGGAGGAGAAAGATGGAAAGGATGGGATTGGTGGAACTCCTGGTTCTTGGTCACCATGTGATGAAGTTGAAGAACCCAAAACCACCTCAGGAGAAGGAACTCATGGGGTGGGAGGAGAAAGATGGAGATGATAGGCTTGGTGGAACTCCTGGTTCTTGGCCACCACATGATGACCTCAAAGAACCCAAAACCACCTCAGGAGAAGGAACCAGACCTGGAGGCCGCCTGGCGGGCCGGCAGGAGGTTCTGCTGTACCTGGAGGAAGCGGATGAGGTAGCACAGCACCATCTTGTTGATCCGGGGCAGGGAGTGGACGACGGCGACGGCGGCCTCGGGGTTCTCGTAGTGGGAGATGCACTGCTCGTAGAAGTCGTGCGGGATCAGCGGCTCCTCCAGCTCGCGGTACCACAGCTTCAGCAGTGACGCTGGAGAGGACACGGGGAACAGGAGAAGGTGTGAGATCTTCTACATGGAGGTTCTGCTCCCACCGAAACATCGCCCCGAGGTCCTACCGGGAACGTGCGGGTCCTCCAAGCCGGTGGGGATCTTCCATTGGTCCACCTGCAGCTTGAGGGCGTTGACCTCGTCGATGTCACCGGGGACCCTGTGGGGGGAAGAAGCGTCGGTGGCCGAGTGACCGATGGGGACCTCCCAGCTGGACAGCTTTGGGTGCTCCAGGAGGACCAGGAGGGGACATCAGCTGGGCATGGCACCAAGACCCCATCTTGGGGGACACCATGGAGAAACCTCCATGGAGCCATATTGGGAGATTGTTGGTGCCACCAAGATCCCATCATGACTGGTGGTCAACATGGAGAAACCTCCATGGCCTTGGAGCCATCTTGGGAGCTTGGTGCCACCAAAACCCCACCATGACTGGTGGTCAACATGGAGAAACCTCCGTGGTCTTGGAGCCATCTTGGGAGCTTGGTGCCACCAAAACCATATCATGACTGGTGGTCAACATGGAGAAACCTCCATGGCCTTGGAGCCGTTTTGGGAGCTTGGTGCCACCAAAACCCCACCATGACTCTGGTGGCCACTGTGGAGAAACCTCCATGGTCTTGGATCAAGGAGAAGCTGGAGGGACCCACTGGATGGTGCCACCAAGTCTCCACCATGACTTTGGTGGTCACGATGGAAAAACCTCTATGGCCTTGGAGTAAGGAGAAGTTGGGAGGATCCACTTGGCTGGTGGCACCAAAACCCCACCATGACTCTGGTGGCCACTGTGGAGAAGCCTTCATGGAGGGACCCCGGGGATGGTGCCACCAAGACTCTACCATGACAGGTGGCCACCATGAAGACACCCCCATGGCCTTGGAGGAAGGAGAAGTAGAGGGAATCCAGTGGATGGTGGCCACCAAGACCTCACCATGCCTGTGGCGGTCACCATGGAGTGAGGAGAAGTTGGAGGGACCCACTTGGATGGTGCCACCAAGACCCCACCATGACTCTGGTGGCCACTGTGGAGAAACCTCCATGGCCTTGGAGCCGTTTTGGGAGCTTGGTGCCACTAAGACCCTGCAATCACTGGTGGCCCCCATGGAGAAACCCCCAAGGAGAAGTTGGAGGGACCCAGTGGATGGTGCCACCAAGACCTTGCCATGACTCTGGTGGCCACCATAAAGACACCCCCATGATCTTGGAGCACCCACCAGAGAACACCAAAAAACGTGAACTTGCCCCATTTTGAGACAATTCTTGTGAGAACCTCCAGCTTGCCACCACCATGAGATGTCCCCATGACCGTGGGGTGGCTTTACCTGAAGATGCCCTCGGTCTGGTCCCCGTTGAGCGCCAGGACCTCCTCGGAGAGCCGGGTCTGCACCCAGGGCAGCTGCCGGTCCGGGTACCGCTCCTTCTGCATGGCCACGATGTCCTGCAGGGAGCTGCCGAACATGGATGGGTTGAAGACGGCGTTCTTGGCGTGACGGATCTCCTCGATGTTCGGCTTCTTCAGGCCCTGCAGGAGACACCAGAGGTCACCGGTGGCCTCCGTGGTGGCCAGGGTTGGATCTCCTCAATCACACCACCCCCCTGGTTGAGCTTCATAAGGGTTGTGATGGAGCCATGGATGGATTCCGGGCAATGTGGTCAAGGTGGTTCCACCATCCATCCATGGATCCATCCATGGATCCATCCATGGATCCACCCACCATCCATCCATCCATGGATCCATCCATGGATCCATCCATCATCCATCCATCCATCCATCCATCCATGGATCCATCCATGGATCCATCCATCATCCATCCATCCATCCATCCATCCATCCATCCATCCATGGATCCATCCATCCACCATCTTGATTCAGAAGAGGATCCAACCCTATGGAGCTTGGTGGGACCATGGCCACGCTGGAGGATCTCCACCGATGGATTTTGCCAGGAGAGGAGAAGGAGCCACAACTCTGGGATGCTTCTGGAAAGCTGAACATCGGCGCTGGGCTTCCAGAAGGTCTTCAGGAGTTCCTTAGAAAGTTCCCAGAACGTCCTTCCCTATGAGGTTTTCAGAAGGTCTCCAGAGATTTTCCAGAACGTCTCCAGAAGTTCCTTAGAAAGCTCCCAGGAGGTCTCCAGAGAGTTTGCAGAAGGTCTCCTGAAGATCACTAGTTGGTCTCTGGAATGTCTTCAGAAAGTCCCCAGAAAATCCCCAAAAGGTCTCCAGAAAGTCTTCAGAAGGTCTCTAGAATAGTCTCAGGTGTTCTCCCAAAGATCCTTAGAAGGTTTCCAGAAGATCCCTACAAGATCTTCAGAGAATTCCCAGAGGATCTCCAGAAAGTTTCCAGAAGATCCTCAGTCTCCAGGATGTCTTCAGAAGATCCACAGAATGTCCTTAAAAGGTCTCCAGAAAGTCTTCAGAAGGTCTCCAGAAGAATCCCCAAGGTTCTCCAGAAGTTCCTTAGAAAACTCCCAGAAGGTCCTCCCTGCAAGGTTTTCAGGTCTGAAGATCTCCAGATGGTCTCTGGAATGTCCTCGGGAGACCCACAGAAGGTCCTTAGAAAGTTTCCAGAAGGTTCCCAGAAGGTCCCCTAAAGGTCTTCACAAGGTTCTCAGAAACTCTCCAGAAAATTTCCAGAAGGTCTCCAAAAGTCTTCAGAAAGTTCTCAGAAGTTCTCCAGAAGATCCTCAGACAGATTTCAAGAGGTGCCCAGAAGATCCTTTCAAGCTTTCCAGAAGGTTCCCAGAAGGTTCTTAGAAGTTCTTCAGAAGATCCTCAAAATCTTCCCAGAAGCTCCCTACAAGCAGTTCTCCAGAAATATTCCAGAAGGTTCCCAGAAGTTCTCTAGAAGGTCCTTAGATGCACTCCAGAAGATTTCCTGGTCTCCAGAAGAAGTTCTCCAGAAGTTCTCCTAACCACAATCACCACCCGCCACCACCTCCCTCCCTCCTCCAGCCCCTTCCCGAATCCCAGGAGCTCCTGGACGACCCCGGTGGGAGGTGACCTCCTTGTCCACCCCTTCCCGAGCCCACCCCATCTCCTGGTACCTTCTTGGCCCCGGTCAGCGCCGCCTTCTGCAGTTTGTTGTAGCAGTACTTGGCATAAGTGCTGATGGCCACCCCTGCAAGAGAAGACACGCTGGGTGGTGGGATGTCACCTCCAGGATGGCGGGATGTCACCTCCAGGAGCTGGAAGAGGTCCTTTCCCATCCCTTCCCCTCCCCATGGTGCTGCTCCATCTCCATCCTTGTCACCACTCACAGGGGGCTTGAGGAGGACCTCAAACCTCCCAAGAACCTTGGAGGAACCACCAAAGGTGGAGCTCTGGAGCTCTGTGGTGCCTCAACCTGGGTGACTTTTGGGGGCCACCACTGCCATGGTCACCACTCCCATCCCATCTTCTCCAGACCCCACCACTTCCATCCTCATCCCATCCCCTCTTCCTGATGTCCTCCATCTCCATCCTTGTCACCAAGGGCTTGAGGAGGACCTCAAACGTCACAAGAACCTTGGAGAAACCACCAAAGGTGGAGCTCTGGAGCTCCATGGTGGCTCCATCTTGGGTGGCTTTTGGGGGCCACCACTGCCATGGTCACCACTCCCATCCCATCTTCTCCAGACCCCACCACTTCCGTCCTCATCCCATCTCCTCCTCCTGGTGTCCTCCAGTGAGGAGATAACGCCTATCCTGACAACCCTTCAGGCTTGGTGGGACCTTCTGGAACATTCCAGAAGAAGCCCTGGAGACGTGGTGGATCCTTCTGGATCATCCCAACAGCCCCGGGGACCTGGTGGAACCTTCTGGACCATCCCAGAGGAAGCCCTGGAGACCTGGCAGGACGTTATGGATGATCCCAGAAGAAGCTCTGGAGACCTGGTGGATCCTTCTGGACCATCCCAACAACCCTGGGGACCTGCTGGGACCTTCTGGATCATTCCCAGGAGAAGCTCTGGGGACCTAATGGAACCTTCTGGATCATTCCTAGAGCCTTGGAGACCTGGTGGGACCATCCCAACAGCCCTGGGGAATTGATGGAACCTTCTGGACCATCCCAGGAGAAGCTCTGGGACCTGGTGGGACCTTCTGGACCATCCCAACAACCCTGGGGACCTAATGGAACCTTCTGCATCATTCCCAGAGCCTTGGAGACCTGGTGGAACCTTCTGGACCATCCCAGGAGAAGCTCTGGGGACCTGGTGGGACCTTCTGGACATCCCCGAGCGGGTGGCCTCAAACCCTGGAATCCGATGGTGGTGGAACGGTCGGGCTGGGAAGGGCCCTGTGAGGAACATCCCAACTGGAGACACGGGCGGAGACACGGCCGGACTTCGGGATGCAGCCTGGGAGGAGAGGGACCAAGGACCTCCGGGGGTGGGGGTGGTGGGATCTGGTGGGACTCTGTGGGATCTGGTGGGATTTCGTGGGATTCCACGGGATCTGGTGGGATCTGATGGGACTTTGTGGGATCTGATGGGATCTGGTGGGACTTTGTGGGATTTGGCGGGATCTGGTGGGACTTCATGGGATCTGGTGGGATTTCATGGAATCTGGTGGAATCTGATGGGACTTCATGGGATCTGATGGGATTTCATGGGATCTGGTGGGACTTTGTGGGATCTGATGGGATTTCATGGGATTTGGTGGGACCTGGTGGGACTTTGTGGGATCGGATCCGGGTTTCTGAAGGAGCAGCCCCTCCTGGAGCTCCCCAGGCCCTTCCCTGGAGGTTCCTCCTCGGTGGATCCCAAATTCCCTCAATCCCAGCGGAGATCCCGAGGGTCAATTAAGTTATTTGTACTAATTAATTAATTAAACTAATGGCAATATTAAATTAAAATCATTAATTAAATTATATTAATTATATAATTAAGTTATTCAAATTCTATTAATTAAATCTTATGATATCTATTAATTATTAAAGTAATATCAAATAATAATTAAAATTTATTAATTTCTAATATTATTAATAAAATTATTTAATTAAATATAATTTTCTTGATTATATCTATTAAATTAATAGTTTCATAAATACTGTACGTATTAATAAATATTAATAATAAAATATTTAATATTGTTAATATTAATGTTTATTGATTACTAATTATTAATGTTTTTAATATTTAATGGTATAATTATGCATTTATCATTATTAATAACCAATACTAATAATACTAATGCTAATATTAATGCAAGCACTAATCCTATTAACACTCATAGTATTAATACTACTGATATTAATAATATTATTACATCAATTACACCAACTCTATCTGACCCCTATTAATCACTATTAATTAATATTATTAACATAATAATAATATTAGTACTAATGCTAATATTAATTGCAACACTAATCTGCTAACACTACTAATTTTATTAATAATAATATTATTACATAAGAGGCACCAACTCTGACCCCTATTAATGACCCCAATTAATTGAATAATAATATTACTATTAATACCAATACTAATAATACTAACGCTGATATTAATACCAACACTAATACTACTATTAATATTAATAATAATATTATTACATAAATGACACCAATTCTATCGGACCCTATTAATTACCCCAATTAATAGATTAATAATATTGCTACTGTTACCAACACTAACACTACTAATACTAATATTAATACCATCACTAATACTACTAATACTATTAATAATAACATTATTACCTACAGGACACCGAGTCTGTCTGACCCCTATTAATTACCCCAATTAATAAACTAATAATATCACCATTGATACCAATACTAATACTAATACCATCACTAATACTACTAATACTACTAATAATAACATTATTACCTACAGGACTCCAAGTCTATCTGACCCCTATTAATTACCCTAATTAATAAACTAATAATATAATTCCTGATACCAATACTAATACTACTAATACCAACACTAATACGACCAATACTATTAATAATGACATTATTAATTACTACCAACACTAATACTATTAATAATAACATTATTACCTACAGGACTCCAAGTCTATCTGACCCCTATTAATTACCCTAATTAATAAACTAATAATATCACTACTGATACCAACACTAATACTACTAATACCATTAATAATAACATTATTACCTACAGGACACCAAGCCTATCTGACCCCTATTAATTACCCTAATTAACAAACTAATAATATAACTACTAATACCAATACTAATACTACTAATGCTAATATTAATGCCAACACTAATACTACTAATACTATTAATAATAACATTATTCATTACTACCAACACTAATACTATTAATAATAACATTATTACCTACAGGACACCAAGTCTATTTGATTTCTATTAATTACCCCAATTAATAAACTAATAATATCACTACCGATACCAACACTAATACTAATACCAACACTAATACTATTACTACAACTACTACTAATACTATTAATAATGACATTATTAATTACTACCAACACTAATACTATTAATAACAACATTATTACCTACAGGATGCCAAGTCTGTCTGACCCCCATTAATTACCGCAATTATTAAACTAATAATATCACTACTAATACCAATACTAATACTACTAATACTATTAATAATAACATTATTACCTACAGGACACCAAGTCTATCTGACCCCTATTAATTACCCTAATTAATAAACTAATAATATCACCACTGATACCAATACTAATACCACTAACGCTAACATTAATACCAACACTAATACTACTCAGACTATTAATAATAATATTATTACCTAGAGAACACCAAGTCAATCTGACCCCTATTAATTACCCCAATTAATAGACTAATAATATAACTTCTGATACCAATACTAATACCAACACTAAGACTACTAATACTATTAATAATAACATTATTAATTACTACCAACACTAATACTATTAATAATAACATTATTACCTACAGGACACCAAGTCTATCTGACCCCTATTAATTACCCTAATTAATAAACTAATTATATCCTCCTGATACCAATACTAATACTACTAATGCCAATATTAATACCATCACTAATACTACTAATACCATTAATAATATAATTATTACCCATAGGGCACCGGGCCTACCTGGCCGCCATTAATTACCCCCATTAATTAACGAGCCCCGGGCTCCCTACCCGGGATCTCCTCGCTCTGGGGCTTGGGTTTCTTGCGCAATTTGGGTTTCTTCTGATTGGTCCTGGCCAGGAGGTGCCGCAGGTGCCGCGAGACTGGGGCGGAGCACCGGGAATTCCCGCGGGGTGGAATGGGCACGGGGGGAAGAAATTAAAATGGAAATTAAAATTCAAAGCAAAATTAAAATTAAAAAAAATTTGAAAATTTAAATGAAAATTTAAGTGAAAATTAAAATTCAAATCAAAATTAAAATAAAAAAAGTTGAAAATTTAAAAGAAAATTTAAAAGAAAATTTAAACGAAAAGTTTAAATGAAAAATTTAAATTAAAACATTTTAAAATCAATTAAAATTAAAACAAAAAATTAAATTAAAATTATAATTGAAATTAAAAAATAAAAAATTAAATAGAAATAAAAATGGAAAAAAATTAAGTTGAAATGGAAATTAATGTTAAAATTAAAATTTACAAATATAAAAAATTAAATAGAAATCTTAAATTAAAATTTAAAAATTTGAAATCAGAAAAAATTAAATTTAAAATTATGATAGAAATTAAAATAAAAAAATTAAATTGAAATTAATGTGAAAATTAAAATTAAATACTAAACTTAAAACAAAATGTAATAAATTAAAATAATTTAAATTAAATTAAAAACATAAAAATCAAAATTTAACTTAAAATTAAAAAAATTAAATTAAAGTTGAAAGCAAAAAAAATTTAAATAATTCTTGAAATAGAAGAAGAAATTGGAATAAATGAAATTGAAACTGAAATTAAAATTTAAAACTAGATGGAAATCTTTAAATGGAATTAAAAATTGAAACTGGAGCGGAAATTAAAATTAAAATTGAAATGGAAATTTGAAACTCAATGCGAATTGAAATAAAAAATTGAAATTAAATTAAAATATTAAAATTGGAATTGGGATTTGATACTAAAATAAAAATTGATATGAAATTAAAATTTAAAAAATGAAATTAAATTAAGCTGAAATTAAAGTTGAAAATAAAATGAAATTTGAAATTAAAATTAAAAATCGAAAAAAATTGGAAATAAATTGAAATTAAAACTGAAATTAAAATTGAATTTATTATAAAATTGTAATAAAATGAAATTAAAATATAAAACCGAAGTAAAATTAAAAGAAAATCTGAAATTAATTAAAATTAACAAGTGAAGTTCAAACTGAAATTAAAACATTGACATGAAATTAAAATTAAAATTTAAAACAAAATTAAATTAAAGGAAAAAATCAAGGACTATTAAATTGAAAAAAAAATTAAAATTAATTGAAAATAAAAATTGAAATTAAAGGAAAAACTGAAAGGAAAATGATCAAATAAAATGGAAAGGAAATGAAAGTGGAAATGAAAAAACATTGAAGTGAAAATGGGAATGAAAATTAAAATATGAAATTTAAAAAGAATTAAAAATGCAAAATTAAAATAATATGAAAATATAAAAATAAAAAAATCCATAAATTAAATAAACTAAAATAATTAAAAAGAAAATAAATGAAAATTAAGTAAATGAAGATTAAAAAATTAAGAAATTATTAAAAATTTAATGGAAAAGAAATAAAAAAATAAAAATAAAATTGGTATTAATAATTAAAGAAAATTAAGATTGAAATAAAGATGAAAATTAATAATAAAGAGAAAATAAAGATGCAAATTAAAAGTACAATGGAAATTAATTAAAATGGAAAAGAAATAAGATAATTAAAATAAAAATAAATAAGGTAAAAATTACAATATAAATTAGAAATAGAAAAATCATTAAGTGAAAATGAGAATAAATAAAAAAAATAAAATTAAAATTAAAATTATATTTAAAACTGAAAATAAAGAAAAACAATTAAAATGGAAATAAAATCCCAATTAAAATGGCAATGAAAATGCAAATTTAACCAAATGAGATGGACTGGAAAACGCAAATGAGAACAAATCAACATCGACAGCGGAACCAATCAACACAAAGACAGCGAAATTCCTGGAGAAACAATGGAAAACTCAGAACAAGGGCGGGATTCGGGAATTCCCAGCGAAGGGCTCTGATTGGCTGCGGGGGAGTTGGGGGCGGAGCCTCTCCTTTGGCGGGAAATGAGTTTGACACCTCTGGTGGGACCAACCCAACCCGACATTCCCGGGAATCCCACGGGGTCTTCTCCACCCGGGGTGGGATCATCTCCTGGTGTCCCCCAGGGGTTGAGGGACGCCTCGGAACCGCGGGAGAAACTTGGGATCCAAAATCCCAAATCCTCCTGGATTCCCAATCCCGCCGCATCCCTGAAACACTGGGAGCTCGTGGGGACGTCCGGACGGTGAAGGTCCAAGGCTGGAGAGGATCTCCTGAAATTCCCAAATTTCTCAGATTTCCGTGTCCTCCTCTGGCCATGACCTAAAACCTCAGGAGATGGGAATCTTCTGGGCTCCATCCCAACACTGGGGTCTTTTTGGGATCCAAAGCTACTCGAGAGGAAACATCTGGAGGTGGGAATGATGGAAACCATGGAATCATGGGATTTTGGATCCATAGTGACTAGAGAAGAAACATCTGGAGGTGGGAATGATGGTGAAACCATGGAATCATGGAATTTTGGATGCAAAGCTACTTGAGAAGAAATATCCGGGGTGGGAATGATGGAAGCCATGGAACCATGGAATTTTGGATCGAAAACTACTAGAGAAGAAACATCTGGAGGTGGGAATGATGGAAGCCATGGAACCATGGAATTTTGGATCGAAAACTACTAGAGAAGAAACATCTGGGGGTGGGAATCATGGAAACCATGGAATCACGGAATCTTGGGTGCAAAGCTACTTGAGAGGAAACATCTGGTGGTGGGTATCATGGAAACCACGGAATCCTGGAATTTTGGATCCATAGCTACCAGAGAGGAAACATCTGGCGTGGGAACGATGGTGAAACCATGGAATCATGGAATTTTGGATCCATAAATACTAGAGAAGAAACATCTGGAGGTGGGAGTCATGGAAACCATGGAATCATGGAATTTTGGATCCATAGCTACTTGAGAAGAAACATTTGGAGGTGGGAATGATAGTGAAACCATGGAATTCTGGAATTTTGGATCCAAAACTAGTAGAGAGGAAACATCTGTGGTGGGAACGATGGTGAAAACATGGAATCATGGAAATTTGAGATCCAAAGCTACTTGAGAAGAAATATCTGGGGTGGGAATGATGGAAACCATGGAATCATGGAATTTTGGATCCAAAGCTACTAGAGAAGAAACATCTGGAGGTGGGAATGTTGGAAACCATGGAATCATGGAATTTTGGATCTATAGCTACTAGAGAGGAAACATCTGGAGGTGGGAATCATGGAATTTTGGATCCAAAACTACTAGAGAAGAAACATCTGGAGGTGGGAAAGATGGAAACCATGGAATCATGGAATGCTTTGGGTTGGAAGGAATTTCAGGGCATGGGAGAAGTTCCAGGAGTGGAGGTGACACTGATCCCACAAAGGTGTCAAAGCTCATTTCCTCTTGGATCTCCTGTTGGATTTCCAGGAAGGAGAACGGTGGGAAAGGCCCCACAGCACTGGGGGAACCTCCAGGAGATGTTTTGGATGAGTTCCTCATCCACCTTTCCACAAGGAGACTCAGCCAAGAGGAAAGGAACCAAATCCATGGGTTGGGACATGTAATCATGGAATGGTTTGGGCTGGAAGGGACCTCTGAAGGTTGGGTTGGATGGAGCTTCAGGGGATGGGAATCTCAGGGTATGGGAGAAGTTCCAGGAGCAGAGATGAGGATGATCCCGCAGCAAAGGTGTCAAAGCTCAGTTCCTGTTGGATTCTGGGAAGGAGAAGGGTGGGAAAGGCCCCACAGCACTGGGTGCACCTCCAGGAGATGTTTTGGATGCTCCTCATCCACCTTTTTAGGAGGAAACTCAGCCAAGAGGAAAGGAACCAAATCCATGAGTTGGGACATGGAATCATGGAATGGTTTGGGCTGGAAGGGACCACAAAGTCCACCCAGGGACACCTTCCGCTATCCCAGGTCGCTCCGATCCCCATCCAACCTGGCCTGGAACACTTCCAGGCACCGAGAACAACCACAGAAGCCACCGGGCCGCGGTTCCTCACTTACCTTTGGTGTCATTCACCGGATCCATGTGCCGGTAAATGTATCCTTCAAGGTAGGAATGGAATTTGGGAGTGGGTGGGAAAAAGGCCAGACAAATGGCCATGAGCTCCCAGCCGCGCGCCAGGCTCTCGTAACGGAAGTTCTCGGTGGTCTGCCGGCACAGCTGGATGTAGAGCTCGTCTCGCAGCCCCTGCATGCTCCAACCTTTGGTGGCGATCTCCAAGGCCACGTTGAGCTGGTCCGTCTTGGCCCGCCGGTCGCCCATGTACATCTGGATGAGCTTGAAGATCTCGCACGCCTCCTTCTTGACGTTGCGGTCGTTGGTCATGATCATGGGTTTCTTGATGGATTCGCTGCTCCAGGCCAGCATGTTGGCGATGGAGACCTTGCGGCGGAAGAGCCCTTGGGTGTGCTTGTTGAAGTGCTTGGAGGCCCAGTTCTCAATGTCCGTCTCCGAGGAGGGCTTGCGCAGGTTGAAGGTGGGGAAGACGCAGCTGGCGCTCGGCATCATGTTCCGCGTCTGCCGGCTGCTCTCGAACTGCGCGCAGGCGCCGAGGTCCTCGGACTGGGGGACAACAGGCGGGACAGGTCAGAGGTGTGGGGGGGTGGGAGTGCTGATGGATCGATTGGTTGATTGATCGATCGAGCAACAGATCAAAAAACCGACCAATAAACCAATGAACCAACCAAACAATGGCTCAATCAATCAACCAAGTGATCAATCAACAAGCCAACCAACTCATCAATGAACAAGCTGATCAATCAATGAACAAACCAATCAATGAAACAACCACTAAACCAATCAATCAACCAACCAACCAACCAACCAACCAAATGATCAATCAACGAACCAATCAACCAACAAACCAATCAATGAAACAACCACTAAACCAATCAATCAACCAACCAACCAAATGATCAATCAACGAACCAATCAATGAACAAAACAATCAATGAAACAGGGAGTAAACCAATCCATCAACCAACCAACCAACCAACTCATCAATGAACAAGCTGATCAATCAATGAACAAACCAATCAATGAAACAACCACTAAACCAATCAATCAACCAACCAACCAACCAACCAACCAAATGATCAATCAACGAACCAATCAACCAACAAACCAATCAATGAAACAACCACTAAACCAATCAATCAACCAACCAACCAAATGATCAATCAACGAACCAATCAATGAACAAACCAATCAATGAAACAGGGAGTAAACCAATCCATCAACCAACCAACCAACCAACTGATCAATGAACAAACTGATCAATCAATGAACAAACCAATCAATGAAACAACCACTAAACCAATCAATCAACCAACCAACCAACCAACCAACCAACCAACCAACCAACCAACCAAATGATCAATCAACGAACCAATCAACCAACAAACCAATCAATGAAACAGGGAGTAAACCAATCCATCCATCAACCAACCAACCAACTGATCAATCAACAAACCAATCAATGAACAAACCAATCAATGAAACAACCACTGAACCAATCAGTCAACCAACCAACCAATGAACTGATCAATCAACAAACCAACCAATAAACCAGTCCACCAACCAACAAGTGGATCAAGCAACCAATCAATGAATCAATCAAGCAAGCAATCCATCAACCAACAGATCAATAAACTAATAAAACAACCAACAAACTGATCAATCAACAAACTCATCAATGAAACAACCAGCCAACCAACCAATCAATCAACCAATCAACAAAGGGATCAATCAACCAAGCAATCAACCAAGCAAGAAATCAACAGACCAACAAACCAACCAATAAGGCAATCGAGGAAAAACCCAATGAACCAATGAACCAATCAACCAATAGAATAATCAACCAAGCAACCAACAAACTGATCAATCAAGCAATGAACCAACCAATCAATCAACCAATCAATCAATCAACCAACCAATAAATCTGTCAACAAATCAATCAATCAACCTAGCAACCAAGCAACAAACCAATGAACCAACTAACCAATTGTCCAACCAATAAATCAGCCCAAAAAAAGATCAATCAATCAATCAATCAATCAACCAAGTGACCAGTGGAGAAACCAACAGACCAACCAATGCACGAATGGTTGAAACAACCAACCAATGAATTGATCCACCAAACCGATCAATCAACCAATCAACAAACCAACTGACCAGCCAATGAATGAACCAATCAATCAAACAAACAATGAACCAACCAACCACCAAAAAATCAATCAATCAATCAATCAATCAATCAGTCAATCAACCAATCATCCAAACAATAAATCAGCCAACAAGCTGATCAATCAACCAACTGACAAGTGGAGAAACCAACAGAGAAACCAACCACCCAACCAACCAATGAATTGATCTGACCAACCAATCAACCAACCAACCAACCAATGAATTGATCTGACCAACCAACCAACCAACCAATGAATTGATCTGACAAACCAACCAATCAACCAACCACCCAACCAACCAATGAATTGATCTGACAAACCAACCAACCAACCAACCAATGAACTGATCTGACAAACCAATCAACCAACCACCCAACCAACCAATGAATTGATCTGACAAACCAACCAATCAACCAACCAACCAACCAACCAATGAATTGATCTGACAAACCAACCAACCAACCAACCAACCAATGAATTGATCTGACCAACCAACCAACCAACCAACCAACCAACCAATGAATTGACCTGACAAACCAACCAACCAACCAACCAATGAATTGACCTGACAAACCAACCAACCACCCAACCAACCAACCAACCAACCAACCGTTGCAGCATTCCGAGGTCTTCCCATAAGCCTCGTCCTCTCCAAGGAGCTTCTCCTCAATCCCATCATGGCCAAGTGGAGCTCGCCCAGTGCCAGCAGCCAAGGTGGGCTGTGGCACCGATTGGCGTCAGGAGGGAGGGGACTGGTGGGGACGAGTGACAGGCTGGACTCTCTCCACACTTGGTCAGTGGACCACAGACAGAAGAAGTTGGTGGCAATGTGGGGTAAACAATGTGGCTTTGGGTTCCACCCATCCTTTGGGGACACTGGGGACACACCCACCTTTAAGACCCCCCGAGGAAACGCCCTCTACCCAAAATCACCTTCCAGGGTGGTTCTCCAGCAGCCACTGGAGGAGGCTGGTGGCTCCTCCAAGCCATGAGCAACATGGATGGTCCTTCAGGACCATCCCGAGGGACAGGAGAGGCTCGGGATTTAACCTTGACCTCTGCAGAGCATTCAGCTGGGAAGGACCCAGAGGACCCCAGTGTCCTTCTCCTGCTGGAACCAGAACAGCTTGTGGATGTCACCCCAGGAGGTGGAGGGACACCCCAACAGCTGGTGACCAGCATGGAGGAGGCCAACAAGGGACAACTGGGATGGACAATTGGACAATCCTGTGGTCCTGCAGCCAGCCAAGGTGGCTTCATCATCTCTTCTGCAACATCCAGGCCAGCACCGCCTGGGTTTGGGAGCCCTGGGGACGTGACCCATGGCAGGGAAGGACATGCCACGCCATCCAGAGGTGACACCGCTGTCCCCACCTCGTGTGGAGGAGCAGTGTTGGTGGCCCTGAGCAGGGTCTGTGGGCAAGGTGACTCCAGTGCTGCCACGGATTTGGGGCTAGGCTTCAGATGAGGAACAGAAGAAAACCAGAAGGTGGAAAGACCCGGGACGTGGAAAATCCAGGAGGGGACAAGGAAGCCACCCAAGGAGCCACCAGAGCCGCTGTCAGGTGACCGAGCTTCTGCTTCTTCAAACAAGTCAAGCTTCTTTTCTCTTCAGCAACTCGTCCTGTTCCAACGTCGAGATCTTTCCATCGACATCGCTCCACTCCTACCTTGACCACGGTGACGATGGCAGGGACATGGGACGGGGACACGGGAGCTTCATCCCTGAAGGGACCCAGCCCTGCTGTCCCTGTGGAGGCCACTCCACCCCAAAGGTCCCTCTATGTCCTCCACCCTGGTCAGCTGAAGGCCCATGGGGTTTCCTGGGTGATGCAGGAGATGCTCAAAGGTCTCACGTGGCAGCTGCTGGGGACGTGGCTCTTCCAAAAACTGGTCCAGGGGCTGGACCAGAGCCACCAAGAACACGCAGGGAGAAGAAAATTACCACGTTGGTTGAGGACATCAACCTTCTCCAGCCAAGGAGAGCGTGGTCAGGCCAGGGAGTGACCCTGGAAGTGAAATGTGATGGATCCTCTGCTGCCAGAGCCAATAGGAAATTAACATCAGCCCTAATTAGGTCTAATTAGAACCTAAATGAACTTGGGGGATGCCCTGGCCTACAAGAAGGGGATAAACCAGCGGGTGTCAACCTCAAATGGCCGTGACTTCCTGCCTGTCCCATGGGGTGATGATGGTGTCACCTCAGGAATTAGGGAATCCTCAAGGGAGAAGGTCCTGGAGCCACGTGGATGGGCTGGGATGCACCTCAGTGTGGGGACACTCCACTGGTGACAATCACAGCCATGGCCATGGAAGGGGCTGGGTTGGAAGGGACCGTCAAGATCATCCCGTTCCAATGGCCAGGGACACCTTCCATGATCCCAGGTGGCTCCAAACACCAACCTGGCCTTGGACACTTCCAGGAATGGGGCAGCCACAGCTTCTCTGGGAAACCGGCGCCAGTGTCCCACCAGCTTGGTGTCCCTGAGGACAACAGATGGGACCATCAGGACAGAAACCTCTGGGGAGTGGAGAAGATTCCCACCACGTCCCAAGCTCTGTGAAGAAGGTGTAGGATCACCAATAGTGGCAGGTTTTTCTCCTGGTGTGAAGATCCAAAGTGGATCCAGAGCTCTCCAGTTGTGAGTTGGGACCTCCTTGTGCAGCACGGAGTCCTTGTGCTTCAGGAATCTTCTTCTGCTGCCTTCGGATGCAACGCTCCACCAACTTCATTACACATTTCCATGGACAAAAAAGGAATTTTCCAGATGATTTGCTGTTTCCCGGGTCCATGTCCAGGGTCTCCTTCCTGCTGACACCAAATTCCATCTTCCAGGAGGTTTTCCAGGTGGGATTTGTCCCCACGCATGGCATCATCACCTGCTTTTTGGGAGCCCTGACAGCCTTTCCCTGGAGGAGAAGGAACTGATGGACCACATCCAGAAGCTGATGGAGGAAATCCAAAAACCAGGGAAACATCTGACGGGCCAGAATCTGGGCACATGGGATGCACCAGCTCCAGAATTCCAGGTGAGACCCTCAGGGTCTCCTCTGGAATGGGAGTTTGGGGCTGGAGGGATCTCCGGGGAAGCAACAGGCAGCCCACAACCCTGGGAAACAAATTCTGGAAAACTGGTGGCTCTTTCATCCCAAGGTTTTGAGGGACCACCTTGGCAAGGACCAATATCTTTGAGGGAACACCTTGCTAAGAACCAACTTCTTTGAGGGATCCTCTTGGCAAAGATCACCTTTGAGGGACCACCTTGGCAAGGATCAACTTCTTTGAGGGATCCTCTTGGCAAGGACCAACTTTGAGGGATCACCTTGGCAAGGACCAACTTGTTTGAGGGACTGCCTTGGCAAGAACCAATGTGGTTGAGGATCACCTTGGCAAAGACCAACTTGTTTGAGGGACCACCTTGCTAAGGACCAACTTCTTTGAGGGACCACCTTGGCAAGGATAAACTTTGAGGGACCACCTTGGCAACAACCAACTTTGAGGGACTGCCTTGCTATGGATAAATGTGTTTGAGGGACCACCTTGGTAAGGACCAATGTGTTTGAGGGATCACCTTGGCAAGGATCAACTTCTTTGAAGGACCACCTTGGCAAGGACCAACTTTGAGGGACCACCTTGCCAACAACCAACATCTTTGAGTGACCACCTTGGTAAGGACCAATGTGTTTGAGGGATCACCTTGGCAAAGACCAACTTATTTGAGGGATCACCTTGGCAAGGATCAACTTCTTTGAGGGATCCCCTTGACAGCGACCAACTTTGAAGGACCACCTTGGCAAGGACCAACGTGTTTGAGGGATCCCCTTGGCAAGGACCAACTTTGAGGGACCACCTTGGTAAGAACCAACTTTGAGGGACCACCTTGGCAAGGACGAACTTTGAAGGAGCACCTTGGCAAGGAACAACTTCCCTGAGGGATCAGCCAGGGATGGGCACTCAGGAACCTCCTGGGAGCTGCCTGGATCCAGGATCTGCCCCACACCGGGGCAGGAGAAGCCATGGCACAGAGCTGAGGCCGCCGTGGCACCCCAATCCTGGTGTGGGATCACCCCAGGGACCATCCCACTGGATCTACACTGGAGGAGAAGGACCTTCAACAAGGATTGGCCATGCAGTGAAGACCCCCAAAACCGAGAACCTTCCCGAGGGTGTTACCTGAGATGGATGCAGGTAGGGCTCGGGGGAGGCCAGGTTGGTCTGGACGGAGACGCTCTTCTCCAGCAGGATCTGGGGGAAGCCCAGCTTCTCAAAGGTGTTCCTCTTCCAGTGCTTGTTCTCCTGCTGTGCCAACGCCTCGTCCTCGCTGAAGGCTCGCACCACCGGGCCCGGCATGGGCAGCGGGAGGGCCCCGTCGCTCTCGTAGCCCGAACCGTCCTTTTGGGAATCCCAGCTGCTCCGTTGCTTCATGTGGTAGTGAGCCTGCTGCGCTTCCCACGCCAGCCGCGCCTGCGCCAGGAACGGCTCCGGGAAGCCCCGCGCCGCCTCCGCCTCGGCCGCCTTGCTCTCCGTCCGGTTCATCGGCGACCTGTTGGGCCCCGGCGCGGCGCGCTCCTCACCCAGCTCTCCCAACACTTCCCGCTCCCCCGAGCCGTCCGTGGAGGAGGCGTTGGTGTCGTGGTTCACCGAAGGCTTCCGGCTTTTCCTCTTCCTGGTGGAGGGCGAGTAACCGGTGGAGGACAAGGTGTCCTGCTGGCTGGACCACGACATGGAGTCCTCGCCCTGGGCCACCTGGGCCCCCGCGGGGCCGGGGCAGAAGTCGGGTCCCTCCATGCTGCTGTAGTCGCCCGATTTGATCTCCAGGCGCTGGTCCCGCACCAGGCAGGGGCTGTGCTGCAGCGAGTAGGAGCCGCCGATGGGGTTGGGGGAATATTTGTGCCTCAAGCCCGTCTTCATCTTGGGGCTGGAGCCCGACTGCTCCACGTAGACCAACTGCCGCACGTACTCCTTGCCGGCCGGGCTGTATTCCAGGCTCATGAAGCGGTCGGGACACTTCTGCTTGGTGAGCACCAACTGCTGGTAGGGCGAGTTGGAGCCTTGCTTGGGCGACTGGAGGAAAGGGTGAGGCTTGCGGATGGGCGATTTCTGCGGCGAGCCGGCCTTGTAGCTGCCGCTGGCTTCGTACTGCATGTCCACGGGCGGCTCGTCGTAGATGGGAGCCTGGTATTCCATGGGGGGCTCCTCGTACAGCGGGGGCTCGTAGGCGTAGCGGGGCGACGAAGGCTGCGATTCGCTGGAATGTTTGCGGTGCTGCGCTTGGAGCGGCGAGCAGAAGGAATCGCCCCGGCCCAGCAGCGGCGAGCAGCTGCCCACGTGCTCGGCCCTCTTCAGGAAGGGCGACTGCTTCCTCTCCGGGAAGAAGACGGAGTTGTCGGCGTCTGAGGAGAAGGTTTGGAGGTTGGGCGACTGCTGGCCGCCTGAGGGCCGGCGGGAGCGGGAGCCGGGTTGGTTTTCCGGGGCGTAGCCGTTGCCTTGGTGGAGGAGGAAGCTGGGCTCCCGATCCGTCACCTTGATCAGCATCCGCTCCTTGGTGCCGGCGTTCCATCGGAGGGATGAGGTCCTGCGGGGAGAAACATCACGGTGAGGGGTCAGAATTCCACCAAAATTTGGGATTGCTGGTCCCAAACCTCTCAAACCACCGCAGAGCCTGGAGGATGAATATTCCCAGGTGCTCGAGAGATGGAGACGGGAGGGATTGGATGGGGTTGGATATTGGACAAGGCATGGAGGGACAGGACACAGGGAATGGCTTCCCACTTCCAGAGGGCAGGGGTGGGTGGGATAACGGGAAGGAATTCTTGGCTGTGAGGGTGGGGAGGCTCTGGAATGGAATTCCCAGAGAAGCTGTGGCTGCTCCATCCCTGGAAGTGTCCAAGGCCAGGCTGGACAGGGCTTGGAGCAACCTGGGATAGTGGAAGGCGTCCCTGCCTGTGGGATTGGATATTGGGAAGAAATTCTCCCATAAGAAATTCTTCCCTGGAACAGTGGATTTTCATCTCCTCTCTCCCCGCTCCAAGTCCTTGGGACACTCAGGGGGAAGAGCAAAGATGGATTTTATGGAGCTGCCCGGCTCACAGGAGGGATCCGAGCTGGAATTTGCTGTTCCCAAGGCACAGGGAAGCACATCCTGTCACCAATCCCACGCTGGAACAGAAGATGCCGGAGGCACCGTCTGCTCTCCCACTTCATCCCTCTCCAGTTCTCGTTTATTCCCAGCCATTTGTCCCTTCTGTCCCCCAGGAAAAGGCGGAGTGAGTTCAGTCGCTGAGTTTTGAGGGAAAAATTCCCACAAAAAGCCACAAACAATTCCCTGCAGGAGGCTCCACAGTCTCTCCTTGTTTGTCCTCACTCCAAGGGATTTAGGAACAATTTATTCCTTCCTTTTCCACCTTTGGAAGTGCCTTTGGAGCTCCTGGGGACTTGAGCCTCCTGCCACATCCTTGCTGCTGAAAACCTGGAAGAGTTTGGGTTCCTCCACCTTGGTTTGATGGATCTCAACCTCTGATGGTGCCCTTGCAGACCCTCAAAATTCCATCCATGACCACAAAATCATGGATTCGTGGAATGTTTTTGGCTAAAAGCTCATCCGGTTCCTGCCATGGCCTGGGACACCTTCCACTGCCCCAGGTTGCTCCAAGCCCCTTCCCACCTTGCTCTGCTCCTGAAAAATCTGCTTTTCCTGCTCAAACCACCCACAAAAATCTTGGATGGCTCCATGTTTTTTCTGGAAGAGCTGGAGGTCTTTAATCACCATGAATAACCTGATTTTTATACACAGATCCTAAAAATTGTGAGGAAGGAAAACAGAAGAGCCACAGAGAATTCCCAGTGGAACTGGACTGGAATTCCCAGGGAATCTGCGGCTGCCGCATCCCTGGAAATGTCCAAGCCCAGCTTGGAGCAACCTGCGATAGTGGAAGTTGTCCCTGCCCATGGAAAAGGGTTGGAATGAGATGATTCGGAAGTTCCCTGCAGAAATCCACATTTCCACATTTTCCCCAAACCCAAATCCCTCCTAAATCCAGGTGTTTTCACTCAAACCAGGTGAAGCCGCCGCTTAATTCCCAGCTTTGCAGCTGGCATTAATATTCCAGCCCCGCGGCATCTGGCAGCAGCGGATCCGAAGAAAAATCCCCAACGGAGCAGCGGCGCTTCCGTCAAAATGTCAAATCACCTCGCCCGGGCCGAGCTTTCAATCCCAAATATTAAATAACAATAAGCAATATTCCAGAAAGCTCCGTGGATTATGGTTAGTGCCCCCCGCTCCAAAAAAACCCACGGAATAAATGGAATTTTCTGCCGGTAAAAGGAATCCCAAAAAGGCGATTTTTGGGCTGAAATCGCTGCCCACAAGTGGCGCGGCCGCTCCAAGAAATTCAAGGGATGCTGGCAAGGGGCATCCGGCAGAAATTCCAAGTATTCCTGTTATTTCTGGCTTGGCACCGGGTTCTCCCTGCTGTTTTCTCCACGTGGGGAGGATTTTTTTCTACTCTGTACATTTCCATGACAAAAGCGCTTCCCAAATCCCTCCGCATCTCCTATCCAAGGAATCCATTTCTTTGGAAATTTGCGTGATTCCCACATAATTTCCATCTGGTTTAGGGCAGGATTTTTCCATGTTCTCCTAAATTTCCTTCCCTGCTCCAGTGCCTCCTCCTCGATGTTGTTCCAACCTTTGGGAAGTCAGTGATGGAGGGAGAGGAGAAACCTGGATCCCTCCTCCGGGAATTCCTTTGCTTCCCGTTGTTTTTTCTGGAGAGACCCCACACCTGCAGGCAAACCCCCCCTCATTTGCATATCATTATTCATTCCAGCAAGAGTTCTGACCATGCACAGCTCAAAATTCCTTAAAATCCCATGAAAATAACCAAAATTATGGATTTTTTACATTCCTGATGCTTTTAACAGGGCCGAGGGGCAGCTCCACTCAAGGTGGGACTGAGGGAATAAATCACAGCCAGGTTTAAGCAGAATTATTTTAAAATACTATTTCATTATTTTAAACCAGAATTATTTGTTTTTTTGATGCATTGAGTTTTAAAAACATGAATATTTCCAAAACCGACCCAAACCATGCATTTTTCCAAGATTTCTTCCCCTGCCCCAGTGTTGTTTCGACTTTGCAGGTGAAAATTAAAATTTAGAACCGGGATTAAGTGGATTTTCCCCTCCCTGGGAAAAGGGAAAATAAACCTGATTTGAATAATTCAAACATCGGATTCTCCGGGAAAAGCAGAAGATCCCTGGGCACCCCCCACCATCCCAGCTCCTTGTGCCATCCCAAATTCCCAAAATCCCAAAAATCCTCGCTCTTCCTCACCTTCCTCCCCCGGCTCCGGGATTTGGGAGCATCTTCTCCCTCCGCCTTCCACCTGAGCTTAAAATTCCCTTTTCCAGGGCTAAACTGGGATGGGAATGAGGGAAGCAGCCCGGCCCCTCTTCCCTCCCAGCTGGGCACCGCCTGCTCCGAGCGCATCCCGCTGGGAATTCCGAGGTCAGGGATGAGCCGGCGGCGGAAAAAACCCTCCCTGTGCCTGGCATGGTGCCCGGCGCCGCTCCGGCAGCACGAAAATCTCCGTGAAAAAAAAGCGGGGAAAGGTGAGCAGCAGAGCCTGAAGACGTCCAGGCTTCCATCTGGAGCCTCCCGTGATCCATCCGAAATTTTCCAGCTGGGAAAAGGTCCTCAGGACAGGAATCCAGCCTCTATAATCACGCAGAAACTCGTGTTTTATGTTAATTTAGAATTAAATTAAGCTGTAGGATGAAATCCTGAAATCCTTAAGGTTTTGCTGTTCGTCACCTGCAAGCGGTGCCGTTCCCAAAAATTGACGTGGAATTCTGTGGAATTCCATATATATAAACATCCCAGGGCTTGGATTGGAGTTTTAAATTCCACATTTTAAAATTTTGAATTTTAAATTCCTGCTCAAGCAGGAATTTCTCAGTTTTTGTGGGATTTGGGGTTCTCAAAACCCCGCCATGGCCTCTCCAACCCTTCTTCCACACTTCCAATCCCTCTTCCCATCTTTTGGAAGCGTCACTTCCTCCTTGGAGTTCATTTTTTTAGGAAGCCTTTTGATTGGTTGAAGCTGATTCCTGGAAAAACCGGAATGAGCGAGGAGAAATTTGCATAATTCAGGCAGTAAAATGGATATTTGGGAAGAAGGTGAGTGCCAGGATCGAGTTTTCCAGGATGATTTGACAGATACAACACAATCCATGGAATATCCAGGAAGGGAAAAATCCAATTTGGTCTTTCTGTGGGAATTTTGGAGTGATGAGAATGTTGAAGCCCAAAGTCTGTTAACATCAAATCTGGGTTTGGTGGATGGCCACGACCTCCTGAAGCTCCTCTGCACACAATTCCCTTCTCCAACTAAAATATTCCCAAAGGATTATACCCATCAAAATACCATTTAAAAAAAATTTAAATCCTATTATTTTTCCAAAACTTTCCAGGATTGTCCAATCTCTGTCTCCGGATGGCGCTATGGGATCACTTTCAGCTCCGAGCCCTCAACACCAAATCTCTCCACGAAACATCTCCGATGTTCTGCTGCTCCGGTGGCATCGGCGCTAATTAACATCCGCGGAAGCTAATCAAGACCAGAGGGAGATAACGACCCGTCCCATCCCTCCCCATCCCATTCCCACTTTTTTTCCAGGAGAAGCAGGGCCGGGAGGATGAATTTTTTGCCATTTTCCGGCAGCTGTTTGGGTGGGATGGTCAGGCTGGGACGTTGGAGGCCACGAATCCATAACCGAAAGATTTTATGGAATGTTGATGATGAGGAAACGCCAAAATGAACTTGGATGATCATTCCTGATGAGTCCCTCGGCCGAAGGTCAACTCAAGGTGGACCTTCCCACTGATCTTTGTCCTCTTCGTTTGGGACATCCATGATGGCCGGGGGGATTTCCAGTGAGTTCCTCCGGGATCAATCCCATCAGGAACCCACCAGGAGGAAGCACAAGACCAACACAACCGAGCCGGGCGTGGACGACACGGCCGCCAAATTCCCGGGAGCCAATCAGGGCTGCCCATCCCAATTAAAGCAATCCCCCAAAAATAGCTTCGTTACCGAAATCCAAATGTCACCGAAAACAAGAGGAGATCTTTCCAGATTGGAGAGGGAGGAGGGAATGCTGGGAAAGGAGCACAGAGGAGCCTTTATCCTTCTGAGGAATCAGCTGGGAAGAACAAAGAGACCAGAAGTGACATTTCCCAAAATAGCCGATCAATAGGGAATCTGCTCCCGCTGGCTCCGGGAGCGCGACAAAGAATTCCAAAAATGGTGATTTTTTTTTTTAGCTCTTGCCCATTCCGAGTGGATTTTGCATCCCCCGGAGCACATTCCCTACGCCAAAACTTTTCCTCCTCTTGGTGTCTCCAGCCTGGCGGGACACAGGGAATGGCTTCCCACTTCCAGAGGGCAGGGTTAGGGGGGTTTTGGGAAGGAATTCTTCCCTGTGAGGGGCTGGAATGGAATTCTCAGAAAAGCTGTGGCTGCTCCATCCTGGAAGTGTCCAAGGCCAGGTTGGATGAGGTTTGTGCAGAAAGCCCAGCCCAGGAGGTCCCACCACTCTGACACCACCAAGAGCAACGATCAACCCTCATCCCTTTTTTTCCAAAAGATGGGATTTTCATCTCATGGCTCCCCAGGGAATCACTGGTGTCAGTTCTGCTCCTCTTCCTCACCTCCAAGGGAACCAGGGAACGGACTGACCTCTAAAAATCAGGAATGGTCTCATATATGAACTTGCAGTCGGAACCGCACCCAAAATCTGGCGTGGTGGTTCCTCACCTCCTTCCTGGGTTTCTCCAAAGCTCCTGCAAGTCTTTTCCTGAATTTTGGGCCTGGATTTGCACAACTCTGCCAAATCACAGCCATTCCCTGAATCCACGTGGCACCAGGACAACAAATCCAGATGGAGAAGGGCTGAACGTGGCCAGGGCAGGATTTGGACGCTGAACCATTTGGACACTGAACCTCCAACCATGGAGGATGAATCCAAAAACTCCTCCGGGAGCCAAGAGGTGAAAACAGCTGGAAAATTACAAATTTTTGGCAAATTATGGCTGTCTCCCAAAACAGAGGTGTCCCCATGACCATGACCACATCCTAAACCCCGCCAGACACCAGCCCACCTCCAAAACCGCCTCAGGTGTCTCCACGTGAGGTTCTGTGGAGCTCCGAAAGGTGGTGCCGGAATTTTTGGGAGCCAACCCCAATTCCCTCCTCATTCCCCCAATTTCTTTGCAGTGAAGTGATTCCTGTTGACCACAAGGAGACTGAAGACCTCCTCAAACATTCCTGGCTGTGGAGGTCCAGGAGAAATTGAGGAAGACCAAGCCAAGGATCGCATGCAGGTGAAGCAGCCGCCATCCTGCTCTCCTAGAACACACACAGAAGAATTCCAGGATTCTCCCTGTGCATGGATGGGACATCCCAGCTCTCCACAAAGAGCTGGAGCACAACAGGGGATCTTCTCCAGCTCCAAAGCCTGGAATGATGAGTTCCCCAAAGATCTGGAGAAGTTTGGTGCCATCCCTGCTGCCGAGAGGAGAGAGGGAGAAGAATGTCCTTAACGTTGAAGATTTTTGGTCGAAATTCCAGCTTGAGCAGCTTTGGACCTTCCGTCCATTAATTGGCCAATGCAGCCATAGGATGAAGAGAGAAATTTGGGATTTCTCCCATAAACAAGCAGTTTTCCCAATGGGAAGATTGATTGATTGATTTTGGATTAGCAAAGAGTTCAACTCCCTGAATGGAACAAAGACATAAAGCTGCTCTGGGGACCACAAATCCAGAGGGAATGAAGAGGGAAAGGGTCAAGGGCAGGGATTGGGAATGACAGAATTTGGGATTCCAGGGCTTCCCGACATTCCAGGGGTATGGAACATGACATCATCCTCTTAATGACACCCATTAATCTTCGTTACATTGGAAAAATCTCCCGTAGGAATTGCTGGCTGGGAGCTCCAAGGAAGTGGAAAAATCCTTCCTTGCTCCCGAGGCTGTTGCTGCAGCTCCTGGGGTGATCCACCACGAGGTGGGGATGACTCCGTGGGTGAGGATCCCCAGCTGAATCCCGCGGGATTTCTCAGTCAAGACCCGGCTTCTCTCCACAAGCCACCTGGATCCCACACTTTGTCCCAACATCTGGGAATTCTCCAGCTTCTCCTTTCCCGGCCAGAGGGGATGGAGGAAGGCAGGAACCACGAGCTGGGTCTCACCACCCACCAGAGAACCACGGATGAGCTGTGGGACTCAACCCCGTGTCCCTCTGCCATTTTCCTGAGGAAAACCTCTGGGATTAATGCCAGACTCGAGGAGAAGAGGGCTGGAAAGACCTGGGAAGGCTCTTGGCTTGCAGACCTGATTTTCCAGCTGATCCTGGAACGTCCAGGATCGTTTCACAAATGGGGTTTGGAAGTGAGGGAGCTGCGGCAGCTCCACTGGAAGCGTTTGAGGCCTCACCACACTCCATGATGGATCTTGGAAGCTCTGGTTTGGTTCCATCCTTCTCCAAATTCATCATCTCCATGCTGGGACAACCCAAAACTTCCCAATCCCTGTCCAAAGGTCCTGGAGCACCGCTGCTCTTCCATCCCAGGAAGTGCCCCAGGCCAGGTTGGACAGGGCTTGGAGAAACCTGGAATACTGGAAGGTGTCCCTGCCCTTGGAGCGGTTTGGGTGGGACTGGACAACCTCTGAGGTCCCACCCAAACCCATTCCATGATTCCATGATTAATTTCCCCCCTCACAATTAATCCCATGAACAGGAATTCAACACGAGCTCCGATTCCATCTCGCGGCACTCACGGGGTTAAACCAAAGGACGTCCACTCACAGCTAATTAAGCAAAGCTGCTAATTAGCTCCTTGGCTGGCGGCGGGGCTGGGGAAAGGGCAGCCAGGGCTGCTCCGTGGGTTTTTATGGGATTGGGAAGACGGAGGCATCTCCTGCGGCACAGCTGATGCGTTTGTCCCCGTCACTGACAAATCCCGACGGATTTGGGAATTTATCCCAAAAAATTGAGATTTTTTTTTTCCATAGAAATGAGCTCATGGATGGGATTGGGTTGTCCATGGATTCATGGGATTCATGGAAAGCGCTCAGCCAACGAGGACAAAAACCCGATCCCATCGCCCTGCTGGTTCTCCCTCCTGGAAAATTGGAATTTTTTCCCTCTTTTCCTTAAGTGCCAATTAATTCCGACACTTCCCAGGAGGTCACTTGGTGGCAGTGAATTCCAGGGAAAAGCGGGATGGAATGTGATGGAGACCATCTCGGAACAGCTGGAAAACGTGCCGGGAAAAGGGATGAGGAGCATGGCGTCCTTCCCGGTCACCATTTCCAACATGGAAATCAAAGGAAGAGCTGGAGGTGCCTCCACTCACCCCCAGCTCCTGAAAAAATCCAGGAATTTGGGGTTTTATCAAAACCCGGAGCAACCAGGCAGGGATTGACTCCAGAAATCCCCAAAATCCGGTTTTATCCTCGTCTTGGATTTTTGGGGTTTGAGGAGGACCTGGTGGGGTCCAACGGGGACTTTAGGGGTTCAGTGAGGACTTGGGGGACTCAAGAAGGACTTGGGGGGGTTCAAGAAGGATTTTTGGGGGTTCAGTGAGGATTTTTGGAGCTCAAGAAGGAATTTGGAGGTTCAATGAGGATGCTTGGGGTTCAGTGAGGATTTGGGGTTCAAGAAGGAATTTTGGGGTTCAATGAGGATATTTGGGGTTCAGTGAGGATTTGGGGTTCAAGAAGGTTTTTTGGGGATCAATGAGGATATTTGGGGTTCAGTAAGGATTTGGGGTTCAAGAAGGAATTTTGGGGTTCAATGAGGATATTTGGGGTTCAGTGGGGATTTGGGGTTCAAGAAGGAATTTTGGGGTTCAGTGAGGATATTTGGGGTTCAGTGGGGATTTGGGGTTGAAGGAATTTTGGGGTTCAATGAGGATATCTGGGGTTCAGTGAGGATTTGGGGTTCAAAAAGGAATTTGGGGTTCAATGAGGATGTTTGAGGTTCAGTGAGGATTTGGGGTTCAAAAAGGAATTTGGGGTTCAATGAGGATGTTTGAGGTTCAGTGAGGATTTGGGGTTCAAGAAGGAATTTTGGGGATCAGTGAGGATATTTGGGGTTCAGTGAGGATTTGGGGTTCAAGAAGGAATTTTGGGGTTAAAGCAGGATATTTGGGGTTCAGTGGGGATTTGGGGTTCAAGAAGGAATTTTGGGGATCAATGAGGATATTTGGGGTTTGGTGGGGATTTAGGGTTCAAGAAGGAATTTTGGGGTTCAGTGAGGATTTTGGGTGTTCAATGAGTATTTGGGGTCCAAAATGGACATGGTAGGGTTCAAGAAGGACTTTTGGGGTTCAGTGAGGATTTTGGGAGTTCTATGAGGATTTTTGGGGCTCAGCAACAATGTGGTGGGATCCAATGAGAATTTTGGGTATTCAGTGAGGATTTTGGGTTCAAAATGGACCTGGCAGGGTTCAAGAAGGACTTTTGGGGTTCAGTGAGGACTTTTTGGGTTCCTTGAGGACTTTTGGAGTTCCACAAAGACCTGAAGGCAACACATGAAGGGAAGGGATGAGGAGAAGGATTGGGAAATCCTTCGGGAATAAAACATCAGTGACATTCGCTGCCCCACCCACCCCAACCCCGATCCCGGATGGAAATTCCGGCTACCTGTAGTGCAGGAGTTGTCCTTCCGCGCTGTAATCCCGATAAATGTCGTATTCCTTCTCGAACACCCCGGAAGGCGACGAGCTGGAAAACAGGAATGGTGGACGAGGAGTTACCATTGGATACATCAATGTCTCCTCTAGGATTAATGGAGATGAATCCCATCGGGATGGGATCCACCTGTCCTGGATCTGCTCCCGGCACCTGCTGGAGCTTGGAGTCATTGGTTTTTTGAGTTGTTGGCCGGATCATGACCAAGCCACCCATGGCCGTAGTCTCCAGGTTCATGTCCAACCCTTCTAAGACCAAATTTTCCCTTAAAACATCTGAGCAGATCCCAAACATCTCCTGGCTTCATCCCACCCTTTCCGAGAGCCACTCCCGCTCTTCAACAACCTCGGATTGTCAGAGCCAATGGGAAGAGGAAAATCCCAAAAAAACCCCCATTTTTAACACATTTTCATTAAAATCTGAGCCTGCAGAGCTCTTGTTCCCAGAAGATGGAGAAGGTCACACCACCAACCCACTCCAAGAGACACCACACTTGGAAAAACATGTGGAAAAACCCCATCTGGAAGTCTGGGGTGGAATTTCCAAACTGATTTTGGGACTTGGTGGGTTTCAGTGATGATTTGGGAATTCAAACTTGGAGTCCAAGAAGGATTTTGTGGGATTCAAGGACTTAAAGCTACTCCTGTAGGATCAAACCGACTCTTGATCCGTATTTTTGGCTCCACACTTTTCCAAAGGCCATGAATCCATGCCAAGACCCTCCAACACTTCCCAAAAACCAGGTATTGATCACTGTCTTTCCAATATTATCCATCCCCGCTGCTGGTGAGCACAGGAAAATATTTATTTTTGCCTTAACAGCCTTTCCCAGCGGGAATGTGCTCGGAATCGGTCCCGTTTAGAAAACACAGAGCAAATATTTATCCAGAAAATGTCTGGAGAAATAACTTTATTCCAAAAAAAAACACCCCTAAAATTCCCCCATGTTTCCTGATTAAGGCTCTCCCGTTAATAAAATCCGGATCCGATGTTGGTTTCGGGAGGAAAAAAAGAGGGAAAAGAAACAAATCTTCCTAATAGGATAAAGCTCCAAAATTTTAGTGGAGCAAGGAGGCAATAAAATTAAGCTTCTGTCAAAGCTGATTTTAATGGGATTTAGCCCTGGAATTACGGCTGTGTGGAATTGCTTAATCCCTTTTTCCTCGCCAGTGCGTGTGAATGGAATTCCTGCTCCTCCTCCTCCTCCTCCTCCTCCTCCTCCTCCTCCTCCTCCAGGATTCCCGAGAGAAAGTCATCACCACCTCTGGTCCCAGTGCTGTACCCAAATCCATGGTGGAATCCAGATGGATCCCCAGATCCATGCCAGAATCCAGATGGATCCCCAAATCCACGCCAGAATCCAGATGGATCCCCAAATCCATGGTGGAATCCAGACGGATCCCCAAATCCATGGCGGAATCCAGATGGATCCCCACATCCATGGCGGAATCCAGATGGATCCCCAAATCCACGCCAGAATCCAGACGGATCCCCAAATCCATGGCAGAATCCAGATGGATCCCCACATCCATGGCGGAATCCAGATGGATCCCCACATCCATGCCAGAATCCAGATGGATCCCCACATCCATGGCGGAATCCAGATGGATCCCCAAATCCACGGCAGAATCCAGATGGATCCCCAAATCCATAGCGGAATCCAGATGGATCCCCACATCCATGGCGGAATCCAGATGGATCCCCAAATCCATGACGGAATCCAGATGGATCCCATCCCTGGAAGTATCCAAGGCCAGGTTGTAGCAACCTGGGACAGGGGAAGTTCCCTGCCCGGGAACTGGATGAGCTTTAAGGTCCCTCCCAACCCAAACCATTCCATGATTCCAGGAGAGTTCTGGAGCTGCTCAAGGTCCTCCCCTAGGGATCTCCCACCCCCATCCCGCAGAGCAGCATCCCTGGGGAAAGTCTGCTGGGAATTTTGGTTTTTCCATCTAAAAACCCCACTGGAACCTGGTCATGGCCAAAACGGGATCGTCAAACCCAACGGACACCGGAATTCCCTGCATGGGATAGACCAACAGCTCCTCCCACTGCCATCAGCAAGGTCCACACCCCTCCAGGATGGAATTCTCGCTCCTCTGGATCCCAGGTTTCTGTTCCAGGTGCGAGGATCAAGCTCCATCCTTTGTTTTGGCTGAGCGTGGAATTTGGTGGATTTTTCTTGGAGTTGTTGATTCCAAGATCTTTCCAATCCATCGGAGCCATAGCTTGGTTTCCATCCATCCTTTCTCCCGCTGTTCCATTTCCCGCCAGCGTTAATTATCCCTGTCCAAATGAGCTCCCGTCCATCTCCGATGAGGTTTCTGTATTTATGGAGTTGATGGATGAGCGAATCCATCCCAAAGATTCCGACTGGGGGGAGCCGGGCAGGGAATCTCCGCAGGGATCCGCGGGAGGACGGAGCTGTGGTTGCACATTCCCGGGGATGGCCGAGCCGGCCGCGCTCGCTTTTCCGGGATGAGCTGAGTTTTTGGGAATCATTAAAAACCACCAGCTGAGGTTCCAGCGTTAATTAGCAGCCTCTGGAATTGGCCGGAGAGCCGAGGGCAGGATTCCCCGCTGATTCCTGGTTAATATTTAAACAGCAGCAGCGCCAGATTCCGGCTATGCCGGCTTCCCGCGGGCAGGGATGCGACGGAGCGTGGCCCCTACCCTTGGCCAGATGTTTTTCCAAGGTTTTTAAGCCAAATCCTTATGGATTTTGTTTGACTAACAAGCAAAAAAAAGGATTAAAGGAGGAATTTTACGATGAGGGTGGTGAAACACGGGAGGATCTGTGGATGCTCCATCCCTGGAATATTCCAGGCTGGGTTGGATGAGGCTTGGAGCAACCTGGGATAGTGGAAGGTGGCCCTGCCCATGGAACTGGATGGTTTTGAGGATCTTTCCAACCCAAACCATTCCATGTTTAAGATCTTTCCTGCAATCTCCACCTTGGCCCAGTTTGCGTCCTCAAGCCGGACATTCCCACCCAAGCTGGCCTTGGCCAAGCCGGAACAACCGGGATAATCTGGAAAACTCAACCCAAACAAAATTCCCAAAGTGGGCGTCAAGGGCTACAGGCACCGGATTGCATCCCAGAAATCACGACGGATAAAATCGCACGGAGATGATCACAGGAAGCAAAACCAGCTCCAACCAAAAACCCGACCGGTTTGGAAACCCGGCTTTGGTTTTGGAAAAATGTCCTGAGGTCTCCCCAAAATCCTGCATTCAGAGCCAGCCCGGCTCCCTCGTTTTCTCCTCACACATCCTGGTGATTCCCCACTGGATTCTCCCAGGTTTTTCACATTTTGGATAACCCAAAGGTTTCCCAGTTTTGGTCAAATGAGGTTTAAATCTCTGCTGGACCTTCCAAGGTGTTCCCAACTTCCCTTCCTCACCTGCCCTGGGGATAACACTTCCCAGCATTCCCGAATCCTGGAGCAACCACCGGTTTGTCCATCCCATGGCCTTGCTGAGCTTCAGGAAGTTCTTCCCAACCTGTCCTCGATCCATAGAATCCCTTGGAGCTCCAGCCCTGCCCTCCAGCTTGTCTGGAGCCAGGGGCGGCTCCATTATTGATAAGGATATCCAGATTATTGATAAGGATCAGGAGAGAAGCTGGGATTGGCCTGGGAGGAGCCAAACATTGGGAATGAGCCCCAACCACCACCCTCTGAGCCGGAGGATCCGGTTCTTATCCATCAAATTGTGTCCCTGGCTGGATGAGGGATTCATCCAAAGCCATTCTGGGACACTTTGAAGGTGGTTTTCCAGGAATAAAGGTGATTTTCCAGTAATGAAGATGAATTTTCATTAATAAGTGTGATTTTCCAATAATTAAGGCGTTTTTCCAATAATAAAGATATTTTTTTCCAATAATTAAGGTGATTTCTCCAGTAATGAAGATGATTTTTCATTAATAAGTGTGATTTTCCAATGAAAAAGGTGATTTTCCACTAATAGGGTGATTTTCCAATAATAAAGATGGTTTTCCAATAATTAAGGTCATTTTCCAGTAATCAAGATGATTTTTCATTAATAAGTGTGATTTTCCAATGAAAAAGGTGATTTTCCACTAATTAAGGTGATTTTCCAGCAATTAAGGTGATTTTTCCAATAATCAAGATGATTTTTCATTAATAAGTGTGATTTTCCAATGAAAAAGGTGTTTTTCCAATAATAAAGATAATTTTCCAATAATTAAGGTGGTTTTCCAGTAATCAAGATGATTTTTCATTAATAAATGTTATTTTCCAATAATTAAGGTGATTTTCCACTAATAAAGACGGTTTTCCAATAATTAAGGTGGTTTTCCAGTAATGACTATGATTTTTCATTAACAAGTGTGATTTTCCAATAATTAAGGTGTTTTTCCAATAATAAAGATATCTTTTTTCCAATAATTAAGGTGGTTTTCCAATAATTAAGGTAATTTTCCAGTAATCAAGATAATTTTTCATTAATAAGTGAATGAAATGAAATTTCAAAAAAATCTAAAAAAAAAAGAGAATTTTTTCCAATGAAAAAAGGTCATTTTCCACAAATAAGAGTTGTTTTCCAATAATTAAGGTGATTTTCCAGCAATTAAGGTGATTTTCCACTAATAAAGGTGATTTTCCATTAACCAAGATGCTTTTACATCAATAAAATTAATTTTCCCTAAACCACAATTTACACAGCCTCCAACACGGACAGAAATTTATCCTGGAAATCTCTGGCACAACAACAAAACCCTAACAAAATTTAAAAAAAAAAATCAATTAATCCAGATTTTTTTTTTATTCCCTCCTGCCTAGAACAGGAAGCGTCACCATTCCGCAGCCTTTGGAAAATCAGGGAAAGTGAACGGCCTGAAATAGCTGAGCTCCATGACAAAATCCAGGAATAGAAATGAAATCCCAGCTCCAAATCCTCGGCTTTAATCGCTGCCCTTCATACTCTTAATTACAGCCCCCGCTTCCGATCAAACTTCAAAGATGGTTTTCTTTGGAATTACGCAACCGGAATTTTGGGGCCGGCCGCCGACGCAAGCGCTCGGAGGAATTAGGCAAATATCCGCCTAATCCGGGGCCGCGTTTCGCAACGGGAAGCGGGGAATTCAAGGAAAGGACATTAAAAAGCCTCCAATTTCCATCCCAGCTCGGAGCAAGAAATGCCGGATATGAGAAATTTTTGTTTTTTTTTTTTTCTGGGAAATATTTGAGGATGGAATGAGGAAGGGGAGTTCGGTCTTGTTTGGGTTATGCCGGGAATGTGTTTTCCGCTTGGTTATCCCCAAATATTTCCTTGGAATGTTCCATCCCCCGGGAGCTTCACGGTCTCAATAAACTCAAGAATCACGGAGAGGAATTGGAGACTGGAAAATGGATTTGAGGATCTTGGAAGTCTTTTCCGACCTTAGGAATTCCATGGAAAACTCAGCCGGATGGGTGGGATGAGACCCGGCACTGTTGGAGCATCCCCAGTGTGGGAGAAGGGGAAAGGAAGTTGAAGCTCAAAGGAATTTTAGAGCAGGAAAATCTCCCATGAAGGGGAAATCAAATATTTGGATAAATTTAGGAATGCTGGGAGATCTGATAAAAGAATTCCAGCAATGCCTCATCCCTGGAAGTGTCCAAGGCCAAGTTTGGAGCAACCCAAAGCGTTGGAAGGGACCTCAAAGACCACGGAATTCCGACCCCTTTGCCAGGGACGCTCAAATTTGGTATTTTAGAGATTTGAGGCATCTTTTGTTCCACAAATCTGCTTTTTTGGGATCTTTTGGAGTCAGGAATGGCTGCTGCTTGTAAGGGAGGAAGTTTTTGATCCCAGAAAGCTGCAGCAGGCACATTCCAGGGGTTGTATTTTGAGAGAATTACCCTTGGATATTCCAGCTCAGCCACACTTCATCCAGGAAGATTTAAATGCTGTGTTTTATCTCCGATATCCCGGCGCCTTCGGAACCGGGATGTGCTAAAAAAAGTGGGAATCCTGAGGAATAATTCGGGCACAATTTCCCAGCAGATGGGATTTGGGTGAAGACCCCTCGCATCCCAATATTCCTGCATTTTGGTCCAAGGAAAATGCTCCTGATGGTCAAATATCCATTTCTTTGTCCTTCAAGCTTCCACTTGGAATTCCTCCTCAGAGAAGCAGCAGCAGAGCTGAATTTTCCATGGAAAAGGCTTCTTTTTCCCTGCCTGACACCTTCTCCAAGGATTTCAAGCCAATAACCCCAGACACTTCCCGACGGTGCGGAAAATCCCAGCGACCCGACGCAAAATCCAGCCGACGTTCCCGCTCCGAGATTTCACGGCTGTCAAGTCACGCTCCGGAGAAATGCCGCCACCATTTTAAGACAAGCGTGGAAAATTCCAGGGAAATCCCGCTGGGAAGGCTTTGCTGGCGACCAGGACAAAGCTGCTGTTGAGATCCCAGGGTTGATTCCCAAACCGGATCCGGTCGCTAATTACGACAAATCCCACCTCACCGTGGAAGCGTGAGGTGATTCCGGTCGGATACAAGTGCTTGGAAACGGCAAATTCCCTGTGGATTCCAAGGGCTGACGCATCCCTGACCCGCACAGGTGGGATGGAACATCCCCATGGATGTGAGGAATGGATCGGGAGAGGCCTCCAGCATCTCCAGCCAAACCTGGAGGTGCTCTGGCTCCTAAATCCTAAATTTTAAGGGAAGTCCTGGGTGTGAATTCCAATAAAAACTTTCCCGCTTTTCCCAAATTCCCTTTTCCAACCAGATGAGCTGAGCTTAGCCAGAAACATTTAAATAAGGTTTCATGGGATGAAACCTGGACTGGGAGGTTCCACCAGGAAACCTCCAGAGCTCCTTCCCAGCTGCGGATCTTCTCCGAGAAACGCAACCAAGATCTGGGAATCACGGAATCTCATGGAATCATGGAACAGCTGGGGCTGGAATTCCACAGGGTCACCTTCCACTATCCCAGGCTGCTCCAAGCTCTGTCCAACCTGGCCTTGGACTCTTCCAGGGATGGGGAAAATGCAGGAATGAGGTTTTTTTTTTTCCCCAGCCAGGGTATGAGGATCAAGAGTGGGATGCAGCCGTGGTTTGGCTGAGCCGATGAGGACTCATCCCTGTCACCTCCAGGGATGCAGGTGGGAATTCCAGTCAGCAGGAATTTTTTGCTCCCTCTGGTGGCATTTAATTTTTAAAAATTTTTAATGAATTTTTAAAGCTGCAAAGACCTGGGATCTGCTCAGTCCCAGTCCCTGGAAAGGCCAAGACCTGGAATTCCTGGAGATTCGAGGACACACAACCACCCATTGGTCAAAACCAGCCCAGGGCTGAATTCCTTTTCTTTTCCAGGAGATTTCCAAGGGTTAAACATTTTTATTTCAGAATCAGGCCCTCCTCCAAGCTGATCCAGCAGATTTCCATCCCATAATGGGAACAGGGAATGTGTGGGTGGAGGACACCAAGGAATCAGTGACCTGGAGTGTCCGTGCTGGGTCTGATGTGGGAATCGGATCCCATTTGGGAATCGTCCCAGAGAGCTGCTGATCCCACCTTGGGAATGATCCTTTCCCCAGGAAACTCCTGATCCCACTTTGGGAATCATCCTCTTCCCAGGAATTTACTGATCCCACTTTGGGAATGATCCTTTCCCCAGGGAACTCCTGATCCTACTTTGGGAATGATCCTTTCCTCAGGAAACTCCTGATTCCACCTCGGGAATGATCCTTTCCCTAGGAAACTCCTGATCCCACCTTGGGAATGATCCTTTCCCCAGGAAACTCCTGATCCCACTTTGGGAATGATCCTTTCCTCAGGAAACTCCTGATCCCACCTTGGGAATAATCCTTTTCCCAGGAATTTACTGATCCCACCTCAGGAATGATCCTTTCCCCAGGAAACTCCTGATTCCACCTCGGGAATGATCCTTTCCCTAGGAAACTCCTGATCCCACTTTGGGAATCATCCTCTTCCCAGGAATTTACTGATCCCACTTTGGGAATCATCCTCTTCCCAGGAAACTCCTGATCCCACCTCAGGAATGATCCTTTCCCCAGGGAATTCCTGATTCCACTTTGGGAATGATCCTTTCCCCAGGGAATTCCTGATTCCACCTCAGGAATGATCCTTTCCCCAGGAAACTCCTGAATTCCACCTTGGGAATGATCCTCTTCCCAGGAATTTACTGATCCCACCTCAGGAATGATCCTTTCCTCAGGAAACTCCTGATTCCACCTCAGGAATGATCCTTTCCTGCTGATCCCACCCCTGTTTTTGCAACAAATCCCAGGGAATTTAAAATCCATCCCCCGATCCTTGTTAACCCCTCACGCCGCTTTGGGAATGGGACCCTGCTCCATCAACATCTCCTGGGCTCATTTCCCATCAGGAAAGGGGGGAATTCTGCCCTTCTGACCTGCTCAGGTGAGATCCCACCTGGAATTCTGCACCCAGCTCCAGGATCCAACATCCGGAGGATGTGGAGATGTTGGATCAATTCCAAAGGAGGCCCTGGAGATGCTCCAAGGGCTGGAGCCCCTCTGCTCTGGAGCCAGGCTGGGAGAGCTGGGAATGTCCAGCCTGGAGAAGGGAAGGATCCAGGAAAATCTCAGAGCCCCTTCCAGTGCCCAACGGGGCTCCAGGAGAGCTGGAGAGGGATTTGGGAAAAAGGATGGAGGGACAGGACACAGGGAATGGCTTCCCACTGCCAGAGGGTAGGGATAGGTGGGATTTGGGAAGGAATTCCTGGTTGGGAGGGTGGTGAGGGGCTGGGATGGAATTCCCACAGAAGCTATGGCTGCTCCTAGATCCCTGGAAATGTCCCAGGCTGGGTTGGATGGTGCTTGGAGCGCTCTGGGATAGTGGAAGGTGTCCCTGCCCATGGAAAAGGCTGAAATTCCGTGATCTTTCAGGCCTCTTCCAACCCAAACCATTCCATGATTCTGTAATTCCACGACTCCATGATTCCACATCCGCCAGCAGTGAAAGACCCCAAACCCAAACTCCCCCACCAAAATCCCCCTGCCCCAGGAGGACCCCCCATTCCCAGGCTCTGAGATTCCATCAGAGCCTCTCCCGGGACCTCGGGAAGGTGGAACCTCCCCCGAGGTGCGGAGCCGAGGCCGCCTCTGATGTCCCACATGAAAGCACTTGCCAAGCCGGGAATTCCTGTTCCCATCCAGCCGCAGTTTCTGGCAGCAGGAGCTGGGAACGGGAATTCCACCTCGGATTGGTCTCCTCAACCTGGCTGGCTCCTTAACGTGGTCAAAAGCATCAATTAAGAGAAGACAAATACATTAATTAATGATCCGCCTCAGGTCTCCCAGAAAAGCTGTGGCTGCTCCGTCCCTGGAATTGTCCCAAGTCGGGTTGGGATGGTGGGAGGTGTAGGAGGTGGAAAAAGATGGATTTTAAGGCTCCTTTCCAACCCAAACCATTCCATGATTCCGTGATTTGCAGCTTTTAATCCATAAAAGATGAAACAATGGAGAGGTGACACGAACTTCTCTGAATGCTGAGTCCCTTCTCCTTCCCGAGGGAAATTATTCCTGCCAGGAGCTCCCCAGACCTGTGGGACAAGCCCTGCTTGGACCGTGAATCATCCCAACTCCTCAGGGAGATCTTATCCAGGGAAAGCATTCAAAACCACGCCGGGCTCTAAACCCGAATTTCCAATCCTCAAAACGAATTTCAAAAGGATGGGAAATTATTCCTTTAGGGAACCTTCCCGCAGGGAACACCTAAAATATCCCTAAGGTGGAGAAACAGCTTTTCCTGATGTTTTTCCCTTGTTTTATGGAGGATCCAACTCGGTAGAGACCCACCAAGGCTCGAGCAGGAGGAACCATCCACAAAACATCTTTACCCAAGACCTGAAGCAACCTCCAACCCTTGGAGACCACCAGGACTGGGAATTCCCGATTTTCTGCCCCCCAATCCCACCTTTACCTTTCCGTTTCCTGGAGACCCACCAAGGCTCGAGCAGGAGGAACCATCCACAAAACATCTTTACCCAAGACCTGCAGCAATCTCCAACCCTTGGAGACCACCAGGATTGGGAATTCCCGATTTTCTGCCCCCCAATCCCACCTCTACCTTTCCGTTTCCTAGAGACCCACCAAGGCTCGAGCAGGAGGAACCATCCACAAAACATCTTTACCCAAGACCTGCAGCAATCTCCAACCCTTGGAGACCACCAGGATTGGGAATTCCCGATTTTCTGCCCCCCAATCCCACCTTTACCTTTCCGTTTCCTCCTTCACCACGGAATACTGGCTGGACTGGCGGCTCGAGCGCTGCTCCTGCACCTTCTCGTTGCCCTCCAGCTCCTGCTCCAAGGACGAGCTGGTGCTCCCCTCCCTGCTGACATTGCTGCTCCTGCCGGGGCTGTTTTCCGTGGAAGCCCGCGGCGACTCCGTGTTCTGCTTCAGCGTCTGCAGCTTGGCCAGCGGGATGATGTCGCAGTTCTGGGGACGGTGCCACACCGTCCTCTGCGTGGTGGCATTGTAGTAGTAGAAGCGGGAGGTGTTGGGGTCGAAGAGCTCCCACCACTGGTTCTCATTGGTGCGTTTGATCCGCACCCCGGCGGGCGGGTCCCACACGCACTCCCCCGTGATGAGGTTGGCGTACATGCGCTCCCGGGTCCGAGGCTCGATGATTTCCACCCATTCCAGCCTGGGAAAGGACAGGGAGAGAAGGGAAACGTCAACCGAGCGGTCTCGGGAGGTCGCCCAAGCCACCCCATCATTTTGTGATTTGACACGAGCGCGGGATGGAGAAAAGTGATTTCTGAACTCTGCCTTCCATCCCCATTGAGTCTCCCCTGTCCAAGACTTGATGATTCCCACTCATTCCAGCCTGGAAAAGTACAAGGAGAGGGGGAAAATTCAACCCCAACCACCCGATGATTCCATGATTTGATGCGAGCGCGGGATGGAGAAGAGCAACTTCTCAACTCTGCCTTCCACCCCCACTGAGTCTCCTGTATTCAAGACTCGATGATTCCCACCCATTCCAGCCTGGAAAAGAACAAGGAGAGGGGAAAATTCAACCCCAACCACCCAATGATTCCATGATTTGACATGAGCACGGGATGGAGAAGAGCAACTTCTCAACACTTCCTTCCACCCCCACTGAGTCTCCTGTTTCCAAGACTCAATGACTTCCACCCATTCCTGGAAAAAGCCTGGAAAAGAACAGGGAGAGAAGGAAAATTCAGCTCGATGATTCCCACCCATTCCAGCCTGGAAAAGAACAGGGAGAGGGGGAAAATTCAACCAAGGTCCCTCCCAACCACAACCACCCAATGATTCCATGATTTAATGTGAGCACAGGATGGAGAAGAGCGACTTCTCAACTCTGCCTTCCAGCCCCACCGAGTCTCCCGTGTCCAAGACTCGATGATTCCCACCCATTCCAGCCTGGAAAAGACAGGAAGAGAGGGGAAGCATCAACCAAGGTCCCTCCCAACCCCAACCACCCATGATTCCATGATTTGACACAAGCGTGGGATGGAGAAGAGCAACTTCTCAACTCTTCCTTCCACCCCCATATTATGTCCCATATCCAAGACTCGATGATTCCCACCCATTCCACCCATTCCAGCCTGGAAAAGAACAAGGAAAGAGGGGAAATTCAACCAAGATCCCTTCCAACCCCCACCATGCAATGGTTCCGTGATCAACGCTTGCAGTGAGCGCGGGATGAAGAGCGACCTCACAACTCCTTCTTCCACCCCCCATCGAGTCCCGCAGAATTATTTACACAAAACAGAGAATTTTTCCGAAGGGTTTCCAACCAATCCCTGATTATCAGCTCCCAGGGAATCCCAGCAAGTCTGCAAAACACACGCCCAGGTTGGAGCACCCCAATATCCACCGGGATCACGGCGTCCACCCCAAACACTTGAAGGTCCTGAGCTGGGGATCAAAGAACATTCCATGAGGGAATGAATGGGAAGGATTGGAAGGACTGGAATCACCAACCTGGAGATGAACTTCTCCTGCATGACCGGCGCTGCCACCCACACCACCAAACCCGGCAGCATTTCCCACAAAAACTCCAAAATTTGTGGATTTGACCTTCCCAGCTCCAATCCAGCAGCAAATGGAGCTTAGAAATTCCAAAGAGGATTAAGAGAAGTCATAATCCCAAAAAAACGAGAATTCCACCGATTTTTCCGATTGCCCCAAACGCTGCACTTGTCACCTCTGGATAATCCAGAGGGTACCTGAGATGTTCTAGGATTCACATCTTTATTAAAATTCCTCTTTTGTGTGGGTTTTTATATTAAAAAAAAAAGGAATTGAATTAAATTATGTGGGATTTATCCTCGTCTGCATTTCCAAGGCTTTTAAGGAACGTCTAGAAATAGATGAGGAGGAATAAAAAGCTAAGCGAGGCTTATCAAGGAAGGTGCCACTTAAACCTGACACATCCAGGGAGTCAGACAATGATGGATCACGTGGATCGCATCCCGACGCCTTTTCCTGGGAATGAACCCCTGGAGGCTCTTCAGAAACGCCCAAATTGCAAGAAAAAAAATCCCTGGAGGGGTTCCCAGGTGTCAGCCTGGCCCCGAGCCCGCAGCTGCTCCAGCTCATTTTCCAACGGGATTTAAAAACCTCTGGATGGACAAAAAGAGTGGGATTTTCAGGGTGTGGGATTCCAGCTCGGATCAAACCCCCCAAAGGAGGAAAACGTGTCCAGCTCCTCTTGGAAATGAGAGGAAAATCCACAATTAAGCTTTTCCCTGCAGAACAGAGACTAAAAACAGTCGGAGGGGAGTCGGTCCTAAATCGTGGCTCGTCTCTTTCCGCAAAACTCGGATCCGATCCGGCACGGAACCAAAACTGGAAGCCACTTCCGGCTTTGGAGAATTGGGATTGGGCAAAGAACCGGCCAAGGTGGCCAATGGCACCTGGTCTGTCCCAATCCAAGGAAGATTTGGGATTCCCAAAGGATATTGAGGCCAGGGAAGGAAAAGCATGATCCTGAAGGTCCCTTCTGACCTAAAGCATTCCATGTTTTTTCTGAGGAGCAATTGGAATTCCTGATTCCCAGCAAGGTTTTGGAGACCTCGGAAGCGGCTCCGCAGCACCTGGGGGGCTCTGCTCCCCGAATTTCCCACTCCCAGGTGATCCCTTTGGAATCACAAACCAAAATATCCAAGATTTCCCAACGTGTCCAAGAACCCAAATCTCCCCATCAGTGCAAAATTCCGAGGAAAGGACAATTCCCATCTTATTTCCCAATTTTCCATCTTGTTTCTCATCTTCTTTCCCTGCTTAAAACTAATTAAAACCTCCTGCAAAACTTCATAAAAATTTAAATTAATAATGGAATTATTAAATGGGTTGGGGTGAAAGGAGCTTTTAAAGCTCATCTGTTCAAATCCCTGCCTGTTATTTTATTTATTATTGATTAATTAATTAATGTTCATTACTGCACCCTTTATTTTATTCATTATCCCCATTATTTTATTTATTATCGACTTCATTAATATTCCTTTAATTATTACACCCATGATTTTAATTTATTACTTATTTTTCAGGAATATTTGACTTAAAATATGGGAAGAAAACCACAATTCCTTGATGCCAGAGCTTGGAAAACCCGGAACTGAGTTTCTAAATGGGGAAAAAATCATGGAATGAGGACGGGGAGAGGGATGGATCCTCAGCTACTCCATGGAAAATGGGAAAACTGCTCTGGTGGTTTTGCCATGGAATCACCACTGGCCGTGGGATTTTGGGAAATTGAGTGTCCTCTCCCCAAAATTCCAAGTGGTACCGTGACTCCAGGTCCACCATGGCTCAGTAATGATGAATATCATGGAAAATCATGGAATTTTTCCATGTGGGAAGGGACCTTTGAGGGTCATCTTCTTCCAACACATTTCCATTAGCTGGGACACCTTCCACTATCCCAGGTTCCTCCAATTCCTGGCCTTGGACAATTCCAGGGATGGGGCAACCACAGATTCTCTGGGAATTCCATCCCAGCCCCTCAGCATCCTCACAGCCAGGAATTCCTTCCCAATATCCCACCCAAATTTCCACTTTTCCACTGGAAAACCATTCCTGGTGTCTTATCCCTCCATCCCTTGTCCCAAGTCCCTCTCCAGCTCTCCTGGAGCTCCTTCCAGCACTGGAAGGGGCTCTGAGTTTTCCCTGGATCCTTCCCTTTTCCAGGCTGGACATTCCCAGCTCTCCCAGGCTCTCTCCAAGCCTTGGAGCATCTCCATGGCCTCCTTTGGATTTGCTCCAACATCTCCACATCCTCCTGCTGGTGGATCCTAGAGTTGAAAGAAAATTCCAGGTGAGATCTCACCAGGGCAGAGGGGCAGAATTCCCTCCTTTCCTGCTGCCCACTGGGAATTTCTGGGATGTGGCCACACAGAGCTGGGTCAAATCCCGTTTTTTATCAACCCCTGAGGACAGGAGGGAATGTCCGGCAAAATCAGAGCTCAGGACCCAGGCGGATGCTCCGGCACCTCCCGGCCTTGATCCATAACAATTCAAACACCGGGAGCTGTGCCGTTTGGAAGAATCCAGAAACGAATCCTGCATTCCCTGCTGGAAAAAGCCATTCCAGGACAGCGGGAGAAACCCGAACCCTCTGCTCCATCCTGAATCCACGGCAATTCCGGCGAGGGAAAAGCGCTGACAAGGCAGAGCGCCGACCCCAAATCCGCCTCAGGGAAAAAGCAACTCCTCCATCAAAGCGAAGCTGTCGCCGATCGGCGCCGGCTGCCGCTCGCTCCTTTCCAATTAAATAAAAAGAGGGAAAAGTCCAGCTCCGGGAGGGAGGAGCCGTCGGATCCGGGTTTGATGGAGAAGGGATGTGACTGCCCGGGCAATGCCGGGAGAAGGTTCAAGGGTGGCCGTGGTGAAGAGGAGATTCCAGCAGGAATATCATGGGATGGTCGGGAGGATCGTGGAATGGATTGGAAGGGGAATGAAGATCATGGAATTCCATGGGCAGGGACAACTTCTGCTACCCCAGGTTGCTCCAAGCCCTGTCCAACCTGGCCTTGGACAATTCCAAGGATGAGACAGCCACGGAATTCCCTGGGAATTCCATTCCAGCGCCTCAGCACCATCTCAGGGAAGAATTCCTTCCCAAATTCCAAACGAAACCTCTCCATTTTTAATTCCAAACCCTTCCTCCTCATCCCTGTTCCTCTGACAACTTGAAGCCTCAACTCTGGGTAAAGCTGATCCTGCCTGAACTTCATTTCCCTCTTTTTGAACGGTTCAGGAATTTAAAACAACTCCTCCAACTTCTTCCCCCCCCGATCTTCGCTTGGAGCTGCTCCTTTCCGACCAAAATCCCAGGAATCGATGCAGAAATCTGATCCCGTTTCTCTGTGATCCCAAAAAACGTCTGTTCAGCTGTTTTTCCCCCTGGGATGCAGTGATTAATAAATTCCAAATCATTTGAGGTGTGGAACTCTGGGAAATTTAAGCTCGTCCTAAGCCAGGTCAGCGCATGGAGTTAACCCCGGTGCCAGGAGTGACACCGAGGTGACACCGAGGGTGGGGTCAGGTCCCAAGTGGCTCTGAGGCCAAATTAACCTCAGTGACCCCAATTCCGGCTCCTTAAAACCCAGCTTAAATCCAGCTCCTTAAAACCCAACTTAAATCCAGCTCTTTAAAACCCAGCTTAAATCCAGCTTGGAGTGGGATGGGAGCAACCTGGTCCAGTGGAAGTCCAGGCTTGATGACCTTCAAAAGTCCTTCCTGACCCAACTCATTCGACGTTCCCATGATCCTACGAGACTTTAATGACCTCATTACCATGAAAATTCCAAAAAATCCCATTATCCTACAAATTGTGGCCGGTTCCTCCGAAACATCAACACGAGGAGGGTTTTTTTTTGTTGGGAAAAGCATTTCCCGAGGCTGATCCAACAGAAAAATCCTCCTGTGGATGTTGATGATGACGAAGAGCTTTGTTCCTGCTTTGCTCAGCAGATTCCCGGCCGGCGTCGGATCGATCCCTGAGCAGTGAAATAAATCCATAAAGGACTGGGCAGAAATGTGGGAGCTGATCCAGCTCCTGCGAGAGCTGGGATGGGAAAAAAATCCGGGGCTGGGAATGCAGAGATGGGAGGAATTCCAAGGATGGAGAGGTCAAGGTGCGCAAAAAAGGAGGGGGAATCATTAATTAGGGGAAAATTGTTTTTAATTAGAGCTGCCTCATCCCCCTGGGGCAGCCACAACTTCTCTGGGAATTCCATGCCGGGGTCTCGCAGGGAGGAATTCCTTCCCAATGGGAGAAGACTGGGAATGACGATTCCCAATTTAACACCATTGAACCATCACATTTAATGGAACCATGGAATGGCTTGGGTGGGAAGGGACCTTAAAGCTCACCTGGATGTGAGTGGTGACACCTTCCCTCATCCCAGGCTGCTCCAACCTGGATTTGGAGACTTCCAGGGATGGGGCAGCCACAGCTTTTCTGGGAATTTCATGCTGGGCCCTCACCGACCGTCACCGTAACCAAATTCCTTCCCAATCTCTCCATTTTTAGTTTCAAATTCCCAGCCTTGACATGAGCGGGTCCTTTCCCTTTCCACCACAATTCCAAGGACTTTGAGGATCCTTTTCCCTGCTCCGTGGGGGGGTTTGAAGGCATCTCAAGACCTTTTGTTCCACCCTGTACCATCCCAACCACTCCCTTTGCCGCTGACCGCGACAATTGGAAAACCATTGGATATTTAATTTTCCCAAGGGAATTTATCAGTGAAAAAGGAGTGGTAGGACCCTGGGGATCAATTATTTATCCACAGACCACCAGAAATCCAAATCTGGAACATTCCTGCTCATCCAGCTGCTCTGGAAGAGGTGGAACGCAGGGACAGCACGGCCCGACAGCGTCGGAACTCAACTTCCCCCTTTGATTTTCCGGAGATACAACTCCGGGATTTGCAACTCGGGAATGATTTGCACCCCAAATGACACCCCTGGAGTAATTCCTGGACCCAGATAAACCGGGATAACGCGTCCTGGGATGTGCCACGGCTTGGAATGTGCTCTGGGAAAGCTCCCGGGCTGGCCAAGCTCTTCCTCAGCACTTTTGGGAGCCAAACCGCGGAGGAGGAATTTTTTGCATAGGGATGAAGCTCCCGGATTTCTCTGCCAGCTTGGAATTGCAGCTCCTGCCAGCTCCTTCCTGAAGGAGGAAATACCTGGATAATTTTAAATATTGGGAATTGCAGAGGCCTGGCTTGAGCTTTGGTGCTCAAGTGACGGAGGGTGGCTACAAATGGAATTCATGGAATTATGAGTGAGGAAACCCTTGGAAAATGAGCATTTCCATCAGCTGATTCTGCCGGAGAATCAGGAGATGGAATCCAAGAGGGAATCTGATGTTCCCCATGTTGGATCAAGCACCATCCAAAGGCTCCAAAACAGTGACGTTCTACGAAACCCCAAATCCCATCCCTGCTGCAAATGCCCTGATTCCACTGGGACTCAAAATCCCTGAGATTTGGGATGAGTTGAGCCCCACAAACCATGGAATGGTTTGGGTTGGAAGGGACCTTCAAACCCATCTCTCTCAACCCCATTCCATGGGCAGGGACACCTTCCACTATCCCAGGTTGCTCCAATCCTTTTCCAGCTTGCCCTTGGACACTTCCAGAGATGGGACATCCACAACTTGTCCGGGAAATTCCAAAAATCACAATCTCAGAGGAAAAGAATTCCCAAAGAAGCCTTAGAAACAACTAAAGACCATTTCAGAAGTGTGAAAACCCAATTTCCCTGTTATTCCTGAAAAGCACCGTGGAGAAGAGGAGCAGGGAATGATTCCACACTTTTTTTCCCCCCCTTTAATTGGTTGCTCCGGAGTTTAAAAGACAACTCCAGGAAATGACTTTCCGTAGCTCCTAATTAAGCCGTGGAATTCGGCAACGCAGCCAAATCCCATAAATAGGTTCAAAGGAGAATTAGATGAGTTCAAGGAGGACAAGCGCTTTTAAACGGGATATTCCAAGGTCAGGAAATCCCCAGGAGCAGGGAAGGTTCACCCTTCCCTTTTCTCAGAGGAATTTTCCCCCTTTTTTGGAGGAATTTTTGCCGTGGAGAATGGAACGCGGCCGCGAAAAATTCCTACCCCTCCCATCTCCCAACATCCCATTCTGCATCCGTGACTTTGGCATCGTCCTATCCCTTCTGGCCTAGAGAACACAGGGATAAGACTCCCAAAAAAATCCCTGGAGGCTTCAAAGAGCAGCTTCAGAAAAGGGAAAAGATGAATTTTTTTTCCATCTTATCGGAGCGCGTGTGGCCGCTTTCCGACGCTCCCAATCCGAACTTCACAGCTCTGGCATCTCCTTTAAACTCCAGGGAGGAAAAAAAAAAAGGAATTTAGGAAGCTGCTGGAGAGCTGATAAGGAAAAGAGCCTGGGATGAATGGAGGATCCGCATGAAAGCAGCGAAATCGCCGGAGATGACCTCGAGCCTCTCAAAGGAGCTCTGGAATTTTATCCCGAGGCTTTTGTGATCCGATATCTCTCCCGACGCCAATTAATCACTTTTTTAGCCTCTCGCCTTATTAAACCTCTGAGAGGTCAAGGGCTTGGGGATATCAGCCCTGGAAAAGTTTGGATTTGAAGGGAAGAGGGCGAGTGAGGACAGAAGGATGGGAATTCTTTTTGCCGAGGGGTGGGAGACGAAATGGGAGCGGGATTGAGCTGGGAGAGTCGTTTCTCATCCCAAAATGGTGGGAGAGGAGCTGGAGGCCACCATGGGATGGGATGGGATGGGATGGGATGGGATGGGATGGGATGGGATGGGATGGGATGGGATGGAAGGGAAAGAGGAGCTGGAGATCCCAGGGAAGGGGCTGGTGGAGGACAGGATGCCCATCCAACATCTTATCCAAGGTTCTGGGACAGCATTCCCAAAAAAAACCTCGGAGTATTCTAATTGATACAAAGCTTCATGAACTGAAGATGCCCCAGAAGATCCATTATCCCAGTGACCCATTATCCAAGTTTTTTAATAAACCTTGAGGTCCTAAATTGGTTTCCATCCAAACCAAATCCAAACCAATGGATCCAAATTCCACCTTCTCACCACTTGATCTCTTGGAAAAGCCAAGTTCCCAGGGTTTGTGGGACAATTTTGGGAGGGGAAGAGCCGGTTTTCCAACCTCCAAGGTGGGACCGGGGTGGGGGTTGGGTGAAGCTGGAGCAGATGATTCCCACCTTGAGGATGGATCATTTTGAATACTGGCATTCCATGAAATCCCACTCCCCACATCAGCTAAAATTCGCTCCTAAATACCAAATTTTCATTCCTAAACTTTCCAGAAATCAGATTATCCGAGTGGAACTTGCCAATACCGACTCAAACACTTCCTAAAAATTCATAATAAATTAATCTCATTTTGCTTTTCCAATTGTGATTTTTCGAGGAAAAGACGATTAATGGGAATAAGCTCTTTGGAAATTGGGAATATTGAGAGGAATGCTTTGAACTCTGAGCCAAAATTCTGGGAAAAAGCAACAACCTGCACCAATCTGAGAAAAACCTGGAACGATCAAGATTCAGGGAAGAAATTTTCTCCCCGCCCTGAAAATTCCTGCAGAAAAAGGAATTCTGCCAATCTCAGGTGTCTCCATTTCATATTCCGTGTAAAGAAAAACATCAGGGCCTGGAAATCCAATACCACAAAAACTCCTGGCCAGAAAATTCCGTAAAAATACTGGAAAGGGTGTTATTTGTCCTTATTTTCCCAGAATTCCTGGTGGTTTTGCTGCTGCTTTGTGAGAGGGATTCAGGAATCACCCTGGCTCAGCTAAACCGGTTTCGATTTTCTTTTTAAATTCCCAATTTTTGCCCTCTTGGATCATCAGGACACAGGGAATGGCTTCCCACTGCCAGAGGGCAGGGAAAGATGGAATTCTGGGATGGAATCCCTGGCTGGGAGCGTGGCGAGGCCGTGGAATGGAATTCCCAGAGAAGCCGTGGCTGCCCCCATCCCTGGAATTGTCCAAAGCCAGGTTGGAGCAACCTGGGATATTTGAAGTTGTCCAGGAGACTGGATGGGATTTTCCCTTCCCAAACCATTCCATGATTGATATCCCTGATTTTCCCCTAAGGATGGGGGTTTTTTTAAGGGAAAAAACGCCAAGTTTGGCTTTTTGGGGCAGTGGCAGCTGGGGGGAGGCAGAGAGGGAGAGGAGCAGGGAAAAATTCCGGTGGCAGCTGCTGAATCCCAGCCCTCCTCACCACATGTCCAAAACCTTTCCTTGAACTCCTGTTTTTTTTAACTCCTTAGGGAAAACTTCATTTCCAGGAAAAAAAATCCATTTTTGCCAATCCTGAGGGAAAAAGATTCGATTTAAAGCTTTAAACTTAAAAAGGTGGAGCCTGGATGGAGGAAAAGCCCAAGTGTGGATAAAGATTGGAAAAGTGGGATCCCCAAAGTCACAGAGGCTGTAAAACAGCAGGAAAAGGACAAAAATTCCAACAGTAAAAATTCTTTTTTTTTTTGGGGGGGGGGGTGGAAATTCAAGAGGAATCAGAGCATGGGAGGTAATTTCATGGATTTAGCATGGGAAAAATAAAATCTAAATATACATCCTCAAATTAAATCCTAGAATGGAATAACTTTAAATCCCAGTTCCAAGTCTGCCTTTCCCACGATTTACCACTGGGAGGAAAAAGGGAATATTCAATAACAGCAAAAAACAAGGAATAATCCACAACAAGCCTAAGGGAAAAGCAGCACCGAGGAAAAAACTTGGAAAATGTTTTGTTTTCCTTGCTAAGCCCAGCCCCGAGCGGAAGAAAAACGAGGCTCAGAGCACATCCCGTGCTTTCTGAACTCCAAAATATTCATGGAATGAGGTCGGGAAAAGAGCAGGGAACTACAAACAGCAAATCTGAGCCGGAGAGAAAAATATTCCTCCTCCTCCTCCCTCCTTTGCCGGAGCCACGGCAAACATCGGGCACAGCTCCTCCGGGGGGGTCGAATTCCTTGGAAATCCTGAGCTGGGCCTTTGGAATGGCTTTTCCTTGTCCTCGGGAAGCAGCAGCTGGTGGGGAGCAGGTGATTCCGAGGCCACCTGTCGTCATTTGATTCCCCCACCACGGCCGGGATCGGGATGAGGGAGGAATCCGGGAGGAGGAGGAGGATTTGGGATGAAAACAAGGGATCCTTGTTTCCCCAGGGCGTCAACTCCCTGTGGAATTCGATCCCTAAAAAAAAAAACCATCCCTGGGATGATGGGAGTAATTAGGAGGTGAAAAATGAGACGGCCTTCCCGAGGTCACCTCCTAAATATCCGATGACCTCCCCGCTCCTTCTCCGAGAGGGAGAAAAACATGGAAGCCGCTCTCCCCCTCTTCCCGCCGGGATATTTTTAGGACTGGGAGATAAGGCTGGAAAACATTCCAAGCTCCAAGACAGGCGCTCCAGACAGCAAATCCCATTTGGGAAAAGAACTTCCCCCCCACACTCCCTGCTGAGCGGAGCCGCGAAATCCTTCAATCCTTCGTAGGAGGAAAATTTACGGAGTCGGAGTTTGCGCTGCTTCCCTACTCCCTGTCCCGCTTCCAAAAAAGAGCTGGGATTGTTCCTCGGGACATAAAAGGGGATGAAAAGAGGGAAAATGGAGGGAAACGTTTGTTATCCGCACGGAAACGGGGCCATATGTTGTGTGGATAAAAACCGCTCCGATAGCGTGACTCGTGCCCGGGATCCGCGATCCGAGGCCTCGGCACAGTTGGTGCGGAATCTGTCGTCCCGGCTGCCAGGAGGAGGGGAAGGGAGGTGGAAAAGTGGGATGTTGCCCAGCTTTTCCCCTTTTCCCAAACTTTTTCCTCATCCTGGAGGAATATTGATCCGCAGCTTGCAGCTGGTGGTGTGGGAAGTGGGGAAAAGGGGGAATTTTGCCCCCTGGGTGAGATCCCAGCTGGAATTCTGCATCCAGCTCTGGGATGCAAGGGCAGAGGGATGTGGAGATGTTGGAGCAAATCCAGAGGAGGTCATGGAGATGCTCCAAGGGCTGGAGAGAGGCTGGGAGAGCTGGGAATGTCCAGCCTGGAAAAGGGAAGGATCCAAGGAAACCTCAGAGCCCCTTCCAGTGCCGGAAGGAGCTCCAGGAGAGCTGGAGAGGGATTTGGGACAAAGGATGGAAGGACAGGACACAGGGAATGGTTTAAACTCACAGAGGGAATTTGGGATACTGGGAAGGAATTCCTCCCTGTAAGGGTGGTGAGGGGCTGGGATGGAATTCCCAGAGAATCTGTGGCTGCCCCATCCCTGGAATTGTCCAAGGCCAGGAATTGGAGCATCCAGGAAAAGTGGAAGCATTCCACCCTGCCCATGGAATTCCATGATCTTGAAGGTCCTTTCCCACCCAAACCATTCCATAATTTTTTGGTGCTGTTAAACCACGCTTGGAGCACCCGGAGTTTGCATCCAGAGCTGCTAATGGATCCGTGCCCACATTCCAGTGGATCCCAGTGGATCCAGGTCCTTCTGGATGCTGCAGAAAAATCCCTCTAAAAACCATCCCTGGAGCTCCGAGGGTTCCCACAGGGAATAATGACTTCACTCCAAAGTTACAAAGGGAATTCAAACACACCAAATCCAGGACTAATCCAAATCCAGCTCATAAACTCCAGGGAAAATTCCAAACAGGCCTAAATATCCTTGAAACTTAAAAAACCCCAAAAAACTCCCAAAAAAACTCTAAACCCAGAATGCCAGAAATATATGTGGGGTTTTTTCCCACCCCAATCCATGGATTAAGACACGGATATTTGAGAACCAAATCAGGGAATTCAGTAACGAACATTCCACCTAAAAATGCTCCTTTGGCACCGAAATCACGCGAGGAACCCAAACACTTCCACGTTCCGCCACTCCTTGGGAGGAACTTTGCCGAAGGAATTCCCAAAGAGCAAAACCTCATCCCAAACCCACCCCGGGAGAGTGACTTGGCAGGTGCGGGAGCATCTGCTGCTTCCAGAGGCTCCTCTGGCAGGAGGAGCGGATTCCAGAGGCTCCCACCCATCGGATACTCCTCAAAACTCGGCCTGGATGGGCAGCGAGGATGAGGAAGGTTGATTTTCCACTAAAAATCTTGGATATTTGGGCTACAGGAGCTTCCCTATGCGCCGGAGAAAAGGAAAACTCAGCATTCCAGCTGGAGTGGGAAAAAGGGGAAGGAATTTAGGAATTTTCTGGGAATCTTTCCGAAAAAAAACCCCGAACCAGGAGAGCCACCCCCTCCTCCCTTTTCCAAGGTTTCAGTCCTTATTCCAGGTGGGAGATGGGAAACTGCAGTTCCCCAACACCGTTTTTCCCTGTTTTTATAACCGTGTTTCCCTGATATTTTAGGATGGGTTTGGAGGTGACCTGGGCCATGTTCCTTTCCTCCTCCAAGCACAGGAAACTTGGAATTCTCCTACTCAGCATCCAAATTCCACCATCTCCAAGGATGGACGTCTCCCCACCATTCCTGATGGCCAAAAACATGGAAAATGACCCCTCCATGGTGCAGCCGTGGAATCCCTTCCATGGAAAATCCTGGTTTTCCCTTCCCCACCGGCCCTTTAGGTGGAGAGGACACTTGGATCCGTTCCCAGCCTCCTCTCCGGGCTGGAGGAGCTCGTTAAGCGCCGGCGTTAACGCGGTGCCCTCTCGGAATCCGCGGCGGATCCATCTGGGAGAGGCTCTCCCCCACTCCCAGTTATCCGATGGTTTGGGATGATATTCCGGGAATGATCAGGAGGCACCATCTGGGCCGGAGCTTCGGCTCCACCGCCAGAGCCCGGTCATGGACGCTCCTCACGGAATCCGTGGGAGATCCCAGCGATCCGGCCTTTCCATAATCTGTTTTTTGGGATCTCTGCAATTCAAACTCATCCCTACATCGTTCTGTTCTCCGAGCCTGCTCCAGCACAACAAAAAAGCAGGAAAAATCCATCGGGAAGACTTCCCAATTGTCCAGCCCGTGGAAGCTGGACCCATCACGTTCCTTCTCCTATGCCGTGGTTTCATTCCCATTTTTCCGAGGGTTTTGTGGGCAGGAATCCCATTTGGAGGATTTAGAGCTGTTCCTCTGCTGTCTCCAGCCTGGAAAAATTTGGCTTCACCCCCAGATTTCTCCTCCCTTCTCTGGTGGTGCCGGGTCGGGAAAATTGGGAAGACTTGGGAATAACGACCAAGAAACATGGGAGGTGGAATAAATCCATCCTGGTCATCACAGGGAGCCATGGAATGGTTTGGGTGGGAAGGGACATTAAGGATCATGGAATTGCATCCCTTTTCCATGGGCAGGAACAACTTCTATTATTCCAGGCTGCTCCAAGCCCCATCCAACCTGGTCTTGGACAATTCCAGGGATCCAGGGAAGCCACAGCTTTTCTGGGAATTCCATCCTAGCCCTTCACCACCCTCACAGGGAAGAATTTCTTCCCAAAATCCCATCCAGCCCTGCCCTCTGGCAGTGGGAAGCCATTCCCTGTGTCCTGTCCCTCCATCCCTTTGTCCCAAATCCCTCTCCTGGAGCCCCTTCAGGCACTGGAAGGGGCTCTGAGGTCTCCCTGGATCCTTCCCTTCTCCAGGCTGGACATTCCCAGCTGTCCCAGGCTCTCTCCAGCCCTTGGAGCACCTCCATGGCCTCCTTTGGAATTGCTCCAGCATCTCCACATCCTCCTGATGTTGGATCCCGGAGCTGGGTGCAGAATTCCAGGTGGGATCTCACCCGAGTGGGGCAGAGGGGCAGAATTCCCCCCTTTCCTGCTTCCCTGACATGGAATGAGCCCGGAACACTGAGAATTTTTGGGGTGTGAGCACACAGGGATGGGGCATGTCCCGTTTTTCACCCACCAACACCCAAAATTCCTTCTCCTTGGAATTGCTTTGCATCCCTTCATCCCCCAGCCTGGATCCAGGAAGGAAAAGCTCCTCCAGCAGCAGGAGGGCTTTTCCACATTCCCCTCCATCCTTGTTCCAGAGAAAGTTTGGGATGCTGAAATCCCTTTTTTTTGGTCGAAATGGAATTCTCCAGCCGTGCAGCCAGAACAACAAAACATTCCGGAGTCGAAGGGATCCTCTGGAGAACCACAGGAGGAGAGGCCCCCGTGTTCCTTAACCTCCTGTATCCGCCACATCCCAAAATCCATGGAATTGGCTGCAGCCACCTCGGGGTTTCCTGGGAGCCGCTCCCTCAATCCTGGCTGCTGATCCCATTTATGGAGATTTTGTGTCCATCCCATTCCACGGGATCGATGGCGCCCATCAAACAATTCAAGCTTGAAAATTCCGATGATCCCAACCCTCCGGAGGACTCAGATTGGGAAAAAGTGCAGAAACTTGCCATTAAATCCTGTTTTTCCAGGGTTTGGAACCAGTTTTATCAACAGCTCCGTGCTGATTCCAAAATTATATCCATGGCTCAGGGCTTTTGTTCCTGTTCCTTCTCCTCCCCCAAAAATTCCGGGAGAGCCACGCGGGAATAAAAGAGCCGCGTTCGTTAATTTGGGATTAAACACAAAAGGTAATGGGGGGGAAAAAAAATCACAGAGGCCTCCAACCTCCTGGATTTTCCATTCATCCCGAGCTATTCCGGGCTCTGCCGGCTGCTGGGCACCCTCGGAGAAAAACATTCCCGGAGCAAAATCCGATGGTTCCGTCGGCGCCGCCCCCAAAATTACCGCAGCGGCTGCTCCGGGCCTGGAGTGGCAGCGGCTCCTCCTTCCCTATGGAAGCTCCTGGGGTAATTCCTTGTTCCTGCTGGGAGCCCAAGAAAAGCTTTTTGTTTTTTTTTGTTTTTTTTTTGGGTAATATCCGTGCTTTTTCCATAGCGGGATCGGCATCCGCTCGTGTGGAATTGCGTTGGCGATAAACAGAAAAAAAATCCCAAAGCGCTCTCAAGTTTTGATTCCATGTTATGGATGGAAGGAAAAGGCTTCTGGAATTTAAAAATGGAGGTTTGGATCCTAAACTTGAGGTTTGGACCCTAAAACCTGAGGGTTTGATCCCAAACCTGAGGGTTTGATCCTGAAATTGGAGGTTTTCATCCTAAACCTGAGGTTTGGATCCCAAACTGAAGGTTTCGATCCTAAACCAGAGATTTGGATACTAAACCTGAAATTTTGATCCGAAACTTGAGGGTTTGATCCTAAAATTGGAGGTTTTCATCCTAAACCTGAGGTCTGGACCCTAAAATCTGAGGTTTGGATCCCAAACTGAAGGGTTTTATCCTAAACCAGAGATTTGGATTCTAAACCTGAAGGTTTTGATCTCAGATTTGAGGTTTTGATCCTAAACCTGAGTTTTTAATCACAAACCTGAGGTTTTGATCCTAATAACTGGGGTTTGGATCCTAATCCTGTGGTTTTGATCCCAAACCTGAGGTTTTCCTCCTGAAATCTTAGGCTTTGCTCCTGAAATTTGAGGTTTTGATCCTGATTCTGAGGTTTTGATCCTAAACCTGAGGTTTGGATGCTAAACCTGCAGTTTTGATCCTAAAATCAGAGGGTTTGATGCTAAATGTTAAGTTTTGATCCCAAACCTGAGGTTTTAACTCTAAACCTGAGGTCTGGATGCTAAACCTGAGGTTTGGATCCTAATCCTGACGTTTTGATCCTAAAATCTGAGGTTTGAGTGATAAACCAGAGGTTTTGATCCCAAACCTGAGGTTTTTCTCCAGAAATCTTAAGCTTTGCTCCTGAAATTTGAGGTTTTGATCCTAAACCTGAGGTTTGGATGCTAAACCTGAGGTTTTGATCCTAAAATTTGATGTTCTGATCCTAAGTCTGAGGTTTCGAACCTAAACTGTGGTTTGGATGCTAAACCTGCAGTTTTGATCCTGAAATCAGAGGTTTTGATCCTAAATCTTAAGTTTGGATCCCAAGACTGAGGTTTTGATCCTAAAGCTGTAGTTTGGATCCTAAACCGGAGGTTTTGATCCCAAACCTGAGATTTTGTTCCTGAAATTGGAGGTTTTGATCCTCAACCTGAGGCTTGGATGCTAAACCTGCAGTTTTGATCCTAAAATCAGAGGGTTTAATGGTAAATGTTAAGTTTTGATCCCAAACCTGAGGTTTTAATCCTAAACCTGAGGTCTGGATGCTAAACCTGAGGTTTGGATCCTAATCCTGAGGTTTTGATCCTAAAATCTGAGGTTTGGGTCATAAACCGGAGGTTTTGATCCCAAACCTGAGGTTTTTCTCCAGAAATCTTAGGCTTTGCTCCTAAAATTTGAGGTTTTGATCCCAAATTTGAGGTTTGGATGCTAAAGCTAAGGTTTTGACCCTAAAATCAGAGGTTTTGATCCTAAATCTTAAGTTTGGATCCCAAGACTGAGGTTTTGATCCTAAACTTGTAGTTTGGATCCTAAATCAGAAATTTTGATCCCAAACTTGAGTTTTTGCTCCTGAAATTTGAGGTTTTGATCCTAAACTTGTAGTTTGGATCCTAAACCAGAGGTTTTGATCCCAAACTTGAGGTTTGGCTCCTGAAATTTGAGGTTTTGATCCTAAACCTGAGGTTTGGATGCTAAACCTAAGGTTTTGACCCTAAAATCAGAGGTTTTGATCCTAAATCTTAAGTTTGGATCCCAAACCTGAGGTTTTGATCCTAAATCTTAAGTTTGGATCCCAAACCTGAGGTTTTGATCCTAAATCTTAAGTTTGGATCCCAAACCTGAGGTTTTGATCCTAAACCTGAGCTTTGATCCTCTAAACAGGCCCAAAACCGATGTCACCGTCGTCCTTGGTGGGCCCGGATTTGTTCCGGCAAGAATCCCGATAAGAAGAGCCCCGTGGCAGGACTCGTTATCAGCTCTTAATTGATAACGGCTTTTAATTATTATTTTAATAATCCACTTAATAACTCGTTTTCCTCAAACGAACCAGATCGAGGGCTCCGATAGCGCCGATTCCGCTCGGATTCCTGCTTTTTCACCCCACAACTTCCTGGGGTGGCAACGTGCAGGAATCCCCCAAAAACTCTTCCCGACATTCCCAGCTCGCCAACAAAACGGGAGAAGCGATCCCGAGGGGTTTTTTTAGCTCAGGATAAAGAGCTGAACAAGTTGTGGATGAATTCCTGGTTTTTTTTGTTTTTCCAGGGATAGACGGAGTGGCTGCGCTCCATCCCCGGATCTGTCGGGAGAACGCTCCGGTGTTTTTATCGGGATCTTGGAGCACGTGGAGGGGAGGTTGGCCAGCTCCTCCTTCCCTCCATCCATTCCAGCTTTTCCTGAGTCATTCCCAAGCTCCTCCTGCACCTCCATTCCAGGTTTTCCTCAGGTTGCATCCGATATTGATCTGACATCAATCCAACATTGCTGTTGGAATGACGGGAAAAAGAGCTGGAAAATCAAGCTGGAATCTTCACGGCCCCATTAAATTCCTGTATTTTATCAGGAGAATCCCAAATCCTAACAGCAAGGGCTGTGCCATGCAGGTGAGCCTGGAATTCCCACCTGGAATTCCCACCTGGAATTCCCACCTGGAAGCTGGACTCAAAATGACTTTTAAAGTTTCTAAAAAGATCCTGCAACATCCCAAGCTGATTTTTTTTTTTTTGGATACAAGACAAGGAATAAAGGATGTTAAACAGGGAAAAATAAGGAAATGGGAAAAAAATAGGGAAAATATGGAAAGAAGACATGTGGAATTGAATGGTAGAGAAGGGAACCAGGCTGGCAGCTCAATTTCCTAAGGATTTTTCCAGCAAAAATCCTGAACTTTGACATTCCGAGTCCCAGATTTCCCCCTCAGATGAAAAGATTTCCCTGCAGGATTTTTCCAGGCTCTGGCAGAGAAATCCTAGGAAGTTCACATCCCTTCCTTGTTTCCCCCCATTTTATGGACATTTCCCTGATTATTTTTTCAGCCAGAACCATCATTTTTTGGGATATTTGTGAAATCTGCAGCCAGGAGGTGAAACTCAGGGAATCATGGAATGGTTTGGAAGATGATCCGATCCCACCTTTTTCCATGGGCAGGGACAATTCCCATTATCCCAGGTTGCTCCAAGCCCCGTCCAACCTGGCCTTGGATGCTTCCAGGGATGGAGCAGCCACGGAATTCCATGGGAATTCCATCCCAGCCCCTCACCACCCTCCCCGGGAAGAATTCCTTCCCAATATCCCAAACTCCCTGTGTGAGTTTAAACCATTCCCTGTGTCCCGTCCCTCCATCCCTTTTCCAAAATCCCTTTCCAGCTCTCCTGGAACCCCTTGAGGGGATCCCCTCTCCCAGGGAACAATTCCCAAAGCCTTTGGATCATGGGAACTCTCATCCCTGGTAAACTTCCAGCTCTCCCGGTGCTGTTTAATCCCTCATTTTCCACATCTTCATTAGGCAGCCACATGCAAATCACTTCCCTTTTCGCTCTGCTTTCCGTGGCTCAGCATTCCAGGAAAAGGCTGGGAATGTGCCGAAGAGCGGAGCACTTCCGTGTCAAGCCCAGGCATGGAATAAATCCTCCCAAATTAATTCCCGGCGCCCAGGGAACGACACTCCGGGCACCTGCGCAACTCCAGGGCGTGTTCGGAATTAATTATCATAAATCCTGGATGTTTATGAGTTGAGTCAGGCAGGGAAATACTTGGAAAGCAGAGGGGGGGTGGGGTGGGGTGATCCCAATCCCATTTTATCCAATCCCGTTTCTCCTGTGGCTAAAATGGGGATGGAAAATGTTTTAGAGCGGGAAAAGGGGGGAATTCTGCCCCTCTGCTGGAATTCCCGCCTGGAATTCTGCATCCAGCTCTGGGGTGGGAAAGGAGAAGGATGTGGAGATGTTGGAGAAGGTCCAGAGGAGGCCATGGAATTGCTCCAAGGGTTGGAGAAAGGTGGGAATGTCCAGCCTGGAGAAGGGAAGGATCCAGGGAAATCTTGGAGCCCCTTCCAGAGCCTGAAGGAGCTCCAGAAGAGCTGGAGAGGGACTTGGGACAAGGGATGGAACGACAGGACACAGGGAATGGCTTCCCACTTCCAGAAGGCAGGGATAGATGGGATTTGGGAAGGAATTCCTGGTTGGGAGGGTGGTGAGGAGCTGGGATGGAATTCCCAGAGAAGCTGTGGCTGCCCCATCCCTGGAAGTGTCCAAAGCCAGGTTGGAGCAACCCGAGATAGGGATTTTCCCTTCCAACCAAAACCTTGGGTTTGAGCATTTTGATTAAGTATTTCTGTGAAATTTCCATGGAATTTCCATGGAATTTCCATGATTTGGTGAAGTTTTTGCTACACTACTGGAGCAAAAAAAAAAACTAACCAACCAACCAAAAAGAAAAATCCCAAAAAAATCACCCCAAAAAACAAGACAACCAAAAAAACAGAAGAAGAAGGAATTTTTTTAAACCTGGAATTGTTGATCCTGTTGAAACTCTCACCTGGATCTGGATCAACCCCGAAACTTGCCTCATCCCTCCCATCCCCTATGGACAAAGAGGGTGGCCTGGAATTTCTCCATCTTGCCAATCCCCGGCGCTGTGGGAACCTCATCCCATTCCCAGACCAGGGAATTCCACTGGAAATCCTTCTCTTCCCAATGTTTTATCCACGGGGTGGATGGGCAGAGCAGGAGGTCGGGGCTGGAGCCCCTCTGCTCTGGAGCCAGACTGGGAGAGCTGGGAATGTCCAGCCTGGAGAAGGGAAGGATCCAGGGAAACCTCAGAGCCACTTCCAGAGCCTGAAGAGGCTCCAAGGTCACTGGAGAGGGATTTGGGACAAGGGATGGAATGACAGGATACAGGGAATGGCTTCCCGGTGGAAAAGTGGAAATTTGGGCGGGATTTTGGGAAGAAATTCTTGGCTGTGAGAGTGGTGAGGGTCTGGGATGGAATTCCCACGGAAGTCGTGGCTGTCCCTGGATCCCTGGAAGTGCCCAAGTTGTTGTGCAGGACTTGGAGCCCAGATGGGATCAGTGGGATCATTTATTCCCATGATCCCAAGGCTGATCCCATGATCTCTCCCCATAGGGAGAACACGCAGAATCCTGGGTGCGACTTCCCGGAACCAATTCCTGTTTTTTTTTTTTTCCCTCCTCATTAATGGGATTAGGTTCATTAGTGCCACATTAATGACCTCAGAACAGACCAATTAAGGGATCGCGACGTGTCTTGGGGCTGTCCAAGAGCTCTTCCCATTCCAACGTATTCCTGGATAATTTAATTGTGTCTGGACACAGCCCTGCTCCAGAGGACCCTGAGGCATGGACAAGACAACTCCAACAGTCTCCAACCTCAGCAACTCCTTGATTCCATGGGATTCCATGTTTTCCACCAATTTTCCCCATTGGAACACGAAGCCAAGTCATTCCCAAATGCTTCCGATAATCACTGACCGCCCCATCACCGGCGTTTCCCCATTTTTGCCACATCCCTTAGGGACACATCCAACCTCTGCCCTAAACCTGGATAAGGCTGGAGATTGGCTGGAATTACCTCAAAGAAAGCGGGATTAGACCTTGGAATGGGGATCATCATCCCTGGAGGTGTTTGTGGAAAAACCTTGGAATTGGAATCACCGTCCCTGGAGGTATTCATGGAAAGACCCTGGAATGGGAATCACCGTCCTTGGAGGTGTTTATGGAAAGACCCTGGAATGGGAATCACCATCCCTGGAGGTGTTTATGGAAAGACCCTGGAATGGGAATGACCATCCCTGGAGGTGAAAATTCCATAAATAAACTCGAGTCCAAGTGGTCCAGGTCATCTGAACCTGAAACCTGAGGTTTGGATCCCAAACCTGAGGTTTTGACCCTAAACCCGAAGTTTTGACCCCAAACCTGAGGTTTCAATCCCAAACCTGAGGTTTTCCTCCTGAAATCTTAGGAGATTGAGGAGATGTTGGAGCCAAATTTGGATCTAGAATGGGAAGCGGAGGGAGGACACGGTGGTGACACCAGGGACATCTCCTGTCCCCCTACATGGCTCCCCACTGGCTCCATAGATGGTGCAGGAGTTAAAACTGGGATAATCCCTGAGGAAAACAGGGAGCAGCTGCCAAGGAAATGAGAATTTCCTTGAAAAAAAACCCAAAACCAGGATCTTGGGTGCCACGAGCAACAAACTCATCTCTTATTCCGACCTTTCAGAGAGTGTAGGATTTGGGAATTCCCTGGATTGGCTTTAGGGTAAAAAGATAAATATCCACAGCTTTTCCGAGGAAAGGACTTATTCCCTTTTAGAAGCTGCTAATGGAAAGCTTGGGGAAAAAAAAGGGAATTCTATTCCCAGCTCCACACAGAGAAGAATTCCTTCCCAATATCCAAAATATCCCTTTCCTCTGCAAATGGGAAATAATTCCCTGTGTCCTGTCCTTCCATCTCTTGTCCAAAATCTCTCTCCACTCTCCTGGAGCCCCTTTAGGCACTGGAAGAGGCTCCAAGGTCTCCCTGGATCCTTCCCTTCTCCAGGCTGGGCATTCCCAACTCTCCCAGCCAGTTTTCCTCTCTTTATTAATATTTTCCAACCATCCAAAACATTTTTTTCCTCCCAAAAAAACCCCCAGATTGCCAGGACCATCACCTGGATCTTTCTCTTTGCCCTTTTTATTGGCGTAAAAATCAGCTTTTATTCAGATTTTCTGGTTTCTTTAATTTCCAAGACTCTGGTCTGAAGAGCTTTTCCTACAGTTGCTCCATTCCCATAAAACCTTGGATCTTTTGAGGTCCCAGCCTGGGCCAATCTATGATTTATTTGATGTAAATTATCCAACTTTTAAAAAAATTCACCCAAACTTGGCCGTCTGCCCCCATTTTCCAACATCCCACCCAAATCTCCCCTTTCCCAGTGGGAAGCCATTCCCTGTGTCCTGTCCCTCCATCCTCTGTCCCAAGTCCCTCTCCAGCTCTCCCAGCTACAAATCATCCCAAATCTGCCATTCCAATGAAACCGACAACCGCAATTCCCGGGGGAACCGCGGATTTAAATTCCTTTGGCGAACCCGGCTCCCACAGAAAGTCGCACCCAGCTCCCGAAATTGGATTTGTTTGTGTTTTATCCCCTTTGTTTGTTTGTTTTTGAGGGAGGAGGATGGGGGATACCCTTCCTTTCCCAAGTCTCCCTGCTCCTTGCCGTCTCCCAGGCTTGGCTCATCCGGCAGCTCCTGAACTCCCACCGGGAATTAGGGGCGGAGGCAGCATTTTTCTGGCTCTTCAACCTCCCCCGTGGGGCTAATTAATATTCCTTAAGCACCACACCCCTAATTACAATAGACAAAAAGCGCTTTGGTCTCCGAAGTTCTCTCGACTCCGGATTTTCCCGGCGAATTTACATCCCGCGGAACACCCATTAACTCCGCGTTTTTAATTACGGCATCAAAACCCTCTTGATTAGAGCACAAAAAAAGCCGTCGGCTCTCAAATTAAGAGCACACAAAAAAAAAATCCCCCCCAGCTCATTCCCCTGGTCCCAGCTCACCAGGAAAACATTCCCAATCCCGAGCAGAGCATTCCAGACGGTGACACACGCCATGGAAGAGCTCGGAGACGGGATGAGAGCTCCCCTCATTAGCATAAATTAGGGTAGAGCAGATTTAGCAATGAAAGGACTTGGGGCAGCTCTGGGCTGTTGGAGTTTTGCAGCCTTTTCCAGAGGAGCCCGTCGCCTCCAGGATAATTCCGTACGGATCGCGGCCCTTGACCGCATCCGCCGGGATGGGAACAGAGCCTCCAGTGTTTCTCCGAGCCCTTTTCCATCCTCATTCTGCATGGAAAAGGGCTTGGATAAAGCTGTCCCTTTTCCAGGGAGTGTTTTGCTCACAGTAATCCTTAACCATTCCCAAAATCCGTCAGTCCTGGGTGTATTTGGGAGCTGACCAGGCGAGCGCGAGGGTTGAACGGGAAGCATTAAATATGAAGGAATATTTGACCTTCTCCTGCCTCGCTTTAAGCACCAATTCCCCTGAACCGTGATCCTCATCGAAACACCAGGGGAAAAAAACATGGAAAATGGATAATCAGCACCAAAACCAGCAGGAAAATTGTGCTCTGAAGGAATTTCAGGATGGAGGCAAAGCTGTCAAAACTTTTCCACCTGCCCAGGAAAAGACACTCTGGATGTCCCCTCCTTCCGTCATTCCCGCTCTCCCTGAGGCTGATCCCAGCTTCAAAGAGGGAAGTTTGGGAATTACAGCCCCACACACCTGCAGGGTGGCACCGAGGAGCTTTTGGGACGGCGTGAAGCCCAGGAAGACGGGTTTGAGTGGGAAATGAGAGAGGAAATTCTTCCCTGGGAGAGTGGGAAGGCCCTGGAATGGGATTCCCAGGGAATTCATCCCTGGAAGTGTCCAAGGCCAGTTTGGATGAGGCTTGGAGAAACCTGGGATTTTGGAAGGTTGGAAGCGGCAGGGGGGTGGAATTTAATGAGTTTTTAACCCCCTTCCAACCCAAACCACTCAACAATTCCACCCTTCCACCTTTTATTACCCGAGTTTTCTCCGAGCCCAGGGAAGCAGGAAAAAATCCCAAAATCCGCCAAAAACAACCGCGCCAAACCCGCTCCCGGTGCCGCCGAGCCCGACGCCCACCTCCTTCCACGGAGAGATCCCATCATTCCTTCATCTGCCATCTCCCACCATCCCTCCGGGGCTCCTCAGGACATTCCGGGGTCACCTTCTCCCTCCTCTCTCCGTTGATGCCGCATCCACCCCGAAGGGTCTAATTTGGGGGGCGATTCCCAAATCGGCGAGCGAGCCTCCGCACGCCTTTCCCGAGGAGACGGAGTCTCCAGAGGGCCTGGCAGAGAGCCCTCCCCTCCGGAGCCGTGTGGGTGACGGCGCTGCCCTCCCTGATCCGGCCTCCCCCGGGATTTTGCAACAGAAAGGAACCACAGAGAAGATTTTTTTTCCCGTTTTTTTTTTTAGAAGAGTTTAATTAGTTGGGAGATGGAAAACAAGGGGTTGATTTTTTTTTTTGTGGTATTATTTAGGGTTTTCTCATGTTCTTCCCTTTGTTTTTCTCCTCTGAAAGTTTCCAATCTTCCCACTTCAACCAGGAGGTGACCCCATGAGTTATTCCCTAATCCCGATGTTTAAGACCAGACCAGCCTCAGATCTGCCTTTTTTCAGGAAAAAAAAAATAAAAGGGGGAAAAAAAAAAAAGGGAAATTTGACCTTGCTGCACTTTGGTTCTGAACTTGCAGCTGCAGCAGATGGCTGGGGAAGGCAACAGAGAAAAGGCTCAAAAATTTAAAAAACTGGGAAAAAAAGACTTGATACGAGCTAAGATTCCCCTGCCAAGCCACAAGGTGACTCCACACAAGGTAAAATCCCGTTTTCCCCAGGAAAAAGCAGTTTCGAAAAGACCTGGAAAGCCTCAGAGCCGTGGAGAAATCAAGATCAAATCTGGGATTAAAATCCTAAATATTTAATAGCTCAGGCAAGGAGTCCAGAAGTGACACCATGTAATCAATTTTTAATGCTCAGTATTTTTCTTCCTGATGTGTCTTTCTGCCTAAAAATTTTCTGAGCAACAATTTATCCGTAGTGGTTTAATACGAAATTAAAATTACGACAGGGGAGGGATTGGGAGTTTAAGGATTCTCTCAGCTGGAAGGAGCCGTGGCATAAATGAATTATTTCCTGAAAGAGGCTTTTTTTTTTAATTCCTTCCAGGCAGAGAAATTCCAGGGAGTCGATACGGGCCTGGATTAGATACAAGAATTATGGATTTACACTTAAAAAAGGGAAGATTCTGAGGAGATAGAAAGAAAATGTGTTTGGTGAGGGGCTGGAATGGAATTCCCACAGAAGCTGTGGCTGCCCCTGGATCCCTGGAAGTGCCCAAAGCCAGGCTGGAAAGGGCTTGGAGCGACCTGGAATAGTGGAAGGTGTCCCTGGCTATGGAAAATGGTGGAATTGGATGGGCTTTAAGGTGCGTTCCCACCCAAACCATTCCATGATTATCCATGCACAATTCCAGAAGAATTGCTCTGGAAAGCAGAGCAATTAAGAAATTAATAAATCAGTTTATTAATCCGGTCTCCTGGCTTAAGTTTGGTCACAGAACCATGGAATGGTTTGGGTGGGAAGGGATCTTCAAGATCCTCTTGTGTCCGTGAGCAGAGACAACTTCCAGGATCCCAAGTTGCTCCAAGCTCCGTCCAACCTGGCCTTGGACACTTCCAGGGATGGAGCAGCCACAGATTCTCTGGGAATTCCATTCCAGCCCCTCGCCACCCTCACGGGGAAGAATTGCTTCCCAAAATCCCTTATCCCAAACAGCCATTCCCTATTCCCTGTCCCTCCATCCCAAATCCCTCTCCAGCTCTCCTGGAGGCCCTTCAGACACCGGAAGGAGCTCCAAGGTCTCTTCCCTTCTCCAGGTTGGATCTTCCCAACCTCATCTGACAGAGGTGATGACACCACACTGATATTCCACATCCTGGAGATTCCATCTCCAGACATTCCTTCCTTGCTGTATTTCTGGGCCTAAAAAAACCCCAATCCAACAGCAGCAGCTCAACCATTCCAGCTTTTCCTCCGGGAAATCTTGCAGTGGCATTTTCCACAGCTTAAAATGCCCGGAGGGATCTCTGTCCCATTTTTATCTTCCCTTCTTTCAGGCCGTGTTGTCCCAGTCCTGCAGCTTTTCCCCCCATGGAAAAACCCAGGAATACGTCATTTGTTTTCCTGGATTTCACCAATATTTATTTTATTCTGGACCCTGATTAATTGGGATGGTTTTACTGTCCCTGAAATTCCACTCTTGGAGCAACACTTGCAACTGCTTTTGTGGTTCCAGTTGTCTTCAACTCATCAAAAAAAACCTTGGAAAAAGTCACTCCGAATAATGTCTCCGCTTCCCAAACCATCCAACTGGGAAAAGCCTGACCTACTTGGCAGGAACGTGGAGAGCTTGCTCTCTTCTCTTTATTTTAATTATTTTTTTTTTTTACTTTTTATTTCTTTTTAATGATTTAAGAGAATCCAAACGGGAGGCGCTGGAGAGGCGGGAATTCCGCAAAGTCATTAAGAGACCACCACAGGGTTTGGAAGGCCCTGATCCACATTTTTCCCTGGAATTTGTAATCCAAACTCCCTCCATCAATTTGCCAAAATAGGGAATTTTACACTGGGTTTTGACAGCTCCCAAACTGAGGTTTGGGATGAGGAGAGGAATCCCGAAAAAAGAGCAGGAAAATCAGGATGGAAATTTATCATGAGACACAAAAAATAGATGGAAAAAAATAAATAAAAGGAGAAGCCTAAAAGGAAAGGGGAAGGAAAACACCTGGAATTTGCTCCTTTTTGGTCATTCCTAAAACACTGAGAGGAAGCAGGAGGAAAAAGACTGGGATAGGATGGGGTGGAATGGAATGGGATTCCTTCTCATCCTGGAGATGAGAAGGATCCAGGGAAACCTCAGAGCCCCTTCCAGTGCCTGAAGGGACTCCAGGAGAGCTGGAGAAAGACTTGGGATGAGGAATGGAGGGACAGGACACAGGGAATGGCTTCTCACTGCCAGAGGACAGGGATAAATGGGATATGGGGAAGGAATTCTTCCCTTTGAGGGCTGGGATGGAATTCCCAGAGAATCTGCAGCTGCTCCATCCCTGGAAGTGTCCATGGCGAGTTTGGAGCAACTTGGGATAGGGGAAGATTGGGGGTTGGAATTCCACGATCCTTTACGTCCCTTCCAACCCAAATTCCATGATTCCACGATCCTACCACATCCCTCTCTTCATCCACACGGAAAGGCGGGGTGGTAATGACATAACCTCATCCCAGTTATCCATAAAAACGAGATGAGGGACAATCACTAATCCCATAAAATCTAATACCGAGCCACAGCTTTGGGCATGCAAACAGGTCACGGGAACGATGCAGCACCTCGTAATTCCCAGTGGGAACAGAGGGGGTGGGATAAACAGGAATCTGCTCTTTTCCCAGGAGAATTTGGCTCCTTGCACTCAAATCCCTCCCGAGAAGCCAAATTCCTCCAGGAAATGCATCCCACAGCGCTCAGGAGCAACAAAGAGGGAGAGATTTGGATCCTGTGGATGGAGAGCCAGGATAAAAAGGCAGGAAATTGCCGAGTGCTGATCCTGCTTCTCCCGGAGTGTGGAATCTTTTTTGGCGCCTTGAGCTTCTGGGGTGAAGGACGGTCCTTCGAGATGAATAACTCGAAATAACGGCACAGAACGCGGCAAATTTAGCAGGTTTTTGTCCGGCTCCAAGTCAGCTGTTTGCAGCTAATTACAGGGATGTCAGGGAATTCGGGATTTGTCAGCTGGATTGAAGATGGGAGAACGTTGCTTGGGAAAATGTCTCGATTAAACTCCACAAAAATCCCGCAAAAAAGAACAGGATCTTTGCAGGGTTTTGGGGGTTCTGGCCCAGGGTTTTTCTTGTGACCTTGGAAACTTCCAGGGATACATGGAAGCCACAGCTTCTCTGGGAATTCTATTCCAGTGGAATTCCCAGTCTCACAGAGAAGAATTCCTTCCCAATATCCCATCCATCCCTCTGGCAGTGGGAAACCATTCCTTGCGCCCACCCTTCCCTCCATCCCTTGTCCAAATTCCCTCTCCTGGAGCCCCATCAGCCACTGGAAGGGGCTCTGAGGTCTCCCTGGATCCTCCTCTTCTCCAGGCTGGACATTCCCAGCTCTCCCAGCTTGGTTCCAGCCCTTGGAGGGACTCCATGACCTCCTCTGGATCTGCTCCAGCAGCTCCACATCCTCCTGATGTTGGATCCCACAGCTGGATACAGAATTCCAGGCAGGAATTCCAGCAGAGGGGCAGAATGCTAAAAATTCTGCTCCAAATTGTAAAGAATTGCCTAAAATTCCGCTCTCAATCTCAAAGCTTGGAATTGCAGAAGGAAATGCGAGAGCGGCGACAAATCAAAGCCTGGAGTTGAATTTCCATCAACACCCAACGCCTCGAAGTTCAGGGTCACGGTGTCAACCCACTTAAGCGTGGCCTAAAATAGTTAAGCAAGAGCTGAGTCTGCACCTGAATCCTCCTGACCTTCATCCCATCCCATTAATTTCATCCCATCCCATCCATTAATTTCGATCGCTCCGAGCGTTTCATACTTGATCGCCAGGGAAGATAATTTGCTGTGCGAGCCCTGCTATCAAATGCCAGGCTCCGAGCAGGGATTTGGGGCAGGGAGATCTGAAAAAACTCCCCAGGGACTGCCATTCCCAGTGAGGAATGTGCGGTTTCTTCCCAGAGAAGCCCACCAGAAATCAGGGATTAATAGGAAAACCCGCAAAAGTGGGAAAAACAGGAGAATTTTTCAATGTGAGCAACACCGGGAATGTGGAGATTCCTCCACTTGGCAAACCTCAACTGGTGGAACGAGTTTTCCCAGTCCAACTCAGGCTTGGTGGATCAAGGGAAGGATTGGAATTGCTTCCAAAACATTCCTGCAATGATTTTAATGAAGGCAATAAAAATTCTTCTCACAGATCTGATATATTTTTTGGAGATGAGGATTTTTCCTCAAAAGCCTGGAAATATTTTCTGGAAACCAAGCCTGTGAGTTTTTCCCTGATAACTCCTGATAAATAAATTTCCTGATAAATCTTTTTGGTGACTAAATGGGATCTAAGTGAGCCGGAGAGGGAATTCATTTTGGAAAAGTTGATAGGACAGAGGAAATGGCGTGCTTCAACAAGAGGGCAGGGATAGGCAGGATAGGGAAGGAATTCCTCCCTGGGAGGGTGGTGGATGCCTAAATCCACACCCCTAAAAGGGATTTTGTCCTGGAACCACTTCACGTCCTGTTGGAACTCAACCGCTTAAAAAATAATAAAAATATTCTGTAATAATTTACAGAGCAGAACTGGAATCGGGAGAGGTCAGAAAGTGCTTGGCCACCCAAGGGGAGACAATTTTATTCATTTCTGTGACGTTACTTCAGGCCCTGGTGGCTGCCGAGCATCGTTCCCTGCAGAATTTCCGAGGGAAAACTGCACCGCGGACGGCTTCGCCCCTGAGGAAAATGAGCTTTTATCAACACCCACGGTGGCGTCAGCGAGTGGATCTCGAGTTTTTTATTATGCAAAAAATGCGTAATTCCCTGATTCCACAGGGGTTGTGCTCTCCACGGCGGAGTTTTAGCCATTTCCAGAATTATATTTCCAGTTTAGCAGCGGGAATTAAGCAGGGATGAGTGGGAAAAAGGAGGAGGATAAAGAGTTGGAAGAAATCTGGTTTTGGAGGAATTTTCAGAGAAGCTGTGGCAGTCCTTGGATCCCTGGAAGTGTCCAAGGCCAGGTTGGAGAAACCTGGGATAGTGGAAGGTGTCCCTGCCCATGGAATGGGAGTGGGATGAGATGGTCTTAAAGATCCTTTTCCAACCCAAACCATTCCATGGCTTTTTCTCCCTGGATTTCTACATCCCAAGTCCCACTTTCCCTGAATGACCTAAAGAGGGGAAAAACCAGATCCAGCCACGCTCCTGACCCACTTCCCACCCAATTTTGTTTCCCAGAATTATTAACATCATCTCCTGTAGAATAACTACAAACATCAAATTTAGAGGTGAGACAATTCCACTGCCACTTAAAAAAAAAAATCCAGGAAGCAATTCAGACCCTCAGCCAGACAAGGAAGCAGATTTCCCAAAGACAGGACTTTTCTTGGCCAAACTGGGGGCTCTTGGCTTCAAAGAGAGAGGTTGACAACTGGAAAAACAGGAAAATCTCCTTAATGGCTCTTCCAACCACAAGTTGTGGCGTTCCCTGGGTCCTGATGCTATCAGGGCTTCAAATATCCACGGGAGGGTTGTGTTATCCTGGTTTAATTCCCTGGCTTTGGTCTGGCCGGGCAATTACAGGAATTTTGCAAACACTTAATCCTTAAATGAACTCGACTCCGGGTTTAGCTTCCCGCAGAGCCCGGCGGGCGCCTCTCAAAGAGGCGATCCGTGGAGGAGCCGGTTGGATCCCATTGTGGCGGGATGGAGCCAAGCACTCCAGGAAAAATAAACAACCTGATGCCATCAGGCCTGCTCAACGCAATCCAAAGGCCGGGAGAATGAATGGGAGCGCTGGGGTGAAACCTCACCCCGCCCGTGCAGGAGGTGATTATCCAAAGCTGCCAGACAGGAGCCAGGTCCTGCTTCCAGCCTTCCTGAAGACACAGGGAGGAATAAAACAGCCCCATCCCATTTTCAAGAGGGTCAGGAATTCTGAGGACACAAATGTGGCCACTTCCGCCAGGCAGAGGACTTGTTTGGATGCGATAAATGCCTTTAAAGAAAGAAAAACCCGGCTTTGGCAGGGAACTAATCAATGCAGATTAGTTCAATGTACCAGAAAGGATCCAGGTCCTGCTTCCCAAAGAGGCAGGGAGGGATAAAACAGCCCCATTCCATTTCCAAGAGGCTCAGGACTTCCTAACCTCCACTATGACGGGGCCTTGTTTGGATGCAATATATCCCTGGAAAGGAAAGAAAAACGTGGCTTTGATTGGGAACTACTCTGCATTGATAAGGATCAGCATGCCAGAGAGGATCCAGGTCCAGCTTCCAGACTTCCTGAAGACACAGGGAGGAATAAAACAGCCCCATCCCATTTTCAAGAGGGTCAGGAATTCTGAGGACACAAATGCGGCCACTTCTGCCAGGCCGCGGCCTTGTTTGGATGCGATAAATGCCTTTAAAGAAAGAAAAACCTGGCTTTGGCTGAGAACTAATCTGCATTGATAACAATCACTGCACCACACAGGATCCAGGTCCTGCTTCCCAAAGAGGCAGGGAGGGATAAAACAGCTCCATCCCATTTTCAAGAGGCTCAGGACCTCCTAACTTCTGCTAGGCCAGGGACATGTTTGGATACAATAAATCCCTCAAAAGAAAGAAAAACCTGGCTTTGATTGGGAACTAATTTGCATTGACAAGAATCAGCGCGCCAGAGAGGATCCAGGTCCTGCTTCCTGAAGACACAAAGAGGGATAAAACAGCCCCATCCCATTTTCAAGATGCTCTGGACTTCCTAACCTCCACTAGGCCGGGGCCTTGTTTGGATGCAATAAATCCCTGGAAAGGAAAGAAAAACACAGCTTTGATTTGGATCTACTCTGCATTGATAAGAATCGATGTGCCAGACAAGATCCAGGTCCAGCTTCCAGCCTTCCTGAAAAGACAGGGAAGGATAAAACAGCCCCATCTCATTTTCAAGAGGCTCTAGAGGTCTGAGGACACAAATGTGGCCAATTCCGCCAGGCAGAGGACTTGTTTGGATGTGATAAATGCCTGGAAAGAAAGAAAAACCCGGCTTTGGCAGGGAACTAATCAATGCAGATTAGTTGAGTGTACTGGACAGGATCCAGGTCCTTCTTCCTGAAGACACAGGGAAGGATAAAACAGACCCATCCCATTTTCTAGAGGCTCTAGAGTTTTGAGGACACAAACGTGGCCTCTTCTGCCAGGCCGCGGCCTTGTTTGGATGCGATAAATGCCTGGAAAGTAAGAAAAACCTGGCTTTGGCTGAGAACTAATCTCCATTGATAAGCATCAGCGTGCCAGAGAAGATCCAGGTCCAGCTTCCAGCCTTCCTGAAAAGACAGGGAAGGATAAAACAGCCCCATCTCATTTTCAAGAGGCTCTAGAGGTCTGAGGACACAAACATGGCCACTTCCGCTAGGCCGCGGCCTTGTTTGGATGTAATAAATCCCTGGAAAGAAAGAAAAACCCAGCTTTGGCTGAGAACTAATTAATACAGATTAGTTCAGTGTACCAAGTCCTGCTTCCCAGAGAGGAAGGGAGGGATAAAACAGCCCCATCCCATTTTCAAGAGGCTCAGGAGTTCTGAGGACACAAAAACCGTGGCTGCTTCCGCCAGGCCGCGGCCTTGTTTGGATGTGATAAATCCCTGGAAAGAAAGAAAAACCCGGCTTTGGCTGGGAACTAATCTGCTTTGATAAGAATCAGCGTGGGAACTGGGAGCTCCAGTAACAACCAGTCAAAGTCTATTTATACAAGACATCCCTGCCAGGGATCCATAGGAGAACTGACACTGGGAAGTCTGCGGGGGGAAAAAAACTCCGTTAAGGCGCTTGTTTCAGCAAATGAGGATCTGGGGAAAAGCAGTTTCAGCCCTTTCATGAAGCTCTGGCTAGAAACTGTTGTCTCACTGGATGTTTTTATCATGGAATTATGGATTTTGGACGGTAGCGGTCGTGATGGTGAGGCCAATATCTGATTATTTGGAAATGGGATGAGTTTTGCAGCCAATCCAGGTCTCGCTCTGGGCGTCCATCCAAGGCTTTACCACGAGCCTGGGTGAACTCCAGGTGTTTTTTCATTTCCACACCTGTACAGCCATGAAATCCACCCTTCCATTCCCCTTTAGTACGGAATTCTCACTGATCAGGCCATTCCAATTAGAAGAATATTAATTCCTGCAGGTAGGTTTAGAGGGAAGAATCCCAGACAACACGATAACTACAACTAATCAATAATTTTATTTTGTTTATCCCCAGTTTTTTGGACCCTTTTTATCCAAATCCCAAGTTCTTCAGAGCAAATCCTCTACCACATCTGAGGTGCGAGCGCTGAGCTCTGCACCCGGAATTCCGCATCCAGTTAACACCAACTTCCTGCCACTGCAGCTCTTTGAATGTTATGAATAAAAAATCCAGATAATTCCTGAGGCAGACAATGATATTCCAGCTTTACCACCCGCAGCTCTGGCACACATTTCATTAGGAACTCACAACACCACCTGCCTCTGAGCCGATTATTTTATTGTTGGAGTCACATTCCCGCTCGGAGCTGAGAACGCCTCAGAAAAATACTCAGATAGGTTTTTCAGGGATACATTTTTGTTGTTCGAGAAGCAAATCACCTCAAATTAAGATACTGAAGAAGATAAGGCTGAGTTACTCACTGGAGACGGCCTTGGAGAGCTGGGAATGTCCAGCCTGGAGAAGAGAAGGATCCAGGGAGATCTTGGACCCCTTCCAGTGGCTAAAGGGGCTCCAGGAGAGATGGAGAGGGAATTTGGGCAAGGGATGGAGGGACAGGGCACAGGGAATGGCTTCCCACTGCCAGAGGAGAGGGATGGATGGGATTTAGGAAGGAATTCTTCCCTGTGAGGGTGGTGAGGGGCTGGGATGGAATTCCCAGAGAATTTGTGGCTGCCCCATCCCTGGAAGTGTCCAAAGCCAGGTTGGAGCAACCTGTGAGGGTGGAAAGTGTCCTTGCCCACAGCAGGGGTTGGATTGGGATGATCTTGAAGGTCCCTTTCCACCAAACCATTCCCTAATTCCACGTTAATTCCAAAAGTGATGTGACACAACCCCACCCATTCTTCCCGAACAACTTTGGATTCTTTTCTCCCAGAAAACAGCCCCCCACAAAAAATCACTTTTGACAGCACACGAAAACACCAGGGTCGGCTCTCAAAAAACAACCGATATCCATCCGGATTTTGGGCATTTTTGACATGATCTCTCTGCTGTCAGAAATCAATCCCAGCTCCCAATGATTCATCCCACTCTCCCGCAGCGACTGCTTTGATGTTTTGCTATTCCCTAAAATCCTCTGCACTTTTCCTTCCGCGCCGCCGCAACTTTTTGGATCAACAAACCCATCAGAGGCGCCGTCACGTGCTTCAGAAGTGCCCTCGGGTTCTAAAATAAGAATTTTATCTTCCAAACCGAGGATATATTGAAATTCCAAGATAATTTCAGGAGGCTCCAGTATCAGGTGATACAAATAAAAAAAAGCCCTTCAGATTCCTGCTCTGCACTGAGGTTTTGAAACTTCAAATCCTGTTTGGGGTGTGTTGTGTGAGCCTGAAATTCCACAAAAAATCACGTATTTGGGTCTAAATCATATCTGTTATTTTTCAAGCCCCTCATGTCACTATCCCAAGGTTACCCCGTGTTATCTGTATCCATAATTCTCTGGAGCGTGGCTCTGGTGGATAAATCACTGTTTATTTCCCTGTTAAGTTATGAATTCATAAACAATACCTCTGCTTTACCCCTCACTGTGACTGGTGAGGGAGCTGCATGGAATTAACAGGAAATGGGGTTGGGATTCGAGAGGAAAACTCAAATAATCAAGCACGATTTTATTGTGAACTTCAAATTACCCTAGACATTCCTAAAGTGCTGGAAATTTCGGAGTTGCAGCTCCAGAGGGGAAAATCAGGGCTGCATCCTTCATCCTCTGTGTGGAATAAAAGCTTCCTCTTCCTCACTGCCTCTGGGATATGTGGAAATTTAGGATAATCCATTCCTTGGCACTGAGCAAGGATTCAAATCACTCAGAAAAGAAAATTAAAAGGTGTCAAAATGGAGGAAAAAAAAGTTGATGTGAGACTGTCAAAGCACTGTGAGACTCAAATTTAGATTTTTGTCAATTAGGCGGTTTGAACTATTTTTTTTTTTTTGGCAGCTTTTAATTTATTTATGGAATAATTAGGGATAAAATGATTAAGCAATGGTGAAAATTCTCTTCCTGAAGTTATAATGAAAAATGCGGAAGAAACCCATGAGCAGAGCCTTGAACTCTGTTCTGGCTGTTCGATATCTGAGAGCAGCATAAATTTTCTTATTTTAAAGCCAACTTCATTTTTAAGGGCGGCCTTTAATTACAATTATTTCCTTTAACCTTGACAGCTTCCCATTTTATTGGATATTATTGGATATTAGCCGGGAGAGCTCTTCATCTCACCCTAGGAAGTTACAAAGTAGTTCTTGGAGAGTGCAATAAAACCCCACTTCCAATTTAAATCCAATTTTAGAAGGGGAATTGTGCACCCGCACTTCCGCTCCTGCAGATAATCAGGAACTGCTTTTCCTATAAAGGACATTCCTGTAAGGAATGGTGGGGGAAAAAACCCAGAATCCCAGAATGGTTTGGATCCGTGGCATCATCCAGTTCTACCTCCTGACATTTTTCCACGCTATCCCAGGTTGCTCCAAGCCCTGTCCAACCCGGCCTTGGACAATGCCAGGAATGGGGCAGCCAAAGATTCTCTGGGAATTCCATTCCAGACCCTCAACACACATGGAAAAATCCCTTCCCAATATCCAAGATAAACCAAATATTTTTCCAGCTCTCTGCAGCTCACGCGGATCCTCAGGGTCACCTCTGTCCCGATTTATTCTGGAAACCATTAACTCGAGGATCCACGTGGGCCTCTCCAACCGTTCTCCACAGAAATGGGAACAAGAAATAAAATCAAGGAATTGCAAGGCAGCAATTCGAGCAGCACAACTCAAGAGTTCTGACACGTCCAAATTATGGAATTCATTCGTTTATTGGTGAAGATGGGAGACACCCTCGCCGGGCGGGAACAGATCCGTACTTTTCCGGCTGTGGCAGCAGCAGAGCTGTTTCATAGCATTATGGAATGTTTTGGCTTGGATGGGCCCTTCAAATATTCCAATTCCATGGGCAGGGACACTTTCTGCTATCCCAGATTGCTCCAAGCCCTGTCCAACCCGGCTTTGAACACTTCCAGGCATGGAGCAATCAAGGATTTCCTGGGAAAACTGTTCTCTGTTGTTCCAAACTCATCTCCTCCTCACTCCCGTGACGTTCCCAATTCCCAGCCTGGGAAGTTTTGAGTCCCTCTGGATTCACTGGACCATCATCCTCCTGAATCCACAAACATCCCGCTCCTTAATCACCCAATTTTTCCATAACTGGAGCAGCTCCAGCCTTCCCACGGTTGTTACCATCCTCTATCCAGACAAATCCCTAATAATTCCCTCAGAAAAAGGCAATTAATCCTCATCCGGGTCATTTACGGCATGAACATCCAGTACAAACATTTCTCTGGAATCTGATTTATCTCCATTTCAGCTCAAAACCACAATTCAACCCCAATCCTCTGCACAAAAATCAGCTCCAGAGGATTCCTCCCACTGGATCCACCCGGAAATTCCCTAAAAAACACAGCGGGAGAGCTCCTGCCTGGGAAGGATGAGTTGGAAAAGCTCCCACACCCCCCAAAAATGGAGTCTTGCATCCTAAAAGAGTTTTTTTTTTTCATGGAATGAGAGAACACCTGAGGCTTGCAGGCACCTCTGGAGATCACCTAATCCAACATTCCTGCTCATGGAAGGTCCATCCAGATGGATCAGGATTGTGTCCGGTTGGATTCTGGACATCTCCAAGGATGGAGATTCCATGAGCTCTCCAAATTATTCGTGGACCTTCCAACACTTTCTCCATGGATGAATAACGGAAAAGGATTCACACCTTGAGCTCCAAAGCATCTGGAACAACTTCCGGAGGGACCTCCAAGGAAGGAATTTGGGAGGAATGTTGGAAGGAATGGTTTGGTTTGGAACAGACCTTAAAGATCAACCAGATCCAACCCCCTGGAATTGTGGTGTTACGTGGGAATTGTTGTGTCACGCGGGACACCTGTAACAACTGCAGAACGACAAAAACCTGGAGCAAAATTAGGAAATTCATGGAGTTAAGAAAATGCGAGACCAAATTTGGGACAAAACAAACACCTTGGACAAATATCACAATTTGAAGGACCTCAGAACATTTTCCCCCAAGTCCCCCAAATATAAAGGAAGTCAGGACTAGATTTCCCTTTTTTTTTTTTGCGAATCCAACAGACTGAGGATGTTAATTTTCTCTTCCACGGAATTCCCAACAGTTCAAAGACCCCTCTTTTATCCTATCCTGGGATTTTCACTCCCATCAGGAGCCTCCCACCCAGCAGCTCCATCAACCACCACGATGCTCCCTCCTCGCTCTGGATTCCGGTTGGAACTCGGGCCCAGGAAATGAAAGGACTCTTGTGAAACTCCCTGAAAATTTAGGAAATTCATGAAATTCATGGAGTTAGGAAAACACAAGTCCAGATTTGGGACAAAACTAACACCTTAGATAAATGTCACCTTTTGAAAGGCCTCAGAACATTTCCCCCCAGTCCCCCAAAGATAAAGGAAGTCAGGACTAGATTTCCCTTTTTTTTTTGCGAATCCAACAGACTGAGGATGTTAATTTTCTCTTCCACGGAATTCCCAACAGTTCAAAGACCCCTCTTTTATCCTATCCTGGGATTTTCACTCCCATCAGGAGCCTCCCACCCAGCAGCTCCATCAACCACCACGATCTTCCCTCCTCGCCCCGGATTCCGGTCGGAACTCGGGCCCAGGAAATGAAAGGACTATTGTGAAACTCCCTGAAAACATCTGGCCGAGCACCCACTCCCTCAATGCCCGCCTTGTTCCGCCCGCCACATCCCGGGATGAGCCATTCCAAGGGGGTGAGGCAATCTCTGAGAGGTTCACAACTTTAAACTTCCATTTCTCCAACCCAGACCCGGGATAAATTTTGATTCCTCGAGCAAGAGCAGAGCCGTAAATTTTAACTTTTCTGCAGACCCTCAGCCCAAATTCCCTTTTTTTTTCCCGTCCCCACTTAACCTTTCACCTGGAACAACTGAAATGTTGAGAGGATGAGGAATCAAATATTCAGGAGGGCCTTTTGTCTCGTCCCTCCTGTTGCTGATCCCTGTTAATCATCACCACGCTGATGATTTAAATGGGATGGGCTCATTTGTCCTTCAGTTGGGAAGTTGGATAAAGGGACAGCGGGATCTTGGGGACATCAGGGATAAAGTTACAGCTGTTGCTTGGCACTGCCTCTTTATTCTCAGAGGAACAAATTCCGACCTTTGTTTAAACACAGAGATGCCCAGGGAGGGGGAATTAAACCCAGCTCCACTAGAACCGGGCTGGTGCCTCCAAATTCCTTGTGTTTTCCTTCTTGGAGCTTCCCAGCTGAGCCTGAACACCCTGAGGTGCCATCATTGTGACACTGGTTAAAAAAAATGGGATTTAAAGGAATTTTGTGTGGTCTTGCAACCGAATCCATGTCCAAAGCTCATATTTGGGACAAATATCAGCTTTTAAGTGGCTCAAAAATCCAATTAATGCAATATTTACCCAAAAGTCTCACCAAAATAATGGAACAAGACCCAAAACCAGCAGAACTTCCACACCCTTCGATCCTCCACCAGCTTTTCCATCATTTTAGGCCAGGAATGAAGGTTGGAAGGTGACACCACCCAAAAATCAACCCCTGATCCAAGAGGAGATGTTCCACAACATTTGAGAAGTAGGGATTTGGTTTAGTGTGGGCTTGGCAGTGCTGGGTTAATGGTTGGGCTCCGTGGCCTTAGAGGGCTTTTCCAACCATGATTCCATGATTCCAGGATTTCCAGGAATTTCACCGGCAACAAGGATAATGGATATGGTAGAATCGTGGAATCATGGAATATCTTGAGCTGGAAGGACCCTGTGAAATCAACCAGATCCAGACCCTAGGAATTGTGGTGTCCCATGGGAATTGTTGTGTCCCGTGGGACACCGGTAACAGGTGTAGAATGACAAATTTAGCAAATTTAGGAAATTCATGGAGTTAGGAAAATCTGAAACCAGATTTTGAGGTCCCACGAGGTCTGTCCCTGCCAGTAAATTTCACCCAGAATCTGGGATATGTGGATCATTGAGTTAGGGAATTTGTCCCATCCCATCCCTTTCCACTACCACCATCAAGTGCCACAGAAATAACACCCAGTAAATACCCAAAAATTTGATTTAGTCCTTAAAACCAAGGGACTAAACCCAGTCTGGGCTACAGAAGGGTTTAGCAAAGCCAGGGATGAGACCTAATCCATCCAAGAGGTCTCCTGGTTTTTCTGGAGGATTTCTCCCTCCTTCCAACTTGGCAAATTGAAGGACAAAGAAAGCCTGGAAAAATCTCTTCCCTCAGGCAGATTTTGGCTTTAAGGAATTATTTTCCATGGTTGAATTCCAATGGAAAAGGGCTGAGAGAAGGGGACGTGGGGATCCAAGTTTTATCCAGAGTGATTCCACAAAATTCCAAATATTGTCACCAGGAGCCACCAGGGATGAAAAAATTCTTTCCACAAATAAGGAGAGTTTTTCTTTTACAACCGGAGACACTGAAAGCATGGAATCACAATAAAATCATGGAACTGGGTTGGAAGGGACCTTCAAGATCATGGAATTCCACCACCCCTGCCAAGGGCAGGGACACCTTCCACTATCCCAGGTTGCTCCAAGCCCTATCCAACCTGGCCTTGAACAATTCCAGGGATGGGGCATCCACAGCTTCTCTAGGAATTCCATTCCAGGGCCTCACAGGGTGGAATTCCTTCCCAGCTTCCCATCTCTGAAGGTTTGAAACCATTCCCCGTGTCCCGTCCCATCATCCTCAGAGTAATTTGGGTTGGAAAAGACCTCAAAGATGTCCCAGCTCCAAACACCAACCCTCAAAAGCCACCCACTCGTTTGGGATCACATTCCCAAGGGTTCCTCCCGAGCCAGCAGGTCACGGGAGCCGCGACAGCTTGCGGATGACAAATCCCGTTTCCCTCAGGAAAAAATGTTCCCGTTGGCTCCTCAGGAAAACTGCGATGCCGATGACAAGAGGGCGCCGTATTTTTAGAAAGCCCACGAGGGACTTTTATCACTTGTTCTAAATTTTATCTTCAACTCCGGTTCACCCAGCTGGGAGATGCTACTCCATGGAAGCACGGATGGGGTGGGATGTGGCAGAATTCCTGCCGGGCGCCGCGGATTTGCAGGATTACTCACAGAGGAACACAAAGTGATTCATGTTTGTCCTTCTAGAAAAGGGATTTTTTTTTGTCTCTTTCCCATTCCTGCACGCCTAGGACAACATGTCCAGAGAGATCTCATGGATTAACACTTCCTGCTCATCAGAACCTCCATCCAAACATTGGACTGGAATTCTGGGGGGAGAACTGGGCCTAAAAAAAGAATTGGATGCTAATTGGGAATATGTCAATCACGTTGGAAGAGCAACATGGAGGGATGGAGCTGGGAAAGGGTCTGGAGAAACAGGAGAGGATGAGGGAGCTTGAGAGGATCATCCTGGAGAAAAACTGGATCAAAAGGATCCCAGGGTGGATCCAGGTGGGGGTCGGGATCTGGTCCCAGGAAACAAGGGAGAGAATGAGAGGAAACGGCCTCAAGCTGTGCCAGGGAAAGTTTAGGTTGGATTTTAGGGAATATTCCTCCTGGAAAGAGCTTGAGCTCCTCTGGAATTCCCAACCCCACAAGAGGTTGAGCTCCTGCTGAATTCTGAATCCCACAAGAGGTTGAGATCCTCTGGAATTCCCAACCCCACAAGAGGCTGAGCTCCCCCTGAATTCCCAACCCCACAAGAGGCTGAGCTCCTCTGGAATTCCCAACCCCACAAGAGGTTGAGCTCTCCTGGAATTCCCAAGCCCACAAGAGGTTGAGCACCTCTGGAATTCCCAACCCCACGAGAGGTTGAGCTCCTCCTGAATTCCCAACCCTACAAGAGGCTGAGCTCTCCTGGAATTCCCAACCTGACAAGAAGTTGAGCACCTCTGGAATTCCCAACCCCACAAGAGGTTGAGGACCACTGGAATTCCCAACCCTACAAGAGGCTGAGCTCCCCCTAAATTCCCAACCCCACAAGAGGCTGAGCTCCTCTGGAATTCCCAACCCCACAAGAGGCTGAGCTCCTCTGGAATTCCCAACCCCACAAGAGGCTGAGCTCCCCCTAAATTCCCAACCCCACAAGAGGTTGAGGACCTCTGGAATTCCCAATCCCACAAGAGGCTGAGCTCCTCTGGAATTCCCAACCCCACAAGAGGTTGAGGACCTCTGGAATTCCCAACCCCACAAGAAGTTGAGCACCTCTGGAATTCCCAACCCCACAAGAGGTTGAGCTCCTCTGGAATTTCCAACCCCACAAGAGGTTGAGGACCTCTGGAATTCCCAACCCCACAAGAGGTTGAGCTCCCCCTGAATTCCCAACCCTACAAGAGGTTGAGCTCCCCCTGAATTCCCAACCCCACAAGAGGTTGAGCACCTCTGGAATTCCCAAGCCCACAGGATGCTGAGTTCCTGCTGAATTCCCAACCCCACAAAAGGCTGAGATCCTCTGGAATTCCCAACCCCACAAGAGGTCGAGGACCTCTGGAATTCCCAACCCTACAAGAGGTTGAGCTCCCCCTAAATTCCCAACCCCACAAGAGGCTGAACTTCTCTGGAATTCCCAATCCCACAAGAGGCTGAGCTCCTCTGGAATTCCCAACCCCACAAGAGGCTGAGCTCCTCTGGAATTCCCAACCCCACAAGAGGTTGAGCTCCCCTGGAATTCCCAACCCCAGAAGAGCAGCCTCAGTCCCAGGAAGGGAGGCTGCTGGCATTTTTCCAGTGCTTTGAGCCTTCCCGGGAAAACACCCACCTCTGTCCCAGTCCTCACAACATTTATTTGTTCCCCGGCCATATTTCGGCTCCCGTGACATCATCCCATGGCTGGTACATCACAGGGAGAGAAAGGAGGAGTAATAAAAGGAATATTCATCCCTAAAGGTTGACAGGGCAGGAAAACCCACTCGCCTGGCTGATTCCAGGAAAGCGTAGGAAGAGCAGTCAAAATGCTAAAGTTGACATTCATGGATTTCCTGCTGGGAGCCCATTCCCTCTACAACAGTAATATCTTGTCACACTGCCTTTTAAAATCCTCTGACCACTTTCTGAAGTTTTTCTGGGCAAAGGTGGGAATTTTAGTTAAGCAAAATATGATTTGCTTCACCTGCACCAGAAAAAAAAAAAAAAGCGACTTGGATGAGTCAAAATGAAATATTTAGGATGTATTAACCTAAAAGGCCATAGGTGGTGACTCCACCACGCTCCATGACCTCTTTTCCTGGTCATCCCTTGGGAAGGATGGATTTGTAAATAAATTCTTAGTCAGAAAGAGCCACAAAACTCTGTTACAAAAGCTATATTACAAAACATTCCCAAAAAAAACCAGGGAGTGGAGCGTGGCCCAGTCCACAGGCAGGATACCACGACTTTGCTCGTTCCGAGAGATTATTGTTAAACCCTTCTTAATTAGGGCTTTACTCCTCTAATTCCATTTAATAAAATTAAAGGTTCAATTTGGTCCTGGACCTCTTCAAAAGGAGGTTGGGGGAAGTTGTTTCCATCCCTGGACATAAGGGTTGGGAATGCCAGGACAAGGAGGGGCTCTTAATGGACAGAGAGTGGGTTTATATGGAATATTGGGAAGGAATTCCAACCAGTGAGGCTGGTGAGGGGCTGGGATGGAATTCCAAGGAAAGCTGTGGCTGCCCCATCCCTGGAAGTGTCCAAGGTTGGACAGGGCTTGGAGCAACCTGGGATAGTGGAAGATGTCCCTGTAAATTGTGGAGGGGTGGGACTGGATGATCCTTAAGATCCCTCCCAACCCAAACTATCCCAGGATTCCATCATTCCATCATTCCACAATTCCATGACTTGCTCCAAGCCTGCCATCCTGGTTGCTCGTTAGCTGCTCCGGAGCTAATGAAGCCATCACGACTCATCAAGGCTTGCGTGTGCAAAAATCCACCAGGCATGGAAATTCCCAATCCATCGGGAGCCAGCCAGGATCCCTCGCTCTGCAAGACTTTTAGGACGCAGCTGCCATCCCAAAAATCAGGGATGATCAAAGCTGCTGATCAGAGAGATTTTAATGATCTCCGAGTAATCCGTTAAAGCTCCACATTAGGACAGATCCATCCTTTCGGGCCCACCTGGAATCCCAGGGGCTCAGAAAAAGGATTCTTGTCCTGGGTTTCCAACCAAATCTCACCTTAAATATCACCTAAAAACCCGTGCTGACCTTTCCAGCTGAAATGACAGCTCTCTGCTGTTAATAGTTGGAATTTATGACCTTGGAGGTCTTTTCCAAGCAAAATAATTCCACGATCAGCAAGAACAGCAGCAATATTTTGGTTAAGAGGAAGTTTGGCATTATTCCTCAACGGGAGATGTCACTTGGATTCTCCTCCCTCTCCTAACTCAAATAACTGTAAATTGGAATTAAATAAATTAAATAAAATAAATTCATTCAAAAAGGTACCAAGTTCAAGAGGAGCCCGCAGAGAAATGCTGCTGTTACAATTTGAAATGGAATCGTGGAATGCTTTGGGTTGGAAAAGACCTTCAAGATCATCTCGTTCCAACCTCGCTCCACCATCCCAGGATGCTCCAAGCCCTGTCCAACCCGGCCTTGGACACTTCCAGGGATCCAACGACAGCCACAGCTTCTCTGGGAATTCCATCCCAGCCCCTCACCACCCTCACAGGGAGGAATTCATTCCCAATATCCCAAATTCTGTTAATTTAAAGCCATTCCCCTTGTCCTGTCCTTCCAGGCCCTTTCCCGAAGAATTCAGTCAAACCAAACTTCCCACGGGAAACAAAGGCAGCAAATCCATCGGCCACATCCCTTCCCTCCAGGATCCCACTGCCAGCATCCCGTTCCTCCTGGGGGGCTGCACCCGACCCCGCGAAGGGAGCCCAAGTCCCTCCAGCCTGGAAAAGCCTCTGGAGTGATGGCTCTGCCTGAACCAAACCCCACGGCCACCACGGAATTCACCTTTCTGCAGAAAAGCTGCCCGGACAAAGGGATTGGGATAATCAGGGGATGGAACCAGGTGGACTTTAGGGTCCTTCCCAACCCGAACCATTCCAGGAGGATTTAGGAGCCCAACAGGGCGACCCTTCAAAGGGAATTTTCCGGGTTTCTTCCTGGGCCTCCTTTGGCCCGTGCACACCAGGACGCTCCCAGCCTTCCTCTCCTCCCAGGTTTTGTTATTCCCTGGCAGGATTGCTCAAGGACCAGGAGAGGACTCAGGCACAGGCTCTCCAGGACTGAAATTAGATTTTCCACTCCCAAAATCCGCTGTTACTCAAGAGGATTTTGTGGCTGAATTCCTGCGGCTTCCGCTCCCAGGTGGGACAACACCAACATTTCCCAATTTCCCAGCTGGGCAAGGACACCTTTTGGAGAAGCCAAGCAAACAGAAATTAAGATTTTATATTAATTTAGAAATATTCAGGCTTGTGTGAACATCAGGAGAGCCAGGAAAGTAAATTCACTGATATGGGGGAAAAAAATTATCCCAAAAAAATGGAGGAGTCTTGTTCTCCAGCTTCATTCCATAAGGTTGGATTTGCAACAGGCCGGGGGGAACGGAGAGGGAGCAGCGTGTTAAAATATGGGATTAAAACGTCAGCACTCCAAGATTTGGGCTGTGGAGACGCAGTGGAATAAATGGGATTGGATTTTACTCCCAGCGTGTGCAGCAAACAGGGGAAAAAAACCCATCAGAGCATCACAGGAAAGGTCGTGGCAGAGCAAATGATTTTTACAGCATTAAACGCCACGGTGGACACCGGCCAAATCCGATTTCGTTACGGAATTGTGGAATGGTTTGGGTTGAAATGGATCTTAAAGCTCCTCACATTTCTCCCCCCTGTCGTGGGCAGGGACATCTTTCACCATCCCAGGTTGCTCCAAGCCCCATCCAAGCTGGCCTTGGACAATTCCAGGGATGGGGCAGCCACAGATTCTCTGGGAATTCCATTCCAGCCCCTCACCACCCTCACAGGGAAGGATTCCTTCTCAATATCCCAAATTCCCTCTGCCAGATCAAATCCATTCTCTGCATCCTGTCACCCCATCCCTTGTCCCAAGTTCCTCTCCAGCTCTCCTGGAGCCCCTTCAGGCATTGGAAGGGGCTCTGAGATCTCCCTGGATCATTCCCTTCTCCAGGCTGGACATTCCCACCTCTCCCAGCCTGGCTCCAGCCCTTGGAGCAGCTCCGGGGCCTCCTCTGGACCTGCTCCAGCATCTTCACATCCCTCCAGTGCTGGACCCCAGAACTAGACAGCAGCAATCCATGAGTGGAGAACGGTGACATCCCATTTCCTATAATCCTCAACATCGGGGGGATTCTGCCCAAAAGGAAGGCCCCAAACCCTTGGAATCTGCAATTCCAGGGAAAAATTGCCCCAGCTCCACGGCCTGGCAGCGGCAGCCAGCGGGTTCCCAGAGCAGAGGACATTGGTGGCCGTCTCCCACCAGCCCAAACCAGCAGGAAGCTTCCTGGCTGGCGCCATCCCAAAGGAAGAGAGAGGATGCTGGGATCGTGCCAAAGCCAACCACACACGGTTGCTTGGAAACCTTTGAAAACTACATTGAAAATTCAGATTTCGATGAAGAGCAGCACGGGCAAAACAAGCCCAAGTTGTGCTTTAAATCTGCATTTACCCAGAGCCAATGGCGCTGTCAGCGCCGTGTTCCTGCTTCCCAAAAAAAATCCTGCAGAGCTCTGCAGGTCACCTTTGGGCCTGGAGGCTTCAAGGTTTTCACAAGTTCAGGCAGCAAAGAGGGACCTGCCCCCAGCAGTGAATCTTTCCAGAGAATCAAAAACCACCCAGCGCAACAATATTTCAATAAAAGAGGGAAAAGAAAGACGGGAGGGAAGGAAAAGAATGGAATTCCTGTCGCACGGTGCCGCCCTGGCATCTAATCAGGGAGCCAGATGAAGGCAGCAATCTGTCTCCTTAAAATATGCATATTTTATTTTATTATTTTTTTTTTCTCTTTTCAGTGCTGCAGAACCGTGTTGGAAGGCGCTCGTTAAGAGGCTGCGCCAGGAGCGTCCCTCTGCAATCACGAGGGACGGAACGAGCGATTCCGTCGTTAGCGGGGTTTAATTGCCGGGAGCCAGAGCGCTCCTCAGCATCCGCCGTGGGATTTGGGATGGACCTGAGGACCGGGAGGGTAAAAGCAGGTTTTGGTTGTGAGTTTCAATCCTGCTGTAGCTGCACTGGGGGAGGTCTGGCTCAGGGGTGGCACAGAGCGAGCAGCGCACGTGGCTTGCGGGGGCCACGGAACACCGGGAGATTGTGGGAGCACAGGCACGGGGCCCTTCCTGCCCACCCCAAATGGTTCTTTGGGTTGTCTTCTACAGCAGGCTCTTCCTCACCTTCCACATGGGATCATTCCTCACCTTTCACATAGGATTATTCCTCCCCTTCCACATGGGATTATTCCTCACCTTTCACACAAAATCTGTCCCACCTGCCACATGGGATTATTCCTCACCTTTCATATAAAATCCGTCCCCACCTTCCACACAGAATTGCTCCTCACCTTCCACATAAAATCCGTCCCCACCTTCCACACCAGACCATTCCTCACCTTCCACATTTGACCACACCTCACTTTCCACATGGGATTATTCCTCACCTTTCACATAAAATCTGTCCCCATCTTCCACACGGGATTGCTCCTCACCCTCCACACTGGAGCTTTCCTCACTTTCCACTTGGGATTGCTCCTCACCTTCCATATTGGAGCTTTCGTCATCTTCCACACCAGCCTCTTCCTCACCTTCCATACGGGATTGTTCCTCAGCTTCCACAGAGGATCATTCCTGACCAATCCCATAGACATGGGATTGTTCCTCATCTTCCCCATTGAACCCTTCCTCACCTTCCACACTGAACTCCTCAGGTCAAACACCAAACATTTTTCCCCTTTCAAACCAGACTCTTCCTCACCTTCCACACCAGATCAGTCCCCACAGAGCCTTCTTCACCCTCCGTGCAGGATCAGTCCCTACCTTCCACATGGGATTGCTCCTCACTTTTCACAGAGGATTGCTCCTCACCTTCCACATTGGAGCTTTCTTCATCTTCCACATCAGACTCTTCCTCACCTTCCATATGGGATTGTTCCTCAGCTTCCCTGCAGGTTCGGTCCCCACCTTCCTCCTGGGACTGCTCATCATCTTCTATACCAGACCTTTCCTCACCTTCCTCACTGGACCATTCCTCACCTTCCTCACTGGATCATTCCTCACCTTCCTCATTGGATCATTCCTCACCTTCCTCACTGGACACTCCTCACCTTCCTCACTGGACTCTCCTCATCTTCCTCACTGGATCATTCCTCACCTTCCTCACTGGACACTCCTCACCTTTCTCACTGGACCATTCCTCACCCTCCTCACTGGACATTCCTCATCTTTCTCACTGGATCATTCCTCACCTTCCTCCCTGGGTCATTCCTTGCCTTCCTCACTGGACCATTCCTCACCTTCCTCATTGGACACTCCTCACCTTTCTCACTGGATCATTCCTCACCTTCCTCACTGGACCATTCCTCACCCTCCTCACTGGACACTCCTCATCTTTCCCACTGGATCATTCTTCACCTTCCTCACTGGACATTCCTCATCTTCCTCACTGAACCAATCCTCACCTTCCTCACTGGATCATTCCTCCCCTTCATCACTGGACCATTCCTCACCTTCCTCATTGGACACTCCTCATCTTCCTCACTGGATCATTCCTCACCTTCCTCACTGGATCATTCCTCCCCTTCATCACTGGACACTCATCTTCCTCACTGGATCATTCCTCACCTTCCTCACTGGATCATTCCTCACCTTCCACACTGACCATTCCCAACCTTCTCCAACAGATTGTTCCTCACTTTCCACATCCGATCATTTCTCACCTTCCACACCAGACCCTTCCTCACCTTCCAGAACAATCATTCCCAACCTTCCACACTGGACCGACCTTCCCTCACCTTCCCACCCAACCCATTCCCACAGACTCCAAAAACTGAGAAATCCATGGCAGGGCAGGACAACAATGCCCATCAACACTCCAGAAACAATCAGGGAATTCATTTTCAGATTCCGTGCAGGAATTCCGGGTGAAATTCCTCCCATTTGAGGCTCGAATCAACTCCACGCCAACCTACCCCTGATTTCGTTCCCTGACACATCAAAATTCCTCCTCCTACTCCACGCTGTTTATTTTGGCTTCCCAGCCAGCCCATTGGCTGCACGGCACGGATCGCATTCCCATCGCCATCGGAAGGAAACGTGCCGTATCCATAATAAAACTTGGATACAAGGAGCTGAATGACCCACCTGCTCCAGACTTCTCCTTCCTCCAAAACACCCTCAAATTTAATTTCCTCCAGGGAGGGATTGTGTTGCATTTTTCCTTGAGGAAAACGGGATGGATATCCGTGGATAGGAGTCACTTTCCCAGTAGCTGGGGAAATGGATACTCTGCAAAGATTTGTAATGGGATCTTTAAACCCAAAGCATTCCAGGATTCCATGAATTGCAGCTGAGACAGAGCCCTCCAATCCTCACTTTGAGGGATCCTCATCCAGCAGGGACAGCGCCTTAAACCACCCACGAAACTCCAAAGTTCTTCCCAAGGAATCCCGCCGAAACCAAAGGAAAATTTTATCATTTCCTCCCAGTTTGACACAACCGGGACTCGTTTTGCTCCAGCAGAAGGAAGATCACGGGATATCCTTGCCACAACTTCTCTTTTCCCTGCATTTTTTCCAAATTCCACACCCTGAATTTTCCCTCCAGCCTCTTGTTCACGACTCACAGCAGCCAAAAAACTCCGTGCTAAAACTGACAGGAATTAATGCAGTTTTTGGTTTTGTTTTTTTTTTTCCCCATGGATTAACAGCTACCAGTAGTCTCCCAGCATGAGGGTTAATTCCCACCGGGATACAGCGGAACTGGATCAACAATCCAGCACCTGAAAGACGCAGCAAGGTACCAGCAGCACAAAGGAGATGCAAATAAATTTGCATATCCGAGCATCAAAGACTCCACGAGATCCCGGCGTATGAAAACATCTTTTCCCTGCAAGATACTGAAGGAATGGCAGCGGGAGTGATGGGAGTGGGAGGACAGGAGAATGGGGAGGAAAAAAAAAAAAAAAGACAAAAAGTGTGACTGTAGCAGGAGCTCGACAGTTGGAGAAATTCCAAGGGAACGGCAGAGCTTGGGCACGAGGAAAACAGTTGGGAAGATGCTGACGGGATGTTGGAGCCAGGTGGGGGTTGGGATCTGCTCCCAGGGAAGAAGGAGGAGAGGAAATGGCCTCAAGCTGTGCCAGGGGAGGTTTAGGTTGGATGTTGGGAATATTCAGGCTGTCCGATCCGGGCACAGAGGTGGAATCCCCATTCCTGGAGGGATTTAACGTCCCTGCGGATGTGGCGCTTGGGGACATGGCCAGTGGTGGCCTTGGCAATGCTGGAGGAATGGCTGGACTCCTTCAGCATGGAAATCTCAACCCCAACAATTCCATCATTCTAAGAGACATATTCAAACACCTGATGTGAGACAATTCCAACAGGGAGCGACCAAAAAACGATGGGAGGAGGAGGAAACTCAAAGTTTGAGCCGAAAAAAATGAGAGAAAATGAGGAGCAACTCCGTGAAACACCTGTGGATGGAATTCGCACATCCCTGTGGCTCTACCAGGCTCCAGGAGCTCCGTGAAAAGCAGCCAGAAGGGATAATTTTGTGCTTCTGCAGCTTTCCGACAGAATCCCGAGTCTCTCCTTGCGGGGATGAAGGAGTTTCTGCCGGAGCCGTGAAGGAGGATGCGGAAGGTGTGAAAAAAGCAAGCGAGGAGAAATGGAGCAGAAGGAAAACGTGAGATATAAAGGCAGGAGGGGGTAAATTTTCCAGCGAATTCCACAAGGCTTCTCAATAAAATTCTCAGACCTTCCAAGCCTGTAAGAAGTTTGGGATAGCCGGGAAAATCCTGGTTTAGTGGCCGTGTATTCCACAGGTAGGAGAAGAACCAAGGCATGAGTAGAATGCTCTGGTTGAAGGCCTTGGAAGGGGAAAAATGAGGAAAAGGAAAAAAACCTTCCAAAATCCCAAAAAAATAAGGCAGAACGAGGTTTTCGGGGAGATGGAGCCCAGGAATGATGAGGAGTTGAAGAAAATTGAATAATTGGTTGGGATTTTTAACATCTTGCTCTAGCACAGCTGAGCCAGCTACCTCCAAAAAACAAATATTATGGGATGGTTTGGGTGGAAAGGGACCTTCAGAATCATCCAGTCCCACCCCCTGCCATGGGCATGGAAGTCTTTCCCAGATTCCCAGAATCTCATCCCATGGGGCAGTGAACCTTCCTCTATCCCAGGTTGCTCCAGCTTGGTCTTGGACACTTCTAGGGATGGAGTGGCCACAGATTCTTTTGGAATTCCATTCCAGGCCTCACCACCCTCACAGCCAGAAATTCTTCCCCAGTATCCCACCCATCCCTGCCTTGTGTCAGTGGGAAGCCATTCCCAGTGTCCTGTCCCTCCATCCCTTCTCCAAAGGCTCTCCTGGAGTCCCTTTAGGCACTGGAAGGGGCTCTATGGTCTCCTTGGAGCCTTCTCTTCTCCAGGCTGGACATTCCCAGCCTCTCTCCAGCCCTTGGAGCATCTCCTGGATTTGCTCCAACAAATCCAAGCCTGTCTTAAACCAAGAGTGAAGGAAAGGAGGAAGAGCAGGTGACTGGCGAGGGCAGACACGACAAATAAGATTTTGTCACATCCCGTTTAAATCAGGTGCCCTGGAAGTCATCACGGAGCTGTCAGGATGATTAATCCCTATTTTTCCACCACCAGAGCAGGGAATGATTGCTGGGCTGGCAAGTGGGAAAGCCAAGGGAAGAGGAGCCGGGTGCGTGTGGGAGAGAAGCGCTCCGGAGGCAGCTGGGATGAGGAGCTGACTCAAAACTTTGGGATTTGTGGTTGGAGCTGCAGACGGGAGCTGGAAACGTAGGAGAAACTGCTGTGGGATAATCAGGCTGTAAAACAAGGGAATACCTGCGGCACCAGTCGAGTCAGGAGCTGCACTTTGCATAAGGAATATTTAAATAAGGATTTTCCCAGTCTTCAGGGCTCAAAGCAGAGTTTTAAACCAGTCTGGGGAGGTTTAAGCGCCAGGAACTCAGTCTTCCCAAGGAAGAATATTTTGGGTGGTCTTGGGTGCTGATGAAGCGGATCCGTAAAATAAAACATTTTTAGGAATTCTGATGGTGCTGGGGCTACTCTACAGCAAAGAGCCCATTTCCATCATCCACACTCCATCCAAAATGAAATTATTCCCTGCTTTAAGGCCAGTAATTTGATTTTAAGAGTAAAATTATTTCTTCCCCATATTCCCAGGTTTTTCCAACTCCTGGCACCCCAAAACAAAGGGTGAGAATCACAGAAAGATTCTCAAAGACACGGAATCAAAATAATGGAATAAGCCCAGCTATTCCACAAGGATCGTTGAGTCCTGCATGAGGCCACCCACAAAATCCCACCGTATCCTAGAGAACCATTTCCAAAGATTTCTTGGACCAGGAGGCCAAACTCCACCACTCTGGAGAACAAAACAGGAGAGAAACCACCATGGAACGGGAAGAGTTTCATCCAGCCCACCCATCACCCAAGCTCGGGAACTGTGGACTGGAAAAACAGGGAATTATCATCAAGAAAAGGATTCACTTTTTGTGTTGTCATTTTTGGAATGACAACGTCGGGAATGGTTTACCTGTCACGGTAATTTTGGCATAATAACAAGAACTTGTAGCAATTAGGATCTGTTTTTGTTACGCAGGAAGAACAAATGACCCAAATCCCAACTCCCACGCCCTCTCCAAAAGGGTGAGGTGACCAAATCCTCCTCCTGAACCTGCTTCCCTTTGAATTCCAGCCTTCCAAACACTTTGTGAGAGTTCACAGCAGCCTCCTTTTCCAATAATAGGCGCCTGGAACAAAGCAGCTGGAAGGTTTGATTATCCCAGTGAGCAAATCAGGCTCCTGGCCCCGTGGGAGAGCAGAAAATTTCCCTTCTTATCCGTGTCACCCTCGCGACGGAGCTGCCGAGGGAAAATAGGGCAGAGGAAACGCAGGGATCCCTTTGAAAGACCATGGGAAAAGCAGGTAACCAGGTTAAAGGGATGCTACGTCATGGAATTTTTACGGATGTCAGGGGAATTTGGCGGATTTAACGCGATTCCCGAGGGTTCGAGCTGGATGTGGCTGAGTCACTGGGGGGGCTTTTCAAGGAAAGGCTCCTCCTCACCTGCAAAGATTCAAAGAACCTGAAATGCTTCCTGTGGTTAAACAAAGTTTGCTCTCCTGGAGAAGCTGCTCGAACCAGCAGGTCCTGTGTGCCCAAAGCCTTTAATCCCACTAATTCTGCCCTCAAAGAAGTTTGGGAGCTCATCCCGAAACGACAAAGCCAAGCAGGGCCCTTGAACCCGAGCAGCAAGGCCGGGAGATAAGGCGGGAATCAGCCAGGCCTGCAATTTGCTGGCTGATTAAACGGTTGGAGCAGCAGGAAAATTAGGGAAATCATCCCCCAGACACTGGAAGGAACCACACCAGCTGCCTGCCGGGATAAACGATCTCATCCCAGCGTTTGGGGGGTGGCAGTGGTTGTTTGGGCATGGATGAGACGTTGTTGGAGCCTCCAGGACTCGCTCGGCCTGTCTGGCGCGGGGACGGGTTTCAGGCGACGCGGGCAACTCACCCGAGTGAGCTCACAGGGAATGTTCCCCACCACAAACCACCACAAACCACCCAAAAAGTTGTTGATCTGCAACTTTGAGCCACTTGGGATGTTCTCCAAGCACGCTGAGCGTCCATGGAGAAGGTCCACAGCCAGCTGGACCTTGGCCACACAACGGCCACAGCTCCGAGGTCTCGTTATCCGGCAGATCCTCCTTCCAAAGTGGCACCAGCGGGACAAAATTCTGGGATGGGTTGGGTTGGAAAGGGCCTTCAAGACTGTCCAGTTCCAACTCCTTGCCTTGGACAATTTCCACTATCCCAGGTTGTTCCAAGCCCCGTCCAACCTGGCCTTGGAATGGCACAGCCACAGATTCTCTGGGAATTCCGTTCCAGGCCTCACGACCCTCACAACGAAGAATTCCTTCCCAAATCCCATCCATCCCTGCACTCTGGCAGTAGGAAGCCATTCCCAGTGTCCTGTCCCTCCACCCCTTGTCCCAAGTCCCTCTCCAGCTCTCCTGGAGCTCCTTTAGGCACTGGAAAGGTTCTGAGCTCTCCCTGGATCCTCCTCTTCTCCAGGCTGGACATTCCCAGCTCTCCCAGCCTGTTCCAACATGATCCACTTTTTTCAGGGAAAGGAAAATCTATCCCAACCCTCAAGGCCTTCCCAACTGATACCCTTTAAACCCAAACATTTGAACAGAAACTCATCAAGAACCACCCAACATCCCTGCCCAGAAACTGAGGCAAAGATTCCAGGATGCCGCGGTGTTCCAAGATCCCGGGAGTCCGACCTCTACTCCAACACAGAGAAAAAAAAACTCTTCCAACTGCCTGGGCAACAAATTTCCAGGGAAAAGTAGTAATTGCCAGACATTGCCATGCTCCAAGGGCGTTTCCAACCCCCAGGCAATGCCTTCGTTGGGTTCTTCACCCAGCGGTGCCCACCCGGCTCAATTCCGCCTGTCCGGACACGGATTCCTCGGAGCGACGTCGGAGCCAGAGGGAATCTCATCTGCCAGTCTCAAAGTCAATGACCCGTGCTCTTGGGAGCTACGGTTGAAAAGTGCAGCTAAAAACGAAGGAAGATGAGGAGGCAGGCAGGAAAATTCCTTAAACATCAAGATTTGGGGCTTGTTTTGGGTTTTGGGGTTTTTTTATGGATGTTTGTAATTTACTCTCCTCAGGCTGACAAATGCCACTTGCACCCAGGCGAGGGTGAGACAGAAATTCAGGATAAAAAAGCTCCAATTTGAGGTGGGGAAGGAGGAGACGTCTCCTAAATCAGGGTCCCGATGAGATCCGCCCACACCTCCCTTTTTTCTCCTTTGAAACGCGACAAAATAAATCCCTGCTGGCTTTAAATAGAAATCAAATTAACCATGAACAGCCAAAGCAACTCCGTGATGGTCCAGCCATCGCGGGGTGTGCTCAGAAATCTTTTTATAAAACATTTTCCTGCCTCCATGCACAACGAACAAATTGAAGCAACAAATCAATACCGAGAGAGCTCCAAACCCCAAATCTTATTCCGGCTGCATTAGAAATGTTCTTGGAGCATTGCTCGTGAAGGGTTGAATATTTTAAATTATTCTTCCTCCTCCTCCAGCTGACAGAAGAGTTCCTGAGTCAGATGTGGGAAGAAACCCAAATCTGCTCCGAGTATTTTCGCCCTTTGGAGCAGTTCAAGGCCTTTTTCGGGATAAAAGGAAATTTGTCAAGGGGAAGAGAACCTAAAACTGGGAAAGGAGTAAGTGCAACACACGGAGCAGGTTGGAAGAGTTTCTATTTAAGTCGAGGAATAGAGGAAAAAAAGCATTCCTTGGAAATATGTTTTGGTGGATTAAAGGGTTGAAAGCTCAATTGGAGCTTCTCCCTCTGATTTAGAAGAAGACAAGGAGAGATCTGACACCCTTTATCATTCCTATTTTGGGAATTTTAACTGGACTTCTTCTGATCTCCTGCATCAAATGGGTCCTGCCCCAAATGGATTCTGCGTTAGGGAATCCATTTATCCATTTTAGGGAATCTCGTTATCCTTCCCAGCCAAAAATATTCCGAGTCTCTCTGTGCCAAGCTCTTTCCAGGAGGAATTTTCCCAAAATCCAGCCGAAACCTCCCCTGGCATGGCTGGAGTTTCCCCGGGTCCCGTCCCTTTTCCCCTGGGAGCAGATCCCAACCCCCAGCCAGCTCCAATGTTCCATCAGCATCTTCCCAAATGTTCTCCTCGTGCCCAAGTTCCACTTGGAATTTCTCCAAATGTGGAGCTCCTGCTACGGTCACACTTTTTGTCCTTTTTCCTCCCAATTCTCCTGCCCTCCTATTCCCATTGCTTCCTCTGCCATTCCTTTGGTATCTCGCAGGGAAAAGATGGGATAAAAAACCATTTCCAGGCAGATTTTGTCGAAAATACAAAGGTTCATTCATGGAGAAGGATCCAAAAAAAAAATCTGTTCTGGGGCATCCTCAGACCACCTCAGTGAGATCCCTGCCTGTTCCCTCATCCCTCAGATATTTGGGATGAAGGACAGAGCCTCTCCCAATCCCTTGGAGCTTTCCCTTGGAATTCTCAGTTCTTTGAAGGAGCCAAATTGTTTTTTTGGTGATTTGACCCTTGCTCCAAGGTTTCTCCTGTTCCTGCTCCAGCAATTCCTGCAGTAAACTTTCCTGGTTAAAAAAAGGGATTTTTACACATTTATCTGACTACAGAAAATATTACCCACTATTCCAGAAGCTCCAAACAAGACTTTTCCTTAAAAAGCCTATCTAGTGCTAATTCCCACAATTTCAGGCAAATCCATAACTCATTTATTCCTGCCCTTCCTACCCCCAATCCCTCAAAGGCCTCCTGAATTCCACAACTTTCCAGGAACCACAATTCCTAAAAAACACACGGAGGAAACACCAAATCTCCCTTCATTCCTCGGGATTTAAGTTTTGCTGGAATATTTTCGCATTCTCCATAAACAGGGATTTAGGAACTGAAGCATGGCTCGTTTTTTCTGCAGAATCATTCCAAACTTCCCTGTTTTTTTTTTCCCGAGCCTGCACTTCATCCCCAATCACAATCAAAGAGCCTCCACGTCCCTCTCCGCGCACGCAACTTCCACGCGTAGCCCGGAGCGTCCTCGGCCTCCTTCACATCCAGTTTTCTTCTCCCGAGTTTCTGTCCCTTTGGATTAATTCCACACTTAATTGGGATTTTTTCCCCCCACAAGTTTCTGCTCCGAGGTTGGAGCCGGGTGAAGGTCGGGATTTTCCCCCAGGGGAATGAGGGATAGGACAAGTGGAAGTGACCTCAAGTAGCATCAGGAGAGGTTTAGTGGGATATTTTTGGGAGAATTCCTCCTGGAAAGGGCAGTCCAGGAGGGATCCAAAATCCACTTGGGAGAGCTGGGGCTCAACCTTAAAGCTCCTTTCCAGCCTAAACAATTCCATGATTCTACGTTTTACCTACATCGGTCCCAAGTAATTTATTCCTCATTCCCCTCTCATCTTTTCCATCCCAATCCCTGTTTTTTGACAGTTTTCCAGGTTTTTGCAGTCCCCTCGGACATTTGTGCCTTTCCATTCCCGCTCTAAATCCTGCTTGAGCCAAAATTCGATGGAGCTTTAAGTTCTTCCATTTAAGTTCACAAAATCATGGAATGGGTTGGGTTGGAAGGGACTGGATCAGAGCCCATCCAATTCCAACCCCCTTCCACTATCCCAGGTTGCTCCAAGCCCCATCCAGCCTGGCCTTGGACACTTCCAGGCATCCACAGCTTCTCCAGGAATTTCATTCCAGCCCCTCAAAGTGAAGAATTCCTTCCCAGTATCTCATCCAACCAGTGGGAAGCCATTTTCTGCGTCCCATCCCTTCACCCCTTATCCCAAATCCCTCTCCAGCTCTCCTGGAGCCCCTTTAGGCGCTGGAAGAAGCCCCAAGATCCCCTCAGAGCATTCCTGAAGGTGAAATGATTTCTGGCACCCGGGAAAACCTGACATGAATCAGGAAAAGAGCAACGAGACGCTTGGATCAGGGAATGTGGGTGGAGGGAGATCCGTGAGTCACCGACAACCTTTAATAGCTGCCGCGGGCAGGTTTGTACCCTCTGAAATTCCCTTCTCCAGAACAAAACCAACCACAGGGAAAATTTTCACAGCACCGAAATATCCAGGCTCTCAGTTTTCCAAATTTAGGAGTTTTCTAAATTTAGGAGTTTTCTGTGTTTCATTGGAGGGAAAGGGAATGAAGAATGGAATCTAAATTCCCAACTTTGCAGTGGGATTTGACACAAGGAGGGACAACTCTTAAGTTCAGCCTGTTTATCCCTAAAAATCTCATTTTTCCCACCACAGCTGCTCCTGATGTTCCAGAGCTTTCCCCAAATCCATTCCCATCCCTGGACACGCTCCAGCCCCTCAATGTCCTTCTTGTCATGAAGGGCCCAAAACCAATCCCGGGATTTGAGGTCCCTTTGCACAGTGGGAATGCCACTTCCCTGATCCAGGTATTCCCACAAAATTATCCCCCCCCAAAAAGCCACTTTTTCCACAGTTAAAATCCTTAAGGGAAGATATTTGCACATGCCAGGAGTATCCCGATTTTTCTGTGATCCCTACTGACCAAAGGACTGGCACCTCAGAATTCCAAAGGCCACAGATCCCTCCTGATAAGGCACTTAATGAGCTGATAAAGCCGAGGCAATGCCCCAGGAACACATGGAATGAAGCAAATCCCACCTGTGGCTTAAAAATCTGGATTTTCCTATGTGGAAAAGTATCGGGATCTGTTGCCAAACCTGCTCCTCCTGCACACCCAGCTTGGCTTTTCCCAGGGGTTTGCGCTGATTTCCTGTTTGGAGCTTCCCAAAAAACACTTTGGGGGATTACGGAGATGATAAATTAAGATCTGTTTTCCTCCCTGTGTTATTCCCATAAAAAAAAACTTCCCAGCCTCATTCTGTGCTCTGAGCATTGAGATGGGGGTGGTGAGGGGCTGGAATGGAATTCCCAGAAAAGCTGTGGCTGCTCCATCCTTGGAAGTGTCCAAGGCCAGGCTGGATGGGATTGGAGCAACCTGGGATAGTGGAAGGTGTCCCTGCCCGTGGAAGGGGGTTGGGAATTCTTTTTAAGGTCCCTTTTCCAACCCAACCCATTCTTTGATCTTATTCCCACTTCCATCCTGATAAAAATCCCTTTCCGTGCCCCTCCCAGCTGAGGAAAAAATGGGGAATTGTTCAGGTGAGCTGGAGCGTGACAGGACAGGAATAATTCCAGACTCGCTTATCGGGGTTTGGAGAGTCCTGAGCACAGCATTTTCCTCAATTAAAAAAAAAAAAAAGCCCAGGAACTTCCTGTTAAAACAGAAAATTCTCAGACAGAAAATTCCCTGGATCACTGTGGATTTTTATTTTTTTTTATTTTTTTTGGGAGCAACACCCACTTCCAAAAAGAAAATCCCCAGCATGGAATAGCCACGCTCTGATATGGATCCCTCAAGGTGACTTTCAGGAGATGTCAGAGAGGCAGGAGAAGAAATGGGAAAAGAAAAAGGCTCCTAAAGTTTGGAATTTTCTCCTTCCTGGCAGCTCTGACAGATCCAACAGCGTCTCCCAGAAATGGCAGGGAAGGTGGGAATAGGGAAGGGAACGGTCTCTGCTCCTTGGGAGAGGCAGAGGTTGCAATGAAAATCAATTTGATGTGGAATTAATGGGAAATAAAGAGGCTTTTCCAGGTTTTTGTTGCCCGACTGCTCCATTTAATCCAGACACACTTAATTAGGGACACACCAATCCCGAGGGAAGCTGCTCCCGTCCTGGCACCATCCCCACAGGAATCAGCAATCCCAGACCTCCAGGCCAGCAGGATTCCTGATCCATTCAGACTGGATTTAAGGGAGGAATTTGTTACAGCGAGGGTGGTGAAGGGCTGGGATGGAATTCCCAGAGAATTCCATGGCTGTCCCATCCCTGGAAGTGTCCAAGGCCAGGTTGGAGCAACCTGGGATAGTGGAAATTATCCCTTCCCCTGGCAAGGGGGTGGAATTGGGTGATCCCTACATCCTCACCCAACCCAATTCCATGATTCCATGATTTCAGCGCTCCCAACGCCCCGGATCGACGGCGGGTTGAAATTCCAAAGCAACAGAAACTCCCACGTCATTCCCAGGCACCTCATTGTCCATCCTCCTCTTCCAGACAGGAAACCGCCCCGTTCCCATCCCATAATTGCACTTTTCCATGCTTTTCCATGACCTCTCCCAGCTGGGTGTGAAGCGCATGAGGAAGATCAATTTTTTTATAAAGTAATTCCGTGGTGGCGCTTCCCAAAGTAACATTTTCCAACGGCTTTTCCGACCCGCTGGAAGATGTTTCCATTCTGGCACAGAGCAGAGAGGGAAGATCAATAAAAACACAACGAGGATGGCAGGAAAATGCCAGCACCGCGGGAAGAGGCGGCCCGGAATCCGCCGGAATCCGACCCCGGCGCAAACGGATCGGGCGCGCGGGTTTTCCGTAGGGAAAAGACCATAAGGAAGGAGCCGTGCTTCAATCCAGGGATTTTTCTGTGTTTTTTGGTGATGAAGATTAAAGGGACAGAGTGGGTGAAGGCAGTTGTAGCCCAGGAGATGAAATCCCAGGAAAATGGGAAAAGGGTTGGAAGCGTTCACCTGGAGAAGGGAGGAAAACTTTGGAGAAGCTTCCAGTGCCTGAAGGGGCTCCAGGAGAGCTGGAGAGGGAATTTGGGACAATGGATTCAGGGACAGGACACAGGGAATGGCTTCCCACTGCCAGAGGACAGGGACAGATGGGATTTGGGGAGGAATTCTGCCCTGGGAGGGTGGTGAGGGGCTGGGATGGAATTCCCAGAGAAGCTGTGGCTGCCCCTGGATCCCTGGAAGTGTCCAAGGCCAGGCTGGACAGGGCTTGGAGCCCCCTGGGATTTTGGAAGGTGTCCCTGCCCGTGGGTGGTCTTGAAGGTCCCTTTCCCACCCAAACCATTCCGAAAGCTCTGCTCCAACCCAGAACACCAAACTTCCAAGCCCCATTCCAGCCAGGAACGGAACCTCCCAGGATCCCACAGTCAGGAAAATCCAACAAACAAAACTTTCTCCCTCTGAGAGTCCATTCCAGGCCTCATTTGCTCCAAGTCTTACGAGAACTTCCTCAACAATCAGGAATTTTCACGTCTTTCCCTGTGAGAACGGCAGTTCCTGGTCTTGGAATGACACCACTGGGTCACTCCACTGCCTCTTCCCGTTTATTTTTGGGAAAGACTTGAAAAAAACTGGAAATAAGATTTATTTTCCTGTTGGGAACGTGGAGATGGGGATATCCAGCTTCCCAAAAGTCAGAGTAATGCTTTCAGCTTGCTAAAAAAACTGGGATTGGTGGGTTTATTCCCTAAAAATCGGGATGGAGGAGCTGGATGTGGGAATATTCAAAAGGCAGCAGCAAGAGGAAGGAAATAAACCAAATCCCTGGATCTGTGAAGGTCAAGGAAAGAGCGAGGGATGAAGAATTTGAGACATGGGAGGTCCCTCCCATTGGAACAGCACAACGCGATCCTTTCAGGAGCTGGAAAACCAAAAAAACCCCGGGATTTGGGGATCCCTGGGAGCAATTTCAGGGATAAGAACGAATTCCCAAGGGCACTGGGAGGTCTGGAGCGCTCCATTTCTTCCCCTCAGCACCTGGAGCACATTTATCCCTCAAACACTTCTTGGCGGCTGGAATTAAAAATAGCCAGCCTGGATGAGTTGGAAAGTGGGGGGCGGGGGGGGAAATAAATTCCAGCCGGAATGTTTATTTTTGGGAAGAGCCAGAGGAGGAAGAGGAAAGGTCGGGGTTCAATGCGTTATTTAGAGCATAAAGTAAGGAAATAATCACTGGAGCAAAAATACGGGAGGGAGAGGATGGAGGAAGAGCAAGGAATGGTGATTTAAAGGATTTTTGTTTTTGAAGGAAAAGGTCACTGGAACAACTTTGGAATCGTCTTAACCAAATCTTCACCATCTAAATGAAATTCCCATCATCTGGAGCAAACATTCCTGAAGAAAAACTCCATAAAACAGAAGCTGCAGAACAGCCCCAAAAATCCCAGATCCGATGATTTGGGATCCCTCCCCAAAATCCAGGTCCTTCCACGGCTCTGTTCCACCATCAGGGAATGTGTGGTTTTACGGGATTTGACACCAATTTGACTCTGGAATCTGCCTGAATTCCCAGCTGTGTTTTGTGGTTTGGATTCGGGATTTTTTTAAAAGGTTTTCGGGTCATTATTTGGTTGGGTTTTTTGTGGTGTCTGTTCCCAAATTCCCAGAGGCGGGACTCCAAAATCCATCATTTCTCAGGAAAGGAACGACCGCAAAGCTTTGGTTTCCTGGGAATGGTTTAAGGAGTTCCAAAAAGCCTGGAATTTTGGGATAAATAGGTCACCATCAAATCCAGGTAAAAAACTACAGATTCATCCAAATTTTCTGGGAAATGGAGGTGGGGGAAGAGCTTCAAAGGGGCACAAAATTGAGGGAATTCCTTCCCTGGAGCTCAGAACATCAGGATTATCCATAGGGAGAACCTATGGGATGCATCAGGAATTCTCCATCCCTAAAGAAAGGATTTGGCAGCCCACAGGATGAGATTTTCATGGAGTGGGTTCCCAGGAATTGTGAAGTCCAACCAACCACGCACACAACATTTTCCAGAAGCCTGGAATTCTCCTTGTCCCAACAAAACAGTGGCACAAGTGAATAAATTCCCAAAAAAAAATCGGGATAAAACCGAACTGACCAATTTTCATGGATATCAGGAAAACCCATCGTGAAACACAACCTGAGCCAGGATTTGGAAAGGAGCCTCCCTTTTTTCCAACCTTTTTGGGGTTGAACTCCGTGATTTTAAGGGTCTTTTTCCAGCCTAAACAATTCCATAAATCCCTGACCCCTCGTTGCTCCCGCCACCCCAAGCAGCCAATCCCACGGCACAGCGGGAAATTCCCAAAAATCCCTTTGAACCCATCTCCAGCCCCTCTGGAAAAGAGCAGCCCGGGGACATCTGGCTCACAGACAGTCCAGACCTTGGATTGTGTGGATTTGCAGCTGGAAAAGTCCAGGATTTGTGTGGGAAAAGCAAAAAATTCCCTGGGAAACGAGGGAATCCCCACAGGCCTTTCTTCCCAAAGGAGGCACCAAAATGCTCCTTCCCAATGGGATTAATGTTGGGATTATCCTGAAAATCCATCCCTGCTTCTGGTGCCATGAGTCACCACCAGTGACACAAAACTCCAATTTTTGGAGTTAAATTCACCCAAATTTAGGCTTTTTTAGGACTGGAATTGCTCCCTGTCAGCAAGATCCCACGCTCCAACTCCAGGCCAAGTTGGATCGGGCTTGGAAAAACCTGGGATCGTGGAAAGCGGGATTAGGTGGGGTTAAGGCCTCTTCCAAGCCAAACCATTCCAGGGTTTTGTAATTCAGGATATTCCAAGGAAATCCCTTTGGAGGAAGGGGAAGGCTGCTGGATGCTCATCCCGAGGGATGGGGAAGGAACACAACCCCCAATCCCCCCCAAAATCCACAGGGAATAACACTCGGAGAGCTCCAAAATCCAACACCAAACCACGTGAATAACCCAAGATCCCACATTCCCGGACGAATCCGTATCCACAACCAAATCCTGCCGCTCTCCCCCTTCCCCAAAATCTCCCATCCCCACATTTCGCAATCTCGCCGATTTTGGGATTTCCATTTGGGAAAATTCTGTGGGGGAAGGAGCCCAACCAACCCCTGGATGGACACGGAGGGAAGCGCCACAATTCCCAATTCCAGCCCCGTCCCAGCCACCTGCTGCTCGCAGCTCCCTCCAAACATCCCAAATCCATCGATTTTCTACGGAAAATGTGGTTTTTTTGTTGTTTTTTTGTTTTTTTTTTCCCTTAATCCCACCCAGCTGCGCGTGCCAGGTGAGGCCCCGGAGCCGCGGAGCAGCTGCGGATTTCTCCGTAGAGGTCACTCAAGGGGTTGATTAAAGTGGGAATAAATAAGAGGATAAATAAATGACTCGATGAACAACGAAATAAACGAACGACCAAAGAAATAAGCGAGGGGGGAAAAAAATAAATATAAACGGGGGAAACGGATAAATGGGGGAGTAAAATCATAAACAAATGAGGAAATAAATAAGGAAATAAATAAGGAAATAAATAGATATGGAAATAAATAAGGAAATAAATAGATAAGAAAATAAATAGATAAGGAAATAAATAGATAAGGAAATAAATAAATAAGGAAATAAATAAATAAGGAAATAAATAGATATGGAAATAAATAAGGAAATAAAAAGATAAGAAAGTAAATAGATAAGGAAATAAATAGATAAGGAAATAAACAGATATGGAAATAAATAAATAAGGAAATAAATAGATATGGAAATAAATAAATAAGGAAATAAATAGATAAGGAAATAAATACATAAGGAAATAATAAATAAATAACTCCACTCCCATCCTGCAGTTTTCGCAGCCGGAGGGAAATGCAAGGAATGGGGAGGGGGGGAAAAATTTTTAAAAATAATCCCTAAATAAAACAAATCCCAAACAACTCTGCCCATCCACCTTTCCAAAACCAGCGGATCCTCCAGATCCCCGCCCCAAATTCCGGCGCTGCGCATCCCGCTGCAGCCCCCCCGCCCCATTCCCCATCTCCATCCCACCCGGCTCCATCCCTGCCCGCTCCCCTTTCCCGGCGCATCCCCGCATCCACACCCACTCCCGCCGGGAGAGCTGCCCCCCCCTCGCCCTGCCACACCTTCCACCTCCATGAAAACACCTCCCGCATCCCATGGGATCCATCCCGGGCTGCCGGCACCTTCCCCCCCGCGATCCCGATCCCGTGCGGTTGGATCCAGCTTTTTTCCATCACCTTTCCGAGGGAGGAAGGTGGGATTTCAACCCCCCCTTCCTCATCCTGCGGAGGGTGGGATCCAGCCCTTCCCATCCTTTCCATGGGATCCAGCCCTTCCAAACCCCCCAAAAAGGGAAGCAGGGTGGGATTGGACCCCTCTGGAAGGAGCAGGGTGGGATCCAGCACCTCCATAAGGAGCAGGATGGGATCCGGCACCTCCATGAAACACCTCAAGGAGAAGAGGGTGGGATCCAGCCCCTCCAGAAGCCCTTCCAAAGGGAGCAGGGTGGGATCCAGCCCTTCCAAACCCCCCCAAAAAGGGAAGCAGGGTGGGATTTAACCCCTCCAAAGGGAGCAGGGTGGGATTTAACCCCTCCATATGGATCAGGATGGGATCCAGCCCCTCCAAACCCCCCAGAAATGGAAGCAGGGTGGGATTTAACCCCTCTGGAAGGAGCAGGATGGGATCCAGCATCTCCATAAGGAGCAGAATGGGATCCAGCCCCTCCAAACCCCTCCAAAAAGGGAAGCAGGGTGGGATTTAACCCCTCCAAAGGGAGCAGGATGGATCCAGCCCCTTCCAATCCCCCCAAAAAGGGAAGCAGGGTGGGATTTAACCCCTCTGGAAGGAGAAGGGTGGGATCCAGCATCTCCACATGGATCAGGATGGGATCCAGCCCTTCCAAAACCCCCAGAAATGGAAGCAGGGTGGGATTTAACCCCTCCAAAGGGAGCAGGATGGATCCAGCACTTCCAAACCCCCCAGAAATGGAAGCAGGATGGGATTTAACCCCTCCATAAGGAGCAGGATGGATCCAGCACCTCCATGAAACACCTCAAGGAGAAGAGAGTGGGATCCAGCCCCTCCATATGGATCAGGATGGGATCCAGCCCCTCCAAACCCCTCCAAAAAGGGAAGCAGGGTGGGATCCAGCATCTCCAAACCCCCCAGAAACGGAAGCAGGGTGGGATTTAACCCCTCCATATGGATCAGGATGGGATCCAGCCCCTCCATAAAACCTCCTGAGAGGAGCAGGGTGGGATCCAGCTGCTCCAGGTGGGATCCAGCCCCTCCAAACCCCTCCAAAAATGGAAGCAGGGTGGGATTTAACCCCTCCAAAGGGAGCAGGGTGGGATCCAATCCTCCCCGTCCTTCCCCAATTCTCCCCCAAATCCAGGGTGGGGTTGAGCTCCATCCCCCTTTTCCCACCCCCTTCCCGCATCCACGGGGATCCAGGTGGGCGCATCCAGCCCCCCCCCCCATCCCCAATCCATGCACCAAAAATCTGGGAGTGGGGTTTGGAATTCTCCGGCCAAACCAACACCTGGACGCAGCGCAGGTGGGGGATGCACCCCAAAACCCGAGCGGAGCCCCCAAATCGGAGCCGGAGGAGGACGGAACAACCCCCCACCCACCCAAAAAAAAGGGGCTGAGCCCCCCCAAAGTACCGATGGGGGGTGGGGGGCAAAGACCCCCCCCCAAGGGCACCTCAAAGCGGGGGGGGCACCCCCAAAATCGCCATGTGATGAGGAGGGGGATGCAAGAAGGGGTCCCTAAAGGGGGTTTTTGGGGGGTTTGGGGGGGTAAGCAGCGCAGCCCCCCCCCCCCCCCCCCCACCCAGCCCACCCCCCCCGCGGTGCCGCTGCTCACCTCTCCGCCATGATCCCCGGCGGCTCTCACCGCTGGCGGCCGCCGGCCCCGGCCCCGGTTCGGGCTCCCATGGCCCCCCCCGTGACCGACCCCGAGCCCCCCCCACGCCGGGGCCGCTCCTCGCTCCGCTCCCGGCGCGCTCCGAGCGCGGCGGCCCCGCCGCGTCCCCGTCACCAGCGACAACGGCGGCGCGGCCAATGGGGGCAGAGCAAGGGGGCGGGGCCCGGCGCGGGACACGCCCCCTTTTTACCGCGGGGGAGCCACGCCCTTATTCAAATGAGGGGGGGTTCGGGCGGAGTGCGCGTGCGCGCTGGGAAATACGGTAGAGCGGGGGGGGAAGGAGTGGAGCGTGGTGCGCGTGCGCGCGGGGAATTACGGTAACCACGGAGACGCGGCGCGCGCGAGGAATTACGGCCGCTTGGCTGCGCGCATGCGCACTTGGAAATACGCGAGTTTTGGGATGCGCGCTCGGAAATACGGTATTTGTGTTCGGATGAGCACTCGGAAATACGGTATTTATGTTCGGATGAGCACTCGGAATTACGGTATTTGTGTTGGATGCGCACTCTGAATTACGGGAGCCGCTCGTTTGTGACTAGGGGACTGCGCTTCTCTTTTGGGCATTACGGTAACTGTGCGCATGCGCGTTTAGAAACACCGTAGTTCTGGTATTATACGCTGTTGCAATACGGTAGGTGTGCTGCGCATGCGCGCTGGGAGCTACGGGAGGGCGCGATACACACTTGGAAATACGGTAGGTGCCGCGCAGGCGCGATTAGACGTGGTAATTATAACGCGCACGCGCATTGGGAAGTAAGGGACCTTTGGAATTACGGCACTTGGGATGCGCATTTGTAATTACGGTAGCCGGGCTTGGATGAGCATGTGTAATTACGGTAGTTGTGCGCATGCGCACTTGGAAAGGCGGCAGTTGTGGGTGCGCATTTGGAATTACGGTATCGCGGTGCGGCTCTTTAGGCTCTACGGCGCATGCGCGTCTGTAAATACGGTACTTGCGCGAGCCTCACTTGGAACTGCCCTGCTCCGTGTGCGCATGCGCCCTGGGGCGCAGGATAACAGATGCACATTGGACACTACGGTACCCAAGGTGCGCATGCGCCTGCCGAGGTACGGTAATTGCGTGATGCGCAACCAAAATTATTTTAGTGGTGATGCGCATGCGCATCTGGAATTACGGTAACGGTGCGGAGCGCATTTAGAATGCGTTGCTTTCAGTGCGCATGCGCAATGGGAAATTACGGTAGCGCGACGCGCACGTTAAAATCCGGTATTTCTTTTGCACATGCGCATTTGAAAGCGCGGCTGAGGCACTGCGCATGCGCGATGAGAATTACGGTACCGGCGCGATGCGCACTTGGAATAATTACGGCACCGGCGGAGCGCACTGACATTTGTAAATACGGTAATCCCGTATTTCCCGAGGCTCACGGAGTTTTGAGGAGGGGGAAACACGCGTGGGAGCTGCCACGGGGGCTCTGTGCGTGTTGTGTGCACCACATTCACACCTGGGGATCCCCCAGCACCCCGGGACCCCCAGGACCCCCGGCACCTTCACCCCTCGGCGGCACCGTGTGGCCCCTGAGCCCCCCCGGGCTCTGTGACACTCCCCTCCCCCATCAGCACCCCAAAATACCCCGCTGTACCCTGTGGGACATGTGCACACCCCCCCTCTGTCCCCCCATCCACATCCACATTCCCTCCCTGGTGTCCTTGGGATGGGGATGGAGACCCCAAACTGGGAGGCTCCAACCCCTCCGGGCCCCCCCCAGCGCTGCCCGCTGAAATTTGTCCGCCCCAAACTCTTCCGTCCATCCCAGCACCTCCTCCTGCTGCTCGCTCGGACATTCCCTCCCTGGGGTGTCCATCAGCACACCCCAAAACCCCGAGGAAAAAACCCAAAATATATTTTTTGGGAGCACAAAGGACGCCTGGCCAGGTTGACAATGCGTTGAGGACACCACGAGACCTTCGGAGCAGGTGAAAAATGTGTATTTTATGGTTGGCTTTTTGCAAGTATTAAAATGAATATTGCATTATGCTAGTAAGTGATGCTATATTAATTTTTTTTAATAGCGTATTAAATATAGTTTTAGGTTATAACATAATGTTAAAATAGAAACTATGCTATGTGAAAATAGAAATATTACAACAGAATGTTAAAATAGAAACTATGCTATGCAAGATATTTATTTAAGAAAGGACTCGCACCAGATAGAAGCCACAGGACACCTGAATCTTTCAGAGAAAGGGAATTTATCGCTCCCTTATCAGCAGAAAATGAACTTCTTCCCACCTGGCTCAGACTGGAATGAGGATTGAGAGGAAGAAGTTGACGGTGACCAGACAGAATCCTGGTTTGAATGGAAATTATGCATCGTGTATGAGGTGTATGAATATGCAACAGGCGATTGTTTTTAAGGGTTAATCCTCTGTTAACGGGGGTCCTTTTTCGGGATTGTGTTGCCCTGAAAAAGGTACCCGGACGTCTGTATCTCTTTTTTTTAATTGTCTCATATTGTCCTAATCTCAAATGTTCAAATTTTATTATTCTAATTGTATTCCTATTTTTATATCCATTTTATTACTATTAAACTTTTAAAATCTCAAAAACAAGCGTTCGGCGTTTTTCACAACCCCGTGGCCAAAACTCGCGGAATTCAATTTCTCAGGAAGGTGGGGACAAGTCGGGTCACGGCGCGAAACCAACCGCAGAACCCTTTTATTCCCTTCCCAGCCTCGGCACAATCCCTGACTTGCAATTTTTCCAGGAATTTGGCCGGCTGTCTCAGCAGGATCGGCGGCTCCGCCGTGCCCGGGGTGATGCTCACATGTTCTTTTTTTTTCCACGGCTGCCAGAGCTTCCTCACGTCCAGCCGCGGGATTTTTATTTTAGGAGCAGAAGGACCCAAAACTCGTCAGGTTTTCTCCTCTGAGCTCCTTTGGGACGTGCGTGGAGGGGGATGGAGGCTGGGAAAGGGTGAGTCAGTAAAATTTTGGGGTTTTTTTTTCTCCTGCTCCTGTTGTTCTTTAGGTTTGGTTTTGGAAACGTTTCGTTTTGGGCTGGTTTTTTCTTTGGGCTTTTTTTTTTTTTTTTCAATTTAACCTGATTTTTACAGGATAGAAGAGCAGATTTCTCCTTTTCTCTAAGCATCCTGATCCGAGAAAATCCATTCCATCGCCAAATCATGGAATGGTTTGGGTTGGAAGGGAATTTCATCGAGTTCCACCCCCCTGCCATGGGCAGGGAAACCTCCCACGACCCCAGGGTGCTCCAAGCCCCGTCCAACCCGGCCTTGGACGCTTCCAGAGGAAAACCGGGATGTCCCTGAGGGCTGTGATGTGGCACTTGGGGACGTGGTCGAGACCCTTCCAACCCAAAACCATTCCATGATCCTTTTCCTGGGCACGGCCTCTCTTTGTTCTGCCTGGAGCTTTTCAGGGAAGCTCCGAGTGAATTTTTCTGACTTTTAAACCTCGATTAAAAACGAGATGCCAACAACTCAAGCCCGTGAATTCCCGCTGTCTCCGTCACCATGGAAACGTGAGACTGTTGTCTTTTAATATTTTAAAGTTATATAAAGGCTTGGAACAACTCTGATTAAACAAGAGGAGGAGTGGAAAAATTAAATCCCACTTTTCCACCAAGGAAATTATGGGAATGGATGATCCTGAAGGTCTCCCCCAACCCAAACCATTCCATGAATAAAGTCCAATCCCATTTATTCCACTCCCATTTATTCCACGGCACAAATCTGGGAGTGCTGATGTTTTAATCCCATATTTTAACACGCTGCTCCCTCTCCGTTCCCTCCGGCCTGTTGCAAATCCAACCTTAAGGAATGGAGCTGGAGAACAAGACTCCTTCATTTTTTTGGGATAATTTTTTCCCCCATGTCAGTGAATTTGCTTTTCTGGCTCTCCTGATGAAATATGGATTTGGTTTCCTGGCTCTCCTGATGAAATATATTCATTTTATATTAATATTTCTAAATTCATATAAAATCTTCATGTCTCTTTGCTTGGCTTCTCCAAAAGGTGTCCTTGCCCAGCTGGGAAATTGGGAAATGTTGTTGTTGTCCCACCTGGGAGTGGGAGCCCCAGGAATTCAGCCACAAAATCCTCTTGTGGCTGAATTTGGGATTTTGGGAGTGGAAAATCTAATTTCAGTCCTGGAGAGCCTGTGCCTGAGTCCTCTCCTGGTCCTTGAGCAATCCTGCCAGGGAATAACAAAACCTGGGAGGAGAGGAAGGCTGGGAGCGTCCTGGTGTGCACGGGCCAAAGGAGGCCCAGGAAGAAACCCGGAAAATTCCCTTTGAAGGGTCGCCCTGTTGGGCTCCTAAATCCTCCTGGAATGGTTCGGGTTGGGAAGGACCCTAAAGTCCGCCTGGTTGCATCCCCTGATTATCCCAATCCCTTTGTCCGGGCAGCTTTTCTGCAGAAAGGTGAATTCCGTGGTGGCCGTGGGGTTTGGTTCAGGCAGAGCCATCACTCCAGAGGCTTTTCCAGGCTGGAGGGACTTGGGCTCCCTTCACGGGGTCGGGTGCAGCCCCCCAGGAGGAACGGGATGCTGGCAGTGGGATCCTGGCGGGAAGGGATGTGGCCAATGGATTTGCTGCCTTTGTTTCCCGTGGAAAGTTTGGTTTGGCTGAAATCTTTGGGAAAGGGCCTGGAAGGACAGGACAAGGGGAATGGCTTTAAATTAACAGAATTTGGGATATTGGGAATGAATTCCTCCCTGTGAGGGGCTGGGATGGAATTCCCAGAGAAGCTGTGGCTGTCCCTGGATCCCTGGAAGTGTCCAAGGCCAGGTTTGGACGGGGCTTGGAACAATCTGGGATAGTGAAAGCTGTCCCTGCCCAGGAAAAATGTTGGAATTAAACATCTTGAAGGTCCCTTCCCAAACCCTTCTACAATTCCATGACCTGGGTGCTCTGGATTGTCCCAAACCTTCCATCAGGATGGGACAGGGAGGGCAGGAGGTGACAACACCTGAAATTGGTGCTCCAAAGACCATCTGGATGGTGAATAGTGACAGAACTGGTGCAAAACTGTGTCATCCAGCAGATTTGCTTTAGAAAATTTCAGAATTTATTCTTTTTATGAGCAATTTTAGGCACATTTTGCCTTTGGATCATTGCCCTTCCCCCTTTATCACAGTTTATATTTTTGGTTTTTGCCATTTTCCCCTCTTGTTAAAATTGATTCTTTTCCCTTTCTCTTTCTAATTTTGTTGGCTTATTTCTCAATCTTAATAATTTCTGTAGGTGGAGTTTTCTAACCAGGTTTTTTCTATTTTTTTGGCAACCTTTCTCCCCCAGAAGGCCTTTGCTGGCTGCGTTGGTTTTGGCATTTATTCTGATTTATTCTGGTGGGGCTTTCTGGATTTACTTAAAGCAGGAGGTTTTTTGGGGTTTTTTTTACCTTTATGGGGTTATTTTCCCTTCCTCATCTGCTGGTGGGGTTCTGTCGATGGTTTTATCAATCGCAGCTGGTTTTGAGGGTTTATTATTATTATTAAAAAGTGGAAAATCAGGGGTCCTGATTCCACAGGACATGGAAAAAGTGAACAGCATCTTCACCTCCACCCCAAAGTGTCGTGAAATTGATCGCTCAGGTTGGTTAAACTCTCACTGTCAAAGGCACCAAAAAAAGCTGGTTTAATATAAATTACATTTTATTACATTTTGTCAAAATAGGGTTTGATGGGAAGGTCCACTTACTAATTAAATAATATCCTAAAATTATTGTGGTTGGGAAAGACCTCCAAGGTCGTCAACATGGATGAGACATAAAAGGGAATGTCAAATTAGAATTAATTTGGAATTATTTGTGTGGATAATGAAAAAGCTTAGTGGCATTTTATCAGGGGTTATAATTGGCTTATCGTTGTCTTATCACTGGCTTATCGTTTTTATCAATTAAGTGTTTCATTAGGATTGGCCACAATTAGAAGAGGGACTGAGCTGTCGGTTCCAGATTGGTTCTGTATTTACCGTAAGGAACTGAAATCTTGGAATCAGCTTCCAAAGGGGCGTAGAAATGGAATTGTTGAGGTTGGAAAAGCCCTCTGAGGCTGAGGCCAGCTCTTCTTTCCCCAGCAGTGACAAAACCACTCTGAACCACGTCCCCAAGTGCCACCCCCACATGGACATTGATCCCTCTCAGGGATGGGGACTTGTGCCAGGGCTGGAGAACCCTTTCCAGGAAGGAATTTTTCCTAATATCCAACGGAATCTCCCCTGGCACAGTTGGCACCGTTTCTTCTTGTCCCTTGTCCCCTGGGAACAGAACCCAATGCCCACCTGGCTCCACCCCCCTTCCAGAAGGTTCCACTGAGCTTCCTTTTGTCCAGGCTGAGTTCCTGCTGTTTGTGGGGTCTCATGGTGATTCCCTCTACTCATCCATGATTTTTCCAGTCTCTGGTCACTAATCGCTGAACTTTCCAAAGCAAATATTTCCAAGTCCATGGGGAATTGTTTTCAAACCAACCCAGCCTGGCCTTGAACGCTTCCAGGGATGGAAGTGAGGCACGGGATGGTTTTTGTGGCCATTCCTTGGCCTTGGCCTCAGCGCAGGACACAGGAGATGTCTGGGACAATGAGGAAATTTTTCCCTGTGGAAAAAGGAACCAGAGCCTGTTTGGTTGGTGCTTTACAGGTTATGGACTTGGTATTGGAATATAAAAGGTTTTTATAACTCCATTTTCTTAAGTGGTGGAAAAAGCCCGTTCTTTATTCACATAACTCATTTTTATCCAGTTTTACAGACTCCAATTGGTTGGTAATTTCTTGCCAATTACTTTGCTGGTTAGTAACAAGTTGTTACCCTGTATTGATTGGTCACTCAAACCCCCGGTGTGTACATGCAGGAAAGGTTGTTTGTGACAGATAGTTCTCGTTTTTCTAATGGTGTAGAAACAGTTTCTACAGGTGTAAGTTGTTTTTTTTACCCAAAAATAAATTGTTTTATTCATGAACTTCTCACACCCAAGATTTCTTCCACATGGAAACTTGCAAAGTTCTAGCTTGGCAAGGCCAAGCTGATTTTAGGACAGCAGGCTTGATTTTATGAGGCCTTTCTTTATAATTTTACTACCTTATTGCAACAAACGGGGACATTCAAGTCAGTGCTGAACCCATGGAAAGGAATAACACATTTTTCCCACTTCTTTTCTCTCCTCTTTGTTTCCCCCCTGCCTCCAGCATTCCTTATGGATCATGAGAGGTGTTAGGGAAAGAGGTTGGTCAACAAGGAAGGGAAGATTACACCAGTAGTTATTTGGGCTGAAATGTCTCCCTAAACAAGTCTTGGCAACTTGGAAGGTCACCTTTGATGGGATGAGTGGCTTGGCCAGACTGGAAAGAGGGTGAGCACCAAACCCAAGGCCTGCTGGAGCTGATGGAAAATTTACACCTGGATGCGGGCCGTGAGAGGTTGGAACAGTCTTGGGAGATTAAGGAAAAAGGAGTCATCGGAGGCTATGATGCAGGAAAATTTTATTGAGGCAAAAAATAGTAAAAAGCAGAAGTAAATAAAATAGAGGTGGTCTGAGGTGCAGTAGGACAAACATCAGCACAGATCCTTTGATTGCAGCAGGCCTGGCCAGAGCATCGAGGATTTCCTGCCCCACAGTGGGAGCAGCTCAGTGGTGGAGGTGCCCGATGGTCTCTGGCTTGGGAGAAGGGGTTTGTCCAGAGGGAGCTGGACAGAGCCAAAGGGTCCATGCAGAGCAGGGAGAAGCAGAAGAGAAAAAGGCAGATGGGCCATGTTTGCAGGCAGCCTGGGCTGGCTCCTGGCCTGCTGCCTTGCTTGGTGGCCTGAGAGCAGGAGCTGGAAATGCTGAGTGCATTTGAGAGCCTTGTCCCAGAGATGTGTCCTCAATGCCTGAGATGAGTTCCAGGGAGTGGGTGGTTGGTGTCAGGAGTGGTGCTGATGGCCCTTAGCAGATGGAGCCATAGCCCCTTCTGCCATAGCAGCCCAGGCCTGCCAGGCCATAGCCAAAGCCACCAAATCCACCAGAGATGGGCTGTCCCTGGGCACTGAGCTCAGCGCCCACGGCAGCAGAGGAAGTGGATCCGACGGCGGTGCTCTGTGGGAAGGAGGTCATGATGGGTCCTGGCAGGGTGACCAGCACAGGAGAAGGCTGAATAACAACACGGGAATCCTGGCATTGCAGGGCACAGGGCTCGTTGCAGCTGTTGGCCAGCGGGGTGGGTCCGCAGGGTCGGCAGATGTTGTTGCAGGCCATGGCTGTGGTGTGGAGGGTGCCTGGAAGAGAAAAAGGGTGAGGGAGGGCAGCGGTGTGGGGTTGTATGAGGGGTGAAGGAATGTGGAGGTTGTTGTGGGGCTGTGAGGAGGCGTGATGGCTGCTGAGGCTGGGGCTGAGCGTGCTGGAAGAGAGGGTTCAGGGCTGCAGGATCAGGAGGTTCAGGGGCTTGAGACTCACCTGGTTCTTGTCAGCAGGAGCAGAAGGCGTGAGGAGAAGTGTGTGAGGGAGAGAGGCTCTGGGCCGGCTTTTATTTTGGTCCTGGGTGGGTGGGACAGCCGTGTCCAATGGCCTTGGGGTATTTTTTAGGCAGAAGCTCTTTTGTTACTGGTGAGTCATGAGGTGGGGATGTTTTCCCTGCCACCATTGTGCAGTTTCTTGTCCAGCTCTTGTTGCTGTGTCCATCTGACCTTGGCGGCAACATTATTAATTTGGTATTTGGGTGGATGTGATTGTTCAATGAGTTTCTGGGAGGGCTTAATAAACAACCTGAGCCCTGAAGATCTGTGATGTCATCAGTGAGGTCATTTTGTGGCGCTCGAGTGCTGTGGTTTGTCAATGCCTTGTGAAGACTGGGACTCTTTTCTGAGCCACTGGATGTCCATCAGTCATTGTGTTGTGCCCAGGAATTCTGAGGCAGCTGCTGAAATCCTGGGAAGGTCACTCTGGAACATCTTGGCAAGGTCCTGGTGCCTTGGAGTTCTTTGTGATAGATGAAAGAGATCTCATGGCCTTGTGTCTTGAGTGGGATTGAAAGAATCTGGAAAACAAGAGCACGGTTGGGCTGAGCTTGTTCCAATGTTTGGTTCCATTTGTATTTCTCAAATTTACATGACAGCATTCTCTGTCATTTAAAGTTCATTCCTTGACCTGGTTTAGAAATCCAGTAAACAAACAACAAACCAGTGCCCGATCCCTTTTTGCCGGGGCTGTGACCTCAATTCTCTCATTCTGCATTCAGTTCACAAGATTTCATAACTTTTGTTCTATAAATGTTAGTATTGTGTCCCTCTAAGCAGAACCTAATAATTAGTAACGGACAGTCAGTATGGTCCTCTTCCCTCCCCTCTCATGGTTCCGGCATGTCTTTGTAAATTCTGTGATTCCACGTCCCTCTCTTGAGGCCATGTCCATCTGACCTTGGTGGCAGCTTTTAATTCTTTTAATTGCAAATTATAGCGACCGAATTCTGCTGGTGATGGTTCATGTCAGGGCAGGATGGAGACGTGACCAGAACTACGGAAAGCTGTGGTGTCATCCTTTAGGTCATCCCGTGGCCCTCGTTTGCTGTGGTTTGTGGGTGTGTTGTGAAGAATTGTCTCAATTTTCTCTCAGCTTTGTCAGGCTGGGCTGAGCTCTGCAGCCGTTCCAAGTGTCTGGTGCTGCCCCTTCCATCACATTCCCTCCTTCTTTGCATTTCCCCAATCTGGCAAAATCTGAAATTAAACCTTGTCTTTCCTGTTGGTCGTGCTCTTCTATGTGCCCCTCTTGATTTAACAGTTTTGATATCCAGGGCATTTTAGGTCCCAACTTGGGCTGAGGTGTGAGGACACTTCTCTGGGCAGTAACTGATAGTCAGAATGAGGATTTGGAGGTTGCACAGGGTTCTTGGAGGTGAGCATTGCATGATCCTCAACAACCAGGCAAGTTCGGGTTGTGTCAGTGCCCAGAGTGGTGGCCTGAGAAGGCTCTGAAGGGCTGGGGCCTGTGGCTTGTGCTCAGTGTCCCAAACTCCAGATGGCAGCAAGTCCCCAGGATGAAGAAGCTGGATCTATTTGGGCAACACTGAAAACCTGAGTGGTCCTGGACATGTGCTGGAGCTCAGCAAGGACAGGGGCTAAGGGCTGTTTGTTGGGTGGGGGAGTCATCCCGGATGGGGTAAAATATCTGAGTCTCAGTTGGAACAATGGTTTTCTTCTCCAAAAAAGCCTCTGTGGTTGTGGTTGTGATTGAGAATAAATGGAGCAGCAGGTGTCCCTGTACCAGTGTGGGAGCAGGGACCTCAAGTGTGCAGCATCTGGAATGCTGTTCTGACCAAGTGGGGAGATGTGACTCTTGCTGTCTGTTCAGCACTGGTGGGGTCACATGTGAGGGGTTGCGGGCACTCCTGGCCACCCCAGTGTGAAAATGAAGTCGACTTAGTGAATCAAGAGCATTTCATGGCCAGCAAATTCTAAAGCAGGCTCTTTCCTAGAGGAAAGGCTGAGAGAGCTGGGAGTCCCAGGCATCAGTGTGTGCAAATCTCTGATGGCAGAGAAGTCGAGGGAGCCTGGCTGTTCTCAGCAAGGCACACGTGGAGGGCAAGAGGGAAAGAGCGCAAGGGAAAATGTGGAATTCTGTGGGAAAAGAAAGCAAGGATTTTTCAATGTGAGGTTGATCACAGAGGAGAAGAGGAGACTGCTGGGAAATCCAACTATGAACTGTCCATGGTGCTGGGAAAGTCTGCTCTTGCTGGTCAAGGGAGTGAAGGGAATGAAGCTCTTGCACTCCAGAGTTCCTGCCCGAGTGGAAGATTTTATGAGTGTTTATTCAGAGAGCTTGAGAGTCCTGCTGGGAAGAGAGTTTGTGTGCTGGCAGAGAGAGACTTTGAGCAGAAGAGCATTAATATGTCAAAGCCTTAGGTATAGCATGTGCTTGGCTTGTAAAATATTTGGAAAGTTCTCCCCCTTCTCTGCTTCCTGTACATGTCTTGTTTATTACTGGTGGTGATGGCTCTGTTAAATATTGCGGACAGATTTCTGAGAGAAAAGTCTTGTGCCCCTTATCCTTTCACCAAAGTCCTGCTGAGCCCTGACACAGTGCTGGGTGAGGATGTGGGACCTCTGGAATTGAAAAAGGAAGAGGAGGCATCTGAAGCTTTGATGAAAGAAAAACTTTATTGAGGCAAAAGAATGAAGAGACAGGAGAATGAAATGGAAGGGATCCAGAGCGAGCTGCGAGCAGGGCAAGCATCAGCCGAGGTGCTTTGCTTGCAGGAGGTGTTGGCAGAGGCCAGAGCAGGTGGTGTCAGGGGTGGTGCTGAGTACTCTTAGCAGATGGAGCCATAGCCCCTTCTGCCATAGCAGCCCAGGCCTGCCAGGCCGTAGCCAAGGCCAAAGCCACCAAATCCACCAGAGATGGGCTGTCCCTGGGCACTGAGCTCAGCGCCCACGGCAGCGGAGGAGGTGGATCCGACGGCGGTGCTCTGGGGGAAGGAGGTCATGATGGGTCCTGGCAGGGTGACCAGCACAGGAGAAGGCTGGATAACAACACGGGAATCCTGGCATTGCAGGGCACAGGGCTCGTTGCAGCTGTTGGCCAGCGGGGTGGGTCCGCAGGGTCGGCAGATGTTGTTGCAGGCCATGGGTGTGGTGTGGAGGGTGCCTGGAAGACAAAAAGGGTGATACAGGCCAGGGGAATTGGGGTTGGAGGGGCAGTGATGAATGAGGGTGAAGGAATGTGGGGGCAGTTTTGGGGCTGTGAGGAGGCGTGAGGGCTGCTGGGGCTGGGTGTGCGGGAAGAGAGGATGCTGGGGCTGAGTGTGCGGGAAGAGAGGATGCAGGGCTGCAGGATCTGGAGGTTCAGGGGCTTGAGGCTCACCTGGTTGTCTTCAGGAGCAGAAGAAGGTGTGAGGAGAAGTGTGTGAGGGAGAGAGGCTCTGGGCCTGCTTTTATGCTGGTCATGGTTGGGCGGGACAGCCTTGTCCCATGGCCTTGGGGCATTTTTGAGGCAGCAGATCTTGGGTGGCTCAGGTGGTGAGTCCCGAAGTGGGGAGTGTTCTCCTTCCTGGAGTTCTGCAGTTTCACGTCCTTCCCTTGGGGCAGTGTCCCTCTGACCTTGGCGGCACCTCTTACCTGCCAGAATTAGAGACCAGTGTGTGGTTGTTGATGGCACATGTCAGGGCACGTAGAAGGTTCAGCCAATGCTGAGGAGAACTCAGGTGTCATGCGAGGTCATTCCATGGCACAATGAGAACATGTCCCCTTTGCATTCTTGCCTCCTGCCTGAAAGAACTCTCAGCTCTCTCAGCTTCTGCCTGTTTTGTGGACAGTCCAGACCTCATTTCTCTGAGCCCTGCCATTGAGTTCCTTCTCAGGCCACCACTCTGGACATCTGGACTTGCCTGGGTTGTTGAGGATTGTGCAATACTCGGTTGCAAAAACCCTGGACAACTTCCAAACCCTCTTTCTGACAATCAGACATTGCCCAGAGAAATTATCTCACTCCTCCACGCTCAGCCCAAGTAAAGATCCAAAAACCCTGAATATCAAATCCCAACATCACTGAAAAACTTCCAGACAAGAGGGGCATTAAGACACCCTCAGAGCACGACTGATGGTAAAGGTGATGTATCCAGTCAGGCTTTGATGGCTGGGGAAATAGCATGGAGAGAGAGAATGGGTTGGAAGGGGCAACACCAGGCACTTGGAAGAGCTGCAAAGCCCAGACCAGCTTGTCAGGGCTGAGAACGGCCGAGGGTAACCTTCAGAACACACCCACAGACCACAGCAAGCCAGTGCTGCATGGTGGCCTCAGTAATGACACCTCAGTTCTCCAAAGCTTTGGTCACGTCTTCATCCTGCACCCACAACACCAAAATTTCATCTCTAAGAGGCACACTTAAAGGCTTCCGCCAAGGTGAGATGGACACGGCCTCAAGAGAAGGATGTGAAATATGAGAATTCCACAAAGAAATGACAAATAATGTTAGAGAAGGAAGGAGGAGGTTGTTGACCACCACTTAGTAATTAATGGTTATTTGCTAAGAGGAATAGAATACTAAGACTCAGAGGATATAAATTGTGAAACCTTACGGCTTGAATGCGGAATAAATGAATTGACGTCACAGACCAGCCTGGGAACAAAGGGATGGGCCCCATTTGTTGTTTATTTATTAGATTTCTGACAGAGGTCAAGAAATACATTTTAAATGACAGATTAGGTTCTTGCTTAAATTTAGGAAATCCAATTGGACCATAACACTGTAACTAATAGAGCCTGAACAGCCTTGCATTTCCCAGATCCTCTCCCCTGACCCCACTCAAGACACAAGGCCAGAAGATCTCTTTCATCCATCAGGAAGCACTCCCAGGAACTGGAATCTTCCAGGTTTTTGCACAGTGACCTCCCCAGAACATCAGCAGCTTCCCCAGAATTCCTGAGTAGAACACAATGACTGATGGACATCCAGTGGCACAGAAGAGAATCCAGGTTCTTCACAAGGCACCAACAAACCACAGCAGATGAGTACCAAAAAATGACCTCAGTGATGACATAGCAAATCTCCAGGGCTCTGGTTGTTTATTCAGCCCTCCTTGACAAACACTGAACAATCAAATTCTCCCAAATGCCAACTCCTGACAGAAAGCCGCCTCCAAGGTCAGGGGGATGTGGCCTCAAGAGCAGGACATGAAATTGCAGAATTGCATGAAGAAAAACACTCCCCACCTCATGACTCTTCAGGCTGGGCCAGCCAAGAGCTGCTGTCTCAAATCGCCCCAAGGCCATGGGACAAGGCTGTCCCACCCATCCAGAACCAGCATAAAAGCCAGGCCAGAGCCTCTCTCCCTCACACACTTCTCCTGACTCCTTCTGCTCCTGCTCCTTGCAAGAACCAGGTGAGTCTCATTCCCCTGAACCTCCTGATCCTGCACTTCTGGCCGTGCCCAGCCCCAGCCTCATCAGCCCTCACGCCTCCCCACAGCCCCACAACAACCTCCACAATCCCTCTCTCTCCTGCATCACTGCCCCTTGCCCCCGCACACTCATGTCTTACCTCACGCCCTCTCTTCCAGGTACCCTACACACCACACCCATGGCCTGCAACAACATCTGTCGTCCCTGCGGACCCACCCCGCTGGCCAACAGCTGCAATGAGCCCTGTGCCCTGCAATGCCAGGATTCCCGTGTTGTTATCCAGCCTTCTCCTGTGCTGGTCACCCTGCCAGGACCCATCATGACCTCCTTCCCCCAGAGCACCGCCGTCGGATCCACCTCCTCCGCTGCTCTGGGTGCTGAGCTCAGTGCCCAGGGACAGCCCATCTCTGGTGGCTTTGGCGGCTTTGGCTACGGCCTGGCAGGCCTGGGCTGCTATGGCAGAAGGGGATATGGCTCCATCTGCTAAGGGCCCTCAGCACCACTCCTGACACCAACCACCCACTCCCTGGAACACATCTCAGGCACTGAAGACAAATCTTGGGGACAAGATTCTCAAATGTGCTCAGCACATCCAGCTCCTGCTCTCAGGCCACCAAGGAAGGCAGTAGTCATGGAGCCGGCTCCGACTGCCTGCAAACATGGCCCATCTGCCTCCTGCTCTTCTCCCACTCCCTGCTCTGCATGCACCCTTTGGCTCTGTCCAGCCCCCTTTGGTCAAATCCTTTCTCCCAAGCCAGAGACCATTGGGCACCTCTGCTGGGCTGCTCCCAGTGAAGGGCAAGAAGGCCTCGATGCTCTGGCCAAACCTTGCCAAAGGAAAGGACCTTGGTTGATGGTCACCCTACTTCCACCTCAGACCAGCTCCCTTCCACTGGCCGCTCCTGAATTTTCACTCTTCTACCTCAATAAAGATTTCTTGCATCACAACCTCCAATGACTCCTTCTTTCTTCCTCCAAGCTTCTTCCAGTCTCACTCAGCACCAAGCCAAGCTTGTAGAGGCCACTGGGGTGGGTGAAAAAGTGCACCAAGATCACTGTGAGCTATTATTTCTTCAGTTCCACTACTCACTGCTACACCTTGCACTTGCTGTGTGTTGACACATGAACCCTTCAGCTATTGGAACATAAATTTGGACACACCAATGCAGGTCAATCCCTGTCTCCAGCTCAAGCCCCTCGTGGGTGGTGTGTGCCATTTTTCTGGACACCAGCTGCTCCTGCCTGTCATTGTCTTCCAGGGCGATCTGCAGCTCTGGCTGAGCAGGTCCATGTGTTCCTTGTTTCCAGCTCCCAGAGACGAACACACATGTCCAGTCTTTCCAGAGTGGAGGAGAGGAGCAGAATCCGCCCCTCACCTGCTGTCCACGCTCTGGGGATGAGCCCAGGACACTGCCGGGGTTCTGTTTGGTGCATTCACATGGCAGGGCAGTCCAACACTTCATCCAGCAGCACCCCAAGTGCTCCTCCTTGAGCTCAATCCACTCATCACCCAGCCTTTGTCCTGCATGTTTGGGATTGCTCCAATCCACGTGGAGCAGACTCTGCCCCTGCTCTGCTCTGATGATATTGGAGAGCTCTGATAATCTCTGGGTTACTGGGAACTGGGAAGACAAGCCTCTGGTGAGGGATATCCAGAGCACGGCCTCAAGAATGCTCCATGGCTGAAGGTTTGGGACAGCCATTGCCCGAGACATTGGAGCAGTTTTTCAGGCTGGCTGCTCTTGCCAGGCACAGGCTGGAGCATCACAAGTTTGGGAACACTTTGCTTCCTACATCTCTGCAATTCCATATCCCGCTCTCAACACTGTGCCCATCTGACCTTGGCAGCAGCATTGATGAGTTGGTATTCACTCCAACATGGGTGGATGAGGGAAGAGGTCCAGTATCCTGCACCTGGACTTGTGCAAGTCCTTTGCTCCTGCTCCAGACAACATTCCTGTCTCTAAAGTGGAGAGATGTGGATGTTGGTTGGACTATTTGGTGGATAAGGAATGGACAGGATGGACTCACTCAAAGAGTTGTGGTCAATGGTTCCATGTCCCTCTGAGGAGAATGGGGATGAGTGGAGACCCACAGAGACTCATGTTAGGATTGTTATAATTTTGCATCATTGTCAGAAATCAGGGTACTGGGATTTAATGGAATGATCAGCAAAAGGACGGACCACTCCAAGCTGAGTAGTGGGGTTGGTTGTCTGGAGGGAAGGGATGGCATTGAGAGGGGCTGGAACTGGTTGGGAATGTGGGATATTATCAGTTTCCTGAAGCTGAACAAGGCCAAGTGCTAAGTCCGGCATGTGGTTTGGAGCAATGCCAAACATGGCTGTAGGCTGGACGATGAGTGGATCGGGATGACCCCTGAGGAGAAAGCCTTGGGGTGTTGGTGGATGAAGAACTGGACCTGCCTGATCATATGAATGAGCTGACCAGAAACTCCCCATGTCCTGGGCTCAGGTCCATGGCATGGGCAGAATGTGATGGGGGGATTCTGCCCCTCTGCCCTGGCTGGGTTAGACTGGAGTTGTGTGTTCATTTCTGGGATATGAAAATAAGGAAGACATGCAGCAGCTTGAGCAGATCCATAAATGGGCCTGGGAGATGATGAGGGTCTGGAGCAACTGATGTGCAGCCAAAATGAACACAGCAGCCATGAGGCGCTTGTGCCAGAATCAAGCATGGACCTCCATTAGTGTATCCAGGCCTGTAATTAAGCAAGTGAAATTCTTCTCTGTGATGTACACAAGGTGTGTCAGTGTGTCCCAGTGGGTAATGGAACTGCAGAGCCAATTCCAAGAGAGGTGTTGCTGCAATTTGAACCCTCCACAAAAGGCTTGTGGTGACATGGAATTGTGCCAAGTGTGGTTGGCACACCTTTGCCAGAAAGAAATTGGAGGAGACATCTCAGGTTGCAAGGCAAGAGAACTTTATTGAGGCAAGTGAAGAGTGACAGCTCATGAGCAGCCAGTAGAATGAAGCTGGTGTGAGGGACAAGTAGGCCGACCATCAGCCGAGGTCCTTTGGCCGCAGTGGTTTGGGCAGAGCAGCAAGGCCTTCCTGCCCAGCAGTGAGAGCAGCCACATACTGAAGATTCCCAATGGTCTCCAGTGTGGGAGAAAGGATTTCCAGAAGAGGGGACTGGATCGAGCTGAAAGGGAGAGGAGATGAGCAGGAGGCAGATGGGCCATGTTTGCAGGCAGCCTGGCCTGGCATCTTGGCTGCAGCCTTGCCCTGAGAGCAGAAGATGCCTTAAAGCATCACTGGAACTGGAATCACTGGGCCTGTCTGAGAGCCTTGCACAGAACGGAGTCCTCAATGCCTGAGATGAGTTCCAGGGAGTGGGTGGTTGGTGTCAGGAGTGGTGCTGAGGGCCTTCAGCAGATGGAGCCATAGCCCCTTGTGCCATAGCAGCCCAGGCCTGCCAGGCCGTAGCCAAAGCCACCAAAGCCACCAGAGATGGGCTGTCCCTGGGCACTGAGCTCAGCACCCAGAGCAGCGGAGGAGGTGGATCCGACGGCGGTGCTCTGGGGGAAGGAGGTCATGATAGGTCCTGGCAGGGTGACCAGCACAGGGGCAGGGTCGATGATGACACAGGAATCCTGGCATTGCAGGGCACAGGGCTCGTTGCAGCTGTTGGCCAGCGGGGTGCATCCGCAGGGTCGGCAGATGCTGTTGCAGGCCATGGGTGGGGTATGGAGGGTCCTGGAAGAGAGCGGGGTGAGGCAGGGCAGGGGAATTGGGGTGTGAGGGGAGGTGACACAGGAGTGTGAGGGAGTGTGGAGGCTGTTGTGTGTCTGTGGGGAGGCGTGAGGGCTGCTGAGGCTGGGGCTGAGTGTGCTGGAAGAGAGGGGCCAGGGCTGCAGGATTAGGAGGGTCAGGGTCTTGAGGCTCACCTGGTTGTCTTCCAGAGCAGAAGGAGTCAGGAGAAGTGTGTGAGGGAGAGAGGCACTGGGCCGGCTTCTATGCTGGTTCTGGAAGGAGGAATAGCCTTGTGCCACGGCCTTGGGTCATTTTGGAGGCAGCAGCTCTTACCTCACCACACCTGGCATGAGGTCATATGGTGGGGAGTATTTTCCTTTCTGATGTTCTGCAATTCTGTATTCTGCTCTTCACACTGTGTTCATCCAATCTTGGCGGCATTTTTCATGAGTTTTTGTTTGGCAGGATTTCAGCGTCAGATGTGTGTCAGGGAGAAATGAATAAACAACCAGAGCGCTGGAGATTTGCTATGTCATCCATGATGTCACTTTCTGGCTCTTGGCTGCTGTGGTTTGTTGGTGCCTTGTGAAGACTGGGACTCTGTTTTGTGCTGCTGCATGTCCTCCAGTCATTGTGTTGCGTCCAGGAATGCTGAGGAAGCTGCTGATGTCGTGGGGAGGTCACTGGGGAACAGCTTGGCAAGATCCCAGTGCCTGGGAGCTGTTCTTGATGAATGACTGAGAGCTCTTGTCCTTGTGTCTTGGATGGGCTCAGAAGAGCTGGTAAATGAGAGGCTGTTCAGGCTGAACCTGTTCCATTTTTATGGTCCACTTGGATTCCTCAAATTCTAATTTCAACACGCTGCTACATGTCAAGTGTATTCCTTGATCTCATTCAGAAGTCCAATAAGAAACAACAAACAGGTCCGATCCCTTTGTTCCCAGCCTGCTCTGTGTCGTCAAGTCCCTTATTCCGTATTCAGACCATCAGGTTTCATAATTATTTATATCCTGTAAATCACAATATTATGTTCCTGTAAGCAAAACCCCGTACTTGCTACCTGATGGTCAGCGTGCTCTGCTTTCCCTCTCTCTCATGATGTGGGTGTGCCTGTATGGAATTCCACGATTCCATGTCCTTCTCTTGAGGCACTGGTCCTTCTGACCTTGAGGGGAGCTTTTAAGTGTGAGTTATTGTTATGTGAGTGTTGGTGGCATTTGGGAGGATTTGCTCTCCAGGTGAGTGTCAGGGAGGGCTGAATAAACACCCAAAACTTTGGGGAGGTGTGGTTGTCATTGGCAAGGTCACCCTGTGGCACGGGTGTGCTGTGGTTTGTGGGTGTGTTGTGAAGAGGAGCCTCATTCCCTGCCAGCCCTCTCAGGCTGCCCTGGGATTTGCAGCTGAGCTGGAGGTGTTACCCCTTCCCCCTCATTTGATCCCTCCCCAAATCGATCCCAGCTGGTTAAGCCTGGCTCTACACCTGACCCTTGCTCTTTGTGCTCTGTGGGTGTCTTGGTGCCCCTCTTGCCTTAAGGTTTTGGTATGCAGGGCCTTTGGGATCTTTGCTGGGGCAAAGTGTAAAGGGGTGAGGTTACTTGTGATTGTTGGAAAGAGAATTTGGAGGTGGCCCAGGGTTGTTGGATGAGAGCATTGCAGGATCCTCAACAACCAGGCAAGTCCAGGTGGTGTCAGTGGTCTAAGAAGGATCTGAAGAACTGGGCCAGGAGGCCTATCCCAAAGTCCAGACAGCAGCAAGGCCCAGGATTTGGATATTTTTGGGCAACACTGAAAACCTGAGTGGTCCTGGACATCTGCTGGAGCTCAGCAAGGACATCTGCCAAGGGCTGTTTGTGGGGTGGGAGAGTCATCCCAGATGGGATAAAATGTCTGAGTCTCTGTTGGAACAATGGTTTTCTTCTCCAAAAAAGCCTCTGTGGTTGTGGTTGTGGTTGAAGAGAAATGGAGCAGGAGGTGTCCCTGTACCAGTGTGGGAGCAGGGACCTCAAGTGTGCAGGATCTGGAATGCTGTTCTGACTAAGCATGGAGAGATGTGACTCTTGCTGTGTTTTCAGCACTGGTGGGGTCACATGTGAGGGGTTGTGGGCAGTCCTGGCCACCGTAAGTGTGAAAATGAAGTCGATTTGGTGACTCAAGAGCATTTCATGGCCAGCAACATTTTAAAGCAGGATCTTTCCTAGAGGAGAGGCTGAGAGAGCTGGGACTCCCAGCCATCAGTGTGTGCAGATCTCTGATGGCAGAGAAGTCGAGGGAGCCTGGCTGTTCTCAGCAGGGAACATGTGGAGGGCAAGAGGGCAAGAGTACAAGGGAAAACATGGAATTCTGTGGGAAAAGAATGCAAGGATTTTTCAGTGTGGGGTTGGTCACAGAGGGGAAGAAGACCTGGAGACTGCTGGGAAATCAAACCATGAACTGTCCATGGTGCTGGGAAAGTCTGCTCTTGCTGGTCCTGCTTGAGCTGAAGGGAATGAAGCACTTGCACTCCAGAGTTCCTGCCCAAGTGGAAGATTTTATGAGTGTTTATTCAGAGAGCTTGAGAGTCCTGCTGGGAAGAGAGTTTGTGTGCTGGCAGAGAGAGACTTTGAGCAGAAGAGCATTAATGTGTCAAAGCCTTAGGTATAGCAGGTGTTTGGCTTGTAAAATATTTGGGAAGGTTCTCCCCCTTCTCTGCTTCCTGTGCAGGTCTTGTTTGTTACTGGTGGTGATGGCTGTGTTAAATATTGCTGACAGATTTCCTAGAGAAAAGTCTTGTGCCCCTTTTCCTTTCAGCAAAGTCCTGCTGAGCCCTGGCGCAGTGCTGGGTGAGGATGCGGGACGTCTGGAATTGAAAAAGGAAGAGGAGGCATCTGAGGCTTTGATGCAGAAAAACTTTATTGAGGCAAAAGAATGAAGACACCGGAGAATGAAATGGAAGGGATCCAGAGTGAGCTGCAAGCAGGGCAACCAACAGCCGAGGTGCTTTGCTTGCAGGAGGTGTTGGCAGAGGCCAGAGCTGGTGGTGTCAGGGGTGGTGCTGAGAGCCTTCAGCAGATGGAGCCATAGCCCCTTCTGCCATAGCAGCCCAGGCCTGCCAGACCGTAGCCAAAGCCACCAAATCCAGCAGAGATGGGCTGTCCCTGGGCACTGAGCTCAGCGCCCACGGCAGCGGAGGAGGTGGATCCGACGGCTGTGCTCTGGGGGAAGGAGGTCATGATGGGTCCTGGCAGGGTGACCAGCACAGGAGAAGGCTGGATAACAACACGGGAATCCTGGCATTGCAGGGCACAGGGCTCGTTGCAGCTGTTGGCCAGCGGGGTGGGTCCGCAGGGTCGGCAGAGGTTGTTGCAGGCCATGGATGTGGTGTGGAGTGTCCTAGAAGAGAAAAAGGGTGATACAGGGCAGGGGAATTGGGGTTGGAAGGACAGTGATGTAGGATAGTGAGGGAGTGGGGAGACTGTTGAGGGGCTGTGGGGAGGCGTGACGTCTGCTGAGGCTGGGGCTGAGCGTGCTGGAAGAGAGGATGCAGGGCTGCAGGAGCAGGAGGATCAGGGGCTTGAGGCTCACCTGGTTGTCTTCAGGAGCAGAAGAAGGTGTGAGGAGAAATGTGTGAGGGAGAGAGGCTCTGGGCTGGCTTTTATGCTGGTCCTGCAGGGGCAGGACAGCCTTGTCCCATGGCCTTGGGGCATTTTGGAGGCAGCAGCTCTTGGGTGGCTCAACCTGGTGAGTCCTGAGGTGGGGAGTGTTCTCCTTCCTGGAGTTCTGCAATTTCACGTCCTTCCCTTGGGGCAGTGTCCTTCTGACCTTGGCGGCACCTCTTACATGCCAGAATTAGAGACCAGTGTGTGGTTGTTGATGGCGCGTGTCAGGGCACGTAGAAGGTTCAGCCAAAGCAGAGGAGAGCTCGGGAGTCATCCGAGGTCATTCCATGGCCCAATGAGAACATGTCCAATTTGCATTCTTGTCTCCTGCCTGAAAGAAGTCTCCTCTCTCTCAGCTTCTGCCTGTTTTGAGGACATTCCAGACATCAATTCTCTGAGCCCTGCCATTCAGTTCCATCTCAGGCCACCACTCTGGACATCTGGACTTGCCTGGGTTGTTGAGGATTGTGCAATACTCGCCTGCAAACACCCTGGACAACTTCCAAACCCTCTTTCTGACATTCAGACATTGCCCAGAGAAGTGATCTCGCTCCTCCACGCTCAGCCCAAGTAAAGATCCAAGAACGATGAATATCAAATCCCTCCATCACTGAAGAACTTCCAGACAAAGGTAATGTATCCAGTCAGGCTTTGACAGCTGGGGAAAAGCATGGAGAGAGGGAATGGGCTGGAAGGGGCAACACCAGGCACTTGGAAGAGCTGCAAAGCCCAGACCAGCTTGTCAGGCCTGAGAGCGGCCGAGGGTAATGTCAGAACACACCCATAGACCACAGCAAGCCAGTGCTGCATGGTGGCCTCAGTAATGACACCTCAGTTCTCCAAAGCTCTGGTCACGTCTTCATGCTACACCCACAACACCAAATTTCATCTCTAAGAGGCACACTTAAAGGCTGCCGCCAAGGTGAGATGGACACGGCCTCAAGAGAAGGATATGAAATATGAGAAATCCACAGAGAAATGCCCAAGTAATGGCAGAGAAGGAAAGAGGAGGTTGTTGACTGCCCATTAGTAATGAATGGTTATTTGCTAAGAGGAATAGAATACAAATACTCAGAGGATATAAATTGTGATACGTTACGGCTTGAATGCGGAATAAATGAATTGACGTCACAGACCAGCCTGCGAACAAAGGGATGGGCCCCATTTGTTGTTTATTTCTTCGAATTCTGACAGAGGTCGAGAAATACATTTTGAATGACAGATTAGGTTGTTGTTTAAATTTAGGAAATCCAATTGGACCATAACACTGTAACAAATAGAGTCTGAACAGTCTCGCATTTCCCAGATCCTCTCCCCTGACCCGACTCAAGGCACAAGGCCAGGAGATCTCCTTCATCCATCAGGAAACACTCCCAGGCACTGGAATCTTCCAGGTTTTTGCACAGTGAGCTCCCCAGACCACCAGCAGCTCCCTCAGCATTCCTGGGTGCAACATAATGACTGATGGACATCCAGTGGACATCCAGAAGAGAATCCAGGTCTTCACAAGGCACCAACAAACCACAGCAGATGAGAACCACAAAATGACCTCAGTGATGACATAGCAAATCTCCAGTGCTCTGGTTGTTTATTCAGCCCTCCTTGACAAACACTGAACAATCAAATTTTCCCAAATGCCAACTCCTGACAGAAAGCTTCCTCCATGGTCAGGTGGATGTGGCCTCAAGAGCAGGACATGAAATTGCAGAATTGCATGAAGAAAAACACTCCCCACCTCATGACACTCCAGGCTGGGCCAGCCAAGAGCTGCTGTCTCAAATTGCCCCAAGGCCATGGGACAAGGCTGTCCCACCCATCCAGAACCAGCATAAAAGCCAGGCCAGAGCCTCTCTCCCTCACACACTTCTCCTGACTCCTTCTGCTCCTGCTCCTTGCAAGAACCAGGTGAGTCTCATTCCCCTGACCCTCCTGATCCTGCACTTCTGGCCGTGCCCAGCCCCAGCCTCAGCAGCCCTCACGCCTCCCCACAGCCCCACAACAACCTCCACAATCGCTCTCTCTCCTGCATCACTGCCCCTTGTCCCCACACACTCACGTATTACCTCACAGCCTCTCTTCCAGGACCCTCCACACCACCCCCATGGCCTGCAACAACATCTGCCGACCCTGCGGACCCACCCCGCTGGCCAACAGCTGCAACGAGCCCTGTGCCCTGCAATGCCAGGATTCCCGTGTTGTTATCCAGCCTTCTCCTGTGCTGGTCACCCTGCCAGGACCCATCATGACCTCCTTCCCCCAGAGCACCGCTGTCGGATCCACCTCCTCCGCTGCCGTGGGCGCTGAGCTCAGTGCCCAGGGACAGCCCATCTCTGGTGGATTTGGTGGCTTTGGCTATGGGCTGGCAGGCCTGGGCTGCTATGGCAGAAGGGGCTATGGCTCCATCTGCTAAGGGCCCTCAGAACCACTCCTGACACCAACCATCCACTCCCTGGAACTCATCTCAGGCTTTGAGGACACATCTCTGGGACAAGATTCTCAAATGCACTCAGCACTTCCAGCTCCTACTCTCAGGCCACAAAGCCAGGCATCAGCCACGGGGCCAGCCCGGGCTGCCTGCAAACATGGCCCAGCTGCCTTTTTCTCTTCTCCCACTCCCTGCTCTGCATGGACCCTTTGGCTCTGTCCAGCTCCTCCTGGCCAAACCCCTTCTCCCAATCCAGAGACCCTCAGGCACCTCTGCTGGGCTGCTCCCAGTGAAGGGGCAGGAAGGCCTTGATGCTCTGTCCAAAGCTTGCCAAAGGAAAGGACCTTGGCTGATGCTCGCCCTACTTCCACCTCAGACCAGCTCCCTTCCACTGGCCGCTCCTGAATTTTCACTCTTCTACCTCAATAAAGATTTCTTGCATCACTACCTCCAATGACTCCTTCTTTCTTCTTGCAAACTTCTTCCAGTCTCAATCAGCACTAAGCCAGGCTTCTGGAGGCCATTGGGGTGGGTGTAAAAGTGCGCCAATATCACTCTTAGCTATTAATTCTGCAGTTCCGCTACTCGCTGCCACACTTTGCACTTCCAGTGCATTATCACATGGACCCGACAGCTTTTGGAACACAAACCTGGACACAGGAATGCAGGTCGATCCCTGCCTCTGGCACAAGCCCCTCATGGGTGGTGTGTGCCATTTTTCTGGACACCAGCTGCTCCTGCCTGTCATTGTCTTCCAGGGTGATCTCTAGCTCTGGTTGAGCAGGTCCATGTGTTCCTTGTTTCCAGCTCCCAGAGGTGAACACACATGTCCTGTCTCACCGAAGTGGAGCATAGTACTAGAATCCCCCCCTCACCTGCTGCCCACACTCTGGGGATGAGCCCAGGACACTGCCGGGGTTCTGTTTGGTGCATTCACATGGCTGGCCAGTCCAACACTTCATCCACCAGCACCCCAAGTGCTCCTCCTTGGGCTCAATCCCCTCATCACCCAGCCTTTTCCTGCATGTTTGGGATTGCTCCAGTCCAGCGGCAGCAGAATCTGCCCCTGCTCTGCTGTGGTGATATTGGAGAGCTCTGAAAATCTCTGGGTCACTGCGAACTAGGAAGACAAGACTCTGGTGAGGGATATGCAGAGCATGGCCTCAAGGATGCTCCACAGCTGATGGTTTGGGACAGCCATAGTCTGTTACATTGGGAGATTTTTCAGGCTAGCTGCTCTTGTCTGGCACAGCCTGCTGAGTCACAAGTTTGGGAACACTTTGCTTCCTACATCTCTGCAATTCCATATCCCGCTCTCAACTCTGTGCCCATCTGTCCATGGCAGCAGCATTGATGAGTAGGTATTCACTCCAAAAATGGTGGATGAGGGAAGAGGTGCCAGTATCCTGCACCTGGACTTGTGCAAGCCCTTTGCCCCTGCCCAGACAACATCCCTGTCTCTAAAGTGGAGAGATGTGGATGTTGGTTGGACTATTTGGTGGATAAGGAATGGACAGGATGGACTCACTCAAAGAGTTTTGGTCAATGGCTCCACATCCCTGTGTGGGGAACAGGGATGAGTGGAGACCTGCAGAGACTCGTGTTGAAATTGTTATAATTTTGCATCATTGTCAGAAATCAGGGTACTGGGATTTAATGGGATGATCAGCAAGAGCAGGGACCACTCCAAGCTGAGTAGTGGGGTTGGTTGTCTGGAGGGAAGGGAAGGCATTCTGAGGGGCTGGAACTGGTTGGGAATGTGGGATATTGTTGTTTTCTAGAAGCTGAACAAGGCCAAGTGAAAGGTCCTGCCTGTGGTTTGTTGCAATGCCAAACATGGCTGTAGACTGGATGATGAGTTCATTGAGAGCAGCCGAGAGGAGAAAGCCCTGGGGTGTTGGTGGATGAAGAACTGGAGACACCCCGCCAGGTGAATGAGCTGACCCAAAACTCCCCGTGTCCTGAGCTCAGGTCCATGGCATGGGCAGAATGTGATGGGGGGATTCTGCCCCTCTGCTCTGGCTAGGGTAGACTGGAGTTGTGTGTTCAATTCTGGGATATGAAAATAAGGGAGACATGAAGCAACTTGAGCAGATCTGTAAATGGGCTTGGAAGATGATGAGGGTCTGGAGCAACTGATGTGCAGCCAAAATGAACACAGCAGCCATGAGGAGCTTGTGCCAGAATCAAGCATGGACCTCCATTAATGTATCCAGGCCTGTAATTAAGCAAGTGAAATTCTTCTCTGTGATGGACACAAGGTGTGTCAGTGTGTTCCAGTGGGCAGAGGAACAGCAGAGCCAATTGCAAGAGAGGTGTTGCTGTAATTTGTACCCTCCACAAAAGGCTTGTGGAGACATAGAATTGTGCCAAGTGTGGTTGGCACAGCTTTGCCAGAAAGAAGTTGGAGGAGATATCTCAGGTTGCAAGGCAAGAGAATTTTATTGAGGCAAAAGACGAGTGACAGTTAATGAGCTGCCAGTAGAAGGAAGCTGGTGTGAGGGTCAAGTAGGCCGACCATCAGCCGAGGTCCTTTGGCTGCAGTGGTTTGGGCAGAGCAGCAAGGCTTCCCTGCCCTGCAGGGAGAGCAGCCGGATGATGAAGGTTCCCAATGGTCTCCAGCTTGGGAGAAGGGATTTACCGAAGTGGGGATAGAGCTGAAAAGGGAGAGGAGATGAGCAGGAGGCAGATGGGCCATGTTTTCAGGCAGCCCAGCCTGGCCTCTTGGCTGCTGCCTTGCCCTGAGATGAGTTCCAGGGAGTGGGTGGTTGGTGTCAGGGGTGGTGCTGAGGGCCCTTAGCAGATGGAGCCATAGCCCCTTCTGCCATAGCAGCCCAGGCCTGCCAGGCCATAGCCAAAGCCACCAAAGCCACCAGAGATGGGCTGTCCCTGGGCACTGAGCTCAGCACCCACGGCAGCGGAGGAGGTGGATCCAACGGCGGTGCTCTGGGGGAAGGAGGTCATGATGGGTCCTGGCAGGGTGACCAGCACAGGAGAAGGCTGGATAACAACACGGGAATCCTGGCATTGCAGGGCACAGGGCTCGTTGCAGCTGTTGGCCAGCGGGGTGGGTCCGCAGGGTCGGCAGAGGCTGTTGCAGGCCATGGCTGTGGTGTGGAGGGTCCCTGTAAGAGAAGACGATGAAGCAGGGCAGGGGAATTGGGGTGTGAGGGGCAGTGGTGAATGAGGGGTGAGTGAGTGTGGAGGTTGATTTTGGGTTGTCGGGAGGCATGTGGGCTGCTGAGGCTGTGGCTGAATGTGCTGGAAGAGAGGGCCAGGGCTGCAGGATCAGGAGGGTCAGGGGCTTGAGTCTCACCTGGTTGTCTTCAGGAGCAGGAGTCAAGAGAAGTGTGTGAGGGAGAGAGGCTCTGGACTGGCTTTTATGCTGGTTCTGGATGGGTGGGACAGCCTTGTGCCATGGCCTTGGAGCATTTTAGAGGGAGCACCTCTTGCCTCAACATACCTGGCATGAGGTCACGAGGTGGGGAATGGTTTTTTTTTCTGATGTTCTGCAATTTAATATTCTTCTTCTGAATCTCTGTCCATCCAATCCTGGCGGCATTTTTCATGGGTTGGTGTTTGGCAGGGTTTCATTGTCAGATGTGTGTCAGGGAGGAATGAATAAACAACCAGAGCCCTGCAGATTTGCTATGTCATCCATGATGTCACTTTGTGGCCCTTGGCTGCTGTGGTTTGTGGGTGCCCTGTGAAGACTGGGACTCTGTTTTGTGCTGCTGCATGTCTTTCAGTCATTGTGTTGCACCCAGGAATGCTGAGGAAGCTGCTGATGTCCTGGGGAGGTCACTGGGGAACAGCTTGGCAAGATCCCAGTGCCTGGGAGGTGTTCTTGATGGATGAGAGAGAGCTCCTGGTCTTGTTTCTTGAATGGGCTCAGAAGAGCTGGTAAACGAGTGGTGTTAAAGCTGAAATTGTTCCATTTTTATGGTCCACTTAGATTCCTCAAATTTTAATTTCAACACACTGCTACATATAAAGTGTGTTTCTTGATCTCATTCAGAAATCCAATAAGAAACAACAAACGGGTCCAATCCCTTTGTTCCCAGGCTGCTCTGTGGCTTTTATTCCTTTATTCCGTACTCAGACCATCTGGTTTCATGATGACTCATATCCTGTAAATCACAATATTGTGGTCCTGTAAGCAAAACCCAGTAATTGCTGCCTGATGGTCAGCATGCTCCACTTTCCCTCTCTGTCATGATGTGGGTGTGCCTTTATGGAATTCCACGTTTCCATGTCCTTCTCTTGAAGCCCTGTCCTTCTGACCTTGAGGGCAGCTTTTAAGTGTGAGTTATTGTTATGTGAGGGTTGATGGTATTTGGGAGTGTTTGCTCTCCAGGTGAGTGTCATGGAGAGCTGAATAAACAGGTAAAACTTCTGGGAGGTGTGGTTGTCATTGGCAAGACCACCCTGTGGCACGGGTCTGCTGTGGTTTGTGGGTGTGTTTTGAAGAGGAGCCCCATTCCCTGCCAGCCCTCTCAGGCTTCTCTGGGATTTGCAGCCATGCTGGAGGTGTTGCCCTTTCCCCCACATTTCATCCCTCCCCAAATTGATCCTACCTGGTTAAGCGTGACACTAGATGTGAGCTTTGCTGTTTACTGTGCTCTGTGGGTGTCTTTGTGTCTCTCTTGCCTTTAAGGTTTTGGTATCCAGGGCATTTGGCTCTTTGCGGGAGCTGAGTGCAAAGGGGTGAGACTATTTGTGATTGTCAGAATGGGGATTTGGAGGTTGCTCAGGGTTGTTGGAGGAGAGCATTGCCTGATCTTCAACAACCATGGAAATCCGGTTTTTGTCAGTGGCCTAAGAAGGGTTCTCCAGAACTGGGCCCAGAGGCCTGTCCTAATGTCCAGATGGCAGCAAGTCCCAAGAGTTGCATCCTTTTGGGCAACACTGAAAACTGGAGTGGCCCTGGACATGTGCTGGAGCTCACAAGGGCATCTGCCAAGGGTTGTATCTTGCCAGGAATCAGGAAGTCATCCCAGGTTGGAAGGAATATGTGGGTATCACTTGGAACAGGGCTTTCTTTTCCAAAAACCTTGGTGGTTGTGGGTGTGAAGAAATGGAGCTGGAAGTGTCCCTGTACCACTGTGGGAAAAGGGACCCCAAGGTTCCAGGAATGAGATGGAAAAGTGTTGGGATGAGGCAGGGAGAGGTGGCCGTTGGTGTTTGCTCAGCACTGGTGAGGTCCTGTGTGAGGTGCTGTGGGCAGCTCTGGGCTCCCCAGGGAGACGAGCTCAGGGCCACCCACATACAAATGGACCTGAAAGATGAATCCGAGATGGGAAACGGAGAGAGCCAGGACTCCCAGGGGATGAGGATGGATGGGGGTGCGCCATCAGTGCATGAAAATCTCTGATGATCAGGGATGACAACAAGGCAGCCAAGCTGTTCTCAGCAGTGCACACATGCAGGACAAGAGAGCAGGGACACAAGTGAAGAGAGATGGAGTTCCATGAGCAAAGAAGCCAAGAATCTTTCATTATGAGGATGATCAGAGATTAGGAGAAGTGCTGGAGTCTGGATCATTGGAGTTCCAAATCTGTCCTGTACATGGTGCTGGAAATGTTCTCCTCTTGGTCTTGCTTGACCAGGGTAGTTGAAGCACTTGCACTCCAGATCTCCAGCTCAAGAAGTTGATGTTGTTTCTCTCTTTGCTGGAAGGCTTCAAGAGTGCTGTCCAGGAAGAGAGTTTTTTAAGTGTGCACTGCCATGGACTGAGTCTTCCATTTTTCTTCCAAGGAGTGTATTGATTTGTCAAAGACTTGGGTGGTACAGTTTGCAAGATCCATGACATGTTCTGGAAGGTTTTCCCTCCTGTGTTTCCTGTGCCAGACTAGGTTTTTTGTTGTTTTGTATATGTAAGAAAAAGTGTTGCTGCTCTGCTTCAGGTACCCTCAAGGGCTTGTTGAGCTCTAGAACGTGGTGGTGGAGGATGTCAGAGCATTGGAATAAAAAAGATAAGTAAGCGTGGCAGGTTTGATGCAGTAAAACTTTATTGGCGCAAAAGATTGAAAAGTCAGGGGAAAGAAAGGGAAACAATCTGTTGTGAGGTGCGGGTACAGCGACCATCAGCTGAGCTGCTTTGGTTGCAGGAACTGTTGGCAGAGGCCAGAGCTGGTGGTGTCAGGGGTGGTGCTGAGGGCCCTTAGCAGATGGAGCCATAGCCCCTTCTGCCATAGCAGCCCAGGCCTGCCAGGCCATAGCCAAAGCCACCAAATCCACCAGAGATGGGCTGTCCCTGGGCACTGAGCTCAGCGCCCACGGCAGCGGAGGAGGTGGATCCAACGGCGGTGCTCTGGGGGAAGGAGGTCATGATAGGTCCTGGCAGGGTGACCAGCACAGGGGAAGGGTTGATGATGACACGGGAATCCTGGCACTGCAGGGCACAGGGCTCGTTGCAGCTGTTGGCCAGCGGGGTGGGTCCACAGGGTCGGCAGATGCTGTTGCAGGCCATGGGTGTGGTGTGGAGGGTACCTGGAAGAGAGAGGGGGTGAGGCAGGGCAGGGGTGTGGGGGAGCAAGGGGTGAAGTGTCAGCAGGATGAGGGAGTGTCGAGGCTGTTGTGGGGCTGTGGGGAGGCGTGAGGGCTGCTGAGGCTGGGGCTGAGCGTGCTGGAAGAGAGGGGCCAGGAACATAGGAGCAGGAGGGTCAGGGGATTGAGACTCACCTGGTTGTCAGCAGGAGGAGAAGGTGTGAGGAGAAATGTGTGAGGGAAAGAGGCTGTGGGCTGGCTTTTATACAGGTTCTGGAGGGGCGAGACAGCCTTGTGCCATGGCCTTGGGGCATTTTTGAGACAGCAGCTCATGGTTTGCAAGCACTCCCCACCTCATGACATTATGCCTAGCATAATGTCATGAGGTGGGGAGCGCTTTCCTTGATGTTGTTCTGTAATTCCGTGTCACGCTTTCGAATCTGGTTCCATCTGACCTTGGAGGCAGCTTTCATGACTTGGTGTTTGGGTCAATTTGATTGTTTCATGTGTGTCAGAAAGGGCTGAATTAACAACCACAGCCCAGGAAAGGTGCAATTGCATTAGTAATGTAATTTTGTGGCATTTGTGTGCTGTGGTTTGTGTGTGCCTTGTGAAGAATGGGACTCTGTTTTGCTGGATGTTCATCAGTCGTTGTGTCACCCAGAAACGCTGAGGAAGTTGCTGATGTCCTGCAGAGGTCACTCTGCAGTAACTTTTAAAGGTCTCAGTTTTTGGAGGAAAGAGATCCCCTCCCCTTGTTTTTTGAATGGGATCAAGAGAGAGGATCTGGAAAATGTGAGTCTGTTCAGGCTGAACTTGTTCCAGTGTTCTGGTTTGTTTGGATTTCTCAAATTTATACAACAGCATACAATGTTTTATAAACTGCATTTCTATGCCTCATTCAGAAATCTGATATTGAGGAGCAAACCTGGCCCAATCAGTTTCTTTCTGTGGCTGGTCTGTGATGTCACTTTCCGCATTCTACATTCAAGTTTCATTACTTTTATCCTGTAATCTTAATTTTGTGTTTCTGTTAGCAAAAGCCAGTAATTACTAGAGGAGGGTCAGCAAGGTCCCCTTCTCTCCCATGTCATGGTGGTGGCTCATAGTTTTGGAATTTTGCTATTCCATGTCCTTCTCTTGAGACGCTGCCTATTTGACCTTGGAGGAACAATTAAATGCAAATATTAGATGTTAAGATGGTGTTAATGATGTGAGCCAGGGAGTGCTAAAAACGTGACCAATGCTTTGGAGAGGTGGAATATCATCAGTGAAGTCACCACATGGCATTGTGTGCTGTGTTTTTTGTTGTGTTTTGAGGAGGGGCCTCAGACCTTCTGACACCTCCACACTGTCAGGCTGATCTTGGGTTTGCAGGACCACAGCTTTTGCAGGTCTGCTCCTTCCATCCCATTGTGTCCCTCCTCACCATGTTGCCATCTCCCCATGCCTTTCTACACATCTGGTATTTCCTGATGCATATGAGAAAGCAATCCATGGGATATAGGGAGGCCTCCCATGCTGCTCAAACTCTCGTGTTGGTTCATCTGTGAAGCTCCTCTAACCTGGGCCCAGCAAGGTCACACAGTGGGGTCACAGTGCTGGGTTCTGGACCCTTCTTCCTATAAAGGAAATTTTGTGAAGGATATGAAGAACAAGACACATGAGGAGAACTGTTCCTCATCCATTTATTAATCCATCCTTTTGGCCATGTACCCTTTGCTACAAAAAACTCCAGCAGTTACCAGGAGAGGATGAGGAAAAGAAACACAAGGGGGTTGAAGGCAGTGTCTATCTTTTCACCCATCACTGCTGGGACTCCACAGTGGATCAAGGATCTGGATGTGGCTGACCAAGAGCAGTGCCGGGAGATCAAGTCAATAATGGAATTGGAGCATCCTTAAAAAGAGAAGCTGAGAGAGATCAGAGTTCTTTCGGGCAGGACACACGGATGCACATGGGATATATTGTCAATATGCCATGGAATGACTTCAGTGATGACTTCCCAGTTCTGCAAAGCTTTGGTTGAATCTTCTACATGTCCTGACACGTGCTAACACCAACAAGGTAATGGTCACTAATTCTCTCCATTAAGAGGTGCTGCCAAGGTCAAACGGAAACCGCCTTAAGTGGTGAACATGGAGTTGAAGAGTCACAGGAAAGAAAACACTCCCCACCTCATGACTCACCAGGCTGTGCCAGGCAAGGGCTTCTGCCTCCAAAATGCCTCAAGGCCATGGGACAAGGCTGTCCCGCCCATCCAGAACCAGCATAAAAGCCAGCCCAGAGCCTCTCTCCCTCACACACTTCTCAGGCCATCCCCTCCTGCTCCTGCTGAGTACCAGGTAAGTCTCAAGCCCTGACCCTCCTGATCCTGATCCCATGGCCCCTCTCTTCCAGCATGATCAACCCCAGCCTCAGCAGCCCTCACACCTCCCCACAGCCCCACAACAGCCTCCAAACTCCATCACCCCTGCACCCCCACACCCCTGTCCTGCCTCACTCCCCTCTATTCCAGGCACCCTACACACCACACCCATGGCCTGCAACAACATCTGCCGACCCTGTGGACCCACCCCGCTGGCCAACAGCTGCAACGAGCCCTGTGCCCTGCAATGCCAGGATTCCCGTGTTGTTATCCAGCCTTCTCCTGTGCTGGTCACCCTGCCAGGACCCATCATGACCTCCTTCCCCCAGAGCACCGCCGTCGGATCCACCTCCTCCGCTGCCGTGGGCGCTGAGCTCAGTGCCCAGGGACAGCCCATCTCTGGTGGATTTGGTGGCTTTGGCTATGGCCTGGCAGGCCTGGGCTGCTATGGCAGAAGGGGCTATGGCTCCATCTGCTAAGGGCCCTCCGCACCACCTGTGACACCAACCATCCACTCCCTGGAACACATCTCAGGCATTGAGGATGTGGCTCTGGGCCAACGTTCTCAAATGGACTCAGCGCTTCCAGCTCCTGCTCTCAGGGCTCCAAGCCAGGCATCAGCCAGGGGGCCAGGTCTGGCTGCCTGAAAACATGGCCCATCTGCCTCCTGCTCTTCCCCCACTCCCTGCTCTGCACTTCCCCTGCATCTCTGTCCAGTTCCCTCTGCTGCAAACCCCTTCTCCCAAGCCAGAGATCATCAGGCACCTCTGGAGTGCCGCTCTCACTGCAGGGCAGGAAGGCCTTGCTGCTCTGCCCAAACCACTGTAACCAAGGGGCCCAGCCTGATGGTCACCCTACTTGTCTCTCAGACCAGCTTCCTTCTACTGGCTGCTCATGAACTCTCATTCTTCTTTTGCCTCAATAAAATACTCTTGCCTTGCAAACTGAAATGTCTCCTTCAACATTTTTATGGCAAAGGCATGCCAACCACACTTGGCACAAATCCGTGTCTCGACAAGCCTTTTGTGGAGGGTGCAAATTGCACCAACACCTCTATGGAATTGGCTCTGCAGTTCCATTACCCACTGGGACACACTGACACACCTTGTGTCCATCACAGAGAAGAAGTTCACTTGCTTAATCACAGGTCTGGATCCACTAATGCAGGTCTATTCTTGATTCTGGCACAAGCCCCTCATGGCTGCTGTGTTCATTTTGGCTGCACATCAGTTGCTCCAGACCCTCATCATCTTCCAAGCCCATTTACAGATCTGCTCAAGCTGCTGCATGTCTCCCATATTTTCACATCCCAGAATTGAACACACAACTCCAGTCTACATCAGCCAGGGCAGAGGGGCAGAATCCCCCCATCAGCTTCTGCCCATGCCATGGACCTCAGCTAAGGACACGGGGAGTTTTGGGTCAGCTCATTCACATGGTGGAGTGTGTCCAGTTCTTCATCCACCAACACCCCAAGGCTTTCGCCTCTGGGCTGCGGTTGATCCACTCATCATCCAGTCCACAGCCATGTTTGGCATTGCTCCAAACCACAGGCAGGACCTTGCACTTGGCCTTCTTCAGTTTCATGAAAGCAACAATATCCCACATTCCCAACCAGTTCCAGCCCCTCTGAATGCCATCCCTTCCCTCCAGACAACCAACCCCACTACTCAGCTTGGAGTGGTCCCTGCTTTTGCTGATCATCCCATTAAATCCCAGAACCCTGATTTCTGACAATGATGCAAATTTATAACAATCCCAACGTGTGTCCCTGTTGGTCTCCACTCATCCCCATTCTCCACACAGGGACGTGGAGCCATTGACCAAAACTCTTTGAGTGAGTCCATCCTGCCCATTCCTTATCCACCAAATAGTCCAACCAACATCCACATCTCTCCAGCTTAGAGACAGGGATGTTGTCTGGGCAGGGGCAAAGGGCTTGCACAAGTCCAGGTGCAGGATACTGGCACCTCTTCCCTCATCCACCCATGTTGGGATGAATACCAACTCATCAAATCTGCTGCCATGGTCAGTTGGGCATAGTTTTAAGAGCGGGATATGGAATTGCAGAGATGAGGGAAGAAAAGTGTTCCCAAACTTGTGATGCAGAGCTGTGGGAAGAAAATCACTCCCAACTTTCTGATTCTCCAGGCTGTGCCAGGCAAGAGCATGTAGCGTGAAAAATGCCCCAGTGTCACGGGCAATGGCTGTCCCAAACCTTCAGCCACAGAGCATCCTTCAGGCCGTGCTCTGGATATCCTTCACCTTCATAAGAGGCTTGTCTTCCTTGTTCCTTGTTCCCACTAACCCAGAGATTATCAGAGCTCTCCAATATCATCAGAGGCAGGGGCAGAATCTGCTGCCACTGGACTGGAATAATCCCAAACACGCAGGACAAAGGCTGGGTGATGAGGGGATTGAGCTCAAGGAGGAGCACTTGGGGTGCTGGTGGATGAAGTGTTGGACTGCCCTGCCATGTGAATGCACCAAACAGAACCCCGGCAGTGTCCTGGGCTCATCCCCAGAGTGTGGGCAGCAGGTGAGGGGGGGGGGGGGATTCTGCTCCTCTGCTCCCCATGGGAGAGACTGGAGATGTGTGTTCAGCTCTAGGAGCTGGAAACAAGGAAGACATGGACCTGCTGAGGCAGGGCTGGAGATCGCCCTGCAAGACAATGACAGGCAGGAGCAGATGGTGTCCAGAAAAACTGAATATACCACCCACCAGGGGCTTGTGCCAGAGGCACGGATCGACCTACACTGGTGTGTCCGCGTTTGTGTTCCAATAGGTGAAGGGTTCATGTGTTAACACACTGGAAGCGTAACGTGTGGCTGTGAGTAGTTGAACTGCAGAAATTATAGCTAAGTGTGATCTTGTGTACTTTTTCCCAGGTCCCAGTGGCTCCTACAAGCCTGGCTTAGTGCTGAGTGAGACTGGAAGAAGCTTGGAAGAAGAAAGAAGGAGTCATTGGAGGTATTGATGAAGAAATCTTTATTGAGGTAGAAGAGTGAAAACTCAGGAGCGGCCAGTGGAAGGGAGCTGGTCTGAGGTGGAAGTAGGGTGACCATCAGCCAAGGTCCTTTCCTTTGGCAAGGTTTGGCCAGATCATCGAGGCTTTCCTGCCCTTCACTGGGAGCAGCCCAGCAGAGGTGCCTGAGGGTCTCTGGCTTGGGAGAAGGGGTTTGGCCAGAGGGGAGCTGGAGAGAGCCAAAGGTTCCATGCAGAGCAGGGAGAAGCAGAAGAGCAGGAGGCAGATGGGCCATGTTTGCAGGCAGCCAGGGCTGGCCCCGTGGCTGATGCCTGGCTTGGTGGCCTGAGAGCAGGAGCTGGAAATGCTGAGTCCATTTGAGAGACTTGGCCCAGAGCCACATTCTCGATGCCTGAGATGAGTTCCAGGGAGTGGGCTGTTGCTGTCAGGAGTGGTGCTGAGGGCCCTTAGCAGATGGAGCCATAGCCCCTTCTGCCATAGCAGCCCAGGCCTCCCAGCCCGTAGCCAAAGCCACCAAATCCACCAGAGATGGGCTGTCCCTGGGCACTGAGCTCAGCACCCAGAGCAGCGGAGGAGGTGGATCCGACGGCGGTGCTCTGGGGGAAGGAGGTCATGATGGGTCCTGGCAGGGTGACCAGCACAGGAGAAGGCTGGATAACAACACGGGAATCCTGGCATTGCAGGGCACAGGGCTCATTGCAGCTGTTGGCCAGCGGGGTGGGTCCGCAGGGTCGGCAGATGTTGTTGCAGGCCATGGGTGTGGTGTGGAGGGTCCTGGAAGAGAGGATGTGAGGTAAGACATGAGTGTGCGGGTGCGAGGGGCAGTGAAGCAGGAGAGAGAGGGATTGTGGAGGTTGTTGTGGGGCTGTGGGGAGGTGTGAGTGCTGCTGAGGCTGGGGCTGAGCATGCTGGAAGAGAGGGGTCGGGGGTTGCAGGATGGGGAGGGTCAGGGGATTGAGGCTCACCTGGTTCTCGGCAGGAGCAGGAGCAGAAGGAGTCAGGAGAAGTGCGTGAGGGACAGAGGCTCTGGGCTGGCTTTTATGCTGGTTCTTGATGGGTGGGACAGCTTTGTCCCATGGCCTTGGGGCAATTTGAGACAGCAGCTCTTGGCTGGCCCAGCCTGAAGAGTCATGAGGTGGGGAGTGTTTTTCTTCATGCAATTCTGCAATTTCATGTCCTGCTCTTGAGGCCACATCCACCTGACGTTGGAAGCAGCTTTCTGTCAGGAGCTGGCAATTGGGAAAATTTGATTGTTCAGTGTTTGTCAAGGAGGGCTGAATAAACAACCAGAGCCCTGGAGATTTACAATGTCATCAGTGTGGTCATTTTGTGGTATTCATGTGCTGTGGTTTGTTGGTGCCTTGTGAAGACCTGGATTCTCTTCTGTGCCACTGGATCAACACTGGACTGCCACATCAGTCATTGTGTTGCACCCAGGAAAGCTGAGGAAGCTGCTGATGTTCTGGGGACATCACTGTGCAAAATCCTGGGAGATTTCAGTGCCTGGGAGTGTTTCCTTATGGATGAAAGAGAGCTCCCGGCCTAGTGTCTTGAGTGGGGCCAGGGGAGAGAATCTGGGAAATGCGAGGCTGTTCAGGCTCTATTTGTTACAGTGTTATGGTCCAATTGGATTTCCTAAATTTAAACAACAACCAAATCTGTCTTTTTACATGCATTTCTTTTCCCCTGTCAGAAATCTAAGAAATAAACAACAAATGGGGCCCATCCCTTTGTTCCCAGGCTGGTCTGTGACGTCAATTCATTTATTCCGCATTCAAGCCGTAACATTTCACAATTTATATCCTCTGAGTCTTCGTATTCTATTCCTCTTAGCAAATAACCATTAATTACTAATGGGTGGTCAACAACCTCCTCTTTCCTTCTCTACCATTATTTGTCATTTCTTTGTGGATTTCTCATATTTCACATCCTTCTCTTGAGGCCGTGTCCATCTCACCTTGGCGGCAGCCTTTAAGTGTGCCTTTTGGAGATGAAATTTGGGTGTTGTGGGTGCAGGATGAAGACGTGACCAAAGCTTTGGAGAACTGAGGTGTCATTACTGAGGCCACCATGCAGCACTGGCTTGCTGTGGTCTGTGGGTGTGTTCTGAAGGTTACCCTCGGCCGCTCTCAGGCCTGACAAGCTGGTCTGGGCTTTGCAGCTCTTCCAAGTGCCTGGTGTTGCCCCTTCCAGCCCATTCCCTCTCTCCATGCTATTTTCCCAGCCGTCAAAGCCTGACTGGAGACATTACCTTTGTCTGGAAGTTCTTCAGTGATGGAGGGATTTGATATTCAGGGTTCTTGAATCTTTACTTGGGCTGAGCGTGGAGGAGCAAGATCATTTCTCTGGGCAATGTCTGATTGTCAGAAAGAGGGTTTGGAAGTTGTCCAGGGTGTTTGCAGCTGAGTGTTGCACAATCCTCAACAACCCAGGCAAGTCCAGGTGTCCAGTGTGGTTGCCTGAGATGGAACTGAATGGCAGGGCTCAGAGAATTGAGGTCTGGACTGTCCTCAAAACAAGCAGAAGCTGAGAGAGCGGAGAGTTCTTTCAGGCAGGAGACAAGAATGCAAATGGGACATGTTCTCATTGTGCCATGGAATGATCTCGGATGACTCCCAAGCTCTCCTCAGCATTGGCTGAACCTTCTACGTGCCCTGACACGCGCCATCAACAACCACACACTGATCTCTAATTCTGGCATGTAAGAGGTGCCGCCAAGGTCAGAAGGACACTGCCCCAAGGGAAGGATGTGAAACCGCAGAACTCCAGGAAGGAGAACACTCCCCACTTCGGGACTCACCAGGCTGAGCCAGGCAAGAGCTGCTGCCTCAAAAATGCCCCAAGGCCATGGCACAAGGCTGTCCCGCCCATCCAGGACCAGCATAAAAGGCACCCCAGAGCCTCTCTCTCTCTCACACTTCTCCTGACACCTTCTTCTGCTCCTGAAGACAACCAGGTGAGCCTCAAGCCACTGAATCTCCTGATCCTGCAGCCCTGGACCCTCTCTTCCAGCAGGCTCAGCACCAGACTCAGCAGCTCTCACGCCTCCCCACAGCCCCAAAACTGCCTCCACGTTCCCTCACCCTTATTCATCACAGCCCCTCCAACCCCAATTCCCCTGCCCTGTATCACCTTTTTTCTCTTACAGGGACCCTCCACACCACAGCCATGGCCTGCAACAGCATCTGCCGACCCTGCGGACCCACCCCGCTGGCCAACAGCTGCAACGAGCCCTGTGCCCTGCAATGCCAGGATTCCCGTGTTGTTATCCAGCCTTCTCCTGTGCTGGTCACCCTGCCAGGACCCATCATGACCTCCTTCCCCCAGAGCACTGCCGTTGGATCCACCTCCTCCGCTGCCGTGGGCGCTGAGCTCAGTGCCCAGGGACAGCCCATCTCTGGTGGCTTTGGTGGCTTTGGCTACGGCCTGGCAGGCCTGGGCTGCTATGGCAGAAGAGGCTATGGCTCCATCTGCTAAGGGCCCTCAGCACCACCCCTGACACCACCAGCTCTGGCCTCTGACAACAGCTCCTGCAAGCAAAACACCTCGGCTGATGCTTGCTCTGCTTACAGCTCACTCTGGATCCCTTCCATTTCATTCTCCTGTCTCTTCATTCTTTTGCCTCAATAAAGTTTTTCTGCATCAAAGCCTCCGATGTCACCTCTTCTTTTTTCAATTTAAGACGTCCCACATCCTCACCCAGCACAGTGCCAGGGCTCAGCAGGACTTTGCTGAAAGGAAAAGGGGCACAAGACTTTTCTCTAGGAAATCTGTCAGCAATATTTAACAGAGCCATCACCACCAGTAATAAGCAAGACATGTACAGGAAGCAGAGAAGGGGGAGAACTTTCCAAAATATTTTACAGGGTAAACACCTGCTATACCTAAGGCTTTGACACATTAATACTCTTCTGCTCAAAATCTCTCTCTGCCAGCACACAAACTATCTTCCCAGCAGGACTCTCAAGCCCTCTGAATAAACACTCGTAAAATCTTCCACTTGGGCAGGAACTCTGGAGTGCAAGAGCTTCATTCCCTTCACTCCCTTGACCAGCAAGAGCAGAGTTTCCCATCACCATGGACAGTTCATGGCTGGATTTCCCAGCAGTCTCCTCTTCCCCTCTGTGACCAATCTCACATTGAAAAATCCTTGCTTTCTTTTCCCACAGAATTCCATGTTTTCCCTTGCACTCTTGCCCTCTTGCCCTCCATGTGTGCCCTGCTGAGAACAGCCAGGCTCCCTTGACTTATCCAGAGATTTGCACACACTGATGGCTGGGAGTCCCAGCTCACTCAGCCTCTCCTCTAGGAAAGATCCCGCTTTAGAATATTGCTGGCCCTGAAATGCTCTTGATTCACTAAATTGATGTCATTTGCACACTGAGGTGGCCAGGACTGCCCACAACCCCTCACATGTGACCCCACCAGTGCTGAAGACACAGCAAGGGTCATCTGTCCATGCTTAGTCAGAACAGCATTCCAGATCCTGCACACTTGAGGTCCCTGCACCCACACTGGTACAGGGACACCTCCTGCTCCATTCCTCCTCAACCACAACCACAACCACAACCACAGAGGCTTTTTTGGAGAAGAAAACCATTGTTCTAACTGAGGCTCAGACATTTTATCCCATCCGAGATGACTCACCCCAACAAACAGCCCTTGGCAGATGCCCTTGCTGTGCTCCAGGAGATGCCCAGGACCACTCCAGTTTTCCAGAGTGTTGCCCAAAAGGCTGCAACTCCTGGGCCGTGCTGCTGTCTGGACTTCAGGATAGGCCTCGTGATCCAGTTCTTCTGATGCTTTTTAGAGCACTGACACCACCTGGACTTGCCTGGTTGTCGAGGATCCTGCAATGCTCTTCTCCAACAACCCCAGGCAACCTCCAAATCCTCTTTCCAACAATCACAAGTGGCCTCACTGCTTTGTACAAAGTCCCCGCAAAGACCCCAAAGGCCCTGGATACCAAAACCTTAAAGGCAAGAGGGGCACCAAGACACCCAAAGGGCACAATCAACAACAAATTTCACATCTAGTGTCAGGCTTAGCCAGGTGGGATCAATTTGGGGAGGGATAAAATGAGGGGGAAGGGGCAACACCTCCGGCACAGCTGCAAATCCCAGAGCAGCCTGAGAGGGCTGGCAGGGAATGGGGCTCCTCTTCACAACACACCCACAAACCACAGCACACCCGTGCCACAGGGTGACCTTGCCAATGACAACCACACCTCCCCAAAGTTTTGGTTGTTTGTTCAGCCCTTCCGGACACTCACCTGGAGAGCAAACCCTCCCAAATGCCACCAACACTCACATACCAATAACTCACGCTTAAAAGCTGCCCTCAAGTTTAGATGGACAAGGGCCTCAAAAAAGGACATAGAATCATGGAATTCCACAAAGGCACACCCACATCATGACAGAGAGGGAAAGTGGAGCATGCTGACCATCAGGCAGCAATTACTAGGTTTTGCTTATAGGGACACAATATTGTGATTTACAGGATATAAATCATTATGAAACCTGTTGGTCTGAATGTGCAATGCGGGACTTGACGACACAGAGCAGGCTGGGAACAAAGGGTTGGGACCCGTTTGTTGTTTCTTATTGGATTTCTGAATGAGATCAAGGAATACACTTGACATGTAGCAGTGTGTTGAAATTAGAATTTGAGTAATCCAAGTGGACCATAATAATGGAACCGGTTCAGTCTGAACAGCCTCTCATTTACCAACTCTTGTGAGCCCATTCATGACCCAAGACCAAGAGCTCTCTGTCATTCATCAAGAACAGCTCCGAGGCACTGGGATCTTGCCAAGCTGTTCCAGAATGACTTCCCCAGGACATCAGCAGCTTCCTCAGCATTCCTGGGTGCAACACAATGACTGAAGGAAATGCAGCAGCACAAAACAGAGTCCCAGTCTTCATAAGGCACCCACAAACCACAGCAGCCAAGGACCACAAAGTGACATCATGGATGACATAGCAAATCTGCAGGGCTCTGGTTGTTTATTCATTCCTCCCTGACACACATCTGACACTGAAATCCTGCCAAACAGCAACCCATGAAAAATGCCGCCAAGATTGGATGGACACAGATTCAGAAGAAGAATATTGAATTGCAGAACATCAGAAAAAAAAGCACTCCCCACCTCATGACCTCACGCCAGGTGTGGTGAGGCAAGAGCTGCGCCCTCCAAAATGCCCCAAGGCCATGGGACAAGGTTGTCCCACCCCTTCAGAACCAGCATAAAAGCCAGCCCAGAGCCTCTCTCCTTCACACACTTCTCCTGACACCTTCTTCCTCCTGAAGACAACCAGGTGAGACTCATACCCCTGAACCTCCTGCTCCTGCAGCCCTGACCCCTCTCTTCCAGCACTCTCATCTCCAGCCTCAGCAGCCCTCACGCCTCCCCTCAAATCCACAACAACCTCCACACTCCCTAATCCTAACCCTTGCTCTCCTGCATAACTGCCTTCCACACCCCCACCCTTCTGCCCTGCCTCACACCCCTCTCTCTTTCAGCCACCCTCCACACCACAGCCATGGCCTGCAACAGCCTCTGCCGACCCTGCGGACCCACCCCGCTGGCCAACAGCTGCAACGAGCCCTGTGCCCTGCAATGCCAGGATTCCCGTGTTGTTATCCAGCCTTCTCCTGTGCTGGTCACCCTGCCAGGACCCATCATGACCTCCTTCCCCCAGAGCACCGCCGTCGGATCCACCTCCTCCGCTGCCGTGGGTGCTGAGCTCAGTGCCCAGGGACAGCCCATCTCTGGTGGATTTGGTGGCTTTGGCTATGGCCTGGCAGGCCTGGGCTGCTATGGCAGAAGGGGCTATGGCTCCATCTGCTAAGGCCCTCAGCACCACCCCTCACACCACCAGCTCTGGCCTCTGCCAACAGCTCCTGCAAGCAAAGCACCTCGGCTGATGCTTGCCCTGCTTGCAGCTCACTTGGGATCCCTTCCATTTCCTTCTCCTGTCTCTTCATTCTTTTGCCTCAATAAAGTTTTTCTGCATCAAAGCCTCAGATGTCTCCTCTTCCTTTTTCAATTCCAGATGTCCCACATCCTTACCCCGCACACTGCCAGTGCTCAGCAGGACTTTGCTGAATGGAAAAGAGGCACAAGACTTTTCCCTAGGAAATCTGTCAGCAATATTTAACACAGCCATCACCACCAGTAACAAACAAGTCATGTACAGGAAGCAGAGAAGGGGGAGATCTTTCAAAATATTTTACAAGCCAAACACCTGCTATACCAAAGACTTTGATACATTAATGCTCTTCTGCTCAAAATCCCTCTCTGCCAGAACACAAACTCTCTTCCCAGCAGGACTCTCAAGCTCTCTGAATAAACACTCATAAAATCTTCCACTTGGACTTGAGCTCTGGAGTGCAAGAGCTTCATTCCCTTCAGCTAAAGCAGAACCAGCAAGAGCAGAGTTTCCCATCACCATGGACAGTTCATGGTTTGATTTCCCAGCAGTCTCCTCTTCCCCTCTGTGATCAACGTCACACTGAAAAATTCTTGCTTGCTTTTCCCACAGAACTCCACATTTCCCTTGCACTCTTGCCCTCTTGCCCTCCATGTGTGCCTTGCTGAGAACAGCCAGGCTCCCTCGACTTCTCTGCCGTCAGAGATTTGCACACACGGATGGCTGGAAGTCCCAGCTCGCTCAGCCTCTCCTCTAGGAAAGATCCTGCTTTAGAATGTTGCTGGCCATGAAATGCTCTGGATTCACCAAATCGACTTCATTATCACACTGGGGTAGCCAGGACTGCGCACAACCCCTCACATGTGACCCCACCAGTGCTGAACAGACAGCAAGAGTCACCTCTCCCCACTTGGTCAGAACAGCATTCCAGATGCTGCACACTTGAGGTCCCTGCTCCCAAACTGGTACAGGGACACCTCCTGCTCCATTTCTCTTCAACCACAAGTACAAAGGCTTTTTTGGAGAAGAAAACCATTGTTCCAACAGAGACTCAGACATTTTATCCCATCCGAGATGACTCCCCCTAACAAACAGCCTTTGGCAGACATCCTTGCTGAGCACCAGCACATGTCCAGGACCACTCCGGTTTTCAGTGTTGGTGAAATAGATCCAACTCTTGGGCCTTGCTGCCATCTGGACTTTAGGTCCAGTTCCTCAGACCCTTCTTAGACCACTGACACCACCCGAACTTGCCTGGTTGTCGAGGATCAGGCAATGCTCTCCTCCAACAACCCTGGGCAACCTCCAAATTCTCTTACCAACAATCACAAGTGGTGTCACCCATTTGCACTCAACCCCAGCAAAGACCACAAAGGCCCAGGTTACCAAAACCTTAAAGGCAAGAGGGGCACCAAGACACCCACAGAGCACAGTCAGCAGCAAAGGTCACATCTAATGTCAGGCTTAGCCAGGTGGGATCAATTTGGGGAGGGACAAAATGTGGGGGAAGGGGCAACACCTCCAGCACAGCTGCAAATCCCAGAGCAGCCTGAGAGGGCTGGAAGGAATGGGGCTCCTCTTCACAACACACCCACAAACCACAGCACACCCGTGCCACAGGGTGACCTTGCCAATGACAACCACACCTCCCAGAAGTTTTGGTTGTTTGTTCAGCCCTCCCTGACACTCACCTGGGGAGCAAACCCTCCCAAATACCACCAACCCTCACATACCAATAATTCACACTTAAAAGCAGCCCTCAAGGTTAGATGGACAGGGCCTCAAAGAAGGACATAGAATCATGGAATTCCGTAAAGGCACATCCACATCATGACAGAGAGGGAAAGCGGAGCACGCTGACCATCAGGTAGCAATTACTGGGTTTTGTTTACAGGAACACAATATTGTGATTTACAGGTTATAAATCATTATGAAACCTGTTGGTCTCAATGTAGAATAAGAGAATTGATGCCACAGAGCAGCCTGGGAACAAAGAGATCTGACCCGTTTGTTGTTTCTTTTTGGATTTCTGAATGAGATCAAGGAATACACTTTATATGTAGCAGAGTGTTGAAATTAAAAATTGAGGAATCCAAGCGGAGCATAAAAATGGAACAGGTTCAGCCTGAACAGCCTCTCATTTACCAACTCTTGTGAGCCCATTCAAGACACAAGGCCAAGAGCTCTCTGTCATCCATCAAGAACAGCTGCCAGGCACTGGGATCTTGCCAAGCTGTTCCCCAGTGTCCTCCCCAGGACATCAGCAGCTTCCTCAGCATTCCTGGGTGCAACACAATGACTGAAGCACATGCAGCAGCACAAAACAGAGTCCCAGTCTTCACAAGGCACCCACAAACCACAGCAGCCAAGGACCACAACGTGACATCATGGATGACACTGCTAATCTGCAGGGCTCTGGTTGTTTATTCATTCCTCCCTGACACACATCTGACACTGAAATCCTGCCAAACAGCAACCCATGAAAAATGCCACCAAGATTGGATGGACACAGATTCAGAAGAAGAATATTGAATTGCAGAACAGCAGAAAAAAAAGCACTCCCCACCTCATGACCTCATGCCAGGTGTGGTGAGGCAAGAGCTGCTCCCTCCAAAATGCCCCAAGGCCATGGGACAAAGAAGGCCCCGCCCCTCCAGGACCAGCATAAAAGCCAGTTCAGAGCCTCTCTCCTTCACACACTTCTCCTGACACCTTCTTCCTCCTGAAGACAACCAGGTGAGTCTCGCATCCCTGACCCTCCTGCTCCTGCACCCCTGGCCCCTCTCTTCCAGCACTCTCAGCCCCAGCCTTAGCAGCCCTCACGCCTCCCCACAGCTCCACAACAACCTCCACACTCCCTAATCCTAACCCTTCCTCTCCTGCATCACTTCCTCCCACACCCCCATGCCTCTGCCCTGCCTTACACCCCTCGCTCTTCCAGGCACCCTCCACACCACACCCATGGCCTGCAACAGCATCTGCCGACCCTGCGGACCCACCCCGCTGGCCAACAGCTGCAACGAGCCCTGTGCCCTGCAATGCCAGGATTCCCGTGTTGTTATCCAGCCTTCTCCTGTGCTGGTCACCCTGCCAGGACCCATCATGACCTCCTTCCCCCAGAGCACCGCCGTCGGATCCACCTCCTCCGCTGCCGTGGGCGCTGAGCTCAGTGCCCAGGGACAGCCCATCTCTGGTGGATTTGGTGGCTTTGGCTACGGGCTGGGAGGCCTGGGCTGCTATGGCAGAAGGGGCTATGGCTCCATCTGCTAAGGGCCCTCAGCACCACTCCTGACACCAACCACCCACTCCCTGGAACACATCTCAGGCATTGAGAATGTGGCTCTGGGCCAAGTCTCTCAAATGGACTCAGTGCTTCCAGCTCCTGCTCTCAGGCCACAAAGCCAGGCATCAGCCATGGGGCCCGCCCTGGCTGCCTGCAAACATGGCCCATCTGCCTCCTGCTCTTCTCCCGCTCCCTGCTCTGCATGGACCCTTTAGCTCGGTCCGAACCCCTCTGGGTAAACCCGTTCTCCCAAGCCAGACATCATCAGGCACCACTGGAGTGCTGCTGTCCCTGCAGGGCAGGAAGGCCTTTCTGCTCTGCCCAAACCACTGCAACCAAGGGGCCTCGGCTGATGGTCACCCTACTTGTCTCTCAGACCAGCTTCCTTCTACTGGCTGCTCATGAACTCTCATTCTTCTTTTGCCTCAATAAAATACTCTTGCCTTGCAAACTGAAATGTCTCCTCCAACTTCTTTCTGGCAAAGGCATGCCAACCACACTCAGCACAAATCTGTGTCTCCAGAAGCCATTTGTGGAGGGTGCAAATTGCAGCAACACCTCTCTTGGAATTGGCTCTGCAGTTCCACTACCCACTGGGACACACTGACACACCTTGTGTCCATCACAGAGAAGAACTTCACTTGCTTAATCACAGGTCTGGATCCTCTAATGCAGGTCTATTCTTGATTCTGGCACAAGCCCCTCATGGCTGCTGTGTTCATTTTGGCTGCACATCAGTTGCTCCAGACCCTCATCATCTTCCAAGCCCATTTACAGATCTGCTCAAGCTGCTTCATGTCTCCCATATTTTCACATCCCAGAATTGAACACACAACTCCAGTCTACCCCAGCCAGGGCAGAGGGGCAGAATCCCCCCATCACCTTCTGCCCATGCCGTGGACCTGAGCCAAGGACATGGGGAGTTTCTGGTCAGGTCATTCACATGGCGGGGTGTGTCCAGTGCTTCACCCACTAACACCCCAAGGCTTTCGCCTCTGGGCTGCTGTTGATCCACTCATCATCCAGTCCACAGCCATGTTTGGCATTGCTCCAAACCACATGCAGGACCTTGCACTTGGCCTTCTTCAGCTTCAGGAAACTGACAATATCCCTCTGCACAAATCTGTTCCAGTCCCTCTCAATGCCATTCCTTCCCTCCAGACAACCAACCCCACTACTCAGCTTGGAGTTGTCCCTGCTTTTGCTGATCATCCCTTTAAATCCCAGTACCCTGTTTTCTGACAATGATGCAAAATTATAACAATCCCAACACGAGTCTCTGCGGGTCTTCACTCATCCCCATTCTCCACAGAGGGATGTGGAGCCGTTGACCACAACTCTTTGAGTGAGACCATCCTGCCCATTCCTTATCCACCAAATGGTCCAACCAACACCCACATCTCTCCACTTTAGAGACAGGGATGTTGTCTGGCATGGGAGCAAAGGACTTGCACAAGTCCAGGTGCAGGATACTGGCACCTCTTCCCTCATCCACCCATGTTGGGATGAATGCCAACTCATCAAAGCTGCTGCCAAGGTCAGATGGGCATAGTTTTGAGAGCGGGATATGGAATTGCAGTGATGAGGGAAGCAAAGTTTTCCCAAAGTTGAGATGCAGAGCTGTGGGAAGAAAATCACTCCCAACTTTCTGATTCTCCAGGCTGTGCCAGGCAAGAGCATGTAGCGTGAAAAATGCCCCAGTGTCGCGGGCAATGGCTGTCCCAAACCTTCAGCCACAGAGCATCCTTCAGGCCGTGCTCTGGATATCCTTCACCTTCACAAGAGGCTTGTCTTCCTTGTTCCTTGTTGCCAGTAACCCAGAGAGATTATCAGAGCTCTCCAATATCATCAGAGGCAGGGGCAGATTGTGCTGCCGCTGGACTGGAGCAATCCCAAACACGCAGGACAAAGGCTGGGTGATGAGGGGATTGAGCTAAAGGAGGAGCACTTGGGGTGCTGCTGGATGAAGTGTTGGACTGGCCAGCCATGTGAATGCACCAAACAGAACCCCGGCAGTGTCCTGGGCTCATCCCCAGAGTGTGGGCAGCAGGTGAGGGGGGGATCCTGCTCCTGTGCTCCCCATGGGAGAGACTGGAGATGTGTGTTCAGCTCTGGGAGCTGGAAACAAGGAGCACATTGACCTGCTCAGACAGAGCTGGAGATCGCACTGGAAGACAATGATGGGAAAGAGCAGCTGGCATCCAGAAAAATGGCACACACCACCCATGAGGGGCTTGTGCCAGGGACAGGGATTGACCTGTACTGGTGTGTCTAGGTTTGTGTTCCAATAGGTGAAGGGTTTGTGTGTTAATGCACTGAAAATGCAAAGTGTGGCTGTGAGTAGTGGAACTGCAGAAGTAATAGCTCAGAGAGATCTTGGTGCACTTTTTCACCCACCCCAGTGGCCCCTACAAGCTTGGCTTAGTGCTGAGTGAGACTGGAAGAAGCTTGGGAGAAGAAAGAAGGAGTCATTGGAGGTAGTGATGCAAGAAATCTTTATTGAGGTAGAAGAGTGAAAATTCAGGAGCAGCCAGTGGAAGGGAGCTGGTCTGAGGTGGAAGTAGGGCCAGCATCAGCCAAGGTCCTTTCCTTTGGCAAGGTTTGGCCAGAGCATCAAGGCCTTCCTGCCTTTCTCTGGGAGCAGCCCAGCAGAGGTGCCCGAGGGTCTCTGGCTTGGGAGAAAGGGTTTGTCCAGAGGGAGCTGGAGAGAGCCAAAGGGTGCATGCAGAGCAGGGAGTGGAAGAAGAGCAAGAGGCAGCTGGGCCATGTTTGCAGGCAACCCGGGCTGGCCCCATGGCTACTGCCATACTTGGTGCCCTGAGATCTGGACCTGGAAGTGCTGGGTCCATTTGAGAATCTTTTCCCAGAGATGTGTCCTCAAAGCCTGAGATGAGTTCCAGGGAGTGGGTGTCTGGTGTCAGGGGTGGTGCTGAGGGCCCTTAGCAGATGGAGCCATAGCCTCTTCTGCCATAGCAGCCCAGGCCTCCCAGCCCATAGCCAAAGCCACCAAATCCACCAGAGATGGGCTGTCCCTGGGCACTGAGCTCAGCGCCCACGGCAGCGGAGGAGGTGGATCCGACGGCGGTGCTCTGGGGGAAGGAGGTCATGATGGGTCCTGGCAGGGTGACCAGCACAGGAGAAGGCTGGATAACAACACGGGAATCCTGGCATTGCAGGGCACAGGGCTCGTTGCAGCTGTTGGCCAGCGGGGTGGGTCCGCAGGGTCGGCAGATGTTGTTGCAGGCCATGGGTGTGGTGTGGAGGGTCCTGGAAGAAAGGGGATGAGGTAAGACATGAGTGTGCGGGGGCAAGGGGCAGTGATACAGGAGAGAGAGGGATTGTGGAGGTTGTTGTTGGGCTGTGGGGAGGCATGAGGGCTGCTGAGGCTGGGGCTGGACGTGCTGGAAGAGAGGGGCCAGGAGTGTAGGGGCAGGAGGTTCAGGGGATTGAGACTCACCTGGTTCTTGCAAGGAGCAGGAGCAGAAGGAGTCAGGAGAAGTGTGTGAGGGAGAGAGGCTCTGGGCCGGCTTTTATGCTGGTTCTGGATGGGTGGGACAGCCTTGTCCCATGGCCTTGGGGCAGTTTGAGGCAGCAGGTATTGGCTGACCCAGCCTGGTGAGTCATCAGGTGGGGAGTGCTTTTCCTCATGTAATTCTGCAATTTCACGTCCTGCTCTTGGGGCCATGTCCACCTGACCTTGGAGGCAACTTTCTGCCAGGTGTTGGTATTTGGGAGGATTTGATTGTTCAGTGTTTGTCACGGAGGGCTGAATAAACAACCAGAGCACTGGAGATTTGCAATGTCATCACTGAGGTCATTTTGTGGTACTCATGTGCTGGGGTTTGTTGTTCCTTGTGAAGACCTGGATTCTCTTCTGTGCCACTGGATGTCCATCCGTTATTGTGTTACACCCAGGAATGCTGAGTGAGCTGCTGATGTCCTGGGCAGCTCATGTGGAAAATCTTGGAAGATTCGAGTACCTGGGAGTGTTTCCTGATGGATGAAAGAGATCTCCTGGCTTTGTGTCTTGAGTGGGGCCAGGGGAGAGGATCTGGGAAATGGGAGGCTGTTCAGGCTCTATTTGTTACAGTGTTATGATCCATTTGGATTTCCTAAATTTGAAGGAGAACCTAATCTGTCATTTAAAATGTATTCCTTGACCTCTGTCAGAATTCGAAGAAATAAACAACAAATGGGGCCCATCCCTTTGTTCCCAGGCTGGTCTGTGACGTCAGTTCATTTATTCCGCATTCAACCCATAAAGTTTCACAATCTATATCCTCTGAGTCTTAGTGTTTTTTTCCTCTTAGCAAATAACCATTCATTACTAATGGGTGATCAACAACCTCCTCTTTCCTTCTCTGCCATTACTTGGGCATTTCTCTGTGGATTTCTCATATTCCACGTCCTTCTCTTGAGGCCGTGTCCATCTCACCTTGGCGGCAGCCTTTAAGTGTGCCTTTTAGAGATGAAATTTGGGTGTTGTGGGTGCAGGATGAAGACGTGACCAAAGATTTGGAGAACTGAGGTGTCATTACCGAGGCCATCAAGCAGCACTGCCTTGCTCTGGCCTGTGAGTGTGTTCTGAAGGTTACCCTCGGCCGCTCTCAGCCCTGACAAGCTGGTCTGGGCTTTGCAGCTCTTCCAAGTGGCTGGTGTTGCCCCTTCCAGCCCATTCTCTCTCTCCATGCTTTTCCCCAGCCGTCAAAGCCTGACTGGAGACATTACCTTTGTCTGGAAGTTCTTCAGTGATGTTGGGATTTGATATTCATGGTTTTTGGATCTTTACTTGGGCTGAGTGTTGAGGAGCAAGATCACTTCTCTGGGCAATGTCTGATTGTCAGAAAAAGAGTTTGGAAGTTGTCCAGGGCTTCTGGAGGAGAGTATTGCACAATCCTCAACAACCCAGGCAAGTCCAGATGTCCAGAGTGGTGGCCTGAGATGGAACTGAATGTCAGGGCTCAGAGTTGAGGTCTGGACTGTCGTCAAAACAAGCAGAAGCTGAGAGAGAGGAGAGTTCTTTCAGGCAGGAGACAAGATTGCAAAGGGGACATGTTCTCATTGGGCCATGGAATGACCTCGGATGACTCCCGAGCTCTCCTCTGCTTTGGCTGAATCTTCTACGTGCCCTGACACGTGCCATCAACAACCACACACTGGTCTCTAATTCTGGCAGGTAAGAGGTGCCGCCAAGGTCAGAGGGACACTGCCCCAAGGGAAGGAGATGAAACTGCAGAACTCCAGGAAGGAGAAAACTCCCCACTTCAGGACTCACCACCTGAGCCAGGCAAGAGCTGCTGCCTCAAAAATGCCCCAAGGCCATGGCACAAGGCTGTCCCGCCCCTGCAGGAGCAGCATAAAAAGCACCCCAGAGCCTCTCTCCCTCACACACTTCTCTTCACTCCTTCATCTGCTCCTGAAGACAACCAGGTGAGCCTCAAGCCCCTGAAACTCCTGATACTGCAGCCCTGGACCCTCTCTTCCAGCACGCTCAGCACCAGACTCAGCAGCTCTCACGCCTCCCCACAGCCCCAAAACTGCCTCCACGTTCCCTCACCCTTATTCATCACAGCCCCTCCAACCCCAATTCCCCTGCCCTGTATCACCTTTTTTCTCTTCCAGGCACCCTCCACACCACCCCCATGGCCTGCAACAGCATCTGCCGTCCCTGCGGACCCACCCCGCTGGCCAACAGCTGCAACGAGCCCTGTGCCCTGCAATGCCAGGATTCCCGTGTTGTTATCCAGCCTTCTCCTGTGCTGGTCACCCTGCCAGGACCCATCATGACCTCCTTCCCCCAGAGCACCGCCGTCGGATCCACCTCCTCCGCTGCCGTGGGCGCTGAGCTCAGTGCCCAGGGACAGCCCATCTCTGGTGGCTTTGGTGGCTTTGGCCTTGGCTACGGCCTGGCAGGCCTGGGCTGCTATGGCAGAAGGGGCTATGGCTCCATCTGCTAAGGGCCCTCAGCACCACCCCTGACACCACCAGCTCTGGCCTCTGCCAACAGCTCCTGCAAGCAAAGCACCTCAGCTGATGCTTGCTCTGCTTGCAGCTCACTTGGGATCCCTTCCATTTCATTCTCCTGTCTCTTCATTCTTTTGCCTCAATAAAGTTTTTCTGCATCAAAGCCTCAGATGCCTCCTCTTCCTTTTTCAATTCCAGACGTCCCACATCCTCACCCAGCACAGTGCCAGGGCTCAGCAGGACTTTGGTGAAAGGAAAAGGGGCACAAGACTTTTCTCTAGGAAATCTGTCAGCAATATTTAACAGAGCCATCACCACCAGTAATAAACAAGACATGTACAGGAAGCAGAGAAGGGGGAGAACCTTCCCAAATATTTTACAAGCCAAACACCTTCTATAACAAAGGCTTTGACACATTATTGCTCTTCTTCTCAAAATCTCTCTCTGCCAGCACACAGACTCACTTCCCAGCAGGACTCTCAAGCCCTCTGAATAAACACTCAAAATCTTCCACTTGGGCAGGAACTCTGGCGTTCAAGTGCTTTATTCCATTCAGCTCAAGCAGGACCAGCAAGAGCAGCGTTTCCCATCACCATGGACAGTTCATGGTTTGATTTCCCAGCAGTCTCCTCTTCTCCTCTCTGACCAACCTCACACTGAAAAATTCTTGCTTTCTTTTCCCACAGAATTCCATGTTTTCTCTTGCACTCTTGCCCTCTTGCCCTCCATGTGTGCCTTGCTGAGAACAGCCAGGCTCCCTTGACTTATCCAGAGATTTGCACACACTGATGGCTGGGAGTCCCAGCTCTCTCAGCCTCTCCTCTAGGAAAGATCCTGCTTTAGAATATTGCTGGCCCTGAAATGCTGTTTATTCACTAAATCAACTTCATTTTCACACTGGGGTGGCCAGGACTGCTCACAACCCCTCACATGTGACCCCACCAGTGCTGAAGACACAGCAAGAGTCACATCTCCCCACTTGGTCAGAACAGCATTCCAGATCCTGCACACTTGAGGTTCCTGCTCCCACACTGGTACAGGGACACCTCCTGCTCCATTTCTCTTCAACCACAACCACAACCAAAACCACAAAGGCTTTTTTGGAGAAGGAAACCATTGTTCCAACAGAGGCTCAGACATTTTACCCCATCCGGGATGACTCCCCCACCCAACAAACAGCCCTTGGCAGATGCCCTTGCTGTGCTCCAGCAGATGTCCAGGACCACTCCGATTTTCCAGAGTGTTGCCCAAGAGGATCCAACTCCTGTGTCTCGCTGCCGTCTGGACTTCAGGATAGGCCTCGGGGTCCAGTTCTTCAGATCCTTCTTAGACCACTGACATCATCCAGACTTGCCTGGTTGTCGAAGATCTTGCAATGCTCTTCTCCAACAACCCTGGACAACCTCCAAATTCTCTTTGCAACAATCACAAGTGGCCTCACTCCTTTGTACAAAGTCCCCGCAAAGACCCCAATGGCCCAGGTTACCAAAACCTTAAAGGCAAGAGGGGCACCAACACACCCACAGAGCACAGTCAACAGCAAGGGTCAGGTTTAGAGTCAGGCTTAGCCAGGTGGGATCAGTTTGGGGAGGGATGAAATGAGGGGGAAGGGGCAACACCTCCAGCTCAGCTGCAAATCCCAGAGCAGCCTGAGAGGGCTGACAGGGAATGGGTCTCCTCTTCACAACACACCCACAAACCACAGCAGACCCATAGCGCAGGGTGACCATGCCAATGACAACCACACCTCCCAGAAGTTTTGGTTGTTTGTTCAGTCCTCCCTGACACTCACCTGGAGAGCAAATAACTCCCAAATGCCACCAACCCTCACATACCAATAACTCACACTTAAAAGCAGCCCTCAAGGTAAGAAGGGCAGGGCCTCAAAGAAGGACATGGAATTGTGGAATTCCAAAATGGCACACCCACATCATGACAGAGAGGGAAAGCGGAGCACACTGAACATCAGACAGCAATTACTGGGTTTTGCTTACAGGAACACAATATTGTGATTTACAGGACATAAATCATTATGAAACCTGTTGGTCTGAATATGGAATAAAGGAACTGATGCCACAGAGCAGGCTGGGAACAAAGGGATCGGAACTGTTTGTTGTTTGTTATTGGATTTCTGAATGAGGTCAAGGAAAACACTTGACATGTAGCAGTCTGCTGAAATTAGAATTTGAGGAATCCAATAGGACCATAAAAATAGAACAGCTTCAGCCTGAACAGACTCTCGTTTATCATCTCTTGTGAGCCCATTCAAGACACAAGACCAAGAGCTCTCTGTCATTCATCAAGAACAGGTCCGAGGCACTGGGATCTTGCCAAGCTGTTCCCCAGTGTCCTCCCCAGGACATCAGCAGCTTCCTCAGCATTCCTGGGTGCAACACAATGCCTGAAGGACATGCAGCAGCACAAAAAACAGAGTCCCAGTCTTCACAAGGCACCCACAAACCACAGCAGCCGAGGGCCACAACGTGACATCATTGATGACATAGCAAATCTGCAGGGCTCTGGTTGTTTATTCATTCCTCCCTGACACACATCTGACACTGAAATCCTGCCAAACAGCAACCCATGAAAAATGCTGCCAAGATTGGATGGACACAGACTCAAAAGCAGAATATGGAATTTCAGAACATCCGAATGGAAAACATTCCTCACCTCATGACCTCATGCCAGGTGTGTTGAGGCAAGAGCTGCGCCCTCCAAAATGCCCCAAGGCCATGGGACAAGGCTGTCCCGCCCCTCGAGAACTAGCATAAAATGCCGGCCCTGAGCCTCTCTCCCTCACACACTCCTCCTCACGCCTTCTTCCTCCTGAAGACAACCAGGTGAGCCTCAAGCCCCTGAACCTCCTGATCCTGCAGCCCTGGCCGCTCTCTTCCAGCACGCTCAGCCCCAGCCTTAGAAGCCCTCAGCCCCAAAATAGCCTCCACACTCCCTCACCCTCCTGCATCTCTACCCCTTGCACCCACACACCCCTGCCCTGCCTCACCCCCCTCTCTCTTCCAGGACCCTCCACACCACACCCATGGCCTGCAACAACATCTGCCGACCCTGCGGACCCACCCCGCTGGCCAACAGCTGCAACCAGCCCTGTGCCCTGCAATGCCAGGATTCCCGTGTCATCATCGACCCTGCCCCTGTGCTGGTCACCCTGCCAGGACCCATCATGACCTCCTTCCCCCAGAACACCGCCGTCGGATCCACCTCCTCCGCTGCTCTGGGCGCTGAGCTCAGTGCCCAGGGACAGCCCATCTCTGGTGGATTTGGTGGCTTTGGCTATGGTCTGGGAGGCCTGGGCTGCTATGGCAGAAGAGGCTATGGCTCCATCTGCTAAGGGCCCTCAGTACCACTCCTGACACCAACAGCCCACTCCCTGGAACTCATCTCATGCACTGAGGATTTCCTTCTGTGCCAAGGCTCTCTAATGATCTCAGTGATTCCAATTCCAATGATGCCTTAAGGCGTCATCAGTTCTCAGGGCACCAAGCAAGGCAGTAGCCATGGTACCAGGCCAGGCTGCCTGCAAACATGACCCATGTGCCTCCTGCTCTTCTTCCACTCCCTCCTCTTCAGCCATGTCCAGTTCCCTCTGCTCAAACCCCTTCTCCCAAGCCAGAGTGAATTGGGCTCCTCCAGTGTGCTGTTCCCAGTGAAGAGCAGGAACGCCTTGATGCTCTGGCCAAACCTCCAAGAAAAGCTGCTCTGCTGATGGTCATCCTGGTCACCACCCACACCAGCTCCCTTCTACTGGCTGCTGCTGAGTTTTCATTCTTTGTCCTCAATAAAGTTTTCTTGCATTACAACCTCACATGGCTTTTTCTTTTTTCTCCCAAAACTTTTCCAGTCTCACTCAGTGCTAAGGCAAGTTTGTGCAGGCAGTAGATGTGGATGAAAAAGTGCACCAAGGCCTGTCTTAGGAAATTTTGCTCCAGTTCCCCTGCCCTTGGCACACTTTGGTCTTCCATTGCACTACACAAACCCCTCACTTGCTTGAGATCAGGCCTGGATACTCTTTTGCAGGTCTTTGCCTGCCTTTAATGCAAACCTCTCGTGGTCTCTGTGTTCAGTTTTTGTTCCAGCACCTCATCTCCGAGGCTCATCTACAGGTCTGCTTGAGCAGGTCCTTGTCTTCCTTGTCATGGATGGTCCTACCTGGTGAGTCATGAGCTGGGGATTCCTTGCCTTTCCCCACATCCACAGTATCTTGTCCTTGTCTTGGGGTTGTGTCCATCCCACATTGGTGGCTTCTTTTAGTGCAAGCTTTAGAAAACATACTCTGGTATTAATGGCTCATGTCAGGGTGGGCTCGAGATGTGACCAAAGCTTTGGCGAGGCGGGGTGTAATCGTTGAGGTGACCCCATGGTACTTCTGTGCTGTGGCTTGTGGCTCTGTGAGGAGGAGTTGCCCCCACTCTCTGGCAGCCCTGTCAGGCTGGTCTGCATTTTGCAGCTGTGCCAGGTAGAGGTGTTGTACCTTCAATCACATTCCCTTCCTCCATGCTTTTCTCCCAGCTGGCAATGGCTGACATTGAACCATCTTTTTCCTGTTGGTTGTGCTTTGTGTGTGTCTTGGTGCCCCTCTTCCTTTTACAGTTTTGATATCCAGGGTCTTTTGTGTCATTTTTTGGTCTAAGGACTGAGGTCAGTCTCTCCTCTGGGCAATGTCTGGTTGTCAGAAAGAGGATTGGGCAGTTGCCCTGGGTTGTTGGAGGAGAGCATTGCATAATCCTTGAGAATACCCCAGGCACGTCCAGATTATGTCAGTGCCCAGAGTGGTGCCCTGATGGCCTGAGAAGGCTCTGAAGGGCTGGGTTCAGGGGCTTGTGGTCAGTGTCCCAAAGTCCAGATGGCAGCAAGTCCACAGTTCTGTAGCCCAGGAGTTGGATCCTTTTGGCCAACACTGAAAACCTGAGTAGTCCTTGACATCTACTGGAGCTCAGCAAGGGCATCTTTTGAGGGCTCTTTTTTGGTAGGAGTCATCCCAGGTAGGAAGTAAAGTCTCTGAGTAGCTTGGAACAATGGCTTTCTTCTCTGAAAAAGCCTTTGTGGTTGTGGTTGAGAAGAAATGGACCAGGAGGTGTCCCTGGGTGGGAAAAGGAACCCCAAGGTTCAAGGGAAGTAGTGGGAAAAGGGACCCCAAGGTTCAAGGGAAGAAGTGTGAAAAGTGTTGTGATGAGACAGGGAGAGGTGACTCTTGCTGTCTCCTGAAAGCTGGTCACATCCCATGTGAGGTGCTATGACCAGCCCTGGGCTGCTGAGCATGAGAATGAAATCCATTTAATGAATCCAGACCATTCCAGGACCAAAAATGTTCTAAAGAAGCTGGGGGACCTTTTCTAGAGAAGAGGATGGTGGAGCTGAGACTCCCAGCTGAGAAGGATGGACAGGGGTGTGCCATCAGTGTTTCCAAATCCTGAATGGTCAGGGATGAAGATAAGGGAGCCCGGCTGTTCTCAGCATTGCACATGTGCAGGGCAAGACAGCAAGGGCAGAAGTGAAGAGAGATTTAACTCCATGGGCAAAGAAGCCAAGAATCGTTCATCATGAGAGTGGAAGAGGTTGTAGTGTGGAAGAGGTGGTGGAGTCTCAATCCTTGGAGATCCAAATCTGACCTGTCTATAGTGCTGGAAATGTTCTCCTGTTGGTCTTGCTTGACCAGGGCAGTTGAAGCACCTGCGCTCCAGAGCTCCTGCACATGAGGTTGATGTTGTTTCTCTTTTGGCTGGGAGGCTTCAAGAGTCCTGGCCAGGAAGAGAGTTTGTCAAGTGTGCACTGGTGTGGAGTAACTTTTCCATTTTTGTTCCAAGGAGTGAATTGATATGTCAAACACTTGGGTGGAGCAAGTTTGCAGGGCCTGTGACATGTTCTGGAAGGTGTCCCTTCCTGTGTTCCCTATGACATAATTTGTTATTAGTTGTTTTGATATATATGTAAGGAAAAGTGTTGTTGCCCTGTTCCACATGCTCCCAGTGGCTTGTTCAGCCCTAGAATGTGATGGGTGCAGAGGTGAGAGCATTTTAACAAAAAAAAAAAAAAAACAAAACAAAAAACAAACAAACAAAAAAAACCCACAAAAACCCCCCAAACAAACAAAAAACAAACAAACAAACAAAAAACCCCAAAACCAAAACCAAAACAAAACCAAAAAAAACCCAAAAAACCCAAAAAGCAAACAAAAAAAAGAGGCTTCCCAGGTTTAAAGCAGGAAAACTTTATTGATATGAAAGAATGAAGAGGCAGGAGAAAGAAGTGGAAATAATATGTTATGAGGTGAGAGCATGGGGACCATCAGCTGATTTGATTTGCTTTGCTTTCAGGAGCTGTTGCCAGAGGCCAGAGCTGGTGGTGTCGGGAGAGGGGCTGGGAGTCCTCAGCAGATGTAGCCACCCCTTCTGCCATAGCAGCCCAAGCCTCCCAGCCCATAGCCAAATCCATGGCCATAGCCAAGGCCAAAGCCACCAAATCCACCAGAGATGGGCTGTCCCTGGGCACTTAGCTCAGCACCCACGGCAGCGGAGGAGGTGGATCCGACGGCGGTGCTCTGGGGGAAGGAGGTCATGATGGGTCCTGGCAGGGTGACCAGCACAGGGGCAGGGTCGATGATGACACGGGAATCTTGGCATTGCAGGGCACAGGGCTGGTTGCAGCTGTTGGCCAGCGGGGTGGGTCCGCAGGGTCGGCAGATGTTGTTGCAGGCCATGGGTGTGGTGTGGAGGGTGCCTGGAAGAGAGAAGGGTGAGGAAAGGTGTGGGGTGTTGAGGGGCCATGATGCAGGAGGGCAAGTGAATGTGGAGGCTGTTATGGGGCTGTGGGGAGGTGTGAGGGCTGCTGAGGCTGGGGCTGAGAGTGCTGAAGGAGAGGGACCAGGGGTGCAGGGGCAAGAGCGTCAGGGTCTTGAGGCTCACCTGGTAGTCTGCAGCAGGAGAAGGCGTGGGGAGAAGTGTGTGATGAAGAGAGGCTCTGGACTGGCTTTTATGCTGGATCTGGATGGGCGGGACAGCCTTGTCCCATGGCCTTGGGGCGTTTTGAGGTAGCAGCTCTTGCCTTGCTCAGCCTGATGAGTCATGAGCTGGGCAGTGTTTTTCTTCATGTAATTCTGCAATTTCATGTCCTGCTCTTCAGTCTGTGTCCATCTGACCTTGGCGGCAGCTTTAGGGTGAGAGTTGGTATTTGGGTAGTTTTGATTGCTCCATGCATGCCGGGGGGCTGAATAAACAACAACAGCTCTGGAGATTTACAATGTCATCAGTGATGTCATTTTGTGGTACTCATCTGCTGTGGTTTGTGGGTGCCTTGTGATGACTGGGACTCTGTTCTGTGCCACTGGATTTTCATCAGTCATTGTGTTGCACCCAGGAATGCTGAGGAAGCTGCTGATGTCCTGGGGAGGTCATTCTGCAATAACTTGGCAGGATTCCGGTGCCTTTGAGCACTTCCTAATGAATGAAAGAGAACTCCTGGCCTTGTGTCTCGAATGGGATCAAGGGAGAGGATCCGGCATAGCAGAGGCTGTTCAGGCTCAACTTGTTCCATTTGTCAGGTCCATTTGGATTTCTGCAATCTACACAACAACATACACTGTCATTTAAAGTATATTTCTTGACCTCATTCATGTATCTTATAAACAAACTACAAGCCCATGTTTGCCCAGGCTGGTCTGTGATGTCAATGCTTTTATTCCGCATTCAAGGCACAAGGTTTCATAATTTAAATCCTCCAAGTCTTAATATTTTTTTTCCTGTTAACAAAAGCTAATTGTCACTAATGGATGATGAGTGACCTCCTCCTCCTCCCTCCTATGTCAGGGTGCTGGCAGTCCTATGTGGAATTCTGCCATTCCAAGCCATTTTCCAGAGGTCTTGTCCATCTGACTTTGATGACAATATTTAAATGCAGGTATTAGAGGTTAAATGCTGGTGTTGATAGCCTTGTCGGGGCAATGTGAAGATGTGACCCAAGCCACCTCATCAGCGAGGTCGCCCCAGGGCACTCATGTTCTGTTTTTTGTGGGTAGATTGTGAAGATGGGTCCCAGACCATCATGGCTCTGTCAGGCTGGTCTGGGCTTTGCAGGAACGTTGCTTGTGAGGGTGTGCTCCTTTCATCCCATTGTTTCCATCCCCACCCTGTTGCCATTTCTCCAGGTGTTTTTGTATCTCAGATCTTTCCCATTGCAGATGGAAAACCAATCCTGTTGTTTAGGGAGGATCCCATGCTGCCCTAAGTCTTCTGTTGGTCCATCCATAGCACTTGTCTCTTCAAGGTCACACTGTGGAGTCACAGTGCTGGGCTCTATCTGCCACATGGAAAGGAAAAATGGTGAAGGATAAGGAGAACAAGACATGTGAGGAGAACAATTCTTCAACATTGATCAATCCACTCTTTGGGCAGCAAAAAAACTCCAGCAGTTCCAAAGACAGGATTAGGAAAAGAAATAAAAGCACATTGAGGGCAGTGCCCATCCTTTCAGCCACCACTGGCTGGACTCCACAGTGGAACACAGACATGGATGTGGTTGATCAAGAGCAACTCAGGGAGATCAAGACAATGATGGAAATGGGGCACCCTTAAAGTGAGATTAAACAAGGGACATGGAATTTCAGGGAGGAGACAAAATGAAAATAGAGGTGTTGTCAATATGCCATGGCATGACCCAGTGTTAAATCCCCAGTTCTCCAAAGCTTCTGCTGAATTCTCTGCGTGTCCTGACACTTGCTATTAACAAGAAGATATTGGTCATTAATTTTCTCAACTAAGGTTATGCCAAGGACAGATGGACACAGCCACAAGGGAAAGAACACGGAATTGCAGAGTTGCAGGAAAGAAAACATTCCCCTACTTGTGACTCATCAGGCTGGGCCAGCCAAGAGCTGCTACCTCAAAAATGCCCCAAGGCCATGGGACAAGGCTGTCACGCCCCTCCACGATCAGCATAAAAGCCAGCCCAGAGTCTCTCTCCCTCACACACTTCTCCTGACTCCTTCTGCTCCTGAAGACAATCAGGTGAGACTCAAGCCCCTGACACTCCTGCTCCTGCATCCCTAGCCCCTCTCATCCAGCACGCTCAGCCCCAGACTAAGCAGCCCTCATGCCTCCCCACAGCTCCACAACAGCCTCCACACTCCCTCACCGTCATTCATTAGGGCCCCTATCACCCCCACACCCCACACCCTTCCTCACCCCCCTCTCTTCCAGGCACCCTCCACACCACACCCATGGCCTGCAACAACATCTGCCGACCCTGCGGACCCACCCCGCTGGCCAACAGCTGCAACCAGCCCTGTGCCCTCCAATGCCAGGATTCCCATGTCATCATCGACCCTGCCCCTGTGCTGGTCACCCTGCCAGGACCCATCATGACCTCCTTCCCCCAGAGCACCGCCGTCGGATCCACCTCCTCCGCTGCTCTGGGCGCTGAGCTCAGTGCCCAGGGACAGCCCATCTCTGGTGGATTTGGTGGCTTTGGCCTTGGCTATGGCCGTGGATTTGGCTATGGTCTGGGAGGCGTAGGCTGCTATGGCAGAAGGGGTGGCTACATCTGCTGAGGACCCTCAGCACCACTCCTGCCACCAACCACCCACTCCCTGGATCTCATCTCAGGCATTGAGGATGCATCTCTTGCCTAAGGGGCTGTACTCTCAAATGGACTCAGCACTTCCTGCTCCTGCTCTCAGGGCACCAAGCAAGGCAACAGCCAGGGGGCCATCTCAGGCTGCCTGCAAACATGACCCATCTGCCTCCTACTCTTCTCATCTTCCTGCTCCCTGCTCCCTGCTCTCTACTCTCTACTTTGGCTCTGTCCAATCCCCTCTGCTGCAAACCCCTTCTTCCAGGTCAGAAATCATTGGGCAGCTCTGCCTGGCTGCTCCAACTGTGGGGCAGGAAATCCTTGATGCTCTGGCCAAATATACTGCAAGCAGAGAACCTTGGCTTTTGGTCATCCTGATTGCACCTCAGCCCAATTCCCTTCCACTGGCTGCTCCTGCTTTTTCACTACTTTGTCTCAATAAAATTTTTCTTGCATCACAATTTCAGCTGTTTTCTAAATGGATTCATAATAAACTGGATGTGAAACCTGTTTCCCTTGTGCTACACCACAGGAGAGCAGGAATCTGGAGTCCAAGTGTCTTCAGGAGAAGTTTAGGTTGGATATTAAGGAATCTTCCTTCATGGAGAGGGTTGTCAGTGATGTCACAGACTGCACAGTGTAACTGTGGGGTCATCATCTCTGCAGGCATTTAATATCCCTGGAGAGGTGTCACTTGGGGACATGGGTTAGTGGTGGCCTTGGCGGCTGAGGGAATGGTTATACTTTGTATTTAAAATTTAGCTCTTCTGCAACAAAAATATTTTTAAGATGTGATCATTCAGTGCCCGATTTTGTAGCCCTGCTTTAATCGTTGTACTCAATGTCAAGAGGCTTTTCCATCAGAACTGACTCCATGTGTGTTGGTGGCACCTGTACAACGGAGCAGAGGCAGAAGGGGAGGGGTGAGCCAGGCCTTTGGGGTTTTGAGTTGTGGCAAGTGCTGAGGGGTGAGGCCACTTCTCTTGGAGGATTTCCCTTGAGGAAATGGTGCTTGGCCGAGCTCTGTGTCTGCCCTGTGTCAATGACTCAGCCTGGGCATGAGGAGAGAGCTGTGGCTGCTGTTGGACACAACCCTTTTGTGAAGACTTGGAGGCTCCTTCCACTTCCACAATCCCAGAGAAATCGAGCAAATCCAGGTTGCCTGAGAGGGCAGTGAGTGTCCTGAGAGTGGCTGTGGGGCTGGGCTCAGAAGCTGGGCATCAGTGGCCCAAAATTCAAATCAAGGCAAGTCTCAAGGGAAGCAGGTCAAGAGTGGTATCCAAGGGGCCAACCCTGTTCAACATCCTTAAAAATAGCATGGGCAATAGGATTGTTGTCCCCTCAGCAAGCTGGCACCTGATGGAATGGCTGAGGCACCATTTGGCTGTGCCACCACTCAGAGGGAGCTGTTGAATGAGGGTTAAAGGCATCTCCTGAAGTTCAGGAGGGGAAAATGTGAAGTTCTGCATTTGGGCAGGAATGGCAGTGGGCCCCAGGCCATGCTGGGGGCTGAGAGGCTGGCTAGGAGCTTTTCAGAGCAGGACCCTGTGGTGCTGGAGGAGAACAAAGGGACTGCAAAATCTCAATGCTTTCCTCCCTGGAAAAGGCATCACCAGTATCCAAGATAGATTTCTGGCAATTCTTGCCATCAAGTTGGGAGAGGTGGCCTTTCCTCTCTTTAGAGCACTGGTGGGGTCCTGTGTGAGGTGGTGTGGGCAGATCAAGACCATCCAGGGAAAGAAGCAGAAGGGCTTAGTGAAACAAGACCAGATCAGAGCGACCAAGATACTGACTGAACGGGCAGGAGAATCATTCCTAGAGGGCAGAAAGTGTAAGGACTTCAAGCAGAAAAGGTAGTCCCTGACAGCAGGAAATGAAGTTGAGGGAGATTGGCTGTTTTCAACAGTGCACACAGGAGAAGGAAAGGGGGGAAGGGAAGAAACAAAAACAGATGGAATTCCATGGGGAAAGAAGGCAAGAATTTTTGAGTGTGGGAGTGGTCTCGGAGTAGAAAAGCTGGTGGAGTTTCTTCTGTGAGAACCAAAACTGAGCTGGCCATGGTGCTGGAAATGCAGCCCTTGCTGACTTTCTTTGAGGAGAGGGAAACAAATCACTTTTATTCAAGAGTTCATGCCCAAGTGAATGATGTTCCTCCTGTTTGTTGGGTGGGTTCAAGAGTTCTGATGGGGAAGAGAGTTTTTCAAGTGTGTGCTGGCACAGGGACATTCTATCAGAGCTATTAGCAGGAGAGCATGGATGTGTCAAAACCTTTGGGGCAGTGGGTCCTACATCCTGGAAGGTCAGTCCTTGTCCCCTCCTTCCAGTGCCTGCCTTGGTTATTGTTGCTGGTGACATCTTACCTAAGAGAGCTGTTCTGCTTTTTTCCATCCACATCAACAGCCTACCTGGCTTTTGGTGGGTGAGGATATGAAGCCAATGGAATTCAAAAAGATGAGGAGGGAATCTCAGACTTTGATGCAGTAAAATTTATTGAGGGAAAAAAACAAAGACAGGTGAAAGAACTAGAAAGAATCCAGTATGAGAAGCAAGTAGGGCGACAATCAGCTGAGGCCATATTCTTGCAGGAGCTGTTGCCAGAGCTGCAAGTGCATTGCTATGTCAGGAGTGGTGCTGAGGGCCCTCAGCAGTTGTAGCGATAGCCCCTTCTGCCATAGCAGCCCAGGCCTCCCAGCCCGTAGCCAAATCCACAGCCATAGCCCAGGCCGTAGCCAAGGCCAAAGCCAGATCCACCAGAGATGGGCTGTCCCTGGGCACTGAGCTCAGCGCCCAGAGCAGCGGAGGAGGTGGATCCGACGGCGGTGCTCTGGGGGAAGGAGGTCATGATGGGTCCTGGCAGGGTGACCAGCACAGGGGAAGGGTTGATGATGACGCGGGAATCCTGGCATTGCAGGGCACAGGGCTCGTTGCAGCTGTTGGCCAGCGGGGTGGGTCCGCAGGGTCGGCAGATGTTGTTGCAGGCCATGGGTGGGGTATGGAGGGTCCTGGAAGAGAGAGGTGTGAGGAAGAGCAGCGCTGTGGGGCTATGACAGGCCATGATGCAGGAGTGTGAGGGAGTGTGAAGGCTGTTGTGGGGCTGTGGGGAGTCGTGAGAGCTGCTGAGGCTGGGGCTGAGCATGCTGGAAGAGAGGGGCCAGAGGTGCAGGAGCAGGAGGGTCAGGGGCATGAGGCTTACCGGGTTGTCAGCAGGAGGAGAAGGAGCGAGGAGAATTGTGTGAGGGAGAGAGGTGCTAGGCTGCATTTTATGTTGGTCCTGGAGGGGTGGGATAGCCTTGTCCCATAGCCTTGGGGCATTTTTGAGCCATCATCTCTTGGCTGGAACAGCCTGGTGACTCATGAGGTGTGGAGTGTTTTCCTTCATGCCATTCTACAATTCCATGTCCTACTCTTCAGGCTGTTTCCATCTGACCTTGACGGCAGCCTTAGTAATTTGGTATTTGGGTCGATTTGATTGTTTTATCTGTGTCAGTTCCATGTGATGTTTCCATGTGTGAATAAGCAACAATAGCTCTGGAGATTTGCAATGTCATCAGTGATGTCATTTTGTGGCATTCATGTGCTGTGTTTTGCCAGTGCCTTGTGAAGACTGGGTCTCGGTTCTGTACCACTGGATGTCCATCAGTCATTCTGTTGCACACAGAAATGCTGAGATAGCTGATGATGTCCTGGGGAGTTCCATCTGCTATTCCTTGGCAAGATCCCAAAGCCTGGGAGCTGTTTCTGATGGATGAAAGAAAGCTCCTGGCCTTGGCTTTTGAATGGGATCAAGAGAGAGCATATTTAAAATTAGAGGAAGCTCAGGCTGAGCTTAATCTAGTATTACGGTCCATTTGGATTTCTGAAATTTCTATGACAAGGTACTCTGCCATTTAAACTGTATTCCTTGACATTGTTAAGAAATCCTGTAAAGGCATAACAAACTGGGCTTGATCCCCTTTTTCCCAGGCGTTCTCTGGCATCAATTAACTTATTCCACATTGAATCCTCAAGTTTCATAACTCATAACCTCTAATTGTTAACATTGTGTTCCTGTAAGCAAATAATTACTAATGGAGCATCAATGAGCTCCTCTTTCCTTCGCTGACAAGGTGGGTGTGTGCCTTTGTGGAATGGTGCAATTACATATGCTGCTCCTGAGGCCCTGTCCATCTGTGATGGGAACTTTTAATTGCAAATACTAAGAAGTCAAAGCTCTGTATGGATAATTTGTGTCAGGGAGGGTAGAAGGCATGTTCCAAGCTTTGGAGAGGTGTGGTGTCATCACTGTGGTCACCTCACGGCCCTCGTGTGCCATGGTTTGTGTGTGCCTTCTGAAAAATTACTCCCAATTTCTCACAGTTATGATTGGCTGCTCTGAGATTGGCAGCTGTGCCAAAGAGGAGGTGTTGCAACTTCCATTGCCTCCCATCCCACCACAAATTTCTCCCAGATGGCAAAGGCTGACCTCAGACCTCACTTTCAATTTGGACATGCTCAGTGCATGTTTGGATGATAGTCTAACCTCAAAGGTTTTGATATTTTTGGTCATCCCATGGGAAGAGTGCCAAAGGCTGAGGCCACTTGTGATTGTCTGAATGAGGATTTGGATGTGGCCCAGGGTTGTGGGAGACAAGCATTTCATGAGCCTCAACCACCCAGGCAATTCCTAGCGTTGTAGAGTGAGAAATGTCTGAAGGGCTGGGGCCTGTGGCTTGTGGTCAGTTTCCCAAAGTCCAGATGGCAGCAAGTCCCCAGTGCTGTAGCCCAGGAGTGGCACCCACTGGGCCAACACTGAAAACTTGATGAGTTCTGGACATCTGCTGGACTTCAGCAAGGGCAGCTGCCAAGTGTTTTTGCATGTGAGGATTCATGCCATATAGGAAAAAAATATGTGGTCGTCAGTTGGAACAATTGTTTATCTTTCTGAAAACACCTTTCAGAGTGGTTCTGGGTTAGAAGGAATGCAGCAGGAGGTGTCCCTGTGTCATTGTGGGAAAAGGCACCGCCAGTCTCCAGATCAGGACTGGGGAGAATTGTTGTGATGAGGCAGGGAGATGATGTGATGAGGAGACTCTTGGTGTCTTCTGAGCACTGGTGAGGTCCCATGTGAGGTGTTGTGTGCAATTCTAGTCTCCCCAATGTGAAAATGAAGTCATCTTAGTGAATTAATTAACAGCGACCATTTCAGAAACTCCAGGATTCTGGAGGTGCTGGGGAATCATTCCTGGATGAGAAACAGAGAGAGCTGGGACTCGCAGGGGTTGAGGGTGGACAGGGTGGTGTCATCAGAGTGCACAAATCCCGGATGGCAGGGAATAATGGTGAATGAACCTGGCTGTTCTCAGCAGTGCACATGTGCAGGACAAGAGGTCAAGGGCAAAGGGAAAACAGATGGAATTCCATGTGCAAAGAAGTGAAGGATTTCTCATTTTGAGAGTGGTCACAGAGTAGAAAAGATGTTGGACTGTTGGTCCTGGGAGAGCCAGTACTGAACTATCCATGATGCTGGGAATCCTGCACATGTTGGTCTTGCTGGAGCAGGGAAGTTGAAGCACTTGCACTCCAGATTTCCTGGCCAAGTGGAGGATTTTGGGACTCTTATTGCTGGAGGGGTTCAAGCGTGCTGGTGGGGAAGAGAGTTTGCCACGTGTGTTCTGACACAGAGTGACTTGACCAGAGCTGTACCCAGGAGAGCATGGATGTGGCCAAGGCATTGGTCTATCAGGTGATGGTTTTGTGTCATATTCTGGAAGGTGTCCCCTCCTGTGCTTCCTATGTCCGAAGTTTTTATTAGTTGTTTTGACATATTTGTGAGGGAAGGTGCTGATTCACATACTCCAAAGGCCTGTTGAGGTGTGGAATGTGCTTGGTTAGGATGTGAGACCACTGGAATTACAGAAGAGCAGGAGGCGTATGAGGCTTTGATGCAGCACAACTTTATTGAGGCACAGGAATGAAGAGACAGAAGAAAGGAGAAGTCAGGATTTGGTGAGAGGTACAAGTAGGAAAATGACCAGCAATGGTGCTTTGCTTGCAGGAGCTGTTGGCAGAGGTCACAGCTGGTGGTGTCAGGAGTGGTGCTGAGATCCCTTAGCAGTTGTAGCCATAGCTCCTTCTGCCATAGCAGCCCAGGCCATAGCCATAGCCCTGCCCGTAGCCAAAACCACAGCCAAGGCCAAATCCACGGCCATAGCCAAGGCTGTAGCCAAGGCCAAAGCCACCAAATCCACCAGAGATGGGCTGTCCCTGCACACTGAGCTCAGCGCCCACGGCAGCGGAGGAGGTGGATCCGACGGCGGTGCTCTGGGGGAAGGAGGTCATGATGGGTCCTGGCAGGGTGACCAGCACAGGGGCAGGGTCGATGATGACACGGGAATCCTGGCATTGCAGGGCACAGGGCTGGTTGCAGCTGTTGGCCAGCGGGGTGGGTCCGCAGGGTCGGCAGATGTTGTTGCAGGCCATGGGTGTGGTGTGGAGGGTGCCTGGAAGAGAGAAGGGTGAGGAAAGGTGTGGGGTGTTGAGGGGCCATGATGCAGGAGTGTGAGGGAGTGTGGAAGCTGTTGTGGGCCTGTGGGGTGGTGTGAGGTCTGCTGAGGCTAGAGCTGTGTGTGCTGGAAGAGAGGGGCCAGGGGTGCAGGAGGGTCTGGGAGGGGATTGAGACTTACCTGGTTGTCAGCAGGAGCAGAAGGCGTGTGGAGAAGTGTGTGAGGGAGAGAGGCTCTGGACTGGCTTTTATGCTGGTTCTGGAGGGGTGGGACAGCCTTGTCCTATGGCCTTGGGGCATTTTTCAGGCAGCAGGTCTTGCCTGGCTCAGCCTGGTAAGTCAGGAGTGGTGGAGTGTTTTCCTTCATGCAATTCCATGTCCTCCTCTTGAGGCTGTGCCCATCTGACCTTGGCAGCAGCTTTAATAATTTGGTATTTGGGTCGATTTTGTTGTTCCATATGTGTCAGGGATGGCTGAATAAACAAATAAGGTCTTGTGATTTCCAATGTCATCAGTGATGTCATTTTGTGGCACTCATGTGCTGTGTTTTGCCGGTGCCTTGTGAAGACTGGGACTCTGTTCTGTGCCGCTGGATGTCCATCAGTCATTGTGTTGCACACAGGAATGCTGAGGGTGCTAATGATGTCCTGGGGAGGTCATTCTGCTATAGCTTGGCAAGATCTCAATGCCTGGGAGCGGTTCCTGATGGATGAAAGAGAGTTCCTGGCCTTGTGTCTGGAATGGGATCAAGAGAGAGCATATTTAAAATTAGAGGAAATTCAGGTCGAACCTAATCCAGTGTTACGGTCCATTTGGATTTCTGAAATTTATGTGGTAATGTACTCTGCCATTTAAACTGTATTCCTTGATGTTGTTATGAAATCCTGTAAAGAAACAACAAACTGGGCTTGATCCTCTTTTTCCCAGGTTGTCTCTGACATCAATTAGCTTATTCCTCATTGAAGCCACAAGTTTCATAACTCATAACCTGAAATTGTAAACATTGTGTTCCTGTAAGCAAATAATTACTAATGGAGCCTCAGTGAGCTCCTCTGTCCTTCCTTGACCTGGTAGGTCTGTGCCTTTGTGGAATTGTGTAATTCCATGTGCTGCTCCTGAGGCCCTGTCCACCCGTGCTGGCAACTTTTAATTGTGCCTGCCAAGACGTCAAAGTTTTCTGTTGATGATTTGTGTCAGGGAGAGCTGAAGATGTGACCCAAGATTTGGAGAGGTGTGGTGTCATCACTGTGGTCACCTCATGGTCCTCATGTACCAGGGTTTGTGGTGGCTTTCTGAAAAATTACCCCAATTTCTCACAGTTATGATTGGCTGCTCTGAGACTGGCATCTGTGCCAAGGAGGAGGTGTTGCAACTTCCATTGTCTTCCATCCCTCCATGCATTTATTCCCCATTGGCAAAGGCTGACCTCAGACCTCACTTTCAATTTGAACATGCTTAGTGGGTGATTGGATGATAGTCTAACCTCAACGGTTTTGATAATTTCAGTCATTCCTTGGGCTGAGTGCCAAAGGCTGAGGCCACTTGTGATTGTTGGAATGAGGATTTGGAGGTTGCCCAGAGTTGTTGGAGACAAGCATTGCATGAGCCTCAACAACCCAGGCCAGTCCAGCTGGTGTCCATGCCCAGTGTAGTGGACTAAGAAAGGTCTGAAGGGCTGGGGCCTGCGACTTGTGGTCACTGTCCCAAAGTCCAGATGGCAGCAAGTCCTCCATGCTGATCCCTGGGCCCGCACTGAAAACTTGCTGCCTTCTGGACATCTGCTGGACTTCTAGCAAGTGCACCTGGTAAGTGTTTTTTCACCTGAAGATTCATGCCAGGTAAGAAGAAATATCTGAGTGTCACTCAGAACAATTATTTTCATGTCTGAAAACACCTGTCAGAGCAGTTCTGGGTTAGAAGGAATGAGTCAGAATGTGTCCCTGTATCGTTGTGGAAAAGGCACTGCCTGTCTCAAGATCAGGACTGGGAAGAATTGTTGTGATGAGGCAGGTAGATGATGTGATGAGGAGACGCTAGGTGTCTTCTGAGCACTGATGATGTCCCATGTGAGGTATTGGGTGCAATTCTAGTCACCCGAATGTGAAAATGAAGTCATCTTAGTGAATTAATTAACAGCGACCATTTCAGAAACTCCAAGATTCTGGAGGTGCTGGGGAATCATTCCTGGATGAGAAGTGGAGAGAGCTGGGACTCCCAAGGGACGAGGGTGGATAAGGGGGGTGTCATCAGAGTGCACAAATCCCGGATGGCAGGGAATGAAGGTGAACGAGCCTGGCTCTTCTCAGCAGTGCACATGTGCAGGACAAGTGGGCAAGGGCAAAGAGAAAACAGATGGAATGCAATTGCTCAAGAAGTCAAGAATTTCTCATTTTGAGGGTGGTCACAGAGTAGAAAAGATGTTGGACTGTTGGTCCTGGGAGAGCCAGTAAAGAACTATCCATGATGCTGGGAATCCTGCTCATGTTGGTCTTGCTGGAGCAGGGAAGTTGAAGCAGTTGCACTCCAGATTTCCTGCCGAACTGGTGGATTTTGGGACTCTTATTGCTGGAGGGGTTCAAGCGTGCTGGTGGGGAAGAGAGTTTGCCAAGTGTGTTCTGACACAGAGTGACTTGACCAGAGCTGTACCCAGGAGAGCATGGATATGTCCAAGACATTGGTCTATCAGGTGATGGTTTTGTGTCATATTCTGGAAGGTGTCCCCTCCTATGCTTCCTATGCCAGATGTTTTTATTAGTTGTTTTGACATATTTGTGAGGGAAGGTGTTGATGCACATACTCCAAAGGCTTGTTGAGGTGTGGAATGTGCATGGTAAGGCTGTGAGACCACTGGAATTACAGAAGAGCAGGACGCGTATGAGGCTTTGATGCAGGACAACTTTATTGAGGCACAGGAATGAAGGGACAGGAGAAAGGAGAAGTCGGGATCTCGTGAGAGGTACAAGTAGGAAAATGACCAGCAAAGGTGCTTTGCTTGCAGGACTGGTTGCTGAGATCCCTTAGCAGTTGTAGCCATAGCTCCTTCTGCCATAGCAGCCCAGGCCATAGCCATAGCCCTGCCCGTAGCCAAAACCACAGCCATAGCCAAATCCATGGCCATAGCCAAGGCCAAAGCCACCAAATCCAGCAGAGATGGGCTGTCCCTGGGCACTGAGCTCAGTGCCCAGAGCAGCGGAGGAGGTGGATCCGACGGCGGTGCTCTGGGGGAAGGAGGTCATGATGGGTCCTGGCAGGGTGACCAGCACAGGGGCAGGGTCGATGATGACACGGGAATCCTGGCATTGCAGGGCACAGGGCTCGTTGCAGCTGTTGGCCAGCGGGGTGGGTCCGCAGGGTCGGCAGCGGTCGTAGCAAGCCATGGGTGAGGTGTGGACGGTCCTGGAACAGCGGAGGTGAGGCAGGGAAGGGGTATGGTGGTGTGAGGGGTGGTGATGCAGAAGGGTTAGGGAGTGTGGAAGCTGTTGTGGGCCTATGGGGCAGCATAAGGGCTGCTGAGGCTGTGGCTGAGCGTGCTGGAAGAGAGGGACCAGGGTTTCAGGAGCAGGAGGGTCCGGGAGGGGATTGAGACTTACCTGGTTGTCTGCAGGAGCAGAAGACGTGAGGAGAAGTGTGTGAGGGAGAGAGGCTCTGGGCTGGCTTTTATGCTGGTTCTGGATGGGCGGGACAGCCTTGTGCCATGGCCTTGGGGCATTTTGAAGGCAGCATCTCTTGGCTGGCCCCGCCTAGTGAGTCATGAGGTGGAGAGTGTTTTCCTTCATGCCATTCTGCAGTTCCATGTCCTGTTCTTGATGCTGTGTCCATCTGACCTTGGCAGCTGCTTTAATAATTTGGTATGTGTGTTGTTTTGATTGTTCCATGTATGTCAGGGAAGGCTGAATAATCAACCAGAACCTTGGAGATTTGCAATATCATTACTGCTGTCATTGTTTGGCCCTCGTGTGCTGTGGTTTGTGGGTGCCTTGTGAAGACTGGGACTTGCTTCTGAAACCACTGGATGTCCATCAGTCATTGTGTTGCACCCAGAAATGCTAAGGGAGCTGCTGATGTCCTGGGGAGGTCCTTCTACTGTACCTTGGCAAGATCCCAATGCCTGGGAGCTGTTCCTGATGGATGAAAGAAAGCTCTTGGCCTTGTGTCTTGAATGGGATCAAAAGAGAGCATATTTAAAATTAGAGGCTGTTCAGGCTGAACGTATTCCAGTGTTCTGGTCCATTTGGATTTCTGAAATTTATGTGGTAATGTACTCTGCCATTTGAACTGTATTCCTTGACATTGTTAAGGAATCCATTAAGGAAACAAGAAACTGGGCCTGATCTTTTTTTTCCCAGGTTGTCTCTGACATCAATTAGCTTATTCCTCATTGAAGCCACAAGTTTCATAACACGTAAGCTGTAATTGTTAACATTGTGTTCCTGTAAGCAAATAATTACTAATGGAACCTCAGTGGGCTCCTCTGTCCTTCCCTGACGAGGTGGGTGGGTGTTCTTTTGGAATCATGCCATTCCATATCCTTCTCCTGAGGCCCTGTCCACCTGCTCCTGAGGCTCTGCCCACCTTTTAATTGCAACTACCAAGTGGTCAAAGTTTTCTGCTGATGATTTCAGTCAGGGATAGCTGAAGGCGTGACCCAAGCTTTGGAGAGGTGTGGTGTCATCACTGTGGACAGCCCAGGGCCCTCGTGTGCCATGGTTTGAGGGTGCCTTCTGAAAAAGTGCCCCAAATTTCTCACAGTTCTGATAGGCTGGATTTGGATTGGCAGCTGTGTCGAGGAGGAGATGTTGCACCTTCCATTGCCTTCCATGCCTCCACGCATATATCCCAGTTGGCAAAGGCTGACCTCAGACCTCACTTTCAATTTGGACATGTTCAGTGGTGCTTGGATGATAGTCTAGCCGCAAAGGTTTTGATATTTTCATTCATCCCTTGGGCTGAGTGCCAAAGGCTGAGGCCACTTGTGATTGTCTGAATGAGGATCTGGAGGTTGCCCAGGGTTGTTGGACACAAGCATTGCATGACCCTCAACAACCTAGGTGAGCCCAGCTGGTGTCAGTGCCCAGTGTAGTGGACAGAGAAAGCTCATAAGGGCTGGGGCCGGTGGCTTGTGGTCAGTGTCCCAAAGTCCAGATGGCAGCAAGTTCCCAGTGCTGTAGCCCAGGAGTGGCATCCACTGGGCGAACACTGAAAACTTGATGAATTCAGGACATCTGCTGGAGTTCAGCAAGGACAGCTGCTAAGTTTCTTTTCATGTGAGGATTCATGTCAGGCAGGAATAAATATCTGGGCATCACTTGGAACAATTGTTTCAGTCTCTGAAAACACCTTTCAGAGTCTTTCTGGGTTAGAAGGAATGGGGAAGGAGATGTCCCTGAAACATTGTGGGAAAGTGCACCCCCAGTCTACACATCAGGACTGGGGAAAATTGTTGTGATGAGGCAGGGAGATGATGTGATGAGGAGACTCTTGGTGTCTTCTGAGTACTGGTGACGTCCCATGTGAGGTACTGTGTGCAATTCTAGTCTCCCCAATGTGAAAATGAAGTCATCTTTGTGAATTATTGAATAGTGACCATTTCAGAAACTCCAGGATTCCAGAGTGTCTGGACAATCATTCCTGGATGAGAAACTGTGAGAGCTGGGACTCCCAGGGGATGAGGGTGGACAGTGTGTTGTCATCAGAGTGCACAAATCCCTGATGGTAGGGAATGAAGTTGAATGATCCTGGCTGTTCCCAGCAGTGCACATGTGCAGGACAAGAGGTCAAGGGCAAAGGGAAAACAGATGGATTTCCATGTGCAAAGAAGCCAAGAAGTTCTCATTTTGAGGGTGGTCACAGAGTGGAAAAGATGTTGGACCGTTGGTCCTGGGAGAGCCAGTACTGAACTTTCCATGCTGCTGGGAATCCTGCTCATGTTGGTCTTGCTGAAGAAGGGAGTTGAAGCAGTTGCACTCCAGATTTCCTGGCCAAGTGGAGGATTTTGGGACTCTTATTGCTGGAGGGATTCAAGAGTCCTGGTGGGGAAGAGTTTGGCAGAAGTGTGACTTGACCAGAGCTGTACCCAGGGGAGCATGGATGTGTCCAAGATTTTGGTCTATCCAGAGATAGGTTTGTGTCATGTTCTGGAAGGTGTCCCCTCCTATGCTTCCTATGCCAGACGTTTTTATTAGTTGTTTTGACATATTTGTGAGGGAAGGTGCTGCACATACTCGAAAGGCTTGTTGAGGCATGGAATGTGCATGGTAAGGCTGTGAGACCGCTGGAATTACAGAAGAGCAGGACGCGTATGAGGCTGTGATGCAGGACAACTTTATTGAGGCACAAGATTGAAGAGACAGGAGAAAGGAGTAGACAGGATCTGGTGAGACGTACAAGTAGGAAAATGACCAGCAAAGGTGCTTTGCTTGCAGGAGCTGCTGCCAGAAGCCAGAGTTGGTGGTTTCAGGGGTGGTGCTGAGATCCCTTAGCAGTTGTAGCCATAGCTCCTTCTGCCATAACAGCCCAGGCCATAGCCATAGCGCTGGCCATAGCCAAAACCACAGCCATAGCCAAATCCACGGCCATAGCCAAGGCCATAGCCAAGGCCAAAGCCAAAGCCACCAAATCCACCAGAGATGGGCTGTCCCTGGGCACTGAGCTCAGCGCCCACGGCAGCGGAGGAGGTGGATCCGACGGCGGTGCTCTGGGGGAAGGAGGTCATGATGGGTCCTGGCAGGGTGACCAGCACAGGGGCAGGGTTGATGATGACGCGGGAATCCTGGCATTGCAGGGCACAGGGCTCGTTGCAGCTGTTGGCCAGCGGGGTGGGTCCGCAGGGTCGGCAGATGTTGTTGCAGGCCATGGGGGCGGTGTGGAGGATCCTTGGAAGAGAGAGGGGAGTGAGGAAGGGCAGGGGTGTGGGGGTGTGAGGGATGGTGATGCAGGAAGGCGAGGGAATGTGGAGGTTGTTGTGGGGCTGTGGGGAGGTGTGAGTGCTGCTGAGGCTGGGGCTGCGCATGCTGGAAGAGAGAGGCCAGGGGTGCAGGAGCAGGACGGTGTGGGGTTTGAGACTCACCTGGTTGTCAGCAAGTGCAGAAGGCGTGAGGAGAAGTGTGTGAGGGAGAGTGGCTCTGGGCTGGCTTTTATGCTGGTCCTCTCAGGGTGGGACAGCCTTGTGCCATGGCCTTGGGGCATTTTGCAGGCAGCACCTCTTGGCTGGCCTATCCTGGTGAGTCATGAGGTGTGGTGTGTTTTCCTTCAGGCCATTCTACAATTCCATGTCCTACTCTTGAGTCTGTGTCCATCTGACCTTGGCAGTAGCCTTAATAATTTGGTATTTGGGTGGATTGGAATGTTCCATGTGTGTCAGTTCCATGTGATGTTCCCATGTGTGAATAAACAGCCATAGCCCTGGAGATCTGCAATGTCATCAGTGATGTCATTTTGTGGCACTCGTGTGCTTTGGTTTGCAGGTGCCTTGTAAAGACTGGGATTCTCTTCCATGACACTGCATGTCCTTCAGCCATTGTGTTGCACCCAAGAGTGCTGTCGGAGCTGCTGATGTCCTGGGGAGGTCCATCTGCTATTCCTTGGCAAGATCCCAAAGCCTGGGAGCTGTTCCTGATGGATGAAAGAGATCTCTTGGCCTTGTGTCTTGAACGGAATCAAGAGAGTGGATATTTAACATTTAGGCTGTTCAGGCTGAACATATTCCTATATTATGGTCCATTTGGATTTCTCAAATATATATGACAATACACTCTGCCATTTAAACTCTACTCCTTGATGCTTTTATGAAATCCTGTAAAGAAACAAACAACTGGCTTGATCCCTTTTTTCCCAGACTTCTCTAACATCAATTAGCTTATTCCTCATTGAAGCCACAAGTTTCATAACTCATAACCAGTAATTGTTAACATTGTGTTCCTGTAAGCAAATAATTACTAATGGAGCATCAGTGAGCTCCTCTGTCCTTCCCTGACAACGTGGGTGCGTGTCTTTGTGGAATGTTGCAATTCTATATGCTGATCCTGAGGCCCTGTCCACCTGTGCTGGCAACTTTTAACTGCGATTACCAACTGTCAAATTTTTCTGTTGATGATTTGTGTCAGGGAGGGCTGAAGATGTGACCCAAGCTTTGGGGAGGTGTGGTGCCATCACTGTGGTCACCTAATGGCCCTTGCGAGCCATGGTTTGTGTGTGCCTTCTGAAAAAGTGCCCCCAATTTCTCACATTTCTAAGAGGCTGCTCTGAGATTGGCTGCTATGCCGAGGAGGAGGTGTTGCACCTTCCATTGCCTTCCATCCCTCCATGTATTTATTCCCGTTGGCAAAGGCTGACCTCAGACCTCACTTTCAATTTGGACATGCTCCGTGTGTGTTTGGATGATAGTCTAGCCTCAGAGATTTTGAAATTTTAAGTTATCCCTTGGGTTGAGTGCCAAAGGCTAAGGCCACTTCTGATTGTTGGAAGGAGGATTTGGAGGTTGCCCAGGGTTGTTGGACACAAGCATTGCATGAGCCTCAACAACCCAGGCGAGCCCAGCTTGTGTCCATGCCCAACGTAGTAGACTGCAAAAGGTCTGAAGGGCTGGGGCCTGTGGCTTGTGGTCATTGTCCCAAAGTCCAGATGGCAGCAAGTCCCCAGTGCTGTAACCCAGGAGTAGCATCCACTGGGCCAACACTGAAAACTTGATGAGTTCTGGACATCTGCTGGACTTCTAGCAAGGCCAGATACCAAGTGTTTTTGCATGTGAGGATTCATGCCATATAGGAAGAAATACCTGGGTGTCACTTGGAACAATTATTTTAATCTCTGAAAGCACTTTTCAGAGTGGTTCTGGGTTAGAAGGAATTGGGCAGGAGGTGTCCCTGTATCATGTTGGGAAAGGGCACCACCAGTCTCCAGATCAGGACTGGGGAGAATTGTTGTGATGAGGCAGGGAGATGATGTGATGAGGAGACTCTAGGTGTCTTCTGAGCACTGGTGAGGTCCCATGTGAGGTGTTGTGTGCAATTGTAGTCTCCCCAATGTGAAAATGAAGTCACCTTAGTGAATTAATTAACAGCGACCATTTCAGAAACTCCAAGATTCTGGAGGTGCTGGGGAATAATTCCTGGATGAGAAACAGAGAGAGCTGGGACTCGCAGGGGACGAGGGTGGACAGGGTGGTGTCATCAGAGTGCACAAATCCCGGATGGCAGGGAATGAAGGTGAACGAGCCTGGCTGTTCCCAGCAGTGCACGTGTGCAGGACAAGAGATCAAGGGCAAAGGGAAAACAGATGGAATGCAATTGCTCAAGAAGTCAAGAATTTCTCATTGTGAGGGTGGTCACAGAGTAGAAAAGATGTTGGACTGTTGGCCCTTGGAGAGCTAGTACTGACCTCTCCATAGTGCTGGGAATCCTGCTCATGTTGGTCTTGTTGGAGCAGGGAAGTTGAAGCACTTGCACTCCAGATTTCCTGCCGAACTGGTGGATTTTGGGACTCTTATTGCTGGAGGGGTTCAAGCATCCTGGTGGGGAAGAGAGTTTGCCAAGTGTATTCTGACAGGAAGTGACTTGAACCAGAGCTGTACCCAGGAGAGCATGGATGTGTCCAAGACTTTGGTCTATCAGGTGATGGTTTTGTGTCATGTTCTGGAAGGTGTCCCCTCCTGTGCTTCCTATGCCAGATGTTTTTATTAGTTGTTTTGACATATTTGTGAGGGAGTGTGTTTTTGCACGTAGCCCAAAGGCCTGTTGAGGTGTGGAATGTGCTTGGTAAGGCTGTGAGACCACTGGAATTACAGAAGAACAGGAGGCGTATGAGGCTTTGATGCAGGACAACTTTATTGAGGCACAGGAATGAAGAGACAGAAGAAAGGAGAAGTCGGGATCTGGTGAGAGGTACAAGTAGGAAAATGACCAGCAAAGGTGCTTTGTTTGCAGGACTGGTTGCCAGAACCCAGAGCTTGTGGTGTCAGGGGTGGTGCTGAGATCCCTTAGCAGTTGTAGCCATAGCTCCTTCTGCCATAGCAGCCCAGGCCATAGCCATAGCCGAAACCACAGCCATAGCCATATCCACGGCCATAGCCAAGGCCAAAGCCACCAAATCTAGCAGAGATGGGCTGTCCCTGGACACTGAGCTCAGTGCCCAGAGCAGCGGAGGAGGTGGATCCGACGGCGGTGCTCTGGGGGAAGGAGGTCATGATGGGTCCTGGCAGGGTGACCAGCACGGGGGCAGGGTCGATGATGACACGGGAATCCTGGCATTGCAGGGCACAGGGCTCGTTGCAGCTGTTGGCCAGCGGGGTGGGTCCGCAGGGTCGGCAGCGGTCGTAGCAAGCCATGGGTGAGGTGTGGAGGGTGCCTGGAAGAGAGGGGGTGAGGCAGGGAAGGGGTATGGGGATGTGAGGGGTGGTGATGCAGGATTGTGAGGGAGTGTGGAAGCTGTTGTGGGCCTATGGGGCAGCGTGAGGACTGCTGAGGCTGTGGCTGAGTGTGCTGGAAGACAGGGGCCAGGGTTGAATGAGCAGGAGGGTCCGGGAGGGTATTGAGACTTACCTGGTTGTCAGCAGGAGCAGAAGGAGTCAGGAGAAGTGTGTGAGGGAGAGGGGCTCTGGGCCAGCTTTTATGCAGGTTCTGGAGGGGTGGGACAGCCTTATCCCATGGCCTTGGGGCATTTTGCAGGCAGCATCTCTTTGCTGTCCCTGCCTGGTGATTCATGAGGTGGGGAGTGTTTTCCTTCATGCCATTCTGCTATTCAATGTCCTACTCTTGAGGCTGTGTCCATCTGACCTTGGCTGCAGCTTTAATCATTTCGTATTTGGGTTGATTCGATCGTTCCATATGTGTCAGAGATGGCTGAATAAACAACCAGAGGTCTTGTGATTTGCAATGTCATCAGTGATGTAATTTTGTGGCACTCATGTGCTGTGTTTTGTCGGTGCCTTGTGAAGACTGGGTCTCTGTTCTGTGCCGCTGGATGGCCATCAGTCATTGTGTTGCACACAGGAATGCTGAGGGTGCTAATAATGTCCTGAGGGGGTCATTCTGCTCTAGCCTGGCAGGATCTCAAAGCCTGGGATCTGTTCCTGACGGATGAAAGAGAGCTCCTGGCCTTGTGTCTGGAATGGGATCAAGAGAGAGCACATTTAAAAGTAGAGGAATTTCAGGCTGAACCTAATCTAGTATTACGGTGCATTTGGATTTCTGAAATTTATATGACAATGGACTCTGCCTTTTGAACTGTATTCCTTGACGTTGTTATGAAATCCTGTAAAGAAACAACAAACTGGGCTTGATCCCCTTTTTCCCAGGCTCTCTCTGACATCAATTAGCTTATTCCTCATTGAAGCCACAAGTTTCATAATTCATAACCTCTAATTCTTAACATTGTGTTCCTGTAAGCAAATAATTACTAATGGAGCCTCAGTGAGCTCCTCTGTCCTTCCCTGACAAGGTGGGTGCGTTTCCTTGTGGAATGATGCAATTCCATATCCTGCTCCTGAGGCCCTGTCCATCTGTGCTGGCAACTTTTAATTGCGACTACCAAGAGGTCAAAGATTTCTGTTGATGATTTGTGTCAGGGAGAGCGGAAGATGTCACCCAAGATTTGGAGAGGTGTGGTGCCATCACTGTGGTCACCTCATGGTCCTCGTGTGCCATGGTTTGTGTGTGTCTTCTGAAAAATTACTCCCAATTTCTCACAGTTCTGTGAGGCTGCTCTGAGACTGGCAGCTGTGCCAAGGAGGAGGTGTTGCACCTTCCATTACCTTCCATCCTTCCACACATTTATCCCAGTTGGCAAAGGCTGACCTCAGACCTCACTTTCAATTTGGACATGCTCCGTGTGTGTTTGGATGATAGTCTAGCCTCAGAGATTTTGAAATTTTAAGTTATCCCTTGGGTTGAGTGCCAAAGGCTAAGGCCACTTGTGATTGTCTGCATGAGGATTTGGAGGTTGCCCAGGGTTGTTGGAGATAAGCATTGCATGAGCCTCAACAACCCAGGTGAGCCCAGCTGGTGTCCATGCCCAATGAAGTGGACTGCAAAAGGTCTGAAGGGCTGGGGCCTGTGGCTTGTGGTCAGTTTCCCAAAGTCCCCAGTGCTGTAGTCCAGGAGTGGCATCCACTGGGCCAACACTGAAAACTTGATGAGTTCTGGACATCTGCTGGACTTCAGCAAGGGCAGCTGACAAGTATTTTTGCATTTGAGGAGTCATGCCATATAGGAAAAAATATGTGGTCGTCAGTGGGAACAATTGTTTTCCTTTCTGACAACACCTTTCAGAGTCATTCTGGGTTAGAAGGAATGCGGCAGGAGGTGTCCCTGTATCATTGTGGGAAAAGGAACCCCCAGTCTCCAGATCAGGACTGGGGAGAATTATTGTGATGAGGCAGGGAGATGATGTGATGAGGAGGCTCTTGGTGACTTCTGAGCACTGGTGAGGTCCCATGTGAGGTGTTGTGTGCAATTGTAGTCTCCCCAATGTGAAAATGAAGTCATCTTAGTGAATTAATTAACAGCGACCATTTCAGAAACTCCAAGATTCTGGAGGTGCTGCAGAATAATTCCTGGATGAGAAACAGAGAGAGCTGGGACTCCCAGGGGATGAGGCTGGACAGGGTGGTGTCATCAGTGTGTGCAAATCCCTGATGGCAGGGAATAATGGTGAATGAACCTGGCTGTTCTCAGCAGTGCACATGTGCAGGACAAGAGGTCAAGGGCAAAGGGAAAACAGATGGAATTCAATTGCTAAAGAAGTGAAGGATTTCTCATTTTGTGGGTGGTCACAGAGTAGAAAAGATTTTGGACTGTTGGCCCTTGGAGAGCCAGTACTGAACATGCCATGGTGCTGGGAATCCTGCTCATGTTGGTCTTGCTGGAGCAGGGAAGTTGAAGCACTTGCACTCCAGATTTCCTGCTGAAGTGGAGGATTTTGGGACTCTTATTGCTGGAGGGGTTCAAGAGTCCTGGTGGGGAAGAGAGTTTGCCAAGTGTGTTCTGACAGGGAGTGACTTGACCAGAGCTGTACCCAGGAGAGCATGGATGTGTCCAAGACTTTGGTCTATCCCGTGATGGTTTTGTGTCATGCTCTGGAAGGTGTCCCCTCCTATGCTTCCTATGTCCGAAGTTTTTATTAGTTGTTTTGACATATTTGTGACGGAGTGTGTTGTTGCACGTAGCCCAAAACCCTCTTGAGGCTTGGAATGTGCATGGTAAGGCTGTGAGACCACTGGAATTACAGAAGAGCAGGAGGCGTATGAGGCTTTGATGCTGGACAACTTTATTGAGGCACAGGAATGAAGAGACAGGAGAAAGGAGAAGTCGGGATCTGGTGAGAGGTACAAGTAGGAAAATGACCAGCCATGGTGCTTTGCTTGCAGGAGCTGATGCCAGAGGCCCAAGAAAGTGGTGTCCAGGGTGGTGCTGAGATCCCTTAGCAGTTGTAGCCATAGCTCCTTCTGCCATAGCAGCCCAGGCCATAGCCATAGCCCTGCCCGTAGCCAAAACCACAGCCATAGCCATATCCATGGCCATAGCCAAGGCCAAAGCCACCAAATCCACCAGAGATGGGCTGTCCCTGCACACTGAGCTCAGTGCCCAGAGCAGCGGAGGAGGTGGATCCGACGGCGGTGCTCTGGGGGAAGGAGGTCATGATGGGTCCTGGCAGGGTGACCAGCACAGGGGCAGGGTCGATGATGACGCGGGAATCCTGGCATTGCAGGGCACAGGGCTGGTTGCAGCTGTTGGCCAGCGGGGTGGGTCCGCAGGGTCGGCAGCAGTCGTAGCAGGCCATGGGTGAGGTGTCGAGGGTACCTGGAACAGCGGAGGTGAGGCAGGGAAGGGGTATGGGGATGTGAGGGGTGGTGATGTAGAAGGGTTAGGGAGTGTGGAAGCTGTTGTGGGCCTATGGGGCAGCGTAAAGGCTGCTGAGGCTGTGGCTGAGCGTGCTGGAAGAGAGGGGCCAGGGATGCAGGAGCAGGAGGGTCCGGGAGGGGATTGAGACTTACCTGGTTGTCAGCAGGAGCAGAAGGCGTCAGGAGAAGTGTGTGAGGGAGAGAGGCTCTGGGCTGGCTTTTATGCTGGTTCTGGAGGGGTGGGACAGCCTTATCCCATGGCCTTGGGGCATTTTGCAGGCAGCATCTCTTTGCTGTCCCTGCCTGGTGATTCATGAGGTGGGGAGTGTTTTCCTTCATGCCATTCTGCTATTCAATGTCCTACTCTTTAGGCTGTGCCCATCTGACCTTGACGGCAGTTTAAATAATTTCGTATTTGGGTCGATTTGATTGTTCCATATGTGTCAGAGATGGCTGAATTAACAACCAGAGGTCTTGTGATTTGCAATGTCATCAGTGATGTCATTTTGTGGCATTTATGTGCTGTGTTTTGCCGGTGCCTTGTGAAGACTGGGACTCTGTTCTGTGCCGCTGGATGTCCATCAGTCATTGTGTTGCACACAGGAATGCTGAGGGTGATAATGATGTCCTGAGGAGGTCATTCTGCTATAGCTTGGCAAGATCTCAAAGCCTGGGATCTGTTCCTGATGGATGAAAGAGAGCTCCTGGCCTTGTGTCTTGAATGGGATCGAGAGAGCATATTTAAAATTTGAGTAAGTTAGCCTGAAAATATTCCAGAATTATGGTCCATTTGGATTTCTCAAATTTCTATGACAATGTACTCTGCCATTTAAACTGTATTCCTTGATGTTGTTAAGAAATCCAGTAAAGAAACAACAAACTGGCCTTGATCCCCTTTTTCCCAGGCTCTCTCTGACATCAATTAACTTATTCCTTATTGAAGCCTCAAGTTTCATAACTCATAAGCTGTAACTGTTAACATTGTGTTCCTGTAAGCAAATAATTACTAATGGAGCTACAGTGAGCTCCTCTGTCGTACCCTGACATGGTGGGTGCGTGATCTTTTGGAATTCTATATCCTGCTCCTGAGGCCCTGTCCACCTGTGCTGGCAACTTTTCATTGCATATTCTAAGAGGTCAAATTATCCACAATTTGTGTGGATAATTTGTGTCAGGGAGGGCAGAAGGCATGTCCCAAGCTTTGGAGAGGTGTGGTGTCTGCGCTTTGATCACCCCACGGCCCTTGTGTGCCGTGGTTTGTGGGTGCCTTCTGAAAAATTGCCCCCAATTTCTCACAGTTCTGTGAGGCTACTCTGAGGTTGGCAGCTGTACCAAGGAGGAGGTGTTGCACCTTCCATTGACTTCCATCCCGCCACGCATTTATCCCAGTTGGCAAAGGCTGACCTCAGACCTCGCTTTCAATTTGGACATGTTCAGTGCGTGTTTTACTGATAGTCTAACCTCAACGGTTTTGATATTTTCATTCATCCCTTGGGCTGAGTGCCAAAGGCTAAGGCCACTTGTGATTGTCTGAATGAGGATTTGGAGGTTGCCCAGGGTTGTTGGACACAAGCATTGCATGAGCCTCAACAACCCAGGCAAGTCCAGCTGGTGTCAGTGCCCAGCGCAGTGGAGTGAGAAAGATCTGAAGGGCTGGGGCCTGTGGCTTGTGGTCACTGTCCCAAAATCCAGATGGCTGCACGTCCCCAGTGCTGTAGCGCAGGAGTGGCATCCACTGAGCCAACACTGAAAACTTGCTGGGTTCTGGACATGAGCTGGACTTCAGCAAGGGCAGCTGACAAGTGTTTTTTCATGTGAGGATTCATGCCAGATAGGAAGAAATACCTGGGTGTCACTTGGAATAATTGTTTTCCTTTCTGAAAATGCCTTTCAGAGTCATTCTGGGTTAGAAGGAATTGGGCAGGAGGTGTCCCTGTATCATTGTGGGTAAGGGCACCCCAATTCTCAGGATCAGGATTGCGGAGAATTGTTGTGATGAGGCAGGGAGATGATGTGATGAGGAGACTCTTGGTGTCTTCTGTGTACTGGTGAGGTTTCATGTGAGGTATTGTGTGCAATTCTAGTCTCCCGAGTGTGAAATTGAAGAAATTTTATTGAATAGTGACCATTTGAGAACCACCAAGTTTCCAGAGTGTCTGGGGAATCATTCCTGGATGAGAAACAGAGAGAGCTGGGACTCCCAGGGGTTGAGGATGGACAAGGTGGTGTCATCAGGGTGTGCAAATCCCTGATGGCAGAGAATGAAGCCTGGCTGTTCTCAGCAGGGCACACGTGCAGAACACGAGGTCAAGGGCAAAGGGAAAACAGAAGGAATGCAATTACTAAAGAAGTCAAGAATGTGTCATTTTCAGAGGGGACACAGAGTGGAAAAGGTGCCGGACTGTTGGCCCTGGGAGAGCCAGTACTGAACTGTCCATAGTGCTGGGAATCCTGCTCATGTTGGTCTTGCTGGAGCAGGGAAGTTGAAGCACTTGCACTCCAGATTTCCTGCCCAAGTGGAGGATATTGGGACTCTTATTGCTGGAGGGGTTCAAGCATCCTGGTGGGGAAGAGAGTTTGCCAAGTGTATTCTGACAGGAAGTGACTTGACCAGCGCTGTACCCAGGAGAGCATGGATGTGTCCAAGACATTGGTCTATCAGGTGATGGTTTTGTGTCATGTTCTGGAAGGTGTCCCCTCCTGTGCTTCCTATGCCAGATGTTTTTATTAGTTGTTTTGACATATTTGTGAGGGAAGGAATGTTGCCAGGGTCGGCTGTCAGTTGTCTCTGCCCCAGCACGGGAAAAGGTGGTTCTGGGCAGGCCACGCTCTCGAAGAAGGAGTCTGGACTTTTGCTTTTCGGTCTTCAGTTGAGTTTATTGTTTCTTATCTACAAAGTTTTTCTGTCTGTCCAGCCGAGGTCTGATCAGCAAGACAGCCAAGGGCACTCTCTCCCGCCCACGGGGCGGTTGTCTCTTTTATAGTGAAAACTACGTATAAGATATTTACCTTCAATTTCCAATACTTTTCGCCCTTGTTGTTGGCAAGTGCACCTTCACTATGAACCAATCCACACATGCCAACATCATCCTGAACATGGATGCCAAGGAGAAGAAAGAAGAAGGACAGGACACGGCCAAATCCCTCCATCTTAGAACCCTTGACCCCCATGTACAGAATTTCAAACCCCCCTGTACAACATACAAAAATCCCCCTGTACAGTGCTCCAAAGTTTTTTCCTGCACCCTGTGATTCCTACTTTAACTTTTGTGGCCTGTAATTCTTCATATAAGGTTGCCAATTTGCTCCATGAATTAAGATCGAATTTCCAGGTGTCTTTGGTTTCCTGCCAGGGTCTCCAAGCCCCTGCCAGGGCTTTGCGACATCCAGGGCATCCAGAGAGATGCTCTGGGTTCCGACAATAACCTGTAATTGTTAACATTGAGTTCCTGTAAGCAAATAATTACTAATGGAGCATCAGTGAGCGCCTCTGCCCTTCCCTGACAAGGTGGGTGCGTGTTCTTTTGGAATTATGCAATTCCTTATCCTGCTCCTGAGACCCTGTCCACCTGTGGTGAGAACTTTTGATAGCAAATACTAAGAAGTCAAAGGTTTGTATGGATAATTTGTGTCAGGGAGGGCTGAAGACATGTCCCATGCTTTGGAGAGGTGTGGTGTCATCACTGTTATCACTTCATGGCCCTTGTGTGTCGTGATTTATGGCTTTCTCCTGAAAAATTACCCCCAATTTCTCACAGTTCTGCGAGGCTGCTCTGAGACTGGCAGCTGTGCCAAGGAGATGGCGTTTCACATTCCATTGCCTTCCATCCCGCCACGCATTTATCCCAGTTGGCAAAGGCTGACCTCAGACCTCACTTTCAATTTGGACATGCTCCATGTGTGTTTGGATGATAGTCTAGCCTCAGAGGCTTTGATATTTTCGGTCATGCCTTGGGTTGAGTGCCAAAGGCTAAGGCCACAATTGATTGTCTGCATGAGGATTTGGAGGTTGCCCAGCGTTGTTGGACACAAGCATTACATGAGCCTCAACAACCCAGGCAAGTCCAGCTGGTGTCAGTGCCCAGTGTAGTGGACTGAGAAAGGTGTGAAGGGCTGGGGCCTGTGGCTTGTGGTCACTGTCCCAAAGTCCAGATGGCAGCAAGTTCCCAGTGCTGTAGCCCAGGAGTGGCATCCACTGGGCCAACACTGAAAACTTGATGAGTTCTGGACATCTGCTGGACTTGTAGCAAGGGCAGCTGCCAAGTGTTTTTGCATGTGAGGATTTAGACCAGGGAGGAATAAATATCTGAGAGTCACTTGAAACAATTGTTTTAATCTCTGAAAACACCTTTCAGAGTCATTCTGGGTTAGAAGGAATTGGGCAGGAGGGATCCCTGAATCATTGTGGGAAAGTGCACACCCAGTCTCCAGATCAGGACTGGGGAAAATTGTTGTGATGAGGCAGGGAGATGATGCGATGAGGAGACTCTTGGTGTCTTCTGAGCACTGGTGAGGTCCCATGTGAGGTATTGTGTGCAATTCTAGTCTCCCAGATAAGAAAATGACGTTGTCTAAGTGAATTAGTGAATAGTGACCAGTTCAGAACCACCAAGATTTCAGAGTGGCTGGGTAGTCATTCCTGGATGAGAAACTGACAATGCTGGGACTCCCAGGGGACGAGGGTGGACAGGGTGGTGTCATTAGTGTGCACAAATCCCTGAAGGCAGGGAATGATGGTGAATGATCCTGGCTGTTCCCAGCAGTGCACATGTGCAGAACAAGAGGTCAGGGGCAAAGGGAAAACAGATGAAATTCCATGTGCAAAGAAAGTGAGAATTTCTTATTCTGTGGGTGGTCAGAGAGTGGATAAGGTGCTGGACTGTTGGCCCTTGGAGAACTAGTACTGAACATGCCATGGTGCTGGGAATCCTGCTCATGTTGGTCTTGCTGGAGCAGGGAAGTTGAAGCAGTTGCACTCCAGATTTCCTGGCCAAGTGGAGGATATTGGGACTCTTATTGCTGGAGGGGTTCAAGCATCCTGGTGGGGAAGAGAGTTTGCCAAGTGTGTTCTGACACAGAGTGACTTGACCAGAGCTGTACCCAGGAGAGCATGGATGTGGCCAAGGCTTTGGTCTATCAGGTGATGGGTTTGTGTCATATTCTGGAAGGTATCCCCTCCTGTGCTTCCTATGTCCGAAGTTTTTATTAGTTGTTTTGATGTATTTGTGAGGAAAGGTGTTGATGCACATACTCCAAAGGCCTGTTGAGGTGTGTAATGTGCATGGTAAGGCTGTGAGACCACTGGAATTACAGAAGAGCAGGAGGCGTATGAGGCTTTCATGCAGCACAACTTTATTGAGGCACAGGAATGAAGAGACAGAAGAAAGGAGAAATCGGGATCTGGTGAGAGGTACAAGTAGGAAAATGACCAGCAAAGGTGTTTTGCTTGCAGGAGCTGATGCCAGAACCCAGAGATGGTGGTGTAGGTGGCGGGGCTGAGATCCCTTAGCAGTTGTAGCCATAGCTCCTTCTGCCATAGCAGCCCAGGCCATAGCCATAGCCCTGCCCGTAGCCAAAACCACAGCCATAGCCAAATCCATGGCCATAGCCAAGGCCAAAGCCACCAAATCCAGCAGAGATGGGCTGTCCCTGCACACTGAGCTCAGTGCCCAGAGCAGCGGAGGAGGTGGATCCGACAGCGGTGCTCTGGGGGAAGGAGGTCATGATGGGTCCTGGCAGGGTGACCAGCACAGGGGCAGGGTCGATGATGACGCGGGAATCCTGGCATTGCAGGGCACAGGGCTGGTTGCAGCTGTTGGCCAGTGGGGTGGGTCCGCAGGGTCGGCAGCGGTCGTAGCAAGCCATGGGTGTGGTGTGGATGGTCCTGGAACAGCGGAGGTGAGGCAGGGAAGGGGTATGGTGGTGTGAGGGGTGGTGATGCAGAAGGATTAGGGAGTGTGGAAGCTGTTGTGGGCCTATGGGGCAGCGTAAAGGCTGCTGAGGCTGTGGCTGAGCGTGCTGGAAGAGAGGGACCACGGGTGCAGGAGCAGGAGGGTCCGGGAGGGGATTGAGACTTACCTGGTTGTCAGCAGGAGCAGAAGACGTGAGGAGAAGTGTGTGAGGGAGAGAGGCTCTGGGCTGGCTTTTATGCTGGTTCTGGAGGGGTGGGACAGCCTTATCCCATGGCCTTGGGGCATTTTGAAGGCAGCATCTCTTTGCTGTCCCTGCCTGCTGACTCATGAGGTGGGGAGTGTTTTCCTTCATGCCATTCTGCTATTCCATGTCCTACTCTTGAGGCTGTGTCCATCTGACCTTGACTGCAGCTTTAATCATTTCATATTTGGGTTGATTCGATCGTTCCATATGTGTCAGGGATGGCTGAAGAAACAATCAGTAGACTTGTGATTTCCAATGTCATCAGTGATGTCATTTTGTGGCATTCATGTGCTGTGTTTTGCCGGTGCCTTGTGAAGACTGGGACTCTGTTCTGTGCCGCTGGATGTCCATCAGTCATTGTGTTGCACCCAGGAATGCTGAGGGTGATAATGATGTCCTGAGGCGGTCATTCTGCTATAGCTTGGCAGGATCTCAAAGCTTGGGATCTGTTCCTGACCAATGAAAGGGAGCTCCTGTTCCTTGAATGGGATCAAGAGAGAGCATATTTAAAATTAGAGGAAGTTAGCCTGAAAATATTCCAGAATTACGGTCCATTTGGATTTCTCAATTTTATATGACAATGCACTCTGACATTTAAGCCATTTAAACTGTATTCCTTTATGTTAAGAAATCCAGTAAAGAAACAACAAACTGGCCTCGATCCTCTTTTTCCCAGGTTCTCTCTGACATCAATTAACTTATTCCTTATTGAAGCCACAAGTTTCATAACTCATAAGCTGTAATTGTTAACATTGTGTTCCTGTAAGCAAATAATTACTAATGGAGCTACAGTGAGCTCCTCTGTCTTTCCTTGACCTGGTAGGTCTGTGCCTTTGTGGAATGATGCAATTCCATATCCTTCTCCTGAGACCCTGTCCACCTGTGCTGGCAACTTTTAATTGCAACTACCAAGAGGTCAAAGTTTTCTGTTGATGCTTCATGTCAGGGAGGGCTGAGGACTTGACCCAAGCTTTGGGGAAGTGTGATGCCATCACTGTGGTCACCTCATGGTCCTCATGTGCAATGGTTTGTGTGTGCCTTCTGAAAAATAACCCCCAATTTCTCAGAGTTCTGATAGGCTGGGCTAAGGCGGAGGTGTTGTACCTTCCATTGCCTTCCATCCTTCCACACATTTATCCCCAGTTGGCAAAGGCTGACCTCAGACCTCACTTTCAATTTGGACATGTTCAGGGGTTCTTGGATGATAGTCTAGCCTCAACGGTTTTGATATTTTCATTCAGCCCTTGGGCTGAGTGCCAAAGGCTGAGGCCACAATTGATTGTCTGCATGAGGATCTGGAGGTTGCCCAGCGTTGTTGGACACAAGCATTGCATGAGCCTCAACAACCCAGGTGAGTCCAGCTGGTGTCAGTGCCCAGAGTAGTGGACCGAGAAAGGTGTGAAGGGCTGGGGCCTGTGGGTTGTGGTCACTGTCCCAAAGTCCAGATGGCAGCAAGTCCCCAGTGCTGTAGCACAGGAGTTGCATCCACTGGGCCAACACTGAAAAATTGCTGGGTTCTGGACATCTGCTGGACTTCAGCAAAGGCAGCTGCTAAGTTTCTTTTCATGTGAGGATTCATGCCATATAGGAAGAAATACCTGGGTGTCACTTGGAACAATTATTTTAATCTCTGAAAGCACTTTTCAGAGTGGTTCGGGGTTAGAAGGAATGCGGCAGGAGGTGTCCCTGTATCGTTGTGGGAAAAGGCAACCCCAGTCTTCATACCAGGACTGGATAGAATTGTTGTGATGAGACAGGGAGATGATGTGATGAGGAGACTTTTGGTGCCTTCTGAGCACTGGTGAGGTCCCATGTGAGGTGCTGTGTGCAATTCTAGACTCTCTCCCCAATGTGAAAATAACGTCTCCTTTGCGAATTATTGAATAGTGACCGTTTGATAACCACCAAGAGTGCAGAAAATCTAGGGAATCATTCCTGGATGACAAACTGAGAATGCTGGGACTCCCAGGGTTTGAGGATGGACAAGGTGGTGTCATTAGTGTACACAAATCCCTGATGGTAGAGAATGAGGTTGAACAACCCTGGCTGCTCTCAGCCGTGCACATGTGCAGGAAAAGCGGTCAAGGGCAGAGGGAAAACAGATGAAATTCAATTACTAAAGAAGTCAAGAATGTGTCATTTTCAGGGGGGCGACAGAGTGGAAAAGGTCTTGGACTGTTGATCCTGGGAGAGCTAGTACTGAACATTCCATGGTGCTGGGAATCCTGCTCATGTTGGTCTTGCTGGAGCAGGGGAGTTGAAGCAGTTGCACTCCAGATTTCCTGCCCAAGTGGAGGATATTGGGACTCTTATTGCTGGAGGGGTTCAAGCATCCTGGTGGGGAAGAGAGTTTGCCAAGTGTGTTCTGACAGGGAGTGACTTGACCAGAGCTGTACCCAGGAGAGCATGGATGTGTCCAAGACTTTGGTCTATCCCGTGATGGTTTTGTGTCATGCTCTGGAAGGTGTCCCCTCCTATGCTTCTTATGTCAGATGTTTTTATTAGTTGTTTTGACATATTTGTGAGGGAAGGTGTTGATGCACATACTCCAAAAGCCTGTTGAGGCATGGAATGTGCTTGGTTAGGATGTGAGACCACTGGAATTACAGAAGAACAGGAGATGTATGAGGCTTTGATGCAGGACAACTTTATTGAGGCACGAGAATGAAGACACAGAAGAAAGGAGAATTCGGGATCTGGTGAGAGGTAAAAGCAGGAAAATGACCAGCAATGGTGCTTTGCTTGCAGGACCGGTTGCCAGAGACCAGAGCTGGTGGTGTCAGGGGTGGTGCTGAGATCCCTTAGCAGTTGTAGCCATAGCTCCTTCTGCCATAGCAGCCCAGGCCATAGTCATAGCCCTGCCCGTAGCCAAAACCACAGCCATAGCCAAATCCATGGCCATAGCGAAGGCCGTAGCCAAGGCTAAAGCCACCAAATCCAGCAGAGATGGGCTGTCCCTGCACACTGAGCTCAGTGCCCACGGCAGCGGAGGAGGTGGATCCGACAGCGGTGATCTGGGGGAAGGAGGTCATGATGGGTCCTGGCAGGGTGACCAGCACAGGGGCAGGGTCGATGATGACATGGGAATCCTGGCATTGCAGGGCACAGGGCTCGTTGCAGCTGTTGGCCAGAGGGGTGGGTCCGCAGGGACGGCAGATGTTGTTGCAGGCCATGGGTGTGGTGTGGAGGATCCCTGGAAGAGAGACGGGTGAGGCAGGGAAGCGGTGTTGGGTGGTACGAGGGGTGGTGATGCAGGAGGGTGTGGGAGTGTGGAGGTTCTTGTGGGGCTGTGGGGTGGTGTGAGGTCTACTGAAGCTGGGGGTCAGCGTGCTGCAAGATAGGGGCCATGGGAGCGGGAGCAGGAGGGTCAGGGGCTTGAGACTTATCTGGCTGTCAACAGGAGAAGAAGGCTTGAGGAGAAGTGTATGAGGGAGAGAGGCTCTGGGCTGGCTGTTATGCAGGTCCTGGATGGGTGGGACAGCCTTGTTCCATGGCCTTGGGGCATTTTGCAGGCAGCATCTCTTGGCTGGCCCAACTTGATGAGTCATGAGGTGTGGAGTGTTTTCCTGTATGCAATTCTGCAATTTTGTGTTCTTCCCTTGAGGCTGTGTCCATCTGACCTTGGAAGCACATCTTAATTGCTAGAACTGATGACCATTATCTCATTGTTTATTGTGTGTTTGGACATGTAAAATACTCAGCCGAATCCCAGGGTAATTGTGGTCTTGTCAGTAATGTCACACCATTGCATATTGATGACTTCTCCTATTTGATTCTTGTTTCCTGCCTGAAAGAACTCCCAGTTTTCTTTCCTTGTCCTCATTTTGAGGTTACCCCAGTCCAGTCAATGTCATGGTGTCCCTGCAGTGCTCTTGGTCTACCATTTCCATGTCCTTGTTCCACCAGGGATCCCTACCAGTGGTGGGAACCAGGACAGTCCACTCCCTCAAGCTTTCTAATGTCCCGACACATGGGTTTCAAGGGTGGATTAATCAAAGGATGGGGAGCTGTGCTCCTCACGTGTCTTGTTCTCCTTCTTCAGCTTTTTTCCTTTCCATGGGTCCATCACAGTCTAACACTGGGACCCTCCAGTGTGACCTTGCTGGTCACAGCTGAGACGAGCGCTATGGATGAACCAACTCAAGACTTTGGTGTGCATGGGAGGCCATCCTAAATTACAGGGATTGATTTCCCATCTACAGCAGGAACGGCTTGGAATATAGACATGATCTGAATGTTGGCAACGTGGTGGGGATGGAGAGAACGTCATGGAAAGGGCACTTCCTCAGAAGCAATGTTCCTGCAAAGCCAGGCAATCCTAACAGAGCTGTGATGGTCCAGGGCCCCACTTCAAAATGTACCCAAAAACCAGGACACAGCAGTGCCATGGGGTGACCTCACTGATGACACCTCAACTCTCCAAGGCTTTGGACATGTCTTCAGCCCACCATGACACACAGCATCAACACTTGCCCTTAACCCCTAAGACACTTAAAATCTGCTGCCAAGGTCAGATGTCCTTCAAAAGAAGGACATGGAGCTGCAGAATTTCACACCATGACATAGGAGGGAAGATGACTGTGCTGACCAACCATTAGTAATTACTGGGTTTTGCTAGCAGAAACAGATTATTAAGACTAAAAGGATATGAGATATGAAAATTTATGGGATGAATGTGGATTAAAGGCAAGGACATCACAGGCCAGTCTGGGAAAAAAAGGATGAAGCTGGGTTGTTTAATGGATTTCTTAATGAGGTCAAGGAATATGCTTTAAATGACAGAGTACAATGTCAAGTAAAGAAGAGAAGTCCTTATGGACCATGACAGCAGAACAAGTTCAACCAGACCAGCCTCTGCTTTTCCAGATGTTCACTCTTGATTCAGTTCAAGACACAAAGCCATGAGATCTCTTTAATCTGTAGGAACATTCCTATGCACAATAACATTTCCATGTTATTGCAGTGTGACCTCCCCAGGACATCAGCAGCTCCCTCAGCATTCCTGTGAGAAAAACAGTGACTGATGGGCATCCAGCAGCACAGAGGAGAATCCCAGTCTTCACAAAGCACCCACAAACCACAGGACGTGTTCCACAAAATGACCTCACTGATGATATCACAACTCTGCTGGGCTCTGGTTGTTTATTCAGCCCTCCTTGACATACATCAAACAATCAAAACCTCCCAAGTACCAACTCTCACTCTAAAGCTGCCGCCAAGGTCAGATGGACACAGACTCAGAAACCAATCATGACACTGCAGAATTGCATAAAGGAAAATACTCCCCAACTTATGACTCACCAGGCTGGCCAGGTAAGTGATGCTGCCTCCAAAATGCCCCAAGGCCATGGGACAAAGCTGTCCCGCCCCTCCAGGATCAGCATAAAAGCCAGCCCAGAGCCTCTCTCCCTCACACACTTCTCCTGCTCCTGCAGACAACCAGGTGAGCTTCAAATTCCTGACCCTCTTGCTCCTACTCCCATGGCCCCTCTTCCAGCACACTTAGCCCCAGCCTCTGCAGCCCTCACACCTCCCCACAGCCCCACAACAGCCTCCACACTCCCTCACCCTGCTGACATTTCGCACTTTGCATCCCCATGCCCCTTTCCCTGCCTCACCCCTCTGTCTTCCAGGCACCCTCCACATCACACCCATGGCCTGCAACAGCATCTGCCGACCCTGCGGACCCACCCCGCTGGCCAACAGCTGCAACCAGCCCTGTGCCCTGCAATGCCAGGATTCCCGTGTCATCATCGACCCTGCCCCTGTGCTGGTCACCCTGCCAGGACCCATCATGACCTCCTTCCCCCAGAGCACCGCCGTTGGATCCACCTCCTCCGCTGCTCTGGGCGCTGAGCTCAGTGTGCAGGGACAGCCCATCTCTGGTGGATTTGGTGGCTTTGGCTTTGGCTATGGCCGTGGATTTGGCTATGGGCTGGGTGGCCTGGGCTGCTATGGCAGAAGGAGCTATGGCTACAACTGCTAAGGGCCCTCAGTACCTTTCCTGACACCAACCACCCACTCTCTGGAACACACCTCAGGTGTTGCAGATGCCTCTCTGGGTCAAAGCTGTCAATGGGCTCAGCACTTCCAACTCCTGCTCTCAGGCCACCAAGCAGGGCAGTGGCCAAAGGGCCAGGTTGGGCTGCCTGCAAACCTGACCCATCTGCCTCCTGCTCTTCTCCCACTCCCTTTCAGCTCTATCCAGTCTCCTTTGCTGCAAATCCCTTGTCCCAAGCCAGAGACCATTGGGAATCTTCACCATCAGGTTGCTTCTAATGCGAAGCAGGAAGGCCTTGATGCTCTGACTGAACCACCGGCAAGCAAAGGAGCTCAGCTGATGGTCCCCCTACTTGCACCTCAGACCAGCTCCCTTCCTCTTGCCACTCATGACCTCTCATTCTACTTTTGACTCAATAAAATTCTCTTGCATTGCAGCATTGCTATGTCTCCTTTTCCTTCATGGGCACACACTAGTACAGTTTGCTCTTCTGGGGCATACCACAAATCCTTCACCTGTGTGATCCTACGCCTGGATAAACTAGATAAACTAAGGTAGATCTAACCTTGCCTCTTACACAAGCCCCTCCTAAGCCATGTTTTTACATTGGATACACAGCAATTGCTCCAGTCCCTCACTATCTCTTTAGCCCTTATATAGATCAATGCAAGCAGGTTCTTACCCTTGAGGCCTCAGAGCTGAGCACAGAACTCCAGTCTCACCAGAGCAGAGCAGAGCAGAGGGACAGAATTCCCTCCTCACCTGCTGCCCATACAGTGGCAATGAGCCCATGGCATGGGCACTTTATTTTGGCATGTTCACATGGGCAGGGCATGTCCAATTCTTCATCCACCAACACCCCAAGTCCTTCTCCTCGAGGGTGCTCTTAATTGACTCATTAGCCATCCAATATTCAATAGTGAGATTGCTCCAATTCAGATTTAGGATGTTGCACTTCGTCCTATTGACCATCATGACAATCACACCACCCCAGCCTGTGAAGAGCTCTCTGGATGCCATCCTTTCCCTTCAGACAATCAACCACACTGCTCACCTTGATGTCATTCCCATTCTTGCTAAGGGGACTGTCCCTAACTAATCCACTGTTGCCTGACAAAATAGGAAATAATAATGGCCCTGATATGAGCCTCTGTGGGTCACCACGCATCCCTGTTCCCCTCACAGACATGGAGCCACTGACCACAACTACAAATGAGACCATCCTGACCATTTTCCACCCCACAGCTGATGTTCCAGCTATCAACTCCACATCTCTCCAGATCAGAGATAAGGATGTTGTCTGCCACAGGAAGAAATGCTTTGCACAAGTCCATGTACATGATACCAGTTGTTCTTCTGTCATTCACCATTGCTGGAACCCCATCAAACTTTTCAGGAAGAATTTGCCCTTCATGAAAATGGGAGTAGCAACAGGGGAGGGCTGAGCCAGGCCTTTGGGGCCTTGAGATGTGGCAACTGCTCAGAGCTGAGAGCACTTCTCTTGGAAGATTTCCCTTGAGGAAATGGTGCTTGGCTGAGCTCTGTGTCTGCCCTGTGCCAGTGACTCAGCCTGGGCATGAGGAGAGAGCTGTGGCTACTGTTAGACACAACCCTTTTGTGAAGCCTTCAAGAATCTTTCCCGTTCTACACTATCAGAGCAGCTGAGCAGGTCCAGGTTGCCTGAGAGTGGAGTGAGTGGCCTGAGAGTGGCTGAGGGGCTGAGGCCAGAGGCTGAGGATCTGTGGTCCAAAGTGCAAATGGAGGTGAATCCCCAGTACTGCAGCCCAGGAGTCCAATCCGTGGAACCAACTCTGTTCAACATCCTAAATAATGAGCTGGGCAGTGTTGCCCCCTCAGACACATAACAATCTCAGTAATGGATAACAGATTGGTAATGAGTTGATTGAGAGCATGCTCAAGGAGGACTTGGGGTGCTGGTGGATGAAGAATTGGACATGTCCTGCCCATGAAAACTCGCAGACCAAAACCCCTCGGTGTCCTGGGCTCATCACCACAGCGTAGGCAGCAGGTGAGGGGAGATTCTGACCCTCTGCTCAGCTTTTCAGAGGCTGGAGATGTGTGTTCAACTCTGGGCACCCGAGGACATGGAAGATATGGACCTGCTGAAGCAGAGCTGTAGATGACCCTGGAAGATGATGAAGGTCTGGAGCAACTGGTGTCCAGCCAAAGAGAAAAAAAGACTCATACACGGCTTCTATTAAAGACAGAGGTAGACCTACATTCCTGTATCCAGGCCTGGGATCCAGCAAGGAAAGTGTGGAATGCAATGGAAAGGCAAAGTGTGTCAGTGTGTGTCAGTGAAGAAAAGGAGACATCTGAGTCTGTAATGCAAGAGAACTTTATTGAGCTAAAAGAACAGTGGGAGGTCATGAGCATCCACTGGAAAAGAGAAGGGCAAGTAGGGGTGCAAGAAGTGTGACCATCAGCCGAGCTTCTTTGCTTGAAGGAGGTTCAGCCAGAGCACCAAGGCCTTCCTGCCCCACAGTGGGAGCAGCCCAGTGGAGGTGCTCATCTTCCTCTGGCTTGAGAGAAGGGGTTTATCCAGAGGGGACTGGAGAGAGCAGAAGGGACAGTGCAGAGCAGGAGGCAGATGGGCCATGTTTGCAGGCAGTGTGGGCTGGGCCCTTGGCTGCTGCCTTGATGGAGGCCCTGAGAGTAGAAGTTGAAAATGCTGAGACCCTTTGACAACCTTTGCCCAGAGATGAATCTTCAGTGCTTGGGGTGTGTCCCAGGGAGTGGGTGGTTGGTGTCAGGGGTGGTGCCGGAGCTGGCCCCTTAGCAGTTGTAGCCATAGCTCCTTCTGCCATAGCAGCCCAGGCCTCCCAGCCCATAGCCAAATCCATGGCCATAGCCAAGGCCAAAGCCACCAAAGCCACCAGAGACGGGCTGTCCCTGGGCACTGAGCTCAGCGCCCACGGCAGCGGAGGAGGTGGATCCGACGGCGGTGCTCTGGGGGAAGGAGGTCATGATGGGTCCTGGCAGGGTGACCAGCACAGGGGCAGGGTCGATGATGACGCGGGAATCCTGGCATTGCAGGGCGCAGGGCTCGTTGCAGCTGTTGGCCAGCGGGGTGGGTCCACAGGGTCGGCAGAGGCTGTTGCAGGCCATGGCTGTGGTGTGGAGGGTGCCTGGAAGAGAAAACAGGTGATGCAGTTCAGGGGTGTGAGGGTGTGAAGGGTGGTGATGCAGGAAGGTGAGGGAGTGTGGAGGTTGTTGTGGGTCTGTGGGGAGGCGTGAGGGATGCTGAGGCTGGGGCTGAGCGTGCTGGAAGAGAGGGGCCAGGGCTGCAGGATCAGGAGGGTCAGGGGATTGAGGCTCACCTGATTGAGGGTCGGAGCAAGAAGAGAAGGCGTGAGGAGAAGTGTGTGAGTGAGAGAGGCTCTGGACCGACTTTTATGCTGGTTCTGGAGGGGCGGGACAGCCTTGTGCCATGGCCTTGGGGCAATTTTTAGGCAGCAGCTTTTGTCTGGCCCAGCCTGGTGAGTCATGAGGTGGGGAGTGTTTTCTTTCCTGTGACTCTTCAACTCCATGTCCTCCACTTGAGGCTGTTACCATTTGAACTTGGAGGCAGCTTTAGAGTGAGAATTCATCTTTGGGTAGATTTGGTTGTTAGATACATGAATGTGAATGTTGAATAGCAAACAGAGACCAGTGGAGGTGCAATGTCATCAGTGGGCCTTGTATGATGTGGTTTGTGGGTGCTTTGTGAAGACTGGGACTCTGTTTTGTGCTGCTGGATGTCCATCAGTCATTGTGTTTCTCACAGGAATGCTGAAGGAGCTGATGATGTCCTGGGAATGTCACTGTGCAACAGATTGGTAACGTCCCAGTGCCTAGGAGTTTTTCCTGATGGATGAAACTGGGCTCTTGCTCTTGTTTCTTGAATGGGATTGAGAGAGGTTCTTGGACAGTAGAGGTTGTTCAGGCTGCACTTATTCCAATGTTATAGTCAGTTTAGATTTCTAAAATTTACCCAACAAGCCTCTCTATCATTTAAAGCATATTTCTTGATTTCATTTAGAAATCCAATAACCAACAACAAATCCAGGCCCATCCCTTTTTTCCCAGCCTGGTTTTTGATGTCAATTTATTTATTCTGTATTCAAGCCAAAGAGTTTCATAACTTATATCCTGTAAATGTAATATTGTGTTGCTATTAGCAAAAAGGAGTAATTACTAATGGACAGTTAGTGAGTTGCTCCTTCCTTGTCTGTCATGATGGTGGCGTTCCTTTGTGTGATTCTGCAATTCCACATCCTTCTCTTGAGGCCGTGTCCATCCGACCTTGGAGGCAGCTTTTATATGTGATTATTAGAGGTTAAATGTTGATGGTTTATGTCACAATGGGTTGAAGATGTAACCAAAGCTTTGTGGAGATGGGGTATCATCAATAAAGTCACCCACGGCACTGGTGTGCTGTGCTTTGTGTGTGTGTGGTGAAGAGGAGCCCCATTTCCTGGCAGAGCTTTTCACAGAATTCACAGAATTCACACAATCATTGGGCTGGAAGAGACCTTCAACATCATCGAGTCCAACCCCTGCCCTAACTCCTCAACTAAACCATGGCACCAAGTGCCACATCCAATCTTGTTTTAAACACATCCAGGGACGGTGACTCCATCACCTCCCCTGGCAGACCATTCCAGTACTTTATCACTCTTTCAGTGAAAAACGTTTTGCTAATATCCTACCTATATTTTCCTTGATGCAGCTTCAGGCTGTGTCCTCTTGTTCTGTCAGAACCTGGGGAAAGAGACCAACCCTCACCTGACTACAACCACCTTTCAGGAAGTTGTAGAGTGATAAGGTCACCTCTGAGTCTCCTTTTCTCCAGGCTAAATAACCTCAGCTCCCTTTTTTAGGCTGCTCTAAGCTTTGCAGCTGTTCTGGGGGTGAGCATCTGCACCTTTGATCACATTCTCTTCCTTCCTACCTTGGCTGCATCTCTCCAGTCTTTTGTCTATATTCCTGGCCTTTGCCATTGGAGATGGAAAAGCAATCCATGTAACTTAGGGAGGTGTCCTGTGCTCCTCACAGTCTTGTGGGTTCATCCGTAGTGCTCTGGGCCAAGCAAGGTCAAAATGTGGGGTCCAATTGCTGGGCTGTAACTGACACATGGAAAGGAAACCTCGTGGAGGATAAGGAGAAGAAGCAGCATGAGGGGAACAATTACTCATCCATTGGTTAGTCAACCCTTCAAACCCACGTGTCTGCAGTTTAGAGATAAGGATGTCCTGTGGGACTGGTTTAAGGCCCTGATAGAATTCCAGGAAAATGACACTGGTTGCCATTCCCTTGTCAAAAATAGCATTTCACCTTGTGATCCTGATGGAGCATAAATGGATCATGAGGTCGCCATGGACCCTCTGAAGGGTAAGAAGCTCCAGCAATTACCAGGAGGGAATTAGGAAATATGTAACAACAAAAGTAATAGGAGGAAGATGAGGAGGTCGACTGTCTTGTTCTGCACCACTGGTGGGGCTGCAGAACGCAACAACAACATGGGCATTGTTGACCAAGAGCAGTTCCAGGAGTCTGATGGGACTGGATACCCTTAAAACAAGGAGAAGTTGGCAGAGCCGAGAGCTTTTTCATGCAGAAGGAAATAAGGCAAATGGGACATGATTCCATGGTGTGTCCTCATTGATGACACATCAGTTGTCCTCAGGGTTGTTTGAATTTTCTACGTGTCCTGAAAGGCACCAGCAACAACAAAATGGTCACAAATTCTTGCGATGAAAAGCTGCCGCCAAGGTCAGATGGACACAGCCTCAGGGTCAGGACATGAAATTGCAGAATTGCATAAAGGAAAACACTCCCCAACTCATGACTCATCAGGCTGGGTCAGGCAAGAGCTGCTGCCTCCAAAATGCCTCAAGGCCATGGCACAAGGCTGTCCCACCCTATCAGGACCAGCATAAAAGCCAGCCCAGAGCCTCTCTCCCTCACACACTTCTCCTCACGCCTTCTCCACCTACCCTGCCGACGACCAGGTAAGAACCAATCCTCTGACCCTCCTGCTCCTTCAATCCTGGCCCCACTCTTCCAGCACACTCAGCCCCAGCCTCAGCAGCCCTCATGCCACCCCACAGCCCCACAACAGCCTCCACACTACCTCACTCTCCTCCATCTCTGTCCCTCACACCCCCACATCCCTGCCCTGCCTCACCCCTTCTCTTCCAGGCACCCTCCACACCACAGCCATGGCCTGCAACAACATCTGCCGACCCTGCGGACCCACCCCGCTGGCCAACAGCTGCAACCAGCCCTGTGCCCTGCAATGCCAGGATTCCCGCGTCATCATCGACCCTGCCCCTGTGCTGGTCACCCTGCCAGGACCCATCATGACCTCCTTCCCCCAGAACACCGCCGTTGGATCCACCTCCTCCGCTGCTGTGGGCGCTGAGCTCAGTGCCCAGGGACAGCCCATCTCTGGTGGATTTGGTGGCTTTGGCCTTGGCTATGGCCGTGGATTTGGCTACGGTCTGGCAGGCCTGGGCTGCTATGGCAGAAGGGGCTATGGCTACAACTGCTAAGGGCCCTCAGCACCACTCCTGACATCAACCACCCACTCCTTGGAACTCATCTCTGGCATTGAGGACTCCTCTCTGGGCCAAGGGACCCTCCTCTCAAATGTGCTCAGCTCTTCCAGCTCCTGCTCTCAGAGCATGAAGCAAGAAGCCAGCTTGGCTGCCTGCAAACATGGCCCATCTGCCTCCTGCTCTTCTCCTGCTCCCTGCTCTGCATGGACCCTTTGGCTCTGTCCAGCTCCCCTCTGGACAAACCCCCTCTCCCCTGGCAGAGACCACTGGGAACCTCCACCCTTGTCCTGTTTCCACTGTGGGGCAGGAAGTCCTTGATGCTCTGGCCAAACTGCCTGCAAGCCAAGGGCCTTGGTTGGTGGTTGCTCTCCTTGTACCTCAGTCAGGCCTCTTCCACTTACTGCTCATGACTTTCACTGCTCTTTATGCCTCAATAAAATTCTTTTGCATTGTACATTGTGGAGTGTCCTCTTCCTTCATGGGCACACTCTGGCACACTTTGCTCTTCCCTTGGATCCCACAAACCCTTCACTTGCTTGATCCCAGGCCTGGATACAAGAATGCAGATCTATGCCTGCCTCAGATAGACTCTGTGTATGGGTCTTGTTTTCACTTTGGCTGGACATCAGTTCCTCCAGACCCTCATCATCTACACCTCTGCTTGAGAATGTCCATGTCTTCTGAATACATATCTCCAGTCTCAGAAGAGCAGGGCGGAGGGATAGAATTCCCCTCTCTGCTGCCCATGCTGTGGGGATGAGCCCAGGACACAGGGAGTTTCTGGTCTGTGAGTGCTCATGGCCAGGGCATGTTCATCCACCAACATCCCAGGTCCTTCTCCTCTGGGCTGCTCTCAACCCCTGCATTGTCCAGTCTACAGCCATGTTTGGCATTGCTCCAAACCAAGTGAAGGAGCTTGCATTTGGCCATGTTCAGCTTCATGAAAATGACAATATCCCACTACCCAAACCTGTTCCAGCCCCTCTGAATACCAACCTTTCCCTCCAGATAACTAATTACATTACTCAGCTTATTCTGGTCTGTGATTTTGCTGAACATCCCACTCAATCCCACCGTCCATATCCCTGACAAAGATGAGAAATAACACTGGTCCCAATTGGAGTTTCTGCCTGTCCCCAGTCATCCCTTTTCTCCACACACATGGAGCCGCAACGGCTTGACTTAGACTGTCCTCTTTGAGTTAGACCATCCCATCCATTCCTTATCCACCACATGGTCCAACCACAACTCCACATTTTTCCAGAATGAACACACAGATGCTTTCTGGTACAGGAACAAATGCTATGCACAAGTCCAGGTACATGATATTGTCCGTCTTGCCTCACTCAGCAAAAGATGCCACCTTTTAATGGGCTGCCAATGGACATCTTTTAATCTGCCTGCCAAGGTCCGACAGACACATCCCCAATAGCTGAACACGATACAGGAATGGTGAGGGAAACAAAACACTTCCCACTTTATTATTGGACAGAGAAGCTGCTCGGAAAAATGCCCAGTGTCACGGCCAATGGCTATCTCAAACCTTCAGCCCCATATCATCCTCAAGGCTGTACTCTGGATGTTATCCAGCCGAGTCTTGTCTTCCTGACTCCCATTAAACCAGAGATATAGACAGTTCACTGATGTGAGCAGAGAAGAGCAGAGGGACAGAATCTCCCTTACCTGGAATGGAGCTGATGCCTCAGGTTTTAGCTTTTATATTTTTTAGATTCTGTACTGCTTTAGTGTGTACTTTGGAGCTTCATACTGAGGGATAGTAAGCTCTCTTCACAGAGCTGGGAGAAAAAACAATTCCTTCTCTCACTGAGGACCAAGGACAACCAATCCAAATCTCAGGTCCAAGACCATAAACAACAGTGGACTGAAGAGAGAAAAACAAGATGGGACTTCATAAGCTAAAGCTGTAATTGGACAATTAACTCCAATATGCAAACGGACCAGAACTTATAAAAGTGTGAGACCCTGCGACTGGTCATGCATTTTGTGACCATTTTGGGTTCATCTTGGGTGTAGCCTTGGCTGGGGTCTTGTGCTGCCCAAGGTGTATCCATTAAAGACTTCTAATAAATCCCTACTTTATTCTTTAACTCTGTATAGTCTCTGATCTAAGTCAGCCTTCACAAGGCATAAAACCCAAACATGCGCAATAGAGGATGGGTGATGAGGGGATTGAGAGCAGCCCCAAGGAGGAGGACTTCAGGTGTTGGATGAAGAATTGGATGTGCTCCAGCCACATGCACTCATTGACCAGAAATTCCTCCTGTGTCCTTGGCTCATTCCCACAGTGTGGGCAGCACAAGAGAGTGGAGGGATCTCACCCTCTGCTCTCCTGTACTAAATTCAGAGTTCTATGCTGAACTCTGAGCTCACAAAGACGAGGAAGATGTGGACCTGCTTGAGCGGATGGAGGCATGGAAGATGTTGAGGGTCAGCCAGGTTGGTGTCCAGCCAAAAGGAACACACATCCTGGAGGATGATGAGGGGCTTGTGTCAGAGGCAGGGATAGATCTCCGTTAGTGTATCCAAGCCTGTGATTCGCTAGCTGAAGGTTTGATGGAATCCACTGGAAGTGCTAAGTGGGTAGTGGAACTGGGGAAGTAACATGTTAAAGAGGTCTTGGAGCAATTTTTCACCCACCCCAGTGGTTCTATAACCCTGGTACATCACTGAGCAGGAATTGGAAGAGTCTTGGGAGAAGAAAGGACTCCTCTGAAGCTATGATGCAGGAAAATTTTATTGAGGTAGAACAGTGAAAACTCAGGAGCAGCCAGTGGAAGGGAGATGGTCCGAGGTGCAAGCAGGACAACCATCAGCCAATCTGCTTTGCTTGCAGGAGGCTGTGCCAGACTTTCTGCCTCACAGAGGGAGCAGCCCAGTGGAGGTGTCTCATGGTCTCTGGCTTGGGAGAAGGGGTTTGCAGCAGAAGAAAGTGCACATAGACAAAGGGGTGATGCAGAGCAGGGAATGGAGGAAGAGGAGGAGGGAGACGGGCCAGGTTTGCAGGCAGCCTGGGCTGGCCCCTTGGCTACTGCCTTGCTTATTGCTCTGAGAGCAGGAGCTGGCAGAGCTGGGCCTGTTTGAGAGCCTTGGCCCAGAGAAGCATCCTCAATGCCTGAGATGTGTTCCAGAGAGTGGCAATCAGGAGTGGGGCTGAGGGCATTTAGCAGATGTAGCCATAGCCCCTTCTGCCATAGCAGCCCAGGCCTCCCAGCCCATAGCCAAATCCATGGCCATAGCCAAGGCCAAAGCCACCAAATCCACCAGAGATGGGCTGTCCCTGGGCACTGAGCTCAGCGCCCAGAGCAGCGGAGGAGGTGGATCCGACGGCGGTGCTCTGGGGGAAGGAGGTCATGATGGGTCCTGGCAGGGTGACCAGCACAGGGGCAGGGTCGATGATGATGCGGGAATCCTGGCATTGCAGGGCACAGGGCTGGTTGCAGCTGTTGGCCAGCGGGGTGGGTCCGCAGGGTCGGCAGATGTTGTTGCAGGCCATGGGTGTGGTGTGGAGGGTGCCTGGAAAAGAGGGGACGAGGAAGGGTAGAGGTGTAGGGCTGTGAGGGGCTGGGAGGCGAGGGAGTGTGGACGCTGTTGTGGAGTTGTGGGGAGGCATGAGGGCTGCTGAGGCTGGGGCTGAACACGCTGGAAGAGAGGGGAAAGAGGTGCAGGAGCAGGAGGGTTGGGGACTTGAGTCTCACCTGGTTGTCAGCAGAACAGGAGGAGAAGGAGTCAGGAGGAGCTTGTGAGTGTGAGAGGTTCTGGGCCGCCTTTTATGCTGGTTCTGGAGGGGTGGGACAGCCTTGTGCCATGGCCTTGGGGCATTCACTAGCCAACAGGTCTTGCCTGGCCTGGTGATTCATGATGTGAGGAGTGTTTTCTTTCCCAGAACTCTGCAGTGTCATATCCAGCTCTTGAGGCCATGTCCATCTGACCTTGGCGGCAGCTTTCAGAGATGGTATTTGGGTGGATTTGATTGGGAGATGTGTGTCAGGGAAGGCTGAATAAACAACCAGAACCCAGCAGAAATGCAAGTCATCAGTGTGGTCATTTTGTAGGCCTCATGTTCTGTGGTTTGTGGGTGCCCTGTGAAGACTGGGCTCCTCTTCTGTGCCTCTGGATGTCCGTCAATCATTGTGTTGCACTCAGGAGTGTCGAGGAAGCTTCTGATATCCTGGGGAGGTCACCGAGCCATATCTTGGGAAGGTTCTGGTGCCTGGGAGCTGCTTCTGATTTCTGAAATAGAGTTTATTCCCTTGTGTCTTCTATGTGAGAATGAGGGGGAATCTGGAAAATGAGAGGCTGTTTAGGCTGAACGTGTTCCGTTGTTATGGTCCATTTGGATTTCTGAAATTTACTCAACCATGTACTCTGTCAATTAAAGTATATTCCTTGTCCTCATTCAGAAATTCTATAAATAACAACAAACCAGGCTAGATCCCTTTTTTCCCAAACTGATCTGTGACATCAATTCACTTATTCCACATTCAAGCCACAAGGTGTCATAAGTTATAATCATAAGTCTTATTGTTTTGTTCCTGTAAGCAAAACCCAATAATTAGTAATGGACATGCAGCAAGCTCCTCTTTCCTTCTTTGCATGGTTTGGTTGTTCCTTTGTGGAATTGTGCAATTTCATGTTCTGCTCCTGAGGCCATCTCCACCCGACCTTGGTGATACTTTTTAGCTGCGAGAATTAGAGACCAAGGCGTTGTTGTTGATGGTGCATGCCAGGACATGTAGAAGATTCAAGCAAAGCTTACAAGCATTGGGGTGTCTCAGTGAGGTCATTCCATGGCATATTGACAATGTGTCCCATTTGCATTCTTGCCTGCTGCCTGGAAGAACTTCCAGCTCTCTCAGCTTCTTCTCATCTTAAGGATCCTCCACTCCTATCAGTGTCATGGTAGACCTGCCCTGCTCTTGGTCAGCCATGTTCATGTCCCTGCAGCCTCACCTGTGGTGGGGAACAGGATGTTCAACTCCCTCAACCTGCTTTATTTCTTTATTTCTCAGTTCCTAATCCTGTCCTGGTAACTGCTGGAGTTTCTTACTATAAAAGGTACATGGTCACCCCAAGACCCCTTTATGCTCCACCAGGAACAGAAGGTCCTTCCCTCTTATGATGATTTGGTAGCCAAGGGAAGGGCAACTGCTGTCATCCTGATCTTCTGTCAGGCCTTTTACTCAGTCACACATAACATCATAATTTCTGAACTGCAGACACGTGGGTTTCAAAGAGGTCTGATGAATGGATTAGGAACAGAGAGTGATGGTCAATGGCTCTCTGTACAGGTAGAGGCCAGTGACGAGGCCTCCAGGCCTCTGCCTTGGACTGGTGGTTTTGAAAATCTTTATCAAGGAGACAAGCAGTGAGATTGAGACCACCCCCAGCATGTTTGCAGTTGCCACAAAACTGAGTGTTGCAGCTGACACAAGAACATGGAGGGATCCCATCAGGAGGGACACTGGGAATGTTGAGAACAAAAAAAACTCTTGTGGTTCAACAACTCCAAGTTCAAAGCCCTGCACACAGGTTGGGACAGTCCCAGACACGAGCACAGCTTTGGAGAGGGAATCATTAAGGGCACTTCCACCAGAGAATGACCTGAGGGTTCTGGTGGACCAAAATCTTAAAAGGAAACAGCAATGTGAATTTTCAGCCCAGGACACCAGCCATTTCCTGGGCTGCATAGAAATAAGTGTGACCACCAGGAATAGCTGATGGTTAATTTGAGATGTGAGAATGTCATTATTGTCACCAATAGGTGACAAAATAGGGACCAAAATAGGGACACCAATAGAGACCAAAAGGTTCAAGAGATGGCCATGCATCCTTACAGTAAAAGAACTTCTGGAAAAGAGTTTCTAGCAGATTGATACTTCCTGTCTCCTCAGAGATAAGGATATCTGATTTAGGGTGATGTGCTGGGCTTCAGAGTGGAAAACAGACATGGACTAAGTGAAGCAAGAACAGTGCAGGAACAGCAAGAGGTTGAGGGGAGCAAAGAATCCTTGTGGTTAGAAATGGGACACATGCAAGGTTTATTTTTGCAAGAAGGGAAGAATGGACAAAGGAGAAGTTGGGAGTGTTCCATGGCATGACCTCACCCATAACACCCCAATTCTTGTAGGCTTTGTTGTCGTCTTCTGTGTGCCTGACACAAACTAATAATACCATATACCCTATACCAATACCAATACTTTGGCCTCTACTCCTTAAATTAAAAACTGCTGCCAAGGTCAGATGGACACAGCCTGTAGAGAAGGACATAGAATCGCAGAATTCCACAAAAACATGCCAGCACCATGACAGAGGAGGAAACAGGATCACAATGACCATCCACTAGCAATTAGTGTTTTTTTCCTAAAAAGAACAAAATACTACAACTGACAGGATATAAGTTATGAAACCATAGGGCTTGAATGCAGAATAAGCAAAGTCACATCAGAGACCAGCCTGGGCAAAACCTGATCAAGCATCGTTGGTTACTTGTTCATTTGATTACTTAAAGAGGTAAAGAAATACACTTTAAATGACAGAGTACATTTCCATGTAAACTTGAGAAATCCAAACAGACCACAGCTTTGGAATAAGTTCAACTTATTGAGGCTTTAATTTCCAGCTCCTCTCTCTTGATCTTACACATGAAACAACTGCATGGGGTCCCTTTCATCCATCAGGAAGAGCTCCCAGGCACCAGAACCTTTCCAAGCTCTTGCAGAGTAACCTCCCCAGGACATCAGCACCTCCCTCAGCATTGCTGGGTGCAACACAATGACTGAAGAACATCCAGTGGGACAGAAGAGGCCCAGTCTTCACAAGACACCCAAAAACCACAGGACATGTAACACAAAATGACCTCACTGATGACATCGCATTTCTACTGGGCTCAGGTTGTTTATTCAGCCCTCCCTGACTCACATGTAATAATCAAATCCAGCCAAATACAAATGCAATGAAGTTGCTGCCAAGGTCAGATGAAAATGTCTTCAAGAGCAGGACATGGAATTGCAGAATGGCATGAAGGAAAACACTCCCCAACTCATTACTCTCCAAGCTGGCCCAGGTGAGAGCTGCTGCCTCAAAAATGCCCCAAGGCCATGGGACAAGGCTGTCCCGCCCCTCCAGAACCTGCATAAAAGCCAGCCCAGAGCCTCTCTCCCTCACACACTTCTGAAGCCTTCTCCTCCTGCTGACAACCAGGTGAGTCTCAAGCCCCTGACCCTCCTGCTCCTACACCCCTGGTCCCTCTCTTCCAGCATGTTCAGCCCCAGCCTCAGCAGCCTTCATGCCTCCCCACAGCTCCAAAACAGCCTCCTCGTTCCCTTGCCTCCCAGCTCCTCACCCCTGTCCTGCCTCACTCACCTCTCTCTTCCAGGGATTCTCCACACCTCACCCATGGCCTGCTACGATCGCTGCCGACCCTGCGGACCCACCCCACTGGCCAACAGCTGCAATGAGCCCTGTGCCCTGCAATGCCAGGATTCCCGCGTCATCATCGACCCTGCCCCTGTGCTGGTCACCCTGCCAGGACCCATCATGACCTCCTTCCCCCAGAGCACCGCTGTCGGATCCACCTCCTCGGCTGCTGTGGGTGCTGAGCTCAGTGCCCAGGGACAGCCCATCTCTGGTGGATTTGGTGGCTTTGGCTATGGCCTGGGAGGCCTGGGCTGCTATGGCAGAAGGGGTGGCTACATCTGCTAAGGGGCCAGCCCTGGCTACCTACAAATATGGCCCATCTGCTTTCCTTATCCTACTCTCTGCTCTGTATGGCCCTTTTGGCTCTGTCCAGTCCGCTCTGCTGCAAACCCCTTCTCCCAAGCCAGAAACCATTGTGCCCCTCTGGTGGGCTGCTCCCACTGTGGGGCAGAATGTTCTTGATGCTCTGGAAAAAATGCCTGCTATCAAAAGACCTTGGCTGATGGTCACCCTACTTTCGCCTCAGCCTGCTCTTTTCTACTGGATGCTCATGGCCTTTTACTCTTCATCCTCAATAAAGTTTTCCTGCATCATAACCTCATATGACTCCTTCTTTCTTTCCCCAAGACTTTTCCTGTCTCACTCAGCACTAAGCCAGTGTTGTAGAGATCACTGGGTTTAAAAATGTACCAAGACCTCTTTGGGGATTTATTTCTCCAGTTCCAGCAGCCACTGGCATGCTTTGGTCTTCCAGTGCATCCCCCAAACCCTTCTGTTTCTAGAACACAGTCCTGGATACACTAGTGCAGGTCTATCCCTGCTGCTGGCACAAGCCCCTCTGCATTGTGTGTTCACTTTGGGTGGACACCACTTGCTCCAGCCCCCCATCATCTCCTCAGCCCACTAAGAGATCTGCTCGAGCAGGTTCATGTCTTTCTTATCATAGGGGTTCTACAGCTGAACACACAATTCCAGTCTCTGTTTTTCAATTCCAGTGCCAGAGATGAGTAGAGGCTGTGAATCCCCTGCTCACCTGCCACCTACACTGTGGGCATGAGCACAGGACACAGGGGGTTCTGGTCTGCGAGTGCACATGGTCAGGGCATGTCCAATTTTTTATTCACTCACACCTCAAACCCTTCATTTTGGGACTGCTCTCAATCCCCTCATGACCCAGCCTTTATCTTGCATATTTGGGATTGCTCCAATCCAGGTGCAGCAAATTCTGCCCCACTGCTCTTCTCTAGGGATATTGGAGAACTCTTAATCTATAGGTTACTGGGAATAAGGAAGACAAGACTCAGGTTTAGAAGATCCAGGGCACAGCCTTGAGGATGATCTATGGCTGGAGGTTTGGGACAGCCATGGCCAGTTATCCCAGTGGGCCACTGCGGAGCGCACTTCCATTTTTTCCTTCCCACAGTTCTGCAGTGTCATTTCCTGCTCTTGGGGCTGCGTCCATCTCACCTTGGCAGCAGATTTGATGAGTTGGTATTGGTTCCACCATTGCTGGATGAGGGAAGAGGGACCAAGAACATGTACCTGGACCTGTGCACAGTATTTCTTCCTTTGCCAGGAAAGGTCCTTGTCTCTAAGCTGGAGAGATATGGATGTTGGTTGGACCATTTGGTTAAGAAGAAAATGGGTGGGATGGTTGCACTGAAAGAGGTTTGAAAGAGTCGATGGTTCCATGTGTGTGTGGAGAACAGGGATGAGTGCTGACCCTAACAGGCTCGTGTTCAACCATTATCACTTCACATCTTTGCAAGGGACATGGAGAGTGCAATTGTGTGTCCCATCAGCAAAAATGTGAATAATAGGTGAGTTGTGTTTTAGATTGTCTGGAAGGAGGGGATGGCATGCAGAGGGTCCTGGATAGGCTTGGGAGATGGAGTGGTGTGAAGCTTGTGAAGGTCAACAGGGCCAAGAAGAAGGTCCTGCACCTGCATTGGATCAATCTCAGTAATTGCTGTTGGATGGGCAATGAGTTAATTCACAACATCCTTGAGGTAAAGGACTTGGGGTGTTAGTGGATGAAGAATCCATCCAGACATGTCCTGGCCACGTGAATGAGCTGAGCAGAAAACTCCATGTACTGGGGTTATCCCCACAGTGAGGACAGCACATTCTGCCCCTCGGCTGCACTCTGATGAGACCAGACTTGTGTGTTCCACTCTGAAGACACAAAAAAAGGGAAGATATGGACCTCCTCGAGCAGATCTGTAAATGGCCTTGAGAGATGATGAGAGTCTGGAGGAACTGGTGTCCAGCCAAAGTGACCAGCCAGGGAGGGCCTTGTGTCAGAGTCATGGGTAGACCTGCATTGGGGTATCCAGGAATGTGTTCAAGCAACTGAAACATTGCTGTGGCACACTGGAAGAACAAAGTGTACCAGTGGGTAGTGGAATTGCGGAAGTAATTCCTAAAAGAGGTCTTGGAGCACTTTTTCAACAATCCCAATAGCCTCAACAACATTGGCTTAATCTCAGAGTGTCTAGGCAGAAGAAAGAAGAAGGAGTCTTGTGAGGTTATGATGCAGAAAATTTTATTGAGGTAGAACAGTGAAAATTCAGGAGCAGCCAGTGAGTGGGAATTGGTCTGAGGTGCAAGTAGGGCGACCATCAGCAAGGGCCCCTTGGTTGCAGATGGTTTGGCCAGAGCATCAAAGCCTTCCTATCCCACAGAGGAAGCAGCCAGGCAGAGGTGCCCAATGGTCTCTGGCCTGGGAGAAGGGGTGTGCAGCAGAGGAGCTGGACAGAGATGAAGGGGCCATGCAGAACACAGAGAGGCAGAAAAGCAGGAGGCAGATGGGCCATGTTTGCAGGCAGTCTGGGCTGGCCCCTTGGCTGTTTCCTTACTTGGTGCCCTGAGAGCAGAAGCTGGAAGAGCTGAGCCCCTTTGAGAGCCTTGGCCCAGAGAAGTGTCCTCAATGCCAGAGATGAGTTCCAGGGAGTGGGTGGTTGGTGTCAGGTGGTACTGAGGGCCCTTAGCAGATGGAGCCATAGCCTCTTCTGCCATAGCAGCCAAGGCCTCCCAGACCATAGCCAAGGCCAAAGCCAAAGCCACCAGAGATGGGCTGTCCCTGGGCACTGAGCTCAGCACCCACGGCAGCGGAGGAGGTTGATCCGACGGCAGTGCTCTGGGGGAAGGAGGTCATGATGGGTCCTGGCAGGGTGACCAGCACAGGAGAAGGCTGGATAACAACACGGGAATCCTGGCATTGCAGGGCACAGGGCTCGTTGCAGCTGTTGGCCAGCGGGGTGGGTCCGCAGGGTCGGCAGATGTTGTTGCAGGCCATGGGTGTGATGTGGAGGGTGCCTGGAAGAGAGGGGGATGAAGCAGGGTAGGGGTGTGGGGGTACGAGGGGCAAAGCATTAGAAGGGTGAGGGAGTGTGGAAGCTGTTGTGGAGTTGTGGGGAGGCGTGAGGGCTGCTGAGGCTGGGGCCGAGCATGGTGACAGAGAGGGGCCACAGGAGCAGGAGCAAGAGGGTCAGGGATTTGAGGCTCACCTGGTTGTCAGCAGGAGCAGGAAGAGAAGGCGTGAGGAGAAGTGTGTGAGGGAGAGAGGCACTAGGCAGGCTTTTATGCTGATCCTGGATGGGCGGGACAGCCTTGTCCCATGGCCTTGGGGCATTTTGCAGGCAGCATCTCTTGGCTGGCCAAGCCTGGTGAGTCATAAGGTGGGTCATGTTTTCCTTCCTGATGTTCTGTGATTCCATTCCCTCCCCTTGAGGCTGTGTCTGTCTCACCTTGGCAGCAGCTTTTAATTGGAAGCAGTTCAGGCCAAGGTTTTGGTCTTGTTTTGTCTGAGGAATGTAATAGATGCAAAAAAAGCCTACAGGAATTTGGCTGTTTTCTCCTGTCTTCAACTGACCCCTAGCCATTACTGCTGGCCACACCTGTTTCTATGCAGCCCAGGATATGGTTGTTTTTCTGGGCTAGAAATTCACATTGCTGTGTTATTTTGGTCCACCACAACCTGCAATTCTTCTCTGTGTAAGTGATCTCAAGGAGTTTTCTCCAAAGCTGTGCTTGTGTCTGGGACTGTCCCAACCTATGTGTAGGACCTTGGACTTGTTGAGCCCCAAGAGGTTCTTATGTTCTCAAGATTCCCAGTGTCCCTCTTGATGTGATTCCTCCATGTTCTTGTGCCAACTGCAACACTCAGCTTCTTGGCACCTTCAAACATGCTGTGTGGTCTTGATCTCACTGCTCATCTCCTTGATAAAGGCATTCAAAATCACCAGTACAAGGCAGAGGCCTGGAGGCCTCGTCACTGGCCTCTACATGTATATAGAGCCACTGACCATCACTTTCTGGCTGTTCTTCATCCATTCATTAGACCAAATTTAAAGCCCACATGTCTGCAGTGTAGACACAAGGGTGTTCCGTGGAACTGAGTAAAAGGCCTGACAGAAGATCAGGATGACACCAGTTGCCTTGGGAACCAAAGCATTCAAGAAGAGAAGGTGCTTGTAGTCCTGCGGGAATTTAAGTGGATCATGAGGTGGACATGAACTCTTTGGAATAAAAATCTCCAGCAGTTACCAGGATAGGTAACACAGGAGAAGAAATAGAAGCAGGCTGAAGGAGTTGACCCTCCTGTCCCCTACCAGTGTTGGGGATCCAGGGTGGAACAAGGACATGGACATGGTTGGCCAACAGCAGTGCAGGGAGACCATGACATTGACAATACTGGAGTATCATCAAAATGAGGAGAAGCTGAAAGTTTTGGGAGTTTCTTGAGGTGGGAAGCAAGAATGCAAATGGGACATGATGTCAATATGCCATGACCTCACTCCCCAGTTCTCCTTAGCTTTGGTTGAATCTTCTACATGTTTTGATAGATGTCATCAAAAAAACCCACACTGGTCTCTAATTATCAAATTAAGAGCCGCTGTGAATGTCACATGGACACAAACAGAAAAAGAAGACATGACACTGCAGAACATGAGGAAAGAAAAACACTCCCGACCTCATGACTCGGCAGGCTGAGCAAGGCAAGACCTGCTGTCTAAGAAACGCCCCAAGGCCATGGGACAAGGTTGTCCCACCCCTCCAGGATCAGCATAAAAATAAGCCCAGAGCCTCTCTCCATCATACCCTTCTCCTGAAGCCTTCTCCTCCTGCTCCTGCCGACAACCAGGTGAGTCTCAAGCCCCTGACACTCCAGCCCTTTCACCCTTTAGCCCCTCTCTTCCAGCACACTCAGACCCCAGCCTCAGAAGCCCTCACGCCTCCCCACAGACACACAACAGCCTCTACACTCCCTCGCCTCCCAGCCCCTCACCCCTGACCTGCTTCACACCTCTCTCTTCCAGGGGCCCTCCACACCACAGTCATGGCCTGCAACAGCCTCTGCCGACCCTGCGGACCCACCCCGCTGGCCAACAGCTGCAACGAGCCCTGTGCCGTGCAATGCCAGGATTCCCGTGTCATCATCGACCCTGCCCCTGTGCTGGTCACCCTGCCAGGACCCATCATGACCTCCTTCCCCCAGAGCACCGCCGTCGGATCCACCTCCTCCACTGCCGTGGGCGCTGAGCTCAGTGCCCAGGGACAGCCCATCTCTGGTGGATTTGGTGGCTTTGGCCTTGGCTATGGCCGTGGATTTGGCTACAGTCTGGGAGGCCTTGGCTGCTATGGCAGAAGAGGCTATGGCTCCATCTGCTAAAGGCCCTCAGCACCACTCCTGACACCAACCACCCACTCCCTGGAACTTATCTCTGGCATTGAGGACACTTCTCTGGGCCAAGGATCTCAAAGGGGCTCAGCTCTTCCAGCTCCTGCTCTCAGGACATCAAGCAAGGCAGCAGCCAAGGGGCCAGCCTAGACTGCCTGCAAACATGACCCATCTGCCTCCTGCTTTTCTGCCTCTCCATGTTCTGTATGGCCCCTTCAGCAATGTCCAGCTCCTCTGCTGCACACCCCTTCTCCCAAGTCAGAGACCATTGGGCACCTCTGCCTGGCTGCTTCCTCTGTGGGATAGGAAGGCTTTGATGCTCTGGCCAAACCATCTGCAACCAAGGGGCCCTTGCTGATGGTCGCCCTGCTTGTACCTCAGACCAATTCCCACTCACTGGCTGCTCCTGAATTTTCACTGTTCTACCTCAATAAAATTTTCTGCATCATAACCTCACAAGACTCCTTCTTCTTTCTTCTGCCTAGACACTCTGAGATTAAGCCAATGTTGTTGAGGCTATTGGGATTGTTGAAAAAGTGCTCCAAGACCTCTTTTAGGAATTACTTCTCCAATTCCACTACCCACTGGTACACTTTGTTCTTCCAGTGCGCCACAGCAACTTTTCAGTTGCTTGAACACATACCTGGATACCCCAATGCAGGTCTATCCGTGACTCTGACACAAGGCCCTCCCTGGCTGATCACTTTGGCTGGACACCAGTTCCTCCAGACTCTCATCATCTCTCAAGGCCATTTACAGATCTGCTCGAGGAGGTCCATATCTTCCCTTTTTTTGTGTCTTCAGAGTGGAACACACAAGTCTGGTCTTATCAGAGTGCAGCCGAGGGGTAGAATGTGCTGTCCTCACTGTGTGGATGACCCCAGGACATGGGGGATTTTTGATCAACTCATTCACGTGGCCAGGACAAATCCAACTCTTCATCCACCAACACCCCATGTCTATCTCCTCAGGATGCTGTGAATTAACTCATTGCCCATCCAACAGCAATTACTGAGATTGATCCAATGCAGGTGCAGGACCTTCTTCTTGGTCCTGCTGACTTTCACAAGCTTCACACCAGCCCATCTCCCCAGCCTATCCAGGACCCTCTGGATGCCATCCTTTCCCTCAGACCATAAACCACACCACTCACCTTGGTGTCATCCCCTGTCTTGCAAGGGGATACTCAAACCCACTCCTTGTCCTTGACAAAAAGTTATAATGGTTCAAATATGAATCCCTGTCTTTCACTACTGATCCTTGTTCTCCACATGGGGACATGGAGCCCGTGACCACAACTTTTGAGTGAGACCATCCTGTCCATTCCTTTTCCAGACAGAGGTCCAACCATCAGCTCCAGCTCAGAGACAAGGATTTTGTCTCGCACAGGAACAAGTTTTGCACAAGTCCAGGTACAGGATACTGGTTCTTCCTCTCTTCATCCACCCATAGTGGAACCAATACCAACCCACTAAAGCTGTGGCCAAGGTCAGATGGACATGGTCTCAAGAGCAGAACGTGGAACTTCAGAGCTGTTTGAAGCAAAACATTCTCAACCTCAGGACACACCAGACTTTGCCAGGCAACAGCTTTTGCCTGGAAAATGTCCCAAAGTCACGGGCCAAGGCTGTCCTAAACCTTCACCCATGGATCATCCTCAAGGCCATGATCTTGATCTTCTCCAGCACAGTCTTTGCTTCCTTGTTCCCAGTAACCCAAAGATAAACAGAGTTCTCCATTATTACTAGAGCAGAGCAGAGGGGCAGAACCTGCTGCACTTGGATTGGAGCACTCTGAAACATGCGGGAGACAGGATGGGTGATGAAGGGATTGAGAGCAGACCCAAAGAGGAACACTTGGGGTGTTGGTGGTTGAAGAATTGGATGTGCTCCAGCCATGTGCACTCATTGACCAGAATCTTCTTTTCTGTCCTGGGCTCATCCCCACAGCGTGGGCAGCACAAGAGAGGAGGAATCTCACCCTCTGCTCTCCTGTACTAAAATCAGAGTTCTGTGTTGAACTCTGAGCTCACAAAGATAAGGTGGACATGGACCTGCTTCATAGGATCTGTAGAAAAGCATGGAAGATGATGAGGGGCAGAAGCAACTTCTCTCCAGCAAAAGTGAACACACCACCCAGAGAGGCTTGGGCAAGAGGGAGAGATAGATCTGCCTTAGCGTATCCAGGTCTGTGATTCAGTAACTGGAGGATTTGTAGGATACACTGGAAGAGCAAAGTGTGCCAGTTCGCAGTAAAATAGGGAAATAAATCCTAAAAGAGGTCTTGGAAAACTTTTTCACCCACTCCAATAGACTCAGGAAGCCTGGCTGAGCCCTGAGTGAGCTCTTGGGTCTTGGGATCAGAAAGAAGAAGGACTCATCTTAAAATGTGATGCAGGAAAACTTTATTGAGGTAGAAGACGGAAAGACCATAAGCAGAAAATGTAAATGGATCTCGGCTGAAGTGCAAGTGACCATCAGCTTTGGTCCTTTGCTTGGAGGAAGTTTTGCCAGATCATCATCGCCTTCCTGCCCCAGAGTGGGAGCATGGTGTGCTGAGGACCCTTAGCAGATGTAGCCATAGCTCCTTCTGCCATAGCAGCCCAGGCCTCCCAGCCCATAGACAAATCCACGGCCGTAGCCAAGGCCAAAGCCACCAAATCCACCAGAGATGGGCTGTCCCTGGACACTGAGCTCAGCACCCACGGCAGCGGAGGAGGTGGATCCGACGGCGGTGCTCTGGGGGAAGGAGGTCATGATGGGTCCTGGCAGGGTGACCAGCACAGGGGCAGGGTCGATGATGACACGGGAATCCTGGCATTGCAGGGCACAGGGCTCGTTGCAGCTGTTGGCCAGCGGGGTGGGTCCGCAGGGTCGGCAGATGTTGTTGCAGGCCATGGGTGAGGTGTGGAGGGTGCCTGGAAGAGAAGAGGTGAGGGAGGGCAGGGGTGTGGAGGGTGTGAGGAATGTTGATTCAGGAGTGTGAGGGAGTGTAGAGGCTGTTGAGGGGCTGTGGGGTGGCATGAGGGCTGCTGAGGCTGGGGCTGAGTGTGCTGGAAGAGAAGGGCGAGAGGTGCAGGAGCAGGAGGGTCAGGGGCTTGAGACTCACCTTGCTATCAGTAAGAGCAGGAGGAGAAGGCTTCAGGAGGAATGTGTGAGGGAGAGAGGCTCTGGGCCGCCTTTTATGCAGGTTCTGGATGGGTGGGACAGCCTTGTCTCAAGCCCTTGGGGCATTTTTGAGGAAGCAGCTTTTGCCTGGCCCTGCCTGCTGAGTCATGAAGTGCAGAGTATTTTCCTTCATCCATGTCAATAATTCCAAATCCTGCTCTTGATTCCGTGTCCATCTGACCTTGGCAGCAGCTTCTACCTGGGAGTTGGTATTTGGGAGTATTTGACTGTTCTGCCTGTGTCAGGGAGGGATCAATAAACAGCCAGCACCCAGGAAAGGTGCAATGTCATCAGTGTGGTCATTTTGTGGCCCTCTTGTTCTGTGGTTTTTGGGTGCTTTGTGAAGACTGGGACTCTGTTTTGTGCCACTGGATTTCCATCAGTCGTTGTGTTGCATCCAGGAATGTTGAGGGAGCTGCTGATGTCCTGAGTAAGTCACTCTGCAATAACTTGGAAAGGTCACAGTGCCTGAGAGCCCTTCCTGATAGAGGAAAGAGAGCTTCTCCCTTTTGTTTTATCAATGATATCAAGAAAGAAGATCTGGAAAACAAGAGGTAGTTCAGGGCTGAACTTATTCCAGTCTGCTTGTGTTTTGAAATTTACATAATTTACAAAACAATATACTTTGTCATTTAAAGTGTATTCTTTGACCTCATTCAGGAATCCAATAAACAACAAACGGGGCCCGATCCCTGTTTTCCCAGGCTGGTCTGTGACATCAATTCCTTTTTTCCACGTTCAAGCCACAAGTTTTCATAACTTATAATTAGTAAGTCTTAATGTGTTGTTCCTATGAGCAAAACCCAATAATTACTAACGGACAGCCAGTAAGCTCCTCTTTCCTATTGTGTCATGGAGCAGTTGTTCCTCTGTGGAATTGTGCAATTTCATGTTCTGCTCCTGAGGCCATCTCCATCTGACCTTGGTGGTATGTTTAAGTTTCAAAAATTAGAGACCAAGGTGTGGTTCTTGACTGTGAGTGTCACAACACATACAAGATTCAACCATAGCTTAGGAGATTTGGGGTGGCATCACAGAGGTCATTCCATGGCACATTGACAACATGCCCCATTTGCATCCTTGCCTCTTGCCTGAAAGAAATTCCAGCTCTCTCAGCTTCTCATCTTAAGGATCCTCCACTCCCATCAGTGTAATTTTCTCTTTGCCAACCATGTCTATGGCCTTGTTCCACTGAGGAGCCCCAACAGTGGTGTGGAACAGGATGTTCAACTCTCTCAACCTGCCTGTGCTTCTTTTCCTAATCATGTCCAAGTAACTGATGGAGCTTTTCACAGCCAAGGGTGCATGGCTACCTCATGATCCATTTATGAAATTCCAGTCCAGAGTAGCAACCAAATTCCAGGCTGCAGAGAAGTAGGTTTGGCCAGAAGGAATGGCTGGGGGTTAGCTGAAGACATGAAACAAAACCCAAATTCCTGTAGGCTTTGTTTGCTGCTTCAACATCCAAAACAAAACCAGTACCAATACATTGGCATCTATTTCCTCCAACTGAAATATGCAGTCAAGGTCAAATGGACACTGACTCAAGGGAAGAACACAGAATTGCAGAATTGCATAAAGGAAAACACTCCACACCTCATGACTCAGTAGGCTGGGCCAGCCAAGAGATGCTGCCTAAAACGTGCCCCAAGGCCATGGCACAAGGCTGTCCCACCCACCCAGGACCAGCATAAAAGCTGGTCCAGCACCTCTCTCCCTCACACACTCCTCCTGAAGCCTTCTGCTCCTGCTGACAACCAGGTGAGCCTCAAGCCCCTGACCCTCCTGCTCCTGCACCCTGGCCCTTCTCTTCCAGCACGATCAACCCCAGCCTCAGCAGCCCTCACACCTCCTCACAGACTCACAACAGACTCCATACTCCCTCGCCATCCTGCATCACTGCCCCTCATACCCCCACACTCCTGCCCTCCCTCACCCTTTTTCTCTTCCAGGCACCCTCCACACCACACCCATGGCCTGCAACAACATCTGCCGTCCCTGCGGACCCACCCCGCTGGCCAACAGCTGCAACCAGCCCTGTGCCCTGCAATGCCAGGATTCCCGCGTCATCATTGACCCTGCCCCTGTGCTGGTCACCCTGCCAGGACCCATCATGACCTCCTTCCCCCAGAGCACCGCCGTCGGATCCACCTCCTCCGCTGCTGTGGGCGCTGAGCTCAGTGCCCAGGGACAGCCCATCTCTGGTGGATTTGGTGGCTTTGGCTTTGGCTATGGCCGTGGATTTGGCTATGGTCTGGGAGGCCTGGGCTGCTATGGCAGAAGGGGCTATGGCTACATCTGCTAAGGGCCCTCAGTACCACTCCTGACACCACCAACTCGGGACTCTGCAAAAACTCATGCAAGCCAATCTCCTTGGCTGATGGTCCCTGTACTTGCACCTTATACTGGAACCCTTCCTCTTTTTTCTCCTGTCTCTTCATTGCTTTGCCTCAATAAACTTTTTCTGCATCAAAATCTGAGATGTCTCCTCATCTTTTTTAATTCTGATGGTCCCACATCCTCACTGAGTACATTCCACAACTCAACAGGACATTGGGGTACAAGGAATAGACCAAAAACTCCCTCCCTCACCAATATATCAAAATAAGCAGTAACAGAGTCTGGCATGGGAAGTAGAGGAGGGAACACCTCCCAGAATCTGTCACACATGCCTTAGATGATACACTAAACCTTGGACATATCAATGCTCTCCTGGATAGACCTCTGGTAAAGTCTTGCCATGCCAGTGAACACTTGATAAACTCTCTTACCAGCAGGTCTCTTGAACCCTTCCAGCAAACTTGGGAAGTACATCAACCACTGGCAGGAAATCTGGAGTGCAAGTGCTTCACCTCCCCTGCTCAAGCAGAGGCAGCAAGAGCAGGATTCCCAGCACCATGGACAGTTCAGTGTTCGCCCTCTCAGGACAGACGCTCCAATACCTCTTCCTCTCTGTGGCCACCCTCACAATGAAAGATTCTTGTATTCTTTTCCCGGGGAATTCAATTTTTTTTTCCACTTGTGGCCTTGCTCTCTTGCCCTGCACGTGAGCACTGCTGTGAACAGCTGGGCTTCTTCACTTCATTCCTGCCATCAGGGATTTGCACACACTCATGACATCCCCTATTCATCCTTGTCCACTGTGAGTCACAGCTGTCTCAGACTATCCTCTAGGAATGAGTCTCTGACCTCTTTGGAGTCTTGCTGTCCTCAGCTGGTCTGGATTCACTAAATCTACTTCATTTTCACACTTGGGAGCCCAGGACTGCCCACAACACTTCAGATGGGACCTCACCAATGCTGAGCAGACAGATCACTTCTCCCTGCTTGGTCATACACTTTTCCCAATCCTAACCTGGACACTTGGGTTTCCTTTTGCCACACAGGGACACCTGCTGCTCCATTTCTTTGCAACCACAACCACAAAACCAGAGGCTTTTTCTTAGAAGAAAACAATTCCTCCAACTGATACCTAGGCATTCCTTTTTACCTGGGATGACTCCTCCCAACAAACAGCCCTTGGCAGAATCCCATTCTGCCCTGACAGAATCCCAGCACAGGTCCAGCACCTGTCAGGTTTTCTGTCTTAGCTCAATGAATCCAATTCCTGTGCTACAGCATTGGGGGTTTGCTGCCATCTGGATTTTGGGACACTGACCGCAAGCCTCCAGGTCCAGCCCTTCAGACTATTCTCAGGCATCCACGCTGGGCACTGACACAACCTAGACTTGCCAGGGTTGTTTTTGAGGATCATGAAATGCTTGCTTTCAACAATCCTGGGTGGCCTCCAAATCCTCTTTCTGACAATCACAAGTGGCCTCATGTTTTGGCCCACGTAAAAATCCAAAAGGCTCCAGATATCAAAAGCTTAAAAATAAGAGGAGAACCAAGACACCCACAGAGCACAGTCAACAGGAAAGGTCAGGCCTAGTGTCAGGCTTAGCCAGGTGGGATCAATGTGGGGAACGATGAAATATGAGGGAAGGGGCAACACCTCCAGCACAGCTGCAAATTCCAGAGCAGCCTGAGAGGGCTGGGAGGGAATGGGGCCCCTCTTCAAAACACATCCACAAACTATAGCACGTGAATGTCACATAGTGACCTCACTGATGACACTCCACCGCTCCGATGTTTTGGTTGTTTACTCTGTCCTCCCTGCCATGAACCTTCCACAAACATCCTCCCAAATATCCACTCACACTTAAAAGCAGCTGCCAAGATGAGAAGGAAAAGGAGGCAAGAGCAGGACATGGAATCATAGAATTCCATACAGAAATACCCAAATTATGATGGAAAAGGAAAAATGAGTTTTCTGAGCATCAGTTAGTAATTATTGCTCATAGGAATGAAATTTAAAGACTTAAAAGTTATACCTCATGCCTTGAATGTGGAATAAGTGAAGTCATGTCACAGAACAACCTAGGGGAAAAAGCAATCAAGCCAGGTTTACTGACTGGGCTTTTTTATTTCTGAATGAGGTCAAGAAATAAACTTCAATTGTCTGAGCACATTGTCATGTAAACCTGAGAATTCCAAATGGACCTGAAATATGGAACAAGTTCAGCCTGAACAGCCTCGTGTTTTCCAGATGCTGTCACTTCATCCCACTGAAGACATGAGGGTATGAGCTCCCTTTCATCCATCAGAAACTGCTCCTAGGTAAGACAACCATGTCAAGCTCTTGCAGAGTGACCTCCCCAGGACATCAGCAGCTCCCTCAGCATTCCTGGGTGCGACAATATGACTGATGGACATCCAGTGGTACAGAATAGGGGACCAGTCATCAGAAGGAACCCACAAACCACAGCACATCAGAGGTTCAAAATTACCTTACCTGATGACATTGCAGTTCTCTGGGGTTCTGGTTGTTTATTTATTCTTCTCTGACACACACTGAACAATCAAATCCTCCCAAATACCAACTCTCCCTTTAAGCGGCCATCAAGGTCAGATGGACACAGCCTCAAGCGAAGGACACAGAATTGCAGAATTGCATAAAGGAAAACACTCCCCACCTCAGGACTCACCAGGCAAGAGCTGCTGCCTGCAAATGCCCCAAGGCCAGGGGACAAGGCTGTCCCGCCCCTCCAGAACCAGCATAAAAGCCGGCCCAGAGCCTCTCTCCCTCACACACTTCTCCTGACCCCTGCTCCTGCTGACAACCAGGTGAGCCTCATGCCCCTGACCCTCCTGATCCTGCACGCCTTGGCCCCTCTTTTCCAGCACGTTCAGGCCCAGCCTCAGCAGCCCTCACGCCTCCCCACAACTCCACAACAACCTCCACACTCCCTAATCCTAACCCTTGCTCTCCTGCATCACTGCCTCCCACACCCCCACGCCTCTGCCCTGCTTCACACCCCTCTCTCTTTCAGCCACCCTCCACACCACACCCATGGCCTGCAACAACATCTGCCGTCCCTGCGGACCCACCCCCCTGGCCAACAGCTGCAACGAGCCCTGTGCCCTGCAATGCCAGGATTCCCGTGTCATCATCGACCCTGCCCCTGTGCTGGTCACCCTGCCAGGACCCATCATGACCTCCTTCCCCCAGAGCACCGCCGTTGGATCCACCTCCTCCGCTGCTGTGGGCGCTGAGCTCAGTGCCCAGGGACAGCCTATCTCTGGTGGATTTGGTGGCTTTGGCTTTGGCTATGGCCGTGGATTTGGCTACGGTCTGGGAGGCCTGGGCTGCTATGGCAGAAGGGGTGGCTACATCTGCTGAGGACTGGTGCACCATCTTGGGGGTCTGGCAACAGCTCCTGCCAGCAAAACACCTTGGCTGATGGTCACCCTACTTGCAACTTGCACCAGATGCCTCCCATCTTTTTCTCCTTTATCTTTTGTCTTTTCCCTCAATAAAGTTTTCCTGCACCAAAGCCTGGGAAGTCTCCTTTTCTTTTTGATTTAAAATTGTCTCACATCCTCACCCAGCACAGTGTGTGGTCTTAAGAGGCCTTTGGCGTAGGGGGAAAAGGGCTGGAACACCTTTCTTAGGATATATGTCCCCACCAGTAATCACAAGAATTGCATAGGAAGCAGGGTTGGTGTGACTTTCCAGAATGTGTCACAAGCCCATCACCTGCTACACCAAAGGCTTTGACACACCCATGCTCTCCTTCTCATGGCTCTGAAGAATCTACTGTATGCCTGTAGATACTTGGCAAGCTCTCTTCCCCAGCTGGATCCTCAAACCCTCCCTTTAAACAGTCACAAAATCATACATTTTGGGAGGAACACTGGGGAGCAAGAGCTTCATTCTCTACTGCTCAAATCAAACCAACAACGGCAGGCATTCCAGAACTATGGGCAGTTCCAGTTCTGGATCTCCCAGGACAGACTGCACCACCTTTTCCATTCTGTGACCACCCTCACACTGAAACATGCTTCTCTTCCTTGCCCATGGAATTACATCTGTTTCACTTGTGTCATTGCCCTATTATGCTTCACATATGCACTGCTGAGTGTTGCCCTGATTTTTTAAGATTTTCTAAGCCTTCTGATGTTTACTTTCTTGTAGCAAACTTTCTAACACACTTTCTGTAAATAACTTGTTCTTTCACATTCTTTTATGGAGGAAGAAAAATTTTATAGACTGTTGGTTTGTCCAGTGTCTTTGGAGAGGTAGCACTTTCACCCTCCAATCCACCGTCACCTTTGAAAATCTATAAATGTTAGAATCAGAAAATAAACTTACCCCTTTTTACCTTGAAAACAGCAGCGTGTTCATGTCATGTATTTTTTTTATCTGATAGTGACAGCTGAGGACAGCTGTGATCCCTCATCTTCATTCCCTACCATCAGGGATTTGCACTCACTGATGGCATGCCTCTCCATCCTCATCTCCTAGGAGTCACAGCTCTCTGAGTTTCATCTGTGAAAGATCTCACAGCCCCTTTAGAATCTTGTTGGCCACAAACTGCTTTTGTTTCTAAGTCCATAGGCATCTTCCACTGGGGAGCCCAGAACTGTCCAAACCCCACCACATGGGACCCAGCTAGAGCTCTAAAGAGAGAATGGGCCACCTCTCCCAACTTCATGGCAAGAATTGTCTGAAATCTATCTTGGACACTGATTATGCCTTTTCATCTTAAGTTTCATTGTGATCTTGTGGTCTCTTTATGCTCCATGAGCACTACAGGGTCCTGCTCAGCAAAGCTGCTTTCCAGACTCTCAGCCCACAGCATGACACAGGGCCAAGTGCCATTCCTGCCCAGATGCAGAACTTCTCATTTCCCACTCTGGAAATGCAGGAGATTCCTTTCACCTTCAGTCTCCAGATCCCTTTGGCTGCTACAACAACCAAGTGTGCCTCAGACATTCCATCATCTGCCAGCTCGCTGAGGTGGCAACTCTCCTACTGCCCACGTGGAACAGAAGAGTCCAGGCACTCACACCTGGCACAGATGCAAAGCCCAGACCAGTCTGACTGACCTGCAATAGTTTTGGCCCCTCTTCACAATAAACCCACAAACACAAAACCATGAGTTCCGTGGGATGACCTCACTGATGACACCCAACCTCATCTCTTCAGTCCCCTTTGACACGCACTATCAACACCAGCCTTTGGTCTCAAATACTCACATTTTAAAGGAGGAATGACCATGATGGAAGGGGCAGCTCCTCATGCAAAGCACAGCTGCAAATGCCACACCAGCCTGACATGGCTGCGGTGGAATGGGGCCCCTCTTCACAACACACCCACAAACTAAACCACATAAGTGCCACAGAATGACCTCACTGATGACACCCATAGTTTTCCTAGGCTTTTTTGCATATTTTGGTTTCTCTGACACACATCTTCCAGGCCAATACTCCCAAATACCAACTCTCACTTTAAAGATGCTGCCAAGGTCAGATGGACATGGTCTCCTTAGAGCAAGACATGACACGGCAGAGTTGTGGGGAGGAAAACACTCCTCACATCATGAATTGCCAGGCTGGGCCTGGCAGGACCTGATGCCTGCAAAATGCCCCAAGGCCATGGGACAAGGTTGTCCCGCCCCTCCACAACCAGCATAAAAGCCGGTCCAGCACCTCTCTCCTTCACACACTTCTCCTCCTGACTCCTTCTGCTCTGGTGCTGACAGCAAGGTGAGCCTCAAGCCCTGACCCTACTGCTCCTGCTCCCCTCAACCCTCTCTTCCAGCATGCTCAGCCCCAGCCTCAGCAGCCCTCATGCCTCCCCACAGACACACAACAGCCTCCACACTCCATTCACCCCTCACAACCCCATGTCCCTGCCCTGCCTCATCCTCCTCTCTTCCAGGCACCTTCCATACCACACCCATGGCCTGCAACAGCATCTGCCGACCCTGCGGACCCACCCCGCTGGCCAACAGCTGCAATGAGCCCTGTGCCCTGCAATGCCAGGATTCCCGCGTCATCATCAACCCTTCCCCTGTGCTGGTCACCCTGCCAGGACCCATCATGACCTCCTTCCCCCAGAGCACCGCCGTCGGATCCACCTCCTCTGCTGCTCTGGGTGCTGAGCTCAGTGCCCAGGGACAGCCCATCTCTGGTGGATTTGGTGGCTTTGGCCTTGGCTACGGCCGTGGATTTGGCTATGGGCTGGGCTGCTATGGCAGAAGTGGCTGCTACACCTGCTAAAGGCACCCCCTTGGGGTTCTGGCAACAGCTCCTGCCAGCAAAGCACCTTTGCTGATGGTCTCCTATTTGCGCTTTACACTGGATTACTTCTGCTCCTTTCTCCTGCCTTTTAATTCTTTTGCCTAAATAAAGTTTTTTTAGCATCAGAGCCTGACATGTCTTCTCATCTTTGTAAATTCCAGTAGTCTCAGATCCTCACCTCACACAGTGTCAGACAGAGCATTGGGGTGAATGGAAAATGGGCCTAAAACATGTTTCTTATTAAATACGTCACCACCATTAACAACCAAGACTGGCAGAGGAAGCAAGGGATTGGAAGGACCTTCCAGAACCTGGCACAAGCCCATCACCTGCTACACCAGTCTTTTGACACATTGATGGTCTCCTGAGCACAGCTCTAATAGAGTGTCTCCATGCCAGCACACACTTGACAAATTCTCTTCCCAGCAGAACTCTTGAACCCTCTCATCAGAGTCACAAAATCATCCACTTGGGCAGGAACTCTGGGATGCAAGTACTTCATTACCCTCTGCTCAAGAAAGACTAGCAAGTGTGGGATTTCCAGGACTATGGACAGTTCGGGTTTGGCTCTCCCAGGACAGAGACTCCACCATACCTTCCGCTCTCTGTCCACCCTCACATTGAAAAATTCTTCCCTTTTTGCCCATGGAATTCCATCTGTTTTCACTTGTGTCCCTGCCCTCTTTTCTTGCCTGGTTGCACTACTGTGGATAAATGGACTCCCTCGACTTCATTCCCTGCCATCTGGCATTTTCATACATTGATGACACCCTGGTGTCCATCCTCGTCTCCTGGGAGTCCAAGGTCTCACATCCTCTCCACCACAACAGGTTCTCCAGCCCTTTCAGTACTGTTGGTTGTCCTGTGTTTTTGTGAATTTAATTTCCCTAATAGAAAACTAAACCTCCACTGGGAAAACTAAAGTTCATTCCCTCTTCTCCACACCTTGATGAAAGGGAGACAGGACAGGTGTTAAAAATTTCCATTCAGACAATTTCAGAGAGCAATAAGGTCAATCCTCTTCTTCTGAAAATTGAACATCCCTGGTTCCTTCAACTTCTCCTCACCTGTCTTGTTCTCCTTATCCTTCAGCTGTTTTTCTTTCCTTTTGTCAGTCAGAACCCAGCACTGTGACCCACAGAGTGACTGTGCTGGGTCCAGCTGAGACGACTGCTACAGATCAACCAGCACAGGACTTGTGGAGCTTGGATGACCTTCATAAATCTTAGGAATTTCTTTCCCATCTCCATTGAGAAAGGCCTGGCATATAGACTGGGCAGGAGAGATGTAGCCAAGGCAGGCAGGAGTGCACTGGAAGGAGCAGCCCCTCAGCCCCAGAACACCTGCAAAGGCGAGACCAGCCTGACATGGCTGGCAGGGAATGGGGCCCCTCTTCACAACACACACAAAAACCACAGCACACCAGTATCACAGGGTGACATCAGTGATGACAACCCACCTCTCCCAAGCTTTGGTAACGTCTTCACCCCACCCTGACATGTACCATCAACGCCAGTCTTTAACCTCCAATAATTGCATTTAAAAGCTGCCGCCAAGGTCAGATGGACATAGGCTCAAGAGAAGGACATGGAATAACAGAATTCCAAAAACAAACACCTGCACCATGACAGGGAAAGAAAGATGATGCTGCTGACCAGAGCTAGTAATTATTGGGTTTTGCTCACAGGAACACAATGTTAAGCCTTAAAGGATACAAGTCATGAAACCATATGACCTTAATGTTGAATGGGACAACTGATGTCAAAGACCTGCCTGGGCAACTGTTTCTTATTTGTTTAATGAGTTTCTTAATGAGGTCAAGAAATACAATTTAAATGACAGAGTACGTTATCATGGACATTTGAGAATTCCAGAAGGGCCATAACATTGGAACAAGTTCAGCCTGAACAGCCTCTCCTTTTCTAAATGCTCTCCCTTCATTGCATTCAAAACAGAATGCCACAAGCTCTCTTTAATCTATCAGGCACTCCCAAGCACTGTGACCTTCCCAAGCTACAACACAGTGACATTCCCAGGACATCAGCAGCTCCCTCAGCATTCCAAGGTGCAACACAATGACTGATGGACATCCAGCAGCACAGAACAGAGTCCCAGTCTTCACAAGGCACCGACAAAGCACAGCAGACGTGCCACAAAATGACCTCACTGATGACACTGCAGTTCTCCAGGCCTCTGGTTGCTTATTCAGTCCTCCTTTACAAACATTTAATAATTAAATACTCCTGAATACCAACTGCTGTTTGAAAGTTGCTGCCAATGGACACTGACTCAAGAGCTGGACATGGAATTGTACAGTTGTGGGAAGAAAAACACTCCGCACCTCATGACTCAGCAGGCTGGGCCAGGCAAGAGCTCCTGCCTCAAAAATGCCCTAAGGCCATGGCACAAAGCTGTCCCGCCCATCCAGAACCTGCATAAAAGCTGTCCCAGAGCCTCTCTCCCTCACACACTTCTCCTCACGCCTTCTCCTCCTGCTGAAGACCAGGTGAGTCTCAAGCCCCTGACCCTCCTGGTCCTACACCCCTTAACCCTCTCTTTCAGCATGCTCAGCCACAGCTTCTGCAGCCCTCACACCTCCCCACAGCCCAAAAACTGCCTCCACACTCCAACACACTCCTGAATCAACATTCCTTGCACCCCCACACCCCTACCCTGCCTCAAACCTCTCTCTTCCAGGACCCTCCACACCACACCCATGGCCTGCAACAACCTCTGCCGTCCCTGCGGACCCACCCCACTGGCCAACAGCTGCAATGAGCCCTGTGCCCTGCAATGCCAGGATTCCCGTGTCATCATTGACCCTGCCCCTGTGCTGGTCACCCTGCCAGGACCCATCATGACCTCCTTCCCCCAGAGCACCGCTGTTGGATCCACCTCCTCTGCTGCTCTGGGCGCTGAGCTCAGTGCCCAAGGACAGCCCATCTCTGGTGGATTTGGCTTTGGTCTTGGCTATGGCCTGGGAGGCCTGGGCTGCTATGGCAGAAGGGGCGGCTACATCTGCTAAGGACCCTCGGCACTACTCCTGACACCAACCACCTTGGTCCTGTGGCAACAGCTCCTGCAAGCCAAGCACCGTGGCTGATGATTGCCCTACTTCTACCTCAGACCGCATCCTTTCAAATACTTTCTCCTGTCTCTTCTTTTTTTTTTTTTTTTCTTAGTAAAGATTACCTGCATCAAAGCCTGACGTGTCCTCATCTTTCTGAATTCCAGTGATCTCACCTCCTCACCCATCACAGTGCCAGGAATAAACAGACTATTGAATGGAAAAAGGTCTCAAACCTTTCTTATAAAATATATCGCCACCAGTAACTATCTAGGCTGGTATGGGACCAGGGATTGAGGGGAGACACAAACCCATCACCTACTACAACAAAAGCTTGGATACAACAAATCTCTCTTGCTCATGGCTCTCTTCACGTCTCTCTGGGCTGGTACACTCTTGACAAACTCTCTTCTCATCAGGACTCCCTAGCCCTCTCCCCAAAATAGGAACAACATCATCCAATTAGGCAGGAAGTCTGGAGTGCAATTGCCTCATTCTCTTCTGCTCTATCATAGTCAGCAGGAGCCAGATTTCCAGGACCTTGGACAGTTCAGAGTTGGCTGTCCCAGAACAGCTATTCCACCACTTCTTTTACTCTGGGACAAACCTCGTACTGAAAAAGGCTTGTCTGCCTTTCCCAGGAAATTCCATCTTTTTTCACTTGTGCCTTTGTCCTCTTGTCCTGCATGTGTGCACTGCTGAGAACAGCTGGCCTCCCTCGACTTCATTCTCTGCAATCTGGAATTAGCACACATTGATGACACCCCCTGTCCAGCCTTGTCCCCTGGGAGACCCAGCTCTCACAGACTCTGCTCTGGGAAAGATCCTCCAGGCCCTTTAGAATATTTTTGGCCCTGAACTGATGTCAATTCACTAAATCAACTTCATTTACATGTGGGAAGCCCAGAACTGCTCAGAACACCTCACATGGGACCTCACCAGTGCTTAGGAGACACCAAGAGTCACTTCCCCTCCATCGGAACATTTTTCCCAATCCTGATCTGAAGACTTGAGGTCCCTTTTCCCAAAATGTTACAGGGACACCTCCTGCTCCACTTTTTCTCACCAGAAACACAAGGGTGATTTCTCAGAAGAAAACTATTCTTATATTTGATACTCATACATTCCTTCCTACCTGGTATGACTCCTACCAACAAACAAGATGTCATTGCTGAGCTTCAGCACCAGATTTTCAGGGTTGTCCCAATGGATCCAACTCCTGGGACTACAGCACTGGAAACTTGCTGCCATCTCCATTTCAGGACACTGACCACAACCCTTCAGGTCCAGCCTTAAAGACCTTTCTTAGGCCACTATGCTGGGCCCTGACACAACCTGGACTTGCCTGGTTGTCAACGATCATGAAATGCTCACCTGCAACAACCCTGGGTGAGCTCCCAATCCTCCTTCTGACAACCACAAGTGGTCTAAGCCTTTTGCTCTCAGCCCAAATTGGGAACTAAATCACCCTGCATAGCAAAAGCTTAAAAGCAAGAGAGGCACCAAGACATGCACAAAGTAGAGTGAACAGGAGAAGTCAGGTCTAGTGTCAGGCTTAGCTAGGTGGGATCAAGGTGGGGAGAAATGGAATTTGAGGGAAGAGGCAACACCTTCAGCACAGCTGTAAATCCCAGAGCAGCCTGACGGGGCTGGGAGAGAATGGGGCTCCTCATCACAGCACAAGAGTGTCATGGAGTCATTTCATTGCTGACACCACACCTCTCCTAAATTTTGGCTGTTTATTGAGCCCAGCCTAACACCCATCTTCCATGCAAACCTTCTCAAATACCAACTTGCGCTGAAAAGCTGCTGTCTAGGTTAGATGGATAAGTCCTCAAGAGAATGATATAGAATGATAGGATTTAATGAAGAAATGCCCATACCGTGACAAAGAAAGAGGAACATGCTCACCATCAGGCAGTAATTATTGGGTTTTGCTAACAGAAACACAGTTTTAAGACTTAAGGCATATAAGATATGAAACCTTACAACTTGAATGCAGAATAACAGAGCTGAAGTAACAGACAAGCCATGATAAAAAAAGGACCAGACCCTGTTGACTGGTGGGTATTTTTGATTTCTTAGTGATGTTCAGACATAAACTTAAAATGAAAGAGTTTGCTGTCATGTAATTTTCTGAAATCCGAATGGACCATAAAAATGAAGCAAATCCATCCTGACCAGGACCGGGTTTTCTGGTTTCTCTCTCTTGATCTCATTCAAGACACAAAGGGATGAGTCCAGTCTTCACAAGGCACCCACAAACCACAGCATACAAGTGCCACAAAATGACTGCACTGGTGACATCACACCTCTCCTGGGCTCTGGTTGTTTATTCAGCCCTCCCCGACACACGCTGAACAATCACATCCTCCCAAACACCAGCTCTCACTCAAAAGCTGCCGCCAAGGTCAGATGGACGCAGCATCAACAGCTAGAGATGGAATCGCAGAGTTGTGGGAAGAAAAACACTCTGCATCTCATGACTCAGCAGGCTGGGCCAGACAAGAGATGCTGCCTCCAAAATGCCCTAAGGCCATGGCACAAGGCTGTCCTGCCCCTCCAGAACCAGCATAAAAGCCGGCCCAGAGCCTCTCTCCCTCACACACTTCTCCTCGCGCCTTCTGCTCCTGCTCCTGCAGACAACCAGGTGAGCCTCAAGCCCCTGACCCTCCTGGCCCTGCACCCTTGGCCCCTCTTTTCCAGCACACTGAGCCCCAGCCTCAGCAGCACTCACGCCTCCCCACAGCCCCACAACAGCCTCCACATTCCGTTGCCTCCTGCATCATGACCCCTCTTACCCCCAACACTCCTGCCCTGCCTCACCTCGCTCTCTTCCAGGCACCCTCCACACCACATCCATGGCCTGCAACAACATCTGTCGACCCTGCGGACCCACCCCGCTGGCCAACAGCTGCAATGAGCCCTGTGCCCTGCAATGCCACGATTCCCGCGTCATCATCGACCCTTCCCCTGTGCTGGTCACCCTGCCAGGACCCATCATGACCTCCTTCCCCCAGAGCACCGCCGTCGGATCCACCTCCTCCGCTGCTCTGGGCGCTGAGCTCAGTGCCCAGGGACAGCCCATCTCTGGTGGATTTGGTGGCTTTGGCTACGGCCTGGCAGGCCTGGGCTGCTATGGCACAAGGGGCTATGGCTCCATCTGCTAAGAGCCCTCAGCACCACTCCTGACACCACCAGCTCTGGCCTCTGGCAACAGCTCCTGCAAGCAAAGTACCTCGGCTGATGATCACCTTACTTCACTTCACACCACTTCCCTTCCTACTTCTTTCTCCTGCCTTTTAATTTTTTTTGACTCAATAAAATTTTCCTGGAATATGCCTTCCGATGTCTCCTCTTCCTTTGTTCTACCAGGGCTCTTGCAACTTCACCTAGCTCAAAGTCAAGAGTCAGTGTGTGGAAAAGGGGCCACAAGACCTCTCCTGGGATGTCTGCCAACAGCAGAACCATCCACTGGGCTTCCAGAATGCAGAACAGACCCTTCCTTTTCCCAAAGCATTGGACACAGTAATGCACTTGTGCCCATATCCCCAGCACAATCTCCCAATGGCAGCACACATTTGTCCAACTCTTCCCTACCAGGACCCTCTGAACATCCCAGAACTGGAAAACAGCAGTGCACAAGAACCTGGGGAAATCCATTAGTTCAAGCTAGCGTGATCCCCAGACAAAGCAAACCACCCTTCCCCCAGCTGCCCCTCACAGAAATGGTTCTGTACATTCTTCACCAGCATTCTTGTTCTTCTTTGGACATCCTAAAGCACCTCTATGTCTTTGGTGCTGTGAGGGGCCTAAAACTGAACTCAGATTCAGTGTGTGGTCTCACCAGTACCCAATACAGTGGGACAGTCACTGCAGTGGTCCTGCTGGCCCCACTATAGGTGATACAAGCTATTACACCACTGGTTTTTGTGGCCACCTGGAAACACATTGGATCATGATCAGCTACTGTCCAGCAGCACTCCCAGATCCTTTTCCCACTGCCAGCTTCTTAATCACTCCTTCCCAAACCTGGAGATTTATGTCTTTACTAAATTCCAAGTAAAAATCATCCACACCCTTTCCTCACTTACTAAGGTCACATTGATGCCTCAGGTGATGAGGTTGGTCAAGCAGGACCTGACTTTGCTAAAGCCAGGCTGCCTGGGCTTGATCACCTGCTAGTCCTGCAGGGGCCATTAAATATTCTCAAGATGATCTGCTCCAGCAGCTTCTGCAGCACTGGACTCAGCCTGACAGGCCTGGAGTTGCCCAGACTCTTCTTCTGGCCCTTCTTCTAGGGAAGAGTCCCTTTTTCAAACCTACATCATCTGGGACTTCTCCATTTAGCTAGGACTGCTGGCAAAACATACCAAGTGGCTTGGGAGCACTTCTACTAGCTCCCTCAGAGCCCTTAGGTGGATCAATTCAGTGTCACACACAGGTCTGTCACTGATCATCCTCATTAGCTTAAGAGGGATTGAATTTTGCTCCCTGGCGAGGAACTTTCTCTCTCAGCATGACATTGTGCCCATCCCAGGAAGCAAAATCACAGCAAAGGGAATCATTTGTGCACAAGGAACCTCTTGGAGGCGACCAAAGACTCATTGTAGAATGGTTTTGCATGGAAAGGACCATGAAGATTTTCCTGTCTAAACCTCTGCAGTGGACAAAGACACCTTTCACTATCCCAGGTTGTTCAAGCCCTGGCTGACCTGGCCTTGATCATTATCAGGGTTGGGGCAGTCACAGCTTCTCTGGGCAACCTGTGCCAGGCCCTCATTACTCACACAGGGAAGGATTTCTTCACAATATCCCATCTAACTCTACCCTCTGGCAGCGGGAAGACATTTTCCCTTGTCCCATCACTCTCTGTTTGTGTAGGAGATCATGGAGTTCAACCCAACCTGCTCAAGGAAGCACAGCTCAACAAGGCTGTCCATGACCTCTGTCAACTCAAGGTTTAGTAACTTGAGGCCATTTCCACTTGTCCCATCACCTGCTAAAAGGGAGGAAAGAGCAACAATAGTCTTACAAAAAACTCCTTTCAGACAGCTGAAGAAAGGGAGATGATTTCTCCTTTGTCTGCCTTGTCTGCACCTAAAAATCTGCAGATCCTAAAACCACTACTCAAAATCTTGCTCTCCAGATCCCTCAGCAGTTGTTCCTAGGATGTGTCCCACCACAGAAGAACCAGTGTAGCACAAGGGTGGCAAAGCCAGAGCAGAACCAAGGAGAAAGGCAAGTCTCAAAGACAGGTCTTGTGACCTGGTGGTGATGTGAGGAAGAATGACCATGATGGAAAGGTCAGCTCCTCACTCATGACATAGCTGCAAAGACAACACCATCCTGAGAGGGCTGTAATGGAATGGAGTCCCTTTACACCACACACCCACAAACAAAACCACACAAGAGCAATAGGGTGGGGACTCTGATGACACCTCTAAGTTATTGTCATCTATTCTTCATTCTCGGACACACATCTGAAACACAAATCTTGCCAAAACAAAAACTATTACTTTAAAGCTGCTGCCAAGGCCAGATGAACACAGACTCAAGAAGTGGACATGACATGTCAGAGCAGGGGGAAAGAAAACACTCCCCACCTCATGACTCAACAGGCCAGGCCAGCCAAGCGCTTCTACCTCAAAAATGCCCCAAGGCCATGGGACAAGGCTGGGCCACCCCTCCAGAACCAGCATAAAAGCCAGAGCAGAGCCTCTCTCCCTCACACACTTCTGACGCCTTCTGCTCCAGTGCTGACAACCAGGTGAGCTTTAAGACCCTGACCTTCCCTCCCTCCCTGTGGCCCTGCTCTTCCAGCATGCTCAGCCCCAGCCTCAGCAGCACTCACACCTCCCCACAGCTCCACAACAGCCTCTACACTCTCCTGCACCCCTTACCCTCCTGTGGCACACCACACCCTGTACTCCCCTACCTCTGCCCTGCCTCACTCCTCTCTCTTCCAGGCACCCTGCACACCACACCCATGGCCTGCAACAACATCTGTCGACCCTGCGGACCCACCCCGCTGGCCAACAGCTGCAATGAGCCTTGTTCCCTGCAATGCCAGGATTCCCGCGTCATCATCAACCCTTCCCCTGTGCTGATCACCCTGCCAGGACCCATCATGACCTCCTTCCCCCAGAGCACCGCCGTCGGATCCACCTCCTCTGCTGCTCTGGGCGCTGAGCTCAGTGCCCAGGGACAGCCCATCTCTGGTGGCTTTGGCTACGGCCTGGCAGGCCTGGGCTGCTATGGCACAAGGGGCTATGGCTCCATCTGCTAAGGGCCCTCAGCACCACCCCTGACACCACCAGCTCTGGCCTCTGCCAACAGCTCCTGCAAGCGAAGTACCTCGGCTGATGTTTGCCCTACCTGCTCTGCCAACTCACTCCCTTCAATTTCTTTCTTTTTTCTCTTCAGTTTTATTCCCTCAATAAAGTTCTGTTGCATCAAAACATGAGATGCCTCCTTTTGTTTTTTAATCCCAGTAATCTCATCTCCTTACCCAGCACTGTTCCAGGAGTGAACAGGCCATTTGTGTAGATGGAAAAGGGGAAAAAATATCTTTCTTAGCAAAGATGTCACCACCAGTACCAAGGTGGCAAGGGTTATGAGGGAGGAGGGGGAAGAATTTCCAGAACATAAGACACAACCCAATCACCTGATAACACCAAAGGCTTTGACACATCACTGCTCTTGTGTGCATGGCTCTGGCAAAGACGCTCTATGCTGGAACATTCTTGACAAATTCTCTTCCCAGCTGGATTCTCAAACACTCACCACAAACAGAAAAACATCGTCCACTTCGTCAGGAACCCTGGGGAACCCTGCTGCCCAAGCAAGAGCAGTATTTCCAGAACTATGGACAAGTCGGGAATGGATCACCAATGACAGAGACTCCACCACATCTTCCCCTCTCTCACTATCCTCACAATGACAAGTTGTTTCTTTCTTTGCCAAGGAAATTCAATCTTTTTTCATTTCTGCCCTTGCCCTTTTTTTTCTTTCATGGCACCACTGCTGAGATCAGCCAGGCTCCCACCACTTCGTTCCCTGCCAACAGGGATTTGCACACACTGATGACACTCCCCTGTCCATCCTTGTCTCCTGGGAACCCCAGGTATCTCAATCCTCTGTCAAAAAGCCCTTATATTATTTTGGTAGCCCTTTACTGGTTTTGTTTCAGTAAGTCCATGAGGTTCTTCTGCTGGGGAGCTCAGAAGTGCCCACACCACCCCACTTAAATGTTGAGGATGTTGAACAGTGTTGGCTCCATGGATACAACTCTTGAACTATTTTTCCCTTGAGACTTGACCTGGACATCAGATCTTGCCCAGAATGTTATATATGATATAAATCTAGCAGTCCACTTCACTGACCCTTGACACATCCTATCCATTCTGGCATCGTCTGGGAGGATGCTGTAGGAGACACAGTAAATACCTTAGGTGAAAGGTGGAGGTTAACTCCAGCCATGTTTCTCTCCTAATCCCCAGTTAGCTGTTCTTCACTGTAGGTAACACAGAGGTCGTTAATTTTTGATTTTGCTCACCAGAAGTAAGGCTCACTTCTCCTCATTATCTTCTTGTCTGACCTGCTCTTGGCAGTGCTTTACAGAATTACAAAATGGTCCCATCCTTGTCTGCAGGAACAAGGTCCTGGAAAGCCATTGGCAAAGTCAGAGGAAGTAAATGCAGTGCAAGGGACAGGTGCTAAAACCCAGCACAGCTGCAAAGCCCAGAGCAGCCTGGCAGGGTGAAGAGGGCTCCCCTTCAGAACACACCCACAAACTAAACCACACAGGTGCCACAAAATGACCTCACTGATGACGTCCATATTATTCCTAGCTTTTGCTGGATAGTCTGGTTTCCATGACACACACCTTCCAAGAAAAACTTCCCAAATACCAACACTCACTTAAAAGCAGCCATCAAGGTCAGATGAACATGGACTCATGGGCAGGATTTGGAGTTTACACTTGCTGGAAGGAAAACACTCCCCACCTCCCCATCACTTGCACACCTGCAACAGGCAAAACTGATGCTATGATTTCCATTCAGGTGCCTCTAGAGAGTAACAGGGTTACTCTCTTTTTCAGGAAATAGAACATCTCCAGTTCCGTCAACTGCTCCCCACGTTTCTTGTTCTTCTTATCTTTTACCAGCTCCAAGGAACCAACACAAGACTTTGGGGAGCATGGGAGGCTTCCCTAAACAGCTAAATGGGGTAGACTGCCCATTTCCAGTAAATAAATCATGGCATATAGACAAGTTTAGAAAGATGGAAACATGGTAGGGAGGGAGAAAATGTAATGAAAGGGGACACCACTCACTCCAAAAAGATCTGCAAAGCCCAGACCAGCCTGATGTGGCTGCGGGGGGAATGATGCAACTCTTCACAAGACACCAAGAAAACATAACACACGGTGACCTCACTGATGACACTCCAGTGGCCAAAGCTTTGGTCATGACCTCAGCCTTTCATTGATAATCACCAGCAGCAACAAATTTTGCTCTTTTAAACTCAGACATTGAAGTTGCCCCCAACACCCATGCAGTCCATTCAGCTGGAAAAGACACTTGACCAAATTTAAAACAAATCTGTGATTGCCACCAATCTCAGAAATGTTTCATTTGTACAAGACCTAAATGTAAAATGGCATCAAGTCCAACCATTACAACATCACTTCTAAGGACCCCATGAAAGATACCCAAAGTCCAAATCTCCATGGCTTCTAAATTCCTCCAGAAATGCTGACTGCAGTGCTGTCCTGAGCAGGCATGTACAGGGCTTGAAATTCTAACTTCCAAACTCAACCTGCCCTGCAGCAATTCGACTCCATTCCCTCTTCTTCTATGGCTGGATGAAAGGGACGCAAGACTAATGTCAAATTATTTCCTTTCGTGGAACTCCAGAAGGCAAAAGGGTCAACCTTCTTCTGAAAACTGAAGATCCCCAGTTCCTTCACCTGCTTCTCATTTGTCGTCTTTCCTTATCCTTCACCACATTCCCTTCCCTTATGTAAGAGCCCAAATCTGTGACACCACAGTGGGACCTTGCTGGGCCAAGGTAAGATGAGCGCTATGGATGAACCAACAAAAGGCTTTGAGGAGCTTGGGAGGCCATGCTAAATCACAGGGATCTCTTCCTCATGTCCAAGAGGACAGGAAAGGCATAGAGAATGGCACCAACATGGAGAGTGAGAAAACATGATGATACGTCCAGATCTATCAGCCCAAGTACACCTGCAAATCCCTGATCAACCAAAGAGAGCTGGGAAGGAATGGGGCCTGTCTTCAAAACAGCCACAAACCACAGCACAGCAGTGTTGAGGAGCAGCTTCACAGATGACACCTCACTGTCCAAAGATTTGGTCATGTTGTCAGCTCACCCTGAAAAACAACATCATGACCAAATTTTGCGCTTTATTACTCGCATTTAAAAGCTACCGCCAATGTCAGATTGACACAGACTCAAGAACTGGACATGGCACTGCAGAAATGTTGGAAGGAAAACATTCCCCACCTCATCACTCAGCAGGCTAGCTCACCAAAGAGGCGCGGTCAGCAAAATAACCCATGGCCATGAGACAAGGTTGTCCCACCCCTGCAGGACCAGCATAAAAGCCAGCCCAGAGCCTCTCTCCCTCACACACATCTCCTCACACCTTCTCCTCCTGTGGACAACCAGGTGAGTCTCAAGCCCCAACCCTCCTGCTACTGCACCCCCTGGACCCCCTCTTCCAGCATGCTCAGCCCCAGCCTCAGCAGCCCTCATGTCTTGCCATAGCCCTTCAACAACCTCCACATTCCATTGCCATCCTGCCTCACCACCCCTTGCAACCCTACTCCCCCGACCTGTCTCACTCTTTTTCTCTTCCAGGACCCTCCATACCACACCCATGGCCTGCAACAACATCTGCCGACCCTGCGGACCCACCCCGCTGGCCAACAGCTGCAATGAGCCCTGTGCCCTGCAATGCCAGGATTCCCGCGTCATCATCAACCCTTCCCCCGTCATGGTCACCCTGCCAGGACCCATCATGACCTCCTTCCCACAGAGCACCGCTGTTGGATCCACCTCCTCCGCTGCTCTGGGCGCGGAGCTCAGTGCCCAGGGACAGCCCATCTCTGGTGGCTTTGGCTACGGCCTGGCAGGCCTGGGCTGCTATGGCACAAGGGGCTATGGCTCCATCTGCTAAGGGCACTCAGCACCACCCCTGAGAACACCAGCTCTGCCCTCTGGCAACAGTCCTGCAACCAAAGCACTTCGGCTCATTGTTGACCTACTTTCTCCTCACTGTGGCTCCTGCCAAGTTCTCTCCCTTGCCTTTTTAGTCTTTTGCCTCAATAAACTTTTCTAGCACCAAAGACTCACATATTTCATCTTCATTTGAATTTCAAAAATCTCATACCCTCACCCATTGGGTTGATGGCAAAGTGGCACAACACATTCCTAAACAAGTAGGCCCCCACCTGTAATAACCAAGACTGGCACAGGAAGCAGGGTTTAAGAGTGAACTTCCAGAACATGACAAAAACACATCACCTGCCATACCAAAGGTTTGACATATCAATGTTCTCCAGCTCACCAATGATACAGGTTAAGTGCCTCCATGGCAGCACACACTTGAAAAACCCTTTCCCGGCAGGAATCTCAAGCCTTTCCAGCTAAGAGGAGAAACCATATCGCATCCACTTAGGCACAAACTCTGGAGTCCAAGTGCTTCAACTTCCCTGCTCAAGCAGAGGCAGCAGGAGCTGGCTTTCCAGCACCATGGACAGTGCAGATTTCGATCACACCCAGCACAGACACTCCACCACCTCTTCCCCTCTGGGACCAACCTCACAGTGAATAATTCTTTCCTTCTTTGCCCAAGGAATTCCATCTCTGTTCCCTATTGCCATTGTGCTACTGTCCTGGGGCACAGCTGAGAATACCCAGGCTCCTTAATTTCATTCCTTGCCAGCAGGAATTTGCACACACTGATAACAACGCCATCCATCCTTATCTCCTGACTCCCAGATTTATCAGCCTTTGGCCTACAGAAGATCCGCCAGCCCCTTCAAAATCTTTCTCATCCCGAATGGGATTTCCTTCACTGACTCTATGGACTTCTTCCAACAATACTCTGAAACCTCTCTTGAACACGGCTGACACCTTTTGAAGTGAGGCTTGATTGAGACCTTGTGCTCCCTTTGCCCTCCAACAGCACCACAAGGGCCTGCTCTGAAAAGCTCCTACCCAGTCTCTCAGACCCCAGCCTGACCTGGAGCCCACTGCCATGCCTGCCCAGATGCAGAACTTCACATTTTCCCGTCCTGAGATTCAGGACATGCCTTTGACTCTCATTCTCCAGCTCCCTCTCACTCCTGGAACAATCAAGTGATCTTCAGACTCTCCATTACATAGTCAACTTGCTGAGGGGACAACAGTCCCACTGCCCAGAACTTTCTGGAGGAGGTTGGACAGGGTTGGACTCGTGGATAAAACTCTTGACCTACTTCCCTTGAGACTTTACTCCATCTGCACTTTCGGCCACTGATTAACAACCTCTGAGCCCAGCCCCTCAGCCACTCTCAGGCCACTCACTGCTTTCTCAGCAAACACAGACATTCTGGGAGCATGGAATGGGAAGGAGCCTCAGAGGCTTCACAAAAGGCTGGAGTTCAATAGCAGCCACAGCTCTCTACTCATGCCCAGGCTGAGTCTCTGCAACAGAGCAGACACACAGCTCAAACACCATCACCTCAAGAGAAATCCTTCAGCCAGAAGGGGCTTCACCCCTTGGCAATTGACACAACTAAACGCCTCAAAGCCCAGGCTCTCTTCTACCCTGCTGACACTCCACTTTGGCCCCTGCTGCCTTGCACAGAAGTCACCGGATTCGGTTCAGATGCAAAACACCTTGGACATACAGCCCAGATGTTGACCAAGCAATGTCAAGGCCACCAACCTTAAAGCATTTCATTTGTTATACACCCAAATGCGAAATATCAAGTCGAACCCTTCCCCACAGCGTTGCCAAGGCCCCCACTAGTCCAGTTTCCAAATGACACAGCTCGATGACATCGCAACCCATCCTGGCATGCTGACTGCACATTGTCCTGGGCACTCATTGCCAGAGATTGAAAACATTGTCCTGCAGGAATTTTCCCTAATTCCAAACTCAACTTCCCCTGGGGCAACATGACTCCATTCCCTCTTCTCCTATGGCTGGAAAAAAGGGGCACAAGACTGAGGTTAAAGGATTTCCATTCTGTGACTCCAGAAGGCAACAAGGACAAACCTTCTTCTGAAAATCAAACATGCCCAGTTCCTTCACCTGCTCCTCATTTGTCTTCTTCTCTTCTCCTTCACCACTTTCCCTTCCCTTGTGTAAGAGCCCAGCTCTAGAATCCCACAGTGGGAGCTTCCGGGCTCCAGGCAAGATGACAGCTATGGATGAATCAAAACAACACTTGTGGGAGCTTGGCAGGCCTCCCTAAATCACAGGGATCGCATTCCCTTCTCCAATAATAAAAGAAAGGCATAGAGACAGGCCTGCCAACCAAGGAAGATGAGGCCAAGAAGGGGAGGGCCAAGAAATGAAGCCAAGATGGGGAGGGAGACAACATGATGAAAGGTCCAGAAATATCCAGACCATCCTAACAGAACTGGGAAGGAATGAGGCCCATCTTCACAAGATAGCCACAAACCACAGCACACCAGCATTGTCGAGTGACTTCACGGATGAGGCCTCACTATGCAAAGCTTTGGTCATGTTGTCAGCCCTCCCTTAAAAACAACATCACCACCTAACTTTGCACTTTATTACGTGCATTTAAAAGCTGCCGCAAATGTCACATTGACACAGATTCAACAACTGGACATGGCACTGCAGAAATGTGGGAAGGAAAACATTCCCCACCTCATCACTCACCAGGCTGGGTCAGCAAAGAGGTGCTGCCAGCAAAATGGCACAAGGCCATGGCACAAGGCAGTCCCGCCCCGTCAGGACCAGCATAAAAGCCGGCCCAGAGCCACTCTCCCTCACACACATCTCCTCACGCCTTCTCCTTCTGTGGACAACCAGGTGAGTCTCAAGCCCCAACCCTCCTTCTACTGCAACCCCTGGACCCCCTCTTCCAGCATGCTCAGCCCCAGCCTCAGCAGCCCTCATGCCTTGCCATAGCCCTTCAACAACCTCCACATTCCATTGACAATCTGTCTCACCACCCCTTGCAACCCTACTCCCCCGCCCTGTCTCACTCTTTTTCTCTTCCAGGCACCCTTCACACCACACCCATGGCCTGCAACAACCTCTGCCGACCCTGCGGACCCACCCCGCTGGCCAACAGCTGCAACGAGCCCTGTGCCATGCAATGCCAGGATTCCCGCGTCATCATCAACCCTTCCCCTGTGCTGGTCACCCTGCCAGGACCCATCATGACCTCCTTCCCCCAGAACACCGCCGTCGGATCCACCTCCTCCGCTGCTCTGGGCGCTGAGCTCAGTGCCCAGGGACAGCCCATCTCTGGCGGCTTTGGTGGCTTTGGCTACGGCCTGGCAGGCCTGGGCTGCTATGGCACAAGGGGCTATGGCTCCATCTGCTAAGTGCCCTCAGCACCACCTCTGACACCACCACCTCTGGCCCCTGGCAACACCTCCTGCAACCAAAGCACCTCGGCTGATGGCACCAGCCAGCACATCAGACCAGCTCTTCTCAATTTCTTCATCTTCCCTCATCCTTCTTTTGCCTCAATAAACTTCTACTGCATCAAAGCATTACATACATGCCTCCTCTCCTTTTTGAATTCTGCCTCACATGCATGCCCAACACAGTGCCAGAAATAAAATGGAATTGGGGTAGATGGAAAATGGCACAACACATTTGTAAGGAAATATATCCCTACCAGGAACAACCAAGATTAGAACAGGAAAATTGGTTGAGGGGGGACCTTCCAAAACAGGAGCCAAAGCCATCACTTTCTACACCAAAGGCTTTGACACATCAATCCTCTCCAGTTCATCAAGGATTCTGGTTGAGTCTCTTCATGCCAGCACACACTTGATAAAGTCTCTTCCCAGCAGGAATCTCAAGCCTTTCCAGCTAAGAGGAGAAACCATATCTCACCCACTTAGGCACAAACTCTGGAGTCCAAGTGCTTCAACTTCCAGACTCAAGCAGAGGCCGTAGGAGCGGGATTTCCAGCACCATGGACAGTGCAGATTTCCATCACACCCAGCACAGACACTCCACCACCTCTTCCCCTCTGTGACCACACATGCTTTGAATCATTCTTTCCTTCTTTGCCCAAGGAATTCCTTCTCTTTTCCCTATTGCCCTTGTGCTACTGTCCTGGGTCACTGCCAAGAACAGCCAGGCTCCCTCACCTCTTACCCTACCAGCATGAATTTGCACTCACTGATAACACTCCTATCCATGCTCGTCTCCTGAGATTCCCGGCATTCTCACCCTCTCCTATATGGAAGATCCTCCAGCCCCTTGAGAAACTTTCTGGCCCTGAACGGGAAGTGTTTCAATGACTCGATGGACTTCTTCCAAGAATTTTCCAAATCCTCTCTTGAACACTGCTGACACCTTTTGAAGTGAGGCTTGATTGAGACCTCGTGCTCCCTTTGCTCTCCAACAGCACCACAGGGTCCTGCACTGAAAAGCTACTACCCAGCCTCTCAGACACTAGCATGACCAGGAGCCCGCTGCCATTCCTGCCCAAATGCAGAACTTCACATTTTCCCCTCCTGAACTTCAGGAGATGCCTTTAACCCTCATTCAACAGCTCCCTCTCACTGATGGCACAAGCAAGTGGTGCCTCAGCCACTCCATCAAATGCCAACTTGCTGAGGGAACAACATTCCTATACGCAGATCTTTCTTGGGGAGGTTGGACAGGGTTGGACTCGTGGATAAAACTCTTGACCTACTTCCCTTGAGACTTGACTCCATCTGGACTTTCGGCCACTGATTAACAACCTCTGAGACCAGCCATTCAGCCACTCTCAGGCCACTCACTGCTTTCTCAGCAAACTCAGACATTCTGGGAGCATGGAATGGGAAGGAGCCTCAGAGGCTTCACAAAAGGCTGGAGTTCAATAGCAGCCACAGCTCTCTACTCATGCCCATGCTGAGTCTCTGCAACAGAGCAGACACACAGCTCAAACACCATTTCCTCATGGGAAATCCGCCAGCCACAAGGGGCTTCACCCCTTGGCAATTGACACAACTCAACACCCCAAAGCCCAGGCTCTCTTCTACCCTGCTGCCACTCCACTTTGGCCCCTGCTGCCTTGCACAGAAGTCACCGGATTCAGTTCACATGCAAAACACCTTGGACATACAGTCCACATGTTAACCAAGCAATGTCAAGGCCACCAACCTTAAAATATTTCATCTGTTATACACCCAAATGCGAAATATCAAGTCCAACCCTTCCCCACAGCATGGCCAAGGCCCCCACTAGTCCAGTTTCCAAATGACACAGCTCGATGACATCGCAACCCATCCTGGCATGCTGACTGCACATTGTCCTGGGCACTCATTGCCAGAGATTGAAAACATTGTCCTGCAGGAATTTTCCCTAATTCCAAACCCAGCCTCCCCTGGGACAATTTGACTCCATTCCCTCTTCTCCTATGGCTGGGAAAAAGGGGCACAAGACTGAGGTTAAAGGATTTCCATTCTGTGACTCCAGATGGCAACAAGGACAAACCTTCTTCTGAAAATCAAACATGCCCAGTTCCTTCACCTGCTCCTCATTTGTCTTCTTCTCTTCTCCTTCACCACTTTTCCTTCCCTTGTGTAAGAGCCCAGCTCTAGAACCCCACAGTGGGAGCTTCCGGGGTCCAGGCAAGATGAGAGCTATGGATGAATCAAAACAACACTTGCGGGAGGTTGGCAGGCCTCCCTAAATCACAGGGATCGCATTCCCTTCTCCAATAATAAAAGAAAGGCATAGAGACAGGCCTGCCAACCAAGGAAGATGGGGCCAAGAAGGGGAGGGCCAAGAAATGAAGCCAAGATGGGGAGGGAGACAACATGATGAAAGGTCCAGAAATATCCAGACCACCCTAACAGAACTGGGAAGGAATGAGGCCCATCTTCACAAGATAGCCACAAACCACAGGACACCAGTGTTGTGGAGTGACTTCACGGATGAGGCCTCACTATGCAAAGCTTTGGTCATGTTGTCAGCTCACCCTGAAAAACAATATCATCACCAAACTTTGGGCTTTATTACTCACATTTAAAAGCTGCCGCCAATGTCACATTGACACAGACTCAAAACCAGGACATGGCGCTGCAGAAATGTGGGAAGGAAAACATTCCCCACCTCGTCACTCACCAGGCTGGGTCAGCAAAGAGCTGTCAGCAAAGTGCCCCAAGGCCATGGGACAAGGCTGTCCCACCCCATCAGGACCAGCATAAAAGCCGGCCCAGAGCCTCTCTCCCTCACACACATCTCCTCACGCCTTCTCCTGTGGACAACCAGGTGAGACTCAAGCCCCAAACCTACTGCACCCCCTGAACCCCCTGAACCCCCTCTTCCAGCATGCTCAGCCCCAGCCTCAGCAGCCCTCATGCCTTGCCATAGCTCTTCAACAACCTCCACATTCCATTGCCATCCTGCCTCACCACCCCTTGCATCGCTGCTCCCCCGCCCTGTCTCACTCTTTTTCTCTTCCAGGACACTCCACACCACACCCATGGCCTGCAACAACCTCTGCCGACCCTGCGGACCCACCCCGCTGGCCAACAGCTGCAACGAGCCCTGTGCCGTGCAATGCCAGGATTCCCGCGTCATCATCAACCCTTCCCCTGTGCTGGTCACCCTGCCAGGACCCATCATGACCTCCTTCCCCCAGAACACCGCCGTCGGATCCACCTCCTCCGCCGCTCTGGGCGCTGAGCTCAGTGCCCAGGGACAGCCCATCTCTGGTGGCTTTGGTGGCTTTGGCTATGGCCTGGCAGGCCTGGGCTGCTATGGCACAAGGGGCTATGGCTCCATCTGCTAAGTGCCCTCAGCACCACCTCTGACACCACCACCTCTGGCCCCTGGCAACACCTCCTGCAACCAAAGCACCTCGGCTGATGGCACCAGCCAGCACATCAGACCAGCTCTTCTCAATTTCTTCATCTTCCCTCATCCTTCTTTTGCCTCAATAAACTTCTACTGCATCAAAGCATTACATACACGCCTCCTCTCCTTTTTGAATTCTGCCTCACATGCACGCCCAAAACAGTGCCAGAAATAAAATGGAACTGGGGTAGATGGAAAATGGCACAACACATTTGTAAGGAAATATGTCCCTACACGAACAACCAAGATTGGTACGGGAAAATTGGTTGAGGGGGGACCTTCCAAAACAGGAGCCAAAGCCGTCACTTTCTACACCAAAGGCTTTGACACATCAATCCTCTCCAGTTCATCAAGGATTCTGGTTAAGTCTCTTCATGCCAGCACACACTTGATAAAGTCTCTTCCCAGCAGGAATCTCAAGCCTTTCCAGCTAAGAGGAGAAACCATATCGCACCCACTTAGGCACAAACTCTGGAGTCCAAGTGCTTCAACGTCCCTGCTCAAGCAGAGTCAACTGGAGCTGGATTTCCAGCACCATGGACAGTGCAGATTTCCATCACACCCAGCACAGACACTCCACCACCTCTTCCCCTCTGTGACCACACACACTTTGAATCATTCTTTCCTTCTTTGCCCAAGGAATTCCTTCTCTTTTCCCTATTGCCCTTGTGCTACTGTCCTGGGGCACTGCCGAGAACAGCCAGGCTCCCTCACCTCTTACCCTACCAGCATGAATTTGCACTCACTGATAACACTCCTATCCATGCTCGTCTCCTGAGATTCCCGGCATTCTCACCCTCTCCTATATGGAAGATCCTCCAGCCCCTTGAGAAACTTTCTGGCCCTGAACGGGAAGTGTTTCAATGACTCCATGGACTTCTTCCAAGAATTTTCCAAATCCTCTCTTGAACACTGCTGACACCTTTTGAAGTGAGGCTTGATTGAGACCTCGTGCTCCCTTTGCTCTCCAACAGCACCACAGGGTCCTGCACTGAAAAGCTACTACCCAGCCTCTCAGACACTAGCATGACCAGGAGCCCACTGCCATTCCTGCCCAAATGCAGAACTTCACATTTTCCCCTCCTGAACTTCAGGAGATGCCTTTAACCCTCATTCAACAGCTCCCTCTCACTGATGGCACAAGCAAGTGGTGCCTCAGCCACTCCATCAAATGCCAACTTGCTGAGGGAACAACATTCCTATACGCAGATCTTTCTTGGGGAGGTTGGACAGGGTTGGACTCGTGGATAAAACTCTTGACCTACTTCCCTTGAGACTTGACTCCATCTGGACTTTCGGCCACTGATTAACAACCTCTGAGACCAGCCATTCAGCCACTCTCAGGCCACTCACTGCTTTCTCAGCAAACTCAGACATTCTGGGAGCATGGAATGGGAAGGAGCCTCAGAGGCTTCACAAAAGGCTGGAGTTCAATAGCAGCCACAGCTCTCTACTCATGCCCATGCTGAGTCTCTGCAACAGAGCAGACACACAGCTCAAACACCATTTCCTCATGGGAAATCTGCCAGCCACAAGGGGCTTCACCCCTTGGCAATTGACACAACTCAACACCCCAAAGCCCAGGCTCTCTTCTACCCTGCTGCCACTCCACTTTGGCCCCTGCTGCCTTGCACAGAAGTCACCGGATTCAGTTCACATGCAAAACACCTTGGACATACAGTCCACATGTTAACCAAGCAATGTCAAGGCCACCAACCTTAAAATATTTCATCTGTTATACACCCAAATGCGAAATATCAAGTCCAACCCTTCCCCACAGCATGGCCAAGGCCCCCACTAGTCCAGTTTCCAAATGACACAGCTCGATGACATCGCAACCCATCCTGGCATGCTGACTGCACATTGTCCTGGGCACTCATTGCCAGAGATTGAAAACATTGTCCTGCAGGAATTTTCCCTAATTCCAAACCCAGCCTCCCCTGGGACAATTTGACTCCATTCCCTCTTCTCCTATGGCTGGGAAAAAGGGGCACAAGACTGAGGTTAAAGGATTTCCATTCAGTGACTCCAGATGGCAACAAGGACAAACCTTCTTCTGAAAATCAAACATGCCCAGTTCCTTCACCTGCTCCTCATTTGTCTTCTTCTCTTCTCCTTCACCACTTTTCCTTCCCTTGTGTAAGAGCCCAGCTCTAGAACCCCACAGTGGGAGCTTCCGGGGTCCAGGCAAGATGAGAGCTATGGATGAATCAAAACAACACTTGCGGGAGGTTGGCAGGCCTCCCTAAATCACAGGGATCGCATTCCCTTCTCCAATAATAAAAGAAAGGCATAGAGACAGGCCTGCCAACCAAGGAAGATGGGGCCAAGAAGGGGAGGGCCAAGAAATGAAGCCAAGATGGGGAGGGAGACAACATGATGAAAGGTCCAGAAATATCCAGACCACCCTAACAGAACTGGGAAGGAATGAGGCCCATCTTCACAAGATAGCCACAAACCACAGGACACCAGTGTTGTGGAGTGACTTCACGGATGAGGCCTCACTATGCAAAGCTTTGGTCATGTTGTCAGCTCACCCTGAAAAACAATATCATCACCAAACTTTGGGCTTTATTACTCACATTTAAAAGCTGCCGCCAATGTCACATTGACACAGACTCAAAACCAGGACATGGCGCTGCAGAAATGTGGGAAGGAAAACATTCCCCACCTCATCACTCACCAGGCTGGGTCAGCAAAGAGCTGTCAGCAAAGTGCCCCAAGGCCATGGGACAAGGCTGTCCCACCCCATCAGGACCAGCATAAAAGCCGGCCCAGAGCCTCTCTCCCTCACACACATCTCCTCACGCCTTCTCCTGTGGACAACCAGGTGAGACTCAAGCCCCAAACCTACTGCACCCCCTGAACCCCCTGAACCCCCTCTTCCAGTATGCTCAGCCCCAGCCTCAGCAGCCCTCATGCCTTGCCATAGCTCTTCAACAACCTCCACATTCCATTGCCATCCTGCCTCACCACCCCTTGCAACGCTGCTCCCCCGCCCTGTCTCACTCTTTTTCTCTTCCAGGACCCTCCACACCACACCCATGGCCTGCAACAACCTCTGCCGACCCTGCGGACCCACCCCGCTGGCCAACAGCTGCAACGAGCCCTGTGCCGTGCAATGCCAGGATTCCCGCGTCATCATCAACCCTTCCCCTGTGCTGGTCACCCTGCCAGGACCCATCATGACCTCCTTCCCCCAGAACACCGCCGTCGGATCCACCTCCTCCGCCGCTCTGGGCGCTGAGCTCAGTGCCCAAGGACAGCCCATCTCTGGTGGCTTTGGTGGCTTTGGCTATGGCCTGGCAGGCCTGGGCTGCTATGGCACAAGGGGCTATGGCTCCATCTGCTAAGTGCCCTCAGCACCACCTCTGACACCACCACCTCTGGCCCCTGGCAACACCTCCTGCAACCAAAGCACCTCGGCTGATGGCACCAGCCAGCACATCAGACCAGCTCTTCTCAATTTCTTCATCTTCCCTCATCCTTCTTTTGCCTCAATAAACTTCTACTGCATCAAAGCATTACATACACGCCTCCTCTCCTTTTTGAATTCTGCCTCACATGCACGCCCAAAACAGTGCCAGAAATAAAATGGAACTGGGGTAGATGGAAAATGGCACAACACATTTGTAAGGAAATATGTCCCTACACGAACAACCAAGATTGGTACGGGAAAATTGGTTGAGGGGGGACCTTCCAAAACAGGAGCCAAAGCCGTCACTTTCTACACCAAAGGCTTTGACACATCAATCCTCTCCAGTTCATCAAGGATTCTGGTTAAGTCTCTTCATGCCAGCACACACTTGATAAAGTCTCTTCCCAGCAGGAATCTCAAGACTTTCCAGCTAAGAGGAGAAACCATATCGCACCCACTTAGGCACAAACTCTGGAGTCCAAGTGCTTCAACGTCCCTGCTCAAGCAGAGTCAACTGGAGCTGGATTTCCAGCACCATGGACAGTGCAGATTTCCATCACACCCAGCACAGACACTCCACCACCTCTTCCCCTCTGTGACCACACACACTTTGAATCATTCTTTCCTTCTTTGCCCAAGGAATTCCTTCTCTTTTCCCTATTGCCCTTGTGCTACTGTCCTGGGGCACTGCCGAGAACAGCCAGGCTCCCTCACCTCTTACCCTACCAGCATGAATTTGCACTCACTGATAACACTCCTATCCATGCTCGTCTCCTGAGATTCCCGGCATTCTCACCCTCTCCTATATGGAAGATCCTCCAGCCCCTTGAGAAACTTTCTGGCCCTGAACGGGAAGTGTTTCAATGACTCGATGGACTTCTTCCAAGAATTTTCCAAATCCTCTCTTGAACACTGCTGACACCTTTTGAAGTGAGGCTTGATTGAGACCTCGTGCTCCCTTTGCTCTCCAACAGCACCACAGGGTCCTGCACTGAAAAGCTACTACCCAGCCTCTCAGACACTAGCATGACCAGGAGCCCGCTGCCATTCCTGCCCAAATGCAGAACTTCACATTTTCCCCTCCTGAACTTCAGGAGATGCCTTTAACCCTCATTCAACAGCTCCCTCTCACTGATGGCACAAGCAAGTGGTGCCTCAGCCACTCCATCAAATGCCAACTTGCTGAGGGAACAACATTCCTATACGCAGATCTTTCTTGGGGAGGTTGGACAGGGTTGGACTCGTGGATAAAACTCTTGACCTACTTCCCTTGAGACTTGACTCCATCTGGACTTTCGGCCACTGATTAACAACCTCTGAGACCAGCCATTCAGCCACTCTCAGGCCACTCACTGCTTTCTCAGCAAACTCAGACATTCTGGGAGCATGGAATGGGAAGGAGCCTCAGAGGCTTCACAAAAGGCTGGAGTTCAATAGCAGCCACAGCTCTCTACTCATGCCCATGCTGAGTCTCTGCAACAGAGCAGACACACAGCTCAAACACCATTTCCTCATGGGAAATCCGCCAGCCACAAGGGGCTTCACCCCTTGGCAATTGACACAACTCAACACCCCAAAGCCCAGGCTCTCTTCTACCCTGCTGCCACTCCACTTTGGCCCCTGCTGCCTTGCACAGAAGTCACCGGATTCAGTTCACATGCAAAACACCTTGGACATACAGTCCACATGTTAACCAAGCAATGTCAAGGCCACCAACCTTAAAATATTTCATCTGTTATACACCCAAATGCGAAATATCAAGTCCAACCCTTCCCCACAGCATGGCCAAGGCCCCCACTAGTCCAGTTTCCAAATGACACAGCTCGATGACATCGCAACCCATCCTGGCATGCTGACTGCACATTGTCCTGGGCACTCATTGCCAGAGATTGAAAACATTGTCCTGCAGGAATTTTCCCTAATTCCAAACCCAGCCTCCCCTGGGACAATTTGACTCCATTCCCTCTTCTCCTATGGCTGGGAAAAAGGGGCACAAGACTGAGGTTAAAGGATTTCCATTCTGTGACTCCAGATGGCAACAAGGACAAACCTTCTTCTGAAAATCAAACATGCCCAGTTCCTTCACCTGCTCCTCATTTGTCTTCTTCTCTTCTCCTTCACCACTTTTCCTTCCCTTGTGTAAGAGCCCAGCTCTAGAACCCCACAGTGGGAGCTTCCGGGGTCCAGGCAAGATGAGAGCTATGGATGAATCAAAACAACACTTGCGGGAGGTTGGCAGGCCTCCCTAAATCACAGGGATCGCATTCCCTTCTCCAATAATAAAAGAAAGGCATAGAGACAGGCCTGCCAACCAAGGAAGATGGGGCCAAGAAGGGGAGGGCCAAGAAATGAAGCCAAGATGGGGAGGGAGACAACATGATGAAAGGTCCAGAAATATCCAGACCACCCTAACAGAACTGGGAAGGAATGAGGCCCATCTTCACAAGATAGCCACAAACCACAGGACACCAGTGTTGTGGAGTGACTTCACGGATGAGGCCTCACTATGCAAAGCTTTGGTCATGTTGTCAGCTCACCCTGAAAAACAATATCATCACCAAACTTTGGGCTTTATTACTCACATTTAAAAGCTGCCGCCAATGTCACATTGACACAGACTCAAAACCAGGACATGGCGCTGCAGAAATGTGGGAAGGAAAACATTCCCCACCTCATCACTCACCAGGCTGGGTCAGCAAAGAGCTGTCAGCAAAGTGCCCCAAGGCCATGGGACAAGGCTGTCCCACCCCATCAGGACCAGCATAAAAGCCGGCCCAGAGCCTCTCTCCCTCACACACATCTCCTCACGCCTTCTCCTGTGGACAACCAGGTGAGACTCAAGCCCCAAACCTACTGCACCCCCTGAACCCCCTGAACCCCCTCTTCCAGTATGCTCAGCCCCAGCCTCAGCAGCCCTCATGCCTTGCCATAGCTCTTCAACAACCTCCACATTCCATTGCCATCCTGCCTCACCACCCCTTGCAACGCTGCTCCCCCGCCCTGTCTCACTCTTTTTCTCTTCCAGGACCCTCCACACCACACCCATGGCCTGCAACAACCTCTGCCGACCCTGCGGACCCACCCCGCTGGCCAACAGCTGCAACGAGCCCTGTGCCGTGCAATGCCAGGATTCCCGCGTCATCATCAACCCTTCCCCTGTGCTGGTCACCCTGCCAGGACCCATCATGACCTCCTTCCCCCAGAACACCGCCGTCGGATCCACCTCCTCCGCCGCTCTGGGCGCTGAGCTCAGTGCCCAGGGACAGCCCATCTCTGGTGGCTTTGGTGGCTTTGGCTATGGCCTGGCAGGCCTGGGCTGCTATGGCACAAGGGGCTATGGCTCCATCTGCTAAGTGCCCTCAGCACCACCTCTGACACCACCACCTCTGGCCCCTGGCAACACCTCCTGCAACCAAAGCACCTCGGCTGATGGCACCAGCCAGCACATCAGACCAGCTCTTCTCAATTTCTTCATCTTCCCTCATCCTTCTTTTGCCTCAATAAACTTCTACTGCATCAAAGCATTACATACACGCCTCCTCTCCTTTTTGAATTCTGCCTCACATGCACGCCCAAAACAGTGCCAGAAATAAAATGGAACTGGGGTAGATGGAAAATGGCACAACACATTTGTAAGGAAATATGTCCCTACACGAACAACCAAGATTGGTACGGGAAAATTGGTTGAGGGGGGACCTTCCAAAACAGGAGCCAAAGCCGTCACTTTCTACACCAAAGGCTTTGACACATCAATCCTCTCCAGTTCATCAAGGATTCTGGTTAAGTCTCTTCATGCCAGCACACACTTGATAAAGTCTCTTCCCAGCAGGAATCTCAAGCCTTTCCAGCTAAGAGGAGAAACCATATCGCACCCACTTAGGCACAAACTCTGGAGTCCAAGTGCTTCAACGTCCCTGCTCAAGCAGAGTCAACTGGAGCTGGATTTCCAGCACCATGGACAGTGCAGATTTCCATCACACCCAGCACAGACACTCCACCACCTCTTCCCCTCTGTGACCACACACACTTTGAATCATTCTTTCCTTCTTTGCCCAAGGAATTCCTTCTCTTTTCCCTATTGCCCTTGTGCTACTGTCCTGGGGCACTGCCGAGAACAGCCAGGCTCCCTCACCTCTTACCCTACCAGCATGAATTTGCACTCACTGATAACACTCCTATCCATGCTCGTCTCCTGAGATTCCCGGCATTCTCACCCTCTCCTATATGGAAGATCCTCCAGCCCCTTGAGAAACTTTCTGGCCCTGAACGGGAAGTGTTTCAATGACTCCATGGACTTCTTCCAAGAATTTTCCAAATCCTCTCTTGAACACTGCTGACACCTTTTGAAGTGAGGCTTGATTGAGACCTCGTGCTCCCTTTGCTCTCCAACAGCACCACAGGGTCCTGCACTGAAAAGCTACTACCCAGCCTCTCAGACACTAGCATGACCAGGAGCCCGCTGCCATTCCTGCCCAAATGCAGAACTTCACATTTTCCCCTCCTGAACTTCAGGAGATGCCTTTAACCCTCATTCAACAGCTCCCTCTCACTGATGGCACAAGCAAGTGGTGCCTCAGCCACTCCATCAAATGCCAACTTGCTGAGGGAACAACATTCCTATACGCAGATCTTTCTTGGGGAGGTTGGACAGGGTTGGACTCGTGGATAAAACTCTTGACCTACTTCCCGTGAGACTTGACTCCATCTGGACTTTCGGCCACTGATTAACAACCTCTGAGACCAGCCATTCAGCCACTCTCAGGCCACTCACTGCTTTCTCAGCAAACTCAGACATTCTGGGAGCATGGAATGGGAAGGAGCCTCAGAGGCTTCACAAAAGGCTGGAGTTCAATAGCAGCCACAGCTCTCTACTCATGCCCATGCTGAGTCTCTGCAACAGAGCAGACACACAGCTCAAACACCATTTCCTCATGGGAAATCCGCCAGCCACAAGGGGCTTCACCCCTTGGCAATTGACACAACTCAACACCCCAAAGCCCAGGCTCTCTTCTACCCTGCTGCCACTCCACTTTGGCCCCTGCTGCCTTGCACAGAAGTCACCGGATTCAGTTCACATGCAAAACACCTTGGACATACAGTCCACATGTTAACCAAGCAATGTCAAGGCCACCAACCTTAAAATATTTCATCTGTTATACACCCAAATGCGAAATATCAAGTCCAACCCTTCCCCACAGCATGGCCAAGGCCCCCACTAGTCCAGTTTCCAAATGACACAGCTCGATGACATCGCAACCCATCCTGGCATGCTGACTGCACATTGTCCTGGGCACTCATTGCCAGAGATTGAAAACATTGTCCTGCAGGAATTTTCCCTAATTCCAAACCCAGCCTCCCCTGGGACAATTTGACTCCATTCCCTCTTCTCCTATGGCTGGGAAAAAGGGGCACAAGACTGAGGTTAAAGGATTTCCATTCAGTGACTCCAGATGGCAACAAGGACAAACCTTCTTCTGAAAATCAAACATGCCCAGTTCCTTCACCTGCTCCTCATTTGTCTTCTTCTCTTCTCCTTCACCACTTTTCCTTCCCTTGTGTAAGAGCCCAGCTCTAGAACCCCACAGTGGGAGCTTCCGGGGTCCAGGCAAGATGAGAGCTATGGATGAATCAAAACAACACTTGCGGGAGGTTGGCAGGCCTCCCTAAATCACAGGGATCGCATTCCCTTCTCCAATAATAAAAGAAAGGCATAGAGACAGGCCTGCCAACCAAGGAAGATGGGGCCAAGAAGGGGAGGGCCAAGAAATGAAGCCAAGATGGGGAGGGAGACAACATGATGAAAGGTCCAGAAATATCCAGACCACCCTAACAGAACTGGGAAGGAATGAGGCCCATCTTCACAAGATAGCCACAAACCACAGGACACCAGTGTTGTGGAGTGACTTCACGGATGAGGCCTCACTATGCAAAGCTTTGGTCATGTTGTCAGCTCACCCTGAAAAACAATATCATCACCAAACTTTGGGCTTTATTACTCACATTTAAAAGCTGCCGCCAATGTCACATTGACACAGACTCAAAACCAGGACATGGCGCTGCAGAAATGTGGGAAGGAAAACATTCCCCACCTCATCACTCACCAGGCTGGGTCAGCAAAGAGCTGTCAGCAAAGTGCCCCAAGGCCATGGGACAAGGCTGTCCCACCCCATCAGGACCAGCATAAAAGCCGGCCCAGAGCCTCTCTCCCTCACACACATCTCCTCACGCCTTCTCCTGTGGACAACCAGGTGAGACTCAAGCCCCAAACCTACTGCACCCCCTGAACCCCCTGAACCCCCTCTTCCAGCATGCTCAGCCCCAGCCTCAGCAGCCCTCATGCCTTGCCATAGCTCTTCAACAACCTCCACATTCCATTGCCATCCTGCCTCACCACCCCTTGCAACGCTGCTCCCCCGCCCTGTCTCACTCTTTTTCTCTTCCAGGACCCTCCACACCACACCCATGGCCTGCAACAACCTCTGCCGACCCTGCGGACCCACCCCGCTGGCCAACAGCTGCAACGAGCCCTGTGCCGTGCAATGCCAGGATTCCCGCGTCATCATCAACCCTTCCCCTGTGCTGGTCACCCTGCCAGGACCCATCATGACCTCCTTCCCCCAGAACACCGCCGTCGGATCCACCTCCTCCGCCGCTCTGGGCGCTGAGCTCAGTGCCCAGGGACAGCCCATCTCTGGTGGCTTTGGTGGCTTTGGCTATGGCCTGGCAGGCCTGGGCTGCTATGGCACAAGGGGCTATGGCTCCATCTGCTAAGTGCCCTCAGCACCACCTCTGACACCACCACCTCTGGCCCCTGGCAACACCTCCTGCAACCAAAGCACCTCGGCTGATGGCACCAGCCTGCACATCAGACCAGCTCTTCTCAATTTCTTCATCTTCCCTCATCCTTCTTTTGCCTCAATAAACTTCTACTGCATCAAAGCATTACACACCTCCTCTCCTTTTTGAATTCTGGCTCACATGCATGCCCAAAACAGTGCCAGAAATAAAATGGAATTGGGGTAGATGGAAAATGGCACAACACATTTGTAAGGAAATATATCCCTACCAGGAACAACCAAGATTAGTACGGGAAAATTTGTTGAGGGGGGACCTTCCAAAACAGGAGACAAAGCCATCACTTTCTACACCAAAGGCTTTGATACATCAATCCTCTCCAGTTCATCAAGGATTCTGGTTGACTCTCTTCATGCCAGCACACACTTGATAAAGTCTCTTCCCAGCAGGAATCTCAAGCCTTTCCAACTAAGAGGAGAAACCATATCGTATCCACTTAGGCACAAACTCTGGAGTCCAAGTGCTTCAACTTCCCTGCTCAAGCAGAGTCAACTGGAGCTGGATTTCCAGCACCATGGACAGTGCAGATTTTGATCACACCCAGTACAGACACTCCACCACCTCTTCCCCTCTGTGAACACACACACTTTGAATCATTCTTTCCTTCTTTGCCCAAGGAATTCCTTCTCTTTTCCCTACTGCCCTTGTGCTACTGTCCTGGGGCACTGTGGAGAACAGCCAGGCTCCCTCACTTCTTTCCCTACCAGCATGAACTCGCACTCACTGATAACACTCCTATCCATGCTTGTCTCCTGAGATTCCTGGCATTCTCCCCCTCTCCTATATGGAAGATCCTCCAGTCCCTTGAGAAACTTTCTGGCCCTGAACGGGAAGTGTTTCAATGACTCGATGGACTTCTTCCAAGAATTTTCCAAATCCTCTCTTGAACACTGCTGACACCTTTTGAAGTGAGGCTTGATTGAGACCTTGTGCTCCCTTTGTTCTCCACCAGCACCACAGGATCCTGCTCTGAAAAGCTACTACCCAGCCTCTCAGACCCCAGCATGACCTGGAGCCCACTGCCATGCCTGCCCAGATGCAGAACGTCACATTTCCCTTCCTGAGCTTCTGGACATGCCTTTAACCCTCATTCAACAGCTCCCCCTCACTGCTGGCACAATCAAGTGGTGCCTCAGTTTCTCCATCAAATGCCAACTTGCTGAGGGAACAACCTTCCTATACCCAGATCTTTCTTGGGGAGGTTGGACAGGGTTGGACTCGTGGATACAACTCTTGACCTACTTCCCTTGAGACTTTACTCCATCTGGACCTTGGGACATTGGTTAACAATCTCTGAGCCCGGCCCCTCAAACTGAACCTCCCCATTTCCTTCGCCTGCCCTTCCTGTATCTTGCTCTCCTTATGTTTTACCACATTCTCTTTCCATGTGTCACAGCCCAGCTCTCTGAACCCTCAGTGGGAACTTCCTAGGCCCAGGTAAGATGAGTGTTATGGATAATCCAACAGCCTCCCAAAATCTCAGAAATCACTTTCTGGTCACCCACATGAGAAGCCAGGCGTACGGACAGGCTTGGAGAGATGGAGGCAAGGAGACAAAGAAGTGAATGAAAGAGTCCAGCAGCTTACAGATAATCAGACAAAGCCCAGACCAACCTGTCTGAACTCTGAGAGTTTGGGGCACCACTTCCCAACACACCCACTAACCCAAAACCATGAGTTCCACAGGCTGACCTCACAAATGACACCCCAGCTCTCCAAAGGATAAGTCATCTCTTCAGTCCCCTTTGACAGGTACCATCAACACCAGGTTTTGCTTTCAAATACTCACACTATAAAGGAGGAATGACCACAATGGAATGGGCAGCTCCTCATGCACAGCACAGCCGCAAAGGACACACCAGCCGTACACGGCTGCGGTGGCATGGGGCTCCACTTCACAGCAAACCCACAAACTAAACCACACAACTGCCATATAATGACCTCACAGATGACACTCATATTTTTCTTTGGATTTTGTTCCATATTTTGGTTTCTATGACACACAACTTCCATGCCAATGCTTTCAAATAAAAAATCTAACTTGAAAGCTGCCGCCAAGATCAGATGGGCATGGTCTCAAGAGCAAGACATGACATGGCAGAGTCGTGGGAGGGAAGCAACAGACCACATCATGACTCATCATGCTGGGCCAGGCAACAGCGACAGCCCACAAAATGTCACAGGGTCTCGGGCCAACGCTGTCCCGCCCCTGAAGGATCAGCATAAAAGAAAGCCCAGAGCCTCTCACACTCACATCCTTCTCTTGAACCCTTCTGCTCCTGTGCCGACAACCAGGTGAGCCTCAAGACCCTGACCCTCCTGCCCCTACACCCTTGGCCCCTCTCTTCCAGCATGCTCAGCCCCGGCCTCAGCAGCCCTCACGCCTCCCCACAGCCCCACTACAGCCTCCACACTCCCTCACTCTCCATGACAACCCCTCACAGCCCCATGCCCATGCCCTGTCTCATTCCCACTCTCTTCCAGGCACTCTTCACATCACACCCATGGCCTGCAACAACATCTGCCGACCCTGCGGACCCACCCCGCTGGCCAACAGCTGCAATGAGCCCTGTGCCGTGCAATGCCAGGATTCCCGCGTCATCATCAACCCTTCCCCTGTGCTGGTCACCCTGCCAGGTCCCATCATGACCTCCTTCCCCCAGAGCACCGCCGTCGGATCCACCTCCTCCGCCGCTCTGGGCGCTGAGCTCAGTGCCCAGGGACAGCCCATCTCTGGCGTCTTTGGCTACGGCCTGGCAGGCCTGGGCTGCTATGGCACAAGGGGCTATGGCTCCATCTGCTAAGGGCCCGCAGCACCACCCCTGACACCACCAGCTCTGGCCTCTGACAACACCTCCTGCAAACAAAGCACCTCGGCTGGTGGCAACAGCCTGCACATCAGGCCAGCTCTTCTCAATTTCTTCATCTTCCCTCATCCTTCTTTTGCCTCAATAAACTTCTACTGCATCAAAGCATTACACGCCTCCTCTCCTTTTTGAATTCTGCCTCACATGCATGCCCAACACAGTGCCAGAAATAAAATGGAATTGGGGTAGATGGAAAATGGCACAACACATTTGTAAGGAAATATATCCCTACCAGGAACAACCAAGATTAGTACGGGAAAATTGGTTGAGGGGGGACCTTCCAAAACAGGAGACAAAGCCATCACTTTCTACACCAAAGGCTTTGACACATCAATCCTCTCCAGTTCATCAAGGATTCTGGTTAAGTCTCTTCATGCCAGCGCACGCTTGATAAAGTCTCTTCCCAGCAGGAATCTCAAGCCTTTCCAGCTAAGAGGAGAAACCATATCGCATCCACTTAGGCACAAACTCTGGAGTACAAGTGCTTCAACTTCCCTGCTCAAAGCAGAGGCAGTACGACCTGGCTTTCCAGCACCATGGACAGTGCAGATTTCCATCACACCCAGCACAGACACTCCACCACCTCTTCCCCTCTGTGACCACACACACTTTGAATCATTCTTTCCTTCTTTGCCCAAGGAATTCCTTCTCTTTTCCCTATTGCCCTTGTGCTACTGTCCTGGGGCACTGTGGAGAACAGCCAGGCTCCCTCACCTCTTACCCTACCAGCATGAATTTGCACTCACTGATAACACTCCTATCCATGCTTGTCTCCTGAGATTCCCGGCATTCTCACCCTCTCCTATATGGAAGATCCTCCAGCCCCTTCAGAAACTTTCTGGCCCTGAACGGGAAGTGTTTCAATGACTCGATGGACTTCTTCCAAGAATTTTCCAAATCCTTTCTTGAACACTGCTGACACCTTTTGAAGTGAGGCTTGATTGAGACCTCGTGCTCCCTTTGCTCTCCAACAGCACCACAGGGTCCTGCTCTGAAAAGCTCCTACCCAGCCTCTCAGACACTAGCATGACCAGGAGCCCACTGCCATTCCTGCCCAAATGCAGAACTTCACATTTTCCCCTCCTGAACTTCAGGAGATGCCTTTAACCCTCATTCAACAGCTCCCTCTCACTGATGGCACAAGCAAGTGGTGCCTCAGCCACTCCATCAAATGCCAACTTGCTGAGGGAACAACATTCCTATACGCAGATCTTTCTTGGGGAGGTTGGACAGGGTTGGACTCGTGGATAAAACTCTTGACCTACTTCCCTTGAGACTTGACTCCATCTGGACTTTCGGCCACTGATTAACAACCTCTGAGACCAGCCATTCAGCCACTCTCAGGCCACTCACTGCTTTCTCAGCAAACTCAGACATTCTGGGAGCATGGAATGGGAAGGAGCCTCAGAGGCTTCACAAAAGGCTGGAGTTCAATAGCAGCCACAGCTCTCTACTCATGCCCATGCTGAGTCTCTGCAACAGAGCAGACACACAGCTCAAACACCATTTCCTCATGGGAAATCCGCCAGCCACAAGGGGCTTCACCCCTTGGCAATTGACACAACTCAACACCCCAAAGCCCAGGCTCTCTTCTACCCTGCTGCCACTCCACTTTGGCCCCTGCTGCCTTGCACAGAAGTCACCGGATTCAGTTCACATGCAAAACACCTTGGACATACAGTCCACATGTTAACCAAGCAATGTCAAGGCCACCAACCTTAAAATATTTCATCTGTTATACACCCAAATGCGAAATATCAAGTCCAACCCTTCCCCACAGCATGGCCAAGGCCCCCACTAGTCCAGTTTCCAAATGACACAGCTCGATGACATCGCAACCCATCCTGGCATGCTGACTGCACATTGTCCTGGGCACTCATTGCCAGAGATTGAAAACATTGTCCTGCAGGAATTTTCCCTAATTCCAAACCCAGCCTCCCCTGGGACAATTTGACTCCATTCCCTCTTCTCCTATGGCTGGGAAAAAGGGGCACAAGACTGAGGTTAAAGGATTTCCATTCTGTGACTCCAGATGGCAACAAGGACAAACCTTCTTCTGAAAATCAAACATGCCCAGTTCCTTCACCTGCTCCTCATTTGTCTTCTTCTCTTCTCCTTCACCACTTTTCCTTCCCTTGTGTAAGAGCCCAGCTCTAGAACCCCACAGTGGGAGCTTCCGGGGTCCAGGCAAGATGAGAGCTATGGATGAATCAAAACAACACTTGCGGGAGGTTGGCAGGCCTCCCTAAATCACAGGGATCGCATTCCCTTCTCCAATAATAAAAGAAAGGCATAGAGACAGGCCTGCCAACCAAGGAAGATGGGGCCAAGAAGGGGAGGGCCAAGAAATGAAGCCAAGATGGGGAGGGAGACAACATGATGAAAGGTCCAGAAATATCCAGACCACCCTAACAGAACTGGGAAGGAATGAGGCCCATCTTCACAAGATAGCCACAAACCACAGGACACCAGTGTTGTGGAGTGACTTCACGGATGAGGCCTCACTATGCAAAGCTTTGGTCATGTTGTCAGCTCACCCTGAAAAACAATATCATCACCAAACTTTGGGCTTTATTACTCACATTTAAAAGCTGCCGCCAATGTCACATTGACACAGACTCAAAACCAGGACATGGCGCTGCAGAAATGTGGGAAGGAAAACATTCCCCACCTCATCACTCACCAGGCTGGGTCAGCAAAGAGCTGTCAGCAAAGTGCCCCAAGGCCATGGGACAAGGCTGTCCCACCCCATCAGGACCAGCATAAAAGCCGGCCCAGAGCCTCTCTCCCTCACACACATCTCCTCACGCCTTCTCCTGTGGACAACCAGGTGAGACTCAAGCCCCAAACCTACTGCACCCCCTGAACCCCCTGAACCCCCTCTTCCAGTATGCTCAGCCCCAGCCTCAGCAGCCCTCATGCCTTGCCATAGCTCTTCAACAACCTCCACATTCCATTGCCATCCTGCCTCACCACCCCTTGCAACGCTGCTCCCCCGCCCTGTCTCACTCTTTTTCTCTTCCAGGACCCTCCACACCACACCCATGGCCTGCAACAACCTCTGCCGACCCTGCGGACCCACCCCGCTGGCCAACAGCTGCAACGAGCCCTGTGCCGTGCAATGCCAGGATTCCCGCGTCATCATCAACCCTTCCCCTGTGCTGGTCACCCTGCCAGGACCCATCATGACCTCCTTCCCCCAGAACACCGCCGTCGGATCCACCTCCTCCGCCGCTCTGGGCGCTGAGCTCAGTGCCCAGGGACAGCCCATCTCTGGTGGCTTTGGTGGCTTTGGCTATGGCCTGGCAGGCCTGGGCTGCTATGGCACAAGGGGCTATGGCTCCATCTGCTAAGTGCCCTCAGCACCACCTCTGACACCACCACCTCTGGCCCCTGGCAACACCTCCTGCAACCAAAGCACCTCGGCTGATGGCACCAGCCAGCACATCAGACCAGCTCTTCTCAATTTCTTCATCTTCCCTCATCCTTCTTTTGCCTCAATAAACTTCTACTGCATCAAAGCATTACATACACGCCTCCTCTCCTTTTTGAATTCTGCCTCACATGCACGCCCAAAACAGTGCCAGAAATAAAATGGAACTGGGGTAGATGGAAAATGGCACAACACATTTGTAAGGAAATATGTCCCTACACGAACAACCAAGATTGGTACGGGAAAATTGGTTGAGGGGGGACCTTCCAAAACAGGAGCCAAAGCCGTCACTTTCTACACCAAAGGCTTTGACACATCAATCCTCTCCAGTTCATCAAGGATTCTGGTTAAGTCTCTTCATGCCAGCACACACTTGATAAAGTCTCTTCCCAGCAGGAATCTCAAGCCTTTCCAGCTAAGAGGAGAAACCATATCGCACCCACTTAGGCACAAACTCTGGAGTCCAAGTGCTTCAACGTCCCTGCTCAAGCAGAGTCAACTGGAGCTGGATTTCCAGCACCATGGACAGTGCAGATTTCCATCACACCCAGCACAGACACTCCACCACCTCTTCCCCTCTGTGACCACACACACTTTGAATCATTCTTTCCTTCTTTGCCCAAGGAATTCCTTCTCTTTTCCCTATTGCCCTTGTGCTACTGTCCTGGGGCACTGCCGAGAACAGCCAGGCTCCCTCACCTCTTACCCTACCAGCATGAATTTGCACTCACTGATAACACTCCTATCCATGCTCGTCTCCTGAGATTCCCGGCATTCTCACCCTCTCCTATATGGAAGATCCTCCAGCCCCTTGAGAAACTTTCTGGCCCTGAACGGGAAGTGTTTCAATGACTCGATGGACTTCTTCCAAGAATTTTCCAAATCCTCTCTTGAACACTGCTGACACCTTTTGAAGTGAGGCTTGATTGAGACCTCGTGCTCCCTTTGCTCTCCAACAGCACCACAGGGTCCTGCACTGAAAAGCTACTACCCAGCCTCTCAGACACTAGCATGACCAGGAGCCCGCTGCCATTCCTGCCCAAATGCAGAACTTCACATTTTCCCCTCCTGAACTTCAGGAGATGCCTTTAACCCTCATTCAACAGCTCCCTCTCACTGATGGCACAAGCAAGTGGTGCCTCAGCCACTCCATCAAATGCCAACTTGCTGAGGGAACAACATTCCTATACGCAGATCTTTCTTGGGGAGGTTGGACAGGGTTGGACTCGTGGATAAAACTCTTGACCTACTTCCCGTGAGACTTGACTCCATCTGGACTTTCGGCCACTGATTAACAACCTCTGAGACCAGCCATTCAGCCACTCTCAGGCCACTCACTGCTTTCTCAGCAAACTCAGACATTCTGGGAGCATGGAATGGGAAGGAGCCTCAGAGGCTTCACAAAAGGCTGGAGTTCAATAGCAGCCACAGCTCTCTACTCATGCCCATGCTGAGTCTCTGCAACAGAGCAGACACACAGCTCAAACACCATTTCCTCATGGGAAATCCGCCAGCCACAAGGGGCTTCACCCCTTGGCAATTGACACAACTCAACACCCCAAAGCCCAGGCTCTCTTCTACCCTGCTGCCACTCCACTTTGGCCCCTGCTGCCTTGCACAGAAGTCACCGGATTCAGTTCACATGCAAAACACCTTGGACATACAGTCCACATGTTAACCAAGCAATGTCAAGGCCACCAACCTTAAAATATTTCATCTGTTATACACCCAAATGCGAAATATCAAGTCCAACCCTTCCCCACAGCATGGCCAAGGCCCCCACTAGTCCAGTTTCCAAATGACACAGCTCGATGACATCGCAACCCATCCTGGCATGCTGACTGCACATTGTCCTGGGCACTCATTGCCAGAGATTGAAAACATTGTCCTGCAGGAATTTTCCCTAATTCCAAACCCAGCCTCCCCTGGGACAATTTGACTCCATTCCCTCTTCTCCTATGGCTGGGAAAAAGGGGCACAAGACTGAGGTTAAAGGATTTCCATTCAGTGACTCCAGATGGCAACAAGGACAAACCTTCTTCTGAAAATCAAACATGCCCAGTTCCTTCACCTGCTCCTCATTTGTCTTCTTCTCTTCTCCTTCACCACTTTTCCTTCCCTTGTGTAAGAGCCCAGCTCTAGAACCCCACAGTGGGAGCTTCCGGGGTCCAGGCAAGATGAGAGCTATGGATGAATCAAAACAACACTTGCGGGAGGTTGGCAGGCCTCCCTAAATCACAGGGATCGCATTCCCTTCTCCAATAATAAAAGAAAGGCATAGAGACAGGCCTGCCAACCAAGGAAGATGGGGCCAAGAAGGGGAGGGCCAAGAAATGAAGCCAAGATGGGGAGGGAGACAACATGATGAAAGGTCCAGAAATATCCAGACCACCCTAACAGAACTGGGAAGGAATGAGGCCCATCTTCACAAGATAGCCACAAACCACAGGACACCAGTGTTGTGGAGTGACTTCACGGATGAGGCCTCACTATGCAAAGCTTTGGTCATGTTGTCAGCTCACCCTGAAAAACAATATCATCACCAAACTTTGGGCTTTATTACTCACATTTAAAAGCTGCCGCCAATGTCACATTGACACAGACTCAAAACCAGGACATGGCGCTGCAGAAATGTGGGAAGGAAAACATTCCCCACCTCATCACTCACCAGGCTGGGTCAGCAAAGAGCTGTCAGCAAAGTGCCCCAAGGCCATGGGACAAGGCTGTCCCACCCCATCAGGACCAGCATAAAAGCCGGCCCAGAGCCTCTCTCCCTCACACACATCTCCTCACGCCTTCTCCTGTGGACAACCAGGTGAGACTCAAGCCCCAAACCTACTGCACCCCCTGAACCCCCTGAACCCCCTCTTCCAGCATGCTCAGCCCCAGCCTCAGCAGCCCTCATGCCTTGCCATAGCTCTTCAACAACCTCCACATTCCATTGCCATCCTGCCTCACCACCCCTTGCAACGCTGCTCCCCCGCCCTGTCTCACTCTTTTTCTCTTCCAGGACCCTCCACACCACACCCATGGCCTGCAACAACCTCTGCCGACCCTGCGGACCCACCCCGCTGGCCAACAGCTGCAACGAGCCCTGTGCCGTGCAATGCCAGGATTCCCGCGTCATCATCAACCCTTCCCCTGTGCTGGTCACCCTGCCAGGACCCATCATGACCTCCTTCCCCCAGAACACCGCCGTCGGATCCACCTCCTCCGCCGCTCTGGGCGCTGAGCTCAGTGCCCAGGGACAGCCCATCTCTGGTGGCTTTGGTGGCTTTGGCTATGGCCTGGCAGGCCTGGGCTGCTATGGCACAAGGGGCTATGGCTCCATCTGCTAAGTGCCCTCAGCACCACGTCTGACACCACCACCTCTGGCCCCTGGCAACACCTCCTGCAACCAAAGCACCTCGGCTGATGGCACCAGCCTGCACATCAGACCAGCTCTTCTCAATTTCTTCATCTTCCCTCATCCTTCTTTTGCCTCAATAAACTTCTACTGCATCAAAGCATTACACACCTCCTCTCCTTTTTGAATTCTGGCTCACATGCATGCCCAAAACAGTGCCAGAAATAAAATGGAATTGGGGTAGATGGAAAATGGCACAACACATTTGTAAGGAAATATATCCCTACCAGGAACAACCAAGATTAGTACGGGAAAATTTGTTGAGGGGGGACCTTCCAAAACAGGAGACAAAGCCATCACTTTCTACACCAAAGGCTTTGATACATCAATCCTCTCCAGTTCATCAAGGATTCTGGTTGACTCTCTTCATGCCAGCACACACTTGATAAAGTCTCTTCCCAGCAGGAATCTCAAGCCTTTCCAACTAAGAGGAGAAACCATATCGTATCCACTTAGGCACAAACTCTGGAGTCCAAGTGCTTCAACTTCCCTGCTCAAGCAGAGTCAACTGGAGCTGGATTTCCAGCACCATGGACAGTGCAGATTTTGATCACACCCAGCACAGACACTCCACCACCTCTTCCCCTCTGTGAACACACACACTTTGAATCATTCTTTCCTTCTTTGCCCAAGGAATTCCTTCTCTTTTCCCTACTGCCCTTGTGCTACTGTCCTGGGGCACTGTGGAGAACAGCCAGGCTCCCTCACTTCTTTCCCTACCAGCATGAACTCGCACTCACTGATAACACTCCTATCCATGCTTGTCTCCTGAGATTCCTGGCATTCTCCCCCTCTCCTATATGGAAGATCCTCCAGTCCCTTGAGAAACTTTCTGGCCCTGAACGGGAAGTGTTTCAATGACTCGATGGACTTCTTCCAAGAATTTTCCAAATCCTCTCTTGAACACTGCTGACACCTTTTGAAGTGAGGCTTGATTGAGACCTTGTGCTCCCTTTGTTCTCCACCAGCACCACAGGATCCTGCTCTGAAAAGCTACTACCCAGCCTCTCAGACCCCAGCATGACCTGGAGCCCACTGCCATGCCTGCCCAGATGCAGAACGTCACATTTCCCTTCCTGAGCTTCTGGACATGCCTTTAACCCTCATTCAACAGCTCCCCCTCACTGCTGGCACAATCAAGTGGTGCCTCAGTTTCTCCATCAAATGCCAACTTGCTGAGGGAACAACCTTCCTATACCCAGATCTTTCTTGGGGAGGTTGGACAGGGTTGGACTCGTGGATACAACTCTTGACCTACTTCCCTTGAGACTTTACTCCATCTGGACCTTGGGACATTGGTTAACAATCTTTGAGCCCGGCCCCTCAAACTGAACCTCCCCATTTCCTTCGCCTGCCCTTCCTGTATCTTGCTCTCCTTATGTTTTACCACATTCTCTTTCCATGTGTCACAGCCCAGCTCTCTGAACCCTCAGTGGGAACTTCCTAGGCCCAGGTAAGATGAGTGTTATGGATAATCCAACAGCCTCCCAAAATCTCAGAAATCACTTTCTGGTCACCCACATGAGAAGCCAGGCGTACGGACAGGCTTGGAGAGATGGAGGCAAGGAGACAAAGAAGTGAATGAAAGAGTCCAGCAGCTTACAGATAATCAGACAAAGCCCAGACCAACCTGTCTGAACTCTGAGAGTTTGGGGCACCACTTCCCAACACACCCACTAACCCAAAACCATGAGTTCCACAGGCTGACCTCACAAATGACACCCCAGCTCTCCAAAGGATAAGTCATCTCTTCAGTCCCCTTTGACAGGTACCATCAACACCAGGTTTTGCTTTCAAATACTCACACTATAAAGGAGGAATGACCACAATGGAATGGGCAGCTCCTCATGCACAGCACAGCCGCAAAGGACACACCAGCCGTACACGGCTGCGGTGGCATGGGGCTCCACTTCACAGCAAACCCACAAACTAAACCACACAACTGCCATATAATGACCTCACAGATGACACTCATATTTTTCTTTGGATTTTGTTCCATATTTTGGTTTCTATGACACACAACTTCCATGCCAATGCTTTCAAATAAAAAATCTAACTTGAAAGCTGCCGCCAAGATCAGATGGGCATGGTCTCAAGAGCAAGACATGACATGGCAGAGTCGTGGGAGGGAAGCAACAGACCACATCATGACTCATCATGCTGGGCCAGGCAACAGCGACAGCCCACAAAATGTCACAGGGTCTCGGGCCAACGCTGTCCCGCCCCTGAAGGATCAGCATAAAAGAAAGCCCAGAGCCTCTCACACTCACATCCTTCTCTTGAACCCTTCTGCTCCTGTGCCGACAACCAGGTGAGCCTCAAGACCCTGACCCTCCTGCCCCTACACCCTTGGCCCCTCTCTTCCAGCATGCTCAGCCCCGGCCTCAGCAGCCCTCACGCCTCCCCACAGCCCCACTACAGCCTCCACACTCCCTCACTCTCCATGACAACCCCTCACAGCCCCATGCCCATGCCCTGTCTCATTCCCACTCTCTTCCAGGCACTCTTCACATCACACCCATGGCCTGCAACAACATCTGCCGACCCTGCGGACCCACCCCGCTGGCCAACAGCTGCAATGAGCCCTGTGCCGTGCAATGCCAGGATTCCCGCGTCATCATCAACCCTTCCCCTGTGCTGGTCACCCTGCCAGGTCCCATCATGACCTCCTTCCCCCAGAGCACCGCCGTCGGATCCACCTCCTCCGCCGCTCTGGGCGCTGAGCTCAGTGCCCAGGGACAGCCCATCTCTGGCGTCTTTGGCTACGGCCTGGCAGGCCTGGGCTGCTATGGCACAAGGGGCTATGGCTCCATCTGCTAAGGGCCCGCAGCACCACCCCTGACACCACCAGCTCTGGCCTCTGACAACACCTCCTGCAAACAAAGCACCTCGGCTGGTGGCAACAGCCTGCACATCAGGCCAGCTCTTCTCAATTTCTTCATCTTCCCTCATCCTTCTTTTGCCTCAATAAACTTCTACTGCATCAAAGCATTACACGCCTCCTCTCCTTTTTGAATTCTGCCTCACATGCATGCCCAACACAGTGCCAGAAATAAAATGGAATTGGGGTAGATGGAAAATGGCACAACACATTTGTAAGGAAATATATCCCTACCAGGAACAACCAAGATTAGTACGGGAAAATTGGTTGAGGGGGGACCTTCCAAAACAGGAGACAAAGCCATCACTTTCTACACCAAAGGCTTTGACACATCAATCCTCTCCAGTTCATCAAGGATTCTGGTTAAGTCTCTTCATGCCAGCGCACGCTTGATAAAGTCTCTTCCCAGCAGGAATCTCAAGCCTTTCCAGCTAAGAGGAGAAACCATATCGCATCCACTTAGGCACAAACTCTGGAGTACAAGTGCTTCAACTTCCCTGCTCAAAGCAGAGGCAGTACGACCTGGCTTTCCAGCACCATGGACAGTGCAGATTTCCATCACACCCAGCACAGACACTCCACCACCTCTTCCCCTCTGTGACCACACACACTTTGAATCATTCTTTCCTTCTTTGCCCAAGGAATTCCTTCTCTTTTCCCTATTGCCCTTGTGCTACTGTCCTGGGGCACTGTGGAGAACAGCCAGGCTCCCTCACCTCTTACCCTACCAGCATGAATTTGCACTCACTGATAACACTCCTATCCATGCTTGTCTCCTGAGATTCCCGGCATTCTCACCCTCTCCTATATGGAAGATCCTCCAGCCCCTTCAGAAACTTTCTGGCCCTGAACGGGAAGTGTTTCAATGACTCGATGGACTTCTTCCAAGAATTTTCCAAATCCTTTCTTGAACACTGCTGACACCTTTTGAAGTGAGGCTTGATTGAGACCTCGTGCTCCCTTTGCTCTCCAACAGCACCACAGGGTCCTGCTCTGAAAAGCTCCTACCCAGCCTCTCAGACACTAGCATGACCAGGAGCCCACTGCCATTCCTGCCCAAATGCAGAACTTCACATTTTCCCCTCCTGAACTTCAGGAGATGCCTTTAACCCTCATTCAACAGCTCCCTCTCACTGATGGCACAACCAAGTGGTGCCTCAGACACTCCATCAAATGCCAACTTGCTGAGGGAACAACCTTCCTATACCCAGATCATTCTTGAAGAGGTTGGATAGGGTTGGACTCGTGGATACAACTCTTGACCTACTTCCCTTGAGACTTTACTCCATCTGCACTTTCGGCCACTGATTAACAACCTCTGAGCCCAGCCCTTCAGCCACTCTCAGGCCACTCACTGCTTTCTCAGCAAACTCAGACATTCTGGGAGCATGGAATGGGAAGGAGCCTCAGAGGCTTCACAAAAGGCTGGGGTTCAATAGCAGCCACAGCTCTCTCCTCATGCCCAGGCTGAGTCTCTGCAACAGAGCAGACACACAGCTCAAACACCATCTCCTCATGGGAAATCCGCCACCCACAAGGGGCTTCTCCCCTTGGCAATTGACACAACTCAACACCCCAAAGCCCAGGCTCTCTTCTACCCTGCTGCCACTCCACTTTGGCCCCTGCTGCCTTGCACAGAAGTCACCGGATTCAGTTCACATGCAAAACACCTTGGACAAATAGCCCAGATGTTAACCAAGCAATGTCAAGGCCACCAACCTTAAAACATTTCATCTGTTATACACCCAAATGCAAAATATCAAGTCCAACCCTTCCCCACAGCATGGCCAAGGCCCCCACTAGGCCAGTTCCCAAATAACACAGCTCGATGACATCGCAACCCATCCTGGCATGCTGACTGCACATTGTCCTGGGCACTCATTGCCAGAGATTGAAAACATTGTCCTGCAGGAATTTTCCCTAATTCCAAACTCAACTTCCCTTGGGGCAACATGACTCCATTCCCTCTTCTCCTATGGCTGGGCAAAAGGGACACAAGACTGAGGTTAAAGGATTTCCATTCAGTGACTCCAGATGGCAACAAGGACAAACCTTCTTCTGAAAATCAAACATGCCCAGTTCCTTCACCTGCTCCTCATTTGTCTTCTTCTCTTATCCTTCACCACTTTCCCTTCCCTTGTGTAAGAGCCCAGCTCTAGAACCCCACAGTGGGAGCTTCCGGGGTCCTGGCAAGATGACAGCTATGGATGAATCAAAACAACACTTGCGGGAGTTTGCCAGGCCTCCCTAAATCACAGGGGTCGCATTCCCTTGTGCAATAATAAAAGAAAGGCATAGAGACAGGCCTGCCAACCAAGGAAGATGGGGCCAAGAAGGGGAGGGCCAAGAAATGAAGCCAAGATGGGGAGGGAGACAACATGATGAAAGGTCCAGAAATATCCAGACCATCCTAACAGAACTGGGAAGGAATGAGGCCCATCTTCACAAGATAGCCACAAACCACAGGACACCAGTGTTGTGGAGTGACTTCACGGATGAGGCCTCACTATGCAAAGCTTTGGTCATGTTGTCAGCCCTCCCTTAAAAACAACATCATGACCAAACTTTGCACTTTATTACGTGCATTTAAAAGCTGCCCCAATGTTACATTGACACAGACTCAAAAACAGGACATGGCGCTGCAGAAATGTGGGAAGGAAAACATTCCCCACCTCATCACTCACCACGCTGGGTCAGCAAAGAGCTGTCAGCAAAGTGCCCCAAGGCCATGGGACAAGGCTGTCCCACCCCATCAGGACCAGCATAAAAGTCGGCCCAGAGCCTCTCTCCCTCACACACATCTCCTCACGCCTTCTCCTGTGCACAACCAGGTGAGTCTCAAGCCCCAAACCTACTGCTCCCCGTGAACCCCCTGAACCCCCTCTTCCAGCATGCTCAGCCCCAGCCTCAGCAGCCCTCATGCCTTGACATAGCCCTTCAACAACCTCCACATTCCATTGCCATCCTGCCTCACCACCCCTTGCAACCCTACTCCCCCGCCCTGTCTCACTCTTTTTCTCTTCCAGGACCCTCCACACCACACCCATGGCCTGCAACAACCTCTGCCGACCCTGCGGACCCACCCCGCTGGCCAACAGCTGCAACGAGCCCTGTGCCGTGCAATGCCAGGATTCCCGCGTCATCATCAACCCTTCCCCTGTGCTGGTCACCCTGCCAGGACCCATCATGACCTCCTACCCCCAGAGCACCGCTGTTGGATCCACCTCCTCCGCTGCTCTGGGCGCTGAGCTCAGTGCCCAGGGACAGCCCATCTCTGGTGGCTTTGGCTATGGCCTGGCAGGCCTGGGCTGCTATGGCACAAGGGGCTATGGCTCCATCTGCTAAGTGCCCTCAGCACCACCTCTGACACCACCAGCTCTGGCCCCTGGCAACACCTCCTGCAACCAAAGCACCTCGGCTGATGGCACCAGCCAGCACATCAGACCAGCTCTTCTCAATTTCTTCATCTTCCCTCATCCTTCTTTTGCCTCAATAAACTTCTACTGCATCAAAGCATTACACGCCTCCTCTCCTTTTTGAATTCTGCCTCACATGCACGCCCAGCACAGTGCCAGAAATAAAATGGAACTGGGGTAGATGGAAAATGGCACAACATATTTGTAAGGAAATATATCCCTACCAGGAACAACCAAGATTAGTACGGGAAAATTGGTTGAGGGGGTACCTTCCAAAACAGGAGCCAAACCATCACTTTCTACACCAAAGGCTTTGACACATCAATCCTCTCCAGTTCATCAAGGATTCTGGTTAAATCTCTTCATGCCAGCGCACGCTTGATAAAGTCTCTTCCCAGCAGGAATCTCAAGCCTTTCCAGCTAAGAGGAGAAACCATAACGCATCCACTTAGGCACAAACTCTGGAGTCCAAGTGCTTCAACTTCCCTGCTCAAGCAGAGGCAGTAGGAGCTGGATTTCCAGCACCATGGACAGTGCAGATTTCGACCACACCCAGCACAGACACTCCACCACCTCTTCCCTTCTGTGACCACACACACTTTGAATCATTCTTTCCTTCTTTGCCCAAGGAATTCCTTCTCTTTTCCCTATTGCCCTTGTGCTACTGTCCTGGGGCACTGTGGAGAACAGCCAGGCTCCCTCACCTCTTACCCTACCAGCATGAATTTGCACTCACTGATAACACTCCTATCCATGCTTGTCTCCTGAGATTCCCGGCATTCTCACCCTCTCCTATATGGAAGATCCTCCAGCCCCTTGAGAAACTTTCTGGCCCTGAACGGGAATTGTTTCAATGACTCGATGGACTTCTTCCAAGAATTTTCCAAATCCTCTCTTGAACACTGCTGACACCTTTTGAAGTGAGGCTTGATTGAGACCTCGTGCTCCCTTTGCTCTCCAACAGCACTACAAGGGCCTGCTCTGAAAAGCTCCTACCCAGCCTCTCAGACCCCAGCATGACCTGGAGCCCACTGCCATGCCTGCCCAGATGCAGAACTTCACATTTCCCTTCCTGAGCTTCTGGAGATGCCTTTAACCCTCATTCAACAGCTCCCTCTCACTGCTGGCACAACCAAGTGGTGCCTCAGACGCTCCATCAAATGCCAACTTGCTGAGGGAACAACATTCCTATACCCAGATCTTTCTTGAGGAGGTTGGACAGGGTTGGACTCGTGGATACAACTCTTGACCTACTTCCCTTGAGACTTTACTCCATCTGGACCTTGGGACATTGGTTAACAATCTTTGAGCCCGGCCCCTCAAACTGAACCTCCCCATTTCCTTCGCCTGCCCTTCCTGTATCTTGCTCTCCTTATGTTTTACCACATTCTCTTTCCATGTGTCACAGCCCAGCTCTCTGAACCCTCAGTGGGAACTTCCTAGGCCCAGGTAAGATGAGTGTTATGGATAATCCAACAGCCTCCCAAAATCTCAGAAATCACTTTCTGGTCACCCACATGAGAAGCCAGGCGTACGGACAGGCTTGGAGAGATGGAGGCAAGGAGACAAAGAAGTGAATGAAAGAGTCCAGCAGCTTACAGATAATCAGACAAAGCCCAGACCAACCTGTCTGACCTCTGAGAGTTTGGGGCACCACTTCCCAACACACCCACTAACCCAAAACCATGAGTTCCACAGGCTGACCTCACAAATGACACCCCAGCTCTCCAAAGGATTAGTCATCTCTTCAGTCCCCTTTGACAAGTACCATCAACACCAGGTTTTGCTTTCAAATACTCACACTATAAAGGAGGAATGACCACAATGGAATGGGCAGCTCCTCATGCACAGCACAGCCGCAAAGGACACACCAGACTGACACGGCTGCGGTGGCATGGGGCTCCTCTTCACAGCAAACCCACAAACTAAACCACACAACTGCCATATAATGACCTCACAGATGACACTCATATTTTTCTTTGGATTTTGTTCCATATTTTGGTTTCTCTGACACACAACTTCCATGCCAATGCTTTCAAATAAAAAATCTAACATTAAAGCTGCCGCCAAGATCAGATGGGCATGGTCTCAAGAGCAAGACATGACATGGCAGAGTCGTGGGAGGGAAGCAACAGACCACATCATGACTCATCATGCTGGGCCAGGCAAGAGCGACAGCCCACAAAATGTCACAGGGTCTCGGGCCAATGCTGTCCCGCCCCTGAAGGATCAGCATAAAAGAAAGCCCAGAGCCTCTCACACTCACATCCTTCTCTTGAAGCCTTCTGCTCCTCTACCGACAACCAGGTGAGCCTCAAGACCCTGACCCTCCTGCCCCTACACCCTTGGCCCCTCTCTTCCAGCATGCTCAGCCCCGGCCTCAGCAGCCCTCACGCCTCCCCACAGCCCCACTACAGCCTCCACACTCCCTCACTCTCCATGACAACCCCTCACAGCCCCATGCCCATGCCCTGTCTCATTCCCACTCTCTTCCAGGCACTCTTCACATCACACCCATGGCCTGCAACAACCTCTGCCGACCCTGCGGACCCACCCCGCTGGCCAACAGCTGCAATGAGCCCTGTGCCGTGCAATGCCAGGATTCCCGCGTCATCATCAACCCTTCCCCTGTGCTGGTCACCCTGCCAGGACCCATCATGACCTCCTTCCCACAGAGCACCGCCGTCGGATCCACCTCCTCCGCCGCTCTGGGCGCTGAGCTCAGTGCCCAGGGACAGCCCATCTCTGGCGGCTTTGGCTACGGCCTGGCAGGCCTGGGCTGCTATGGCACAAGGGGCTATGGCTCCATCTGCTAAGGGCCCGCAGCACCACCTCTGACACCACCAGCTCTGGCCTCTGACAACACCTCCTGCAAACAAAGCACCTCGGCTGGTGGCAACAGCCTGCACATCAGGCCAGCTCGTCTCAATTTCTTCATCTTCCCTCATCCTTCTTTTGCCTCAATAAACTTCTACTGCATCAAAGCATTACATACACGCCTCCTCTCCTTTTTGAATTCTGCCTCACATGCATGCCCAGCACAGTGCCAGAAATAAAATGGAATTGGGGTACATGGAAAGTGGCACAACACATTTGTAAAGAAATATATCCCTACCAGGAACAACCAAGATTAGTACGGGAAAATTGGTTGAGGGGGGACCTTCCAAAACAGGAGCCAAAGCCATCACTTTCTACACCAAAGGCTTTGACACATCAATCCTCTCCAGTTCATCAAGGATTCTGGTTAAGTCTCTTCATGCCAGCACACACTTGATAAAGTCTCTTCCCAGCAGGAATCTCAAGCCTTTCCAGCTAAGAGGAGAAACCATATCACACCCACTTAGGCACAAACTCTGGAGTCCAAGTGCTTCAACTTCCCTGCTCAAGCAGAGTCAACTGGAGCTGGATTTCCAGCACCATGGACAGTGCAGATTTCGATCACACCCAGCACAGACACTCCACCACCTCTTCCCCTCTGTGACCACACACACTTTGAATCGTTCTTTCCTTCTTTGCCCAAGGAATTCCATCTCCTTTCCCTATTGCCCTTGTGCTACTGTCCTGGGGCACTGCGGAGAACAGCCAGGCTCCCTCACTTCTTTCCCTACCAGCATGAATTTGCACTCACTGATAACACTCCTGTCCATGCTTGTCTCCTGAGATTCCCGGCATTCTCACCCTCTCCTATATGGAAGATCCTCCTGTCCCTTGAGAAACTTTCTGGCCCTGAATGGGAATTGTTTCAATGACTCGATGGACTTCTTCCAAGAATTTTCCAAATCCTCTCTTGAACACTGCTGACACCTTTTGAAGTGAGGCTTGATTGAGACCTCGTGCTCCCTTTGCTCTCCAACAGCACCACAAGGGCCTGCTCTGAAAAGCTCCTACCCAGCCTCTCAGACCCCAGCATGACCTGGAGCCCACTGCCATGCCTGCCCAAATGCAGAACTTCACATTTTCCCGTCCTGAGATTCAGGACATGCCTTTAACTCTCATTCTCCAGCTCCCTCTCACTCCTGGAACAATCAAGTGATCCTCAGACAGTCCATTACATAGACAACTTGCTGAGGGGACAACATTCCTATACCCAGATCTTTCTGGAGGAGGTTGGACAGGGTTGGTCTCGTGGATACAACTCTTGACCTACTTCCCTTGAGACTTTACTCCATCTGGACTTTCGGCCACTGACTAACAACCTCTGAGCCCAGCCCCTCAGCCACTCTCAGGCCACTCACTGCTTTCTCAGCAAACACAGACATTCTGGGAGCATGGAATGGGAAGGAGCCTCAGAGGCTTCACAAAAGACTGGAGTTCAACAGCAGCCACAGCTCTCTCCTCATGCCCATGCTGAGTCTCTGCAACAGAGCAGACACAAAGCTCAAACACCATTTCCTCAAAAGAAATCCGCCAGCTACAAGGGGCTTCACCCCTTAGCAATTGACACAACTCAACACCCCAAAGCCCAGGCTCTCTTCTACCCTGCTGTCACTCCACTTTGGCACCTGCTGCCTTGCACAGAAGTCACCGGATTCAGTTCACATGCAAAACACCGTGGACATACAGACCACATGTTAACCAAGCAATGCCAAGGCCACCCACCTTAAAAAATTTCATTTGTTATACACCCAAATGTGAAATATCAAGTCCAACCCTTCCCCACAGCATTTCCAAGGCCCCCACCTGGGCAGTTCCCAAATGACACAGCTCGATGACATGTAAATCCGTCCTGGCATGCTGACTGCACATTGTCCTGGGCACTCATTGCCCGAGATTGAAAACATTGTCCTGCAGGAATTTTCCCTAATTCCAAACTCAACTTCCCCTGGGGCAACATGACTCCATTCCCTCTTCTCCTATGGCTGGGAAAAAGGGGCACAAGACTGAGGTTAAAGGATTTCCATTCTGTGACTCCAGATGGCAACAAGGACAAACCTTCTTCTGAAAATCAAACATGCCCAGTTCCTTCACCTGCTCCTCATTTGTCTTCTTCTCTTATCCTTCACCACTTTCCCTTCCCTTGTGTAAGAGCCCAGCTCTAGAACCCCACAGTGGGAGCTTCCGGGGTCCTGGCAAGATGACAGCTATGGATGAATCAAAACAACACTTGCGGGAGTTTGCCAGGCCTCCCTAAATCACAGGGGTCGCATTCCCTTGTGCAATAATAAAAGAAAGGCATAGAGACAGGCCTGCCAACCAAGGAAGATGGGGCCAAGAAGGGGAGGGCCAAGAAATTAAGCCAAGATGGGGAGGGAGACAACATGATGAAAGGTCCAGAAATATCCAGACCATCCTAACAGAACTGGGAAGGAATGAGGCCCATCTCCACAAGATAGCCACAAACCACAGGACACCAGTGTTGTGGAGCGACTTCACGGATGAGGCCTCACTATGCAAAGCTTTGGTCATGTTGTCAGCCCTCTCTGAAAAACAACATCATCACCAAACTTTGGGCTTTATTACTCACATTTAAAAGCTGCCCCAATGTTACATTGACACAGACTCAAAAACAGGACATGGCGCTGCAGAAATGTGGGAAGGAAAACATTCCCCACCTCATCACTCACCAGGCTGGCTCAGCAAAGAGCTGTCAGCAAAGTGCCCCAAGGCCATGGGACAAGGCTGTCCCACCCCATCAGGACCAGCATAAAAGCCGGCCCAGAGCCTCTCTCCCTCACACACATCTCCTCACGCCTTCTCCTGTGCACAACCAGGTGAGTCTCAAGCCCCAAACCTACTGCTCCCCCTGAACCCCCTGAACCCCCTCTTCCAGCATGCTCAGCCCCAGCCTCAGCAGCCCTCATGCCTTGCCATAGCTCTTCAACAACCTCCACATTCCATTGCCATCCTGCCTCACCACCCCTTGCAACCCTACTCCCCTGCCCTGTCTCACTCTTTTTCTCTTCCAGGACCCTCCACACCACACCCATGGCCTGCAACAACATCTGTCGACCCTGTGGACCCACCCCGCTGGCCAACAGCTGCAACGAGCCCTGTGCCGTGCAATGCCAGGATTCCCGCGTCATCATCAACCCTTCCCCTGTGCTGGTCACCCTGCCAGGACCCATCATGACCTCCTTCCCCCAGAGCACCGCCGTCGGATCCACCTCCTCTGCCGCTCTGGGCGCTGAGCTCAGTGCCCAGGGACAGCCCATCTCTGGTGGCTTTGGTGGCTTTGGCTACGGCCTGGCAGGCCTGGGCTGCTATGGCACAAGGGGCTATGGCTCCATCTGCTAAGTGCCCTCAGCACCACCTCTGACACCACCAGCTCTGGCCCCTGGCAACACCTCCTGCAAACAAAGCACCTCGGCTGATGGCACCAGCCTGCACATCAGGCCAGCTCGTCTCAATTTCTTCATCTTCCCTCATCCTTCTTTTGCCTCAATAAACTTCTACTGCATCAAAGCATTACACGCCTCCTCTCCTTTTTGAATTCTGCCTCACATGCACGCCCAGCACAGTGCCAGAAATAAAATGGAACTGGGGTAGATGGAAAATGGCACAACACATTTGTAAGGAAATATGTCCCTACCAGGAACAACCAAGATTGGTACGGGAAAATTGGTTGAGGGGGGACCTTCCAAAACAGGAGCCAAAGCCATCACTTTCTACACCAAAGGCTTTGATACATCAATCCTCTCCAGTTCATCAAGGATTCTGGTTGAGTCTCTTCATGCCAGCACACACTTGATAAAGTCTCTTCCCAGCAGGAATCTCAAGCCTTTCCAGCTAAGAGGAGAAACCATATCGCATCCACTTAGGCACAAACTCTGGAGTCCAAGTGCTTCAACTTCCCTGCTCAAGCAGAGTCAACTGGAGCTGGATTTCCAGCACCATGGACAGTGCAGATTTTGATCACACCCAGCACAGACACTCCACCACCTCTTCCCCTCTGTGACCACACACACTTTGAATCATTCTTTCCTTCTTTGCCCAAGGAATTCCTTCTCTTTTCGCTATTGCCCTTGTGCTACTGTCCTGAGGCACTGCGGAGAACAGCCAGGCTCCCTCACTTCTTTCCCTACCAGCATGAACTTGCACTCACTGATAACACTCCTATCCATGCTTGTCTCCTGAGATTCCCGGCTTTCTCACCCTCTCCTATATGGAAGATCCTCCAGCCCCTTGAGAAACTTTCTGGCCCTGAACGGGAATTGTTTCAATGACTCGATGGACTTCTTCCAAGAATTTTCCAAATCCTCTCTTGAACACTGCTGACACCTTTTGAAGTGAGGCTTGATTGAGACCTCGTGCTCCCTTTGCTCTCCTCCAGCACCACAGGGTCCTGCTCTGAAAAGCTCCTACCCAGCCTCTCAGACCCCAGCATGACCTGGAGCCCACTGCCATGCCTGCCCAGATGCAGAACTTCACATTTTCCCCTCCTGAACTTCAGGAGATGCCTTTAACCCTCATTCAACAGCTCTCTCTCACTGCTGGCACAACCAAGTGGTGCCTCAGCCTCTCCATCAAATGCCAACTTGCTGAGGGAACAACATTCCTATACGCAGATCTTTCTTGAGGAGATTGGACAGTGTTGGACTCGTGGATACAACTCTTGACCTACTCCCCTTGAGACTTTACTCCATCTGCACTTTCGGCCACTGATTAACAACCTCTGAGCCCAGCCCCTCAGCCACTCTCAGGCTACTCACTGCTTTCTCAGCAAACTCAGACATTCTGGGAGCATGGAATGGGAAGGAGCCTCAGAAGCTTCACAAAAGGCTGGACTTCAACAGCAGCCACAGCTCTCTCCTCATGCCCATGCTGAGTCTCTGCAACAGAGCAGACACACAGCTCAAACACCATTTCCTCATGGGAAATCCGCCAGTCACAAGGGGCTTCACCCCTTGGCACTTGACACAACTAAACACCCCAAAGCCCAGGCTCTCTTCTACCCTGCTGAAACTCCACTTTGGCCCCTGCTGCCTTGCACAGAAGTCACCGGATTCAGTTCACATGCAAAACACCTTGGACATACAGCCCAGATGTTAACCAAGCAATGTCAAGGCCACCAACCTTAAAACATTTCATCTGTTATACACCCAAATGCGAAATATCAAGTCCAACCCATCCCCACAGCATGGCCAAGGCCCCCACTAGGCCAGTTTCCAAATGACACAGCTCGATGACAACAAAATCCATCCTGGCATGCTGACTGCACATTGTCCTGGGCACCCATTGCCTGAGATTGAAAACATTGTCCTGCAGGAATTTTCCCTAATTCCAAACTCAACTTCCTCTGGGGCAACATGACTCCATTCCCTCTTCTCCTATGGCTGGGCAAAAGGGGCACAAGACTGAGGTTAAAGGATTTCCATTCTGTGACTCCAGAAGGCAACAAGGACAAACCTTCTTCTGAAAATCAAACATACCCAGTTCCTTCACCTGCTCCTCATTTGTCTTCTTCTCTTATCCTTCACCACTTTCCCTTCCCTTGTGTAAGAGCCCAGCTCTAGAACCCCACAGTGGGAGCTTCCGGGCTCCAGGCAAGATGACAGCTATGGATGAATCAAAACAACACTTGTGGGAGCTTGGCAGGCCTCCCTAAATCACAGGGATCGCATTCCCTTCTCCAATAATAGAAGAAAGGCATAGAGACAGGCCTGCCAACCAAGGAAGATGGGGCCAAGAAGGGGAGGGCCAAGAAATGAAGCCAAGATGGGGAGGGAGACAACATGATGAAAGGTCCAGAAATATCCAGACCATCCGAACAGAACTGGGAAGGAATGAGGCCCATCTTCACAAGATAGCCACAAACCACAGGACACCAGTGTTGTGGAGTGACTTCACGGATGAGGCCTCACTATGCAAAGCTTTGGTCATGTTGTCAGCCCTCCCTTAAAAACAACATCATGACCAAACTTTGCACTTTATTACGTGCATTTAAAAGCTGCCCCAATGTCACATTGACACAGACTCAAAAACAGGACATGGCGCTGCAGAAATGTGGGAAGGAAAACATTCCCCACCTCATCACTCACCAGGCTGGGTCAGCAAAGAGGAGCTGTCAGCAAAGTGCACCAAGGCCATGGGACAAGGCAGTCCCGCCCCGTCAGGACCAGCATAAAAGTCGGCCAAGAGCCTCTCTCCCGAACACACACTTCTCCTCACGCCTTCTCCTTCTGTGGACAACCAGGTGAGTCTCAAGCCCCAAACCTACTGCTACTGCACCCCTGGACCTCCTCTTCCAGCATGCTCAGCCCCAGCCTCAGCAGCCCTCATGCCTTGACATAGCCCTTCAACAACCTCCACATTCCATTGCCATCCTACCTCACCACCCCTTGCAACCCTACTCCCCCGCCCTGTCTCACTCTTTTTCTCTTCCAGGACCCTCCACACCACACCCATGGCCTGCAACAACCTCTGCCGACCCTGCGGACCCACCCCGCTGGCCAACAGCTGCAACGAGCCCTGTGCCGTGCAATGCCAGGATTCCCGCGTCATCATCAACCCTTCCCCTGTGCTGGTCACCCTGCCAGGACCCATCATGACCTCCTACCCCCAGAGCACCGCTGTTGGATCCACCTCCTCCGCTGCTCTGGGCGCTGAGCTCAGTGCCCAGGGACAGCCCATCTCTGGTGGCTTTGGCTATGGCCTGGCAGGCCTGGGCTGCTATGGCACAAGGGGCTATGGCTCCATCTGCTAAGTGCCCTCAGCACCACCTCTGACACCACCAGCTCTGGCCCCTGGCAACACCTCCTGCAACCAAAGCACCTCGGCTGATGGCACCAGCCAGCACATCAGACCAGCTCTTCTCAATTTCTTCATCTTCCCTCATCCTTCTTTTGCCTCAATAAACTTCTACTGCATCAAAGTATTACACGCCTCCTCTCCTTTTTGAATTCTGCCTCACATGCACGCCCAGCACAGTGCCAGAAATAAAATGGAACTGGGGTAGATGGAAAATGGCACAACATATTTGTAAGGAAATATATCCCTACCAGGAACAACCAAGATTAGTACGGGAAAATTGGTTGAGGGGGTACCTTCCAAAACAGGAGCCAAACCATCACTTTCTACACCAAAGGCTTTGACACATCAATCCTCTCCAGTTCATCAAGGATTCTGGTTAAATCTCTTCATGCCAGCGCACGCTTGATAAAGTCTCTTCCCAGCAGGAATCTCAAGCCTTTCCAGCTAAGAGGAGAAACCATAACGCATCCACTTAGGCACAAACTCTGGAGTCCAAGTGCTTCAACTTCCCTGCTCAAGCAGAGTCAACTGGAGCTGGATTTCCAGCACCATGGACAGTGCAGATTTCGACCACACCCAGCACAGACACTCCACCACCTCTTCCCTTCTGTGACCACACACACTTTGAATCATTCTTTCCTTCTTTGCCCAAGGAATTCCTTCTCTTTTCCCTATTGCCCTTGTGCTACTGTCCTGGGTCACTGTGGAGAACAGCCAGGCTCCCTCACCTCTTACCCTACCAGCATGAATTTGCACTCACTGATAACACTCCTATCCATGCTTGTCTCCTGAGATTCCCGGCATTCTCACCCTCTCCTATATGGAAGATCCTCCAGCCCCTTGAGAAACTTTCTGGCCCTGAACGGGAATTGTTTCAATGACTCGATGGACTTCTTCCAAGAATTTTCCAAATCCTCTCTTGAACACTGCTGACACCTTTTGAAGTGAGGCTTGATTGAGACCTCGTGCTCCCTTTGCTCTCCAACAGCACCACAAGGGCCTGCTCTGAAAAGCTCCTACCCAGCCTCTCAGACCCCAGCATGACCTGGAGCCCACTGCCATGCCTGCCCAGATGCAGAACTTCACATTTCCCTTCCTGAGCTTCTGGAGATGCCTTTAACCCTCATTCAACAGCTCCCTCTCACTGCTGGCACAACCAAGTGGTGCCTCAGACGCTCCATCAAATGCCAACTTGCTGAGGGAACAACATTCCTATACCCAGATCTTTCTTGAGGAGGTTGGACAGGGTTGGACTCGTGGATACAACTCTTGACCTACTTCCCTTGAGACTTTACTCCATCTGGACCTTGGGACATTGGTTAACAATCTTTGAGCCCGGCCCCTCAAACTGAACCTCCCCATTTCCTTCGCCTGCCCTTCCTGTATCTTGCTCTCCTTATGTTTTACCACATTCTCTTTCCATGTGTCACAGCCCAGCTCTCTGAACCCTCAGTGGGAACTTCCTAGGCCCAGGTAAGATGAGTGTTATGGATAATCCAACAGCCTCCCAAAATCTCAGAAATCACTTTCTGGTCACCCACATGAGAAGCCAGGCGTACGGACAGGCTTGGAGAGATGGAGGCAAGGAGACAAAGAAGTGAATGAAAGAGTCCAGCAGCTTACAGATAATCAGACAAAGCCCAGACCAACCTGTCTGACCTCTGAGAGTTTGGGGCACCACTTCCCAACACACCCACTAACCCAAAACCATGAGTTCCACAGGCTGACCTCACAAATGACACCCCAGCTCTCCAAAGGATTAGTCATCTCTTCAGTCCCCTTTGACAAGTACCATCAACACCAGGTTTTGCTTTCAAATACTCACACTATAAAGGAGAAATGACCACAATGGAATGGGCAGCTCCTCATGCACAGCACAGCCGCAAAGGACACACCAGACTGACACGGCTGCGGTGGCATGGGGCTCCTCTTCACAGCAAACCCACAAACTAAACCACACAACTGCCATATAATGACCTCACAGATGACACTCATATTTTTCTTTGGATTTTGTTCCATATTTTGGTTTCTCTGACACACAACTTCCATGCCAATGCTTTCAAATAAAAAATCTAACATTAAAGCTGCCGCCAAGATCAGATGGGCATGGTCTCAAGAGCAAGACATGACATGGCAGAGTCGTGGGAGGGAAGCAACAGACCACATCATGACTCATCATGCTGGGCCAGGCAAGAGCGACAGCCCACAAAATGTCACAGGGTCTCGGGCCAATGCTGTCCCGCCCCTGAAGGATCAGCATAAAAGAAAGCCCAGAGCCTCTCACACTCACATCCTTCTCTTGAAGCCTTCTGCTCCTCTACCGACAACCAGGTGAGCCTCAAGACCCTGACCCTCCTGCCCCTACACCCTTGGCCCCTCTCTTCCAGCATGCTCAGCCCCGGCCTCAGCAGCCCTCACGCCTCCCCACAGCCCCACTACAGCCTCCACACTCCCTCACTCTCCATGACAACCCCTCACAGCCCCATGCCCATGCCCTGTCTCATTCCCACTCTCTTCCAGGCACTCTTCACATCACACCCATGGCCTGCAACAACCTCTGCCGACCCTGCGGACCCACCCCGCTGGCCAACAGCTGCAACGAGCCCTGTGCCGTGCAATGCCAGGATTCCCGCGTCATCATCAACCCTTCCCCTGTGCTGGTCACCCTGCCAGGACCCATCATGACCTCCTACCCCCAGAGCACCGCTGTTGGATCCACCTCCTCCGCTGCTCTGGGCGCTGAGCTCAGTGCCCAGGGACAGCCCATCTCTGGTGGCTTTGGCTATGGCCTGGCAGGCCTGGGCTGCTATGGCACAAGGGGCTATGGCTCCATCTGCTAAGTGCCCTCAGCACCACCTCTGACACCACCAGCTCTGGCCCCTGGCAACACCTCCTGCAACCAAAGCACCTCGGCTGATGGCACCAGCCAGCACATCAGACCAGCTCTTCTCAATTTCTTCATCTTCCCTCATCCTTCTTTTGCCTCAATAAACTTCTACTGCATCAAAGTATTACACGCCTCCTCTCCTTTTTGAATTCTGCCTCACATGCACGCCCAGCACAGTGCCAGAAATAAAATGGAACTGGGGTAGATGGAAAATGGCACAACATATTTGTAAGGAAATATATCCCTACCAGGAACAACCAAGATTAGTACGGGAAAATTGGTTGAGGGGGTACCTTCCAAAACAGGAGCCAAACCATCACTTTCTACACCAAAGGCTTTGACACATCAATCCTCTCCAGTTCATCAAGGATTCTGGTTAAATCTCTTCATGCCAGCGCACGCTTGATAAAGTCTCTTCCCAGCAGGAATCTCAAGCCTTTCCAGCTAAGAGGAGAAACCATAACGCATCCACTTAGGCACAAACTCTGGAGTCCAAGTGCTTCAACTTCCCTGCTCAAGCAGAGTCAACTGGAGCTGGATTTCCAGCACCATGGACAGTGCAGATTTCGACCACACCCAGCACAGACACTCCACCACCTCTTCCCTTCTGTGACCACACACACTTTGAATCATTCTTTCCTTCTTTGCCCAAGGAATTCCTTCTCTTTTCCCTATTGCCCTTGTGCTACTGTCCTGGGTCACTGTGGAGAACAGCCAGGCTCCCTCACCTCTTACCCTACCAGCATGAATTTGCACTCACTGATAACACTCCTATCCATGCTTGTCTCCTGAGATTCCCGGCATTCTCACCCTCTCCTATATGGAAGATCCTCCAGCCCCTTGAGAAACTTTCTGGCCCTGAACGGGAATTGTTTCAATGACTCGATGGACTTCTTCCAAGAATTTTCCAAATCCTCTCTTGAACACTGCTGACACCTTTTGAAGTGAGGCTTGATTGAGACCTCGTGCTCCCTTTGCTCTCCAACAGCACCACAAGGGCCTGCTCTGAAAAGCTCCTACCCAGCCTCTCAGACCCCAGCATGACCTGGAGCCCACTGCCATGCCTGCCCAGATGCAGAACTTCACATTTCCCTTCCTGAGCTTCTGGAGATGCCTTTAACCCTCATTCAACAGCTCCCTCTCACTGCTGGCACAACCAAGTGGTGCCTCAGACGCTCCATCAAATGCCAACTTGCTGAGGGAACAACATTCCTATACCCAGATCTTTCTTGAGGAGGTTGGACAGGGTTGGACTCGTGGATACAACTCTTGACCTACTTCCCTTGAGACTTTACTCCATCTGGACCTTGGGACATTGGTTAACAATCTTTGAGCCCGGCCCCTCAAACTGAACCTCCCCATTTCCTTCGCCTGCCCTTCCTGTATCTTGCTCTCCTTATGTTTTACCACATTCTCTTTCCATGTGTCACAGCCCAGCTCTCTGAACCCTCAGTGGGAACTTCCTAGGCCCAGGTAAGATGAGTGTTATGGATAATCCAACAGCCTCCCAAAATCTCAGAAATCACTTTCTGGTCACCCACATGAGAAGCCAGGCGTACGGACAGGCTTGGAGAGATGGAGGCAAGGAGACAAAGAAGTGAATGAAAGAGTCCAGCAGCTTACAGATAATCAGACAAAGCCCAGACCAACCTGTCTGACCTCTGAGAGTTTGGGGCACCACTTCCCAACACACCCACTAACCCAAAACCATGAGTTCCACAGGCTGACCTCACAAATGACACCCCAGCTCTCCAAAGGATTAGTCATCTCTTCAGTCCCCTTTGACAAGTACCATCAACACCAGGTTTTGCTTTCAAATACTCACACTATAAAGGAGGAATGACCACAATGGAATGGGCAGCTCCTCATGCACAGCACAGCCGCAAAGGACACACCAGACTGACACGGCTGCGGTGGCATGGGGCTCCTCTTCACAGCAAACCCACAAACTAAACCACACAACTGCCATATAATGACCTCACAGATGACACTCATATTTTTCTTTGGATTTTGTTCCATATTTTGGTTTCTCTGACACACAACTTCCATGCCAATGCTTTCAAATAAAAAATCTAACATTAAAGCTGCCGCCAAGATCAGATGGGCATGGTCTCAAGAGCAAGACATGACATGGCAGAGTCGTGGGAGGGAAGCAACAGACCACATCATGACTCATCATGCTGGGCCAGGCAAGAGCGACAGCCCACAAAATGTCACAGGGTCTCGGGCCAATGCTGTCCCGCCCCTGAAGGATCAGCATAAAAGAAAGCCCAGAGCCTCTCACACTCACATCCTTCTCTTGAAGCCTTCTGCTCCTCTACCGACAACCAGGTGAGCCTCAAGACCCTGACCCTCCTGCCCCTACACCCTTGGCCCCTCTCTTCCAGCATGCTCAGCCCCGGCCTCAGCAGCCCTCACGCCTCCCCACAGCCCCACTACAGCCTCCACACTCCCTCACTCTCCATGACAACCCCTCACAGCCCCATGCCCATGCCCTGTCTCATTCCCACTCTCTTCCAGGCACTCTTCACATCACACCCATGGCCTGCAACAACCTCTGCCGACCCTGCGGACCCACCCCGCTGGCCAACAGCTGCAACGAGCCCTGTGCCGTGCAATGCCAGGATTCCCGCGTCATCATCAACCCTTCCCCTGTGCTGGTCACCCTGCCAGGACCCATCATGACCTCCTTCCCCCAGAGCACCGCCGTCGGATCCACCTCCTCCGCCGCTCTGGGCGCTGAGCTCAGTGCCCAGGGACAGCCCATCTCTGGCGGCTTTGGCTACGGCCTGGCAGGCCTGGGCTGCTATGGCACAAGGGGCTATGGCTCCATCTGCTAAGGGCCCGCAGCACCACCTCTGACACCACCAGCTCTGGCCTCTGACAACACCTCCTGCAAACAAAGCACCTCGGCTGGTGGCAACAGCCTGCACATCAGGCCAGCTCGTCTCAATTTCTTCATCTTCCCTCATCCTTCTTTTGCCTCAATAAACTTCTACTGCATCAAAGCATTACATACACGCCTCCTCTCCTTTTTGAATTCTGCCTCACATGCATGCCCAGCACAGTGCCAGAAATAAAATGGAATTGGGGTACATGGAAAGTGGCACAACACATTTGTAAAGAAATATATCCCTACCAGGAACAACCAAGATTAGTACGGGAAAATTGGTTGAGGGGGGACCTTCCAAAACAGGAGCCAAAGCCATCACTTTCTACACCAAAGGCTTTGACACATCAATCCTCTCCAGTTCATCAAGGATTCTGGTTAAGTCTCTTCATGCCAGCACACACTTGATAAAGTCTCTTCCCAGCAGGAATCTCAAGACTTTCCAGCTAAGAGGAGAAACCATATCGCACCCACTTAGGCACAAACTCTGGAGTCCAAGTGCTTCAACTTCCCTGCTCAAGCAGAGTCAACTGGAGCTGGATTTCCAGCACCATGGACAGTGCAGATTTCGATCACACCCAGCACAGACACTCCACCACCTCTTCCCCTCTGTGACCACACACACTTTGAATCATTCTTTCCTTCTTTGCCCAAGGAATTCCATCTCCTTTCCCTATTGCCCTTGTGCTACTGTCCTGGGGCACTGCGGAGAACAGCCAGGCTCCCTCACTTCTTTCCCTACCAGCATGAATTTGCACTCACTGATAACACTCCTGTCCATGCTTGTCTCCTGAGATTCCCGGCTTTCTCACCCTCTCCTATATGGAAGATCCTCCTGTCCCTTGAGAAACTTTCTGGCCCTGAACGGGAAGTGTTTCAATGACTCGATGGACTTCTTCCAAGAATTTTCCAAATCCTCTCTTGAACACTGCTGACACCTTTTGAAGTGAGGCTTGATTGAGACCTCGTGCTCCCTTTGCTCTCCAACAGCACCACAAGGGTCTGCTCTGAAAAGCTCCTACCCAGCCTCTCAGACCCCAGCATGACCTGGAGCCCACTGCCATGCCTGCCCAAATGCAGAACTTCACATTTTCCCGTCCTGAGATTCAGGACATGCCTTTAACTCTCATTCTCCAGCTCCCTCTCACTCCTGGAACAATCAAGTGATCCTCAGACTGTCCATTACATAGTCAACTTGCTGAGGGGACAACATTCCTATACCCAGATCTTTCTGGAGGAGGTTGGACAGGGTTGGTCTCGTGGATACAACTCTTGACCTACTTCCCTTGAGACTTTACTCCATCTGGACTTTCGGCCACTGACTAACAACCTCTGAGCCCAGCCCCTCAGCCACTCTCAGGCCACTCGCTGCTTTCTCAGCAAACACAGACATTCTGGGAGCATGGAATGGGAAGGAGCCTCAGAGGCTTCACAAAAGACTGGAGTTCAACAGCAGCCACAGCTCTCTCCTCATGCCCATGCTGAGTCTCTGCAACAGAGCAGACACAAAGCTCAAACACCATTTCCTCAAGAGAAATCCGCCAGCTACAAGGGGCTTCACCCCTTAGCAATTGACACTCAATTCAACACCCCAAAGCCCAGGCTCTCTTCTACCCTGCTGTCACTCCACTTTGGCACCTGCTGCCTTGCACAGAAGTCACCGGATTCAGTTCACATGCAAAACACCGTGGACATACAGACCACGTGTTAACCAAGCAATGCCAAGGCCACCCACCTTAAAAAATTTCATTTGTTATACACCCAAATGTGAAATATCAAGTCCAACCCTTCCCCACAGCATTTCCAAGGCCCCCACCTGGGCAGTTCCCAAATGACACAGCTGTATGACATGTAAATCCGTCCTGGCATGCTGACTGCACATTGTCCTGGGCACTCATTGCCCGAGATTGAAAACATTGTCCTGCAGGAATTTTCCCTAATTCCAAACTCAACTTCCCCTGGGGCAACATGACTCCATTCCCTCTTCTCCTATGGCTGGGCAAAAGGGACACAAGACTGAGGTTAAAGGATTTCCATTCTGTGACTCCAGATGGCAACAAGGACAAACCTTCTTCTGAAAATCAAACATGCCCAGTTCCTTCACCTGCTCCTCATTTGTCTTCTTCTCTTATCCTTCACCACTTTCCCTTCCCTTGTGTAAGAGCCCAGCTCTAGAACCCCACAGTGGGAGCTTCCGGGGTCCTGGCAAGATGACAGCTATGGATGAATCAAAACAACACTTGCGGGAGTTTGCCAGGCCTCCCTAAATCACAGGGGTCGCATTCCCTTGTGCAATAATAAAAGAAAGGCATAGAGACAGGCCTGCCAACCAAGGAAGATGGGGCCAAGAAGGGGAGGGCCAAGAAATGAAGCCAAGATGGGGAGGGAGACAACATGATGAAAGGTCCAGAAATATCCAGACCATCCTAACAGAACTGGGAAGGAATGAGGCCCATCTCCACAAGATAGCCACAAACCACAGGACACCAGTGTTGTGGAGCGACTTCACGGATGAGGCCTCACTATGCAAAGCTTTGGTCATGTTGTCAGCCCTCTCTGAAAAACAACATCATCACCAAACTTTGGGCTTTATTACTCACATTTAAAAGCTGCCCCAATGTTACATTGACACAGACTCAAAAACAGGACATGGCGCTGCAGAAATGTGGGAAGGAAAACATTCCCCACCTCATCACTCACCAGGCTGGCTCAGCAAAGAGGAGCTGTCAGCAAAGTGCCCCAAGACCATGGGACAAGGCTGTCCCACCCCATCAGGACCAGCATAAAAGCCGGCCCAGAGCCTCTCTCCCTCACACACATCTCCTCACGCCTTCTCCTGTGCACAACCAGGTGAGTCTCAAGCCCCAAACCTACTGCTCCCCCTGAACCCCCTGAACCCCCTCTTCCAGCATGCTCAGCCCCAGCCTCAGCAGCCCTCATGCCTTGCCATAGCTCTTCAACAACCTCCACATTCCATTGCCATCCTGCCTCACCACCCCTTGCAACCCTACTCCCCTGCCCTGTCTCACTCTTTTTCTCTTCCAGGACCCTCCACACCACACCCATGGCCTGCAACAACATCTGTCGACCCTGCGGACCCACCCCGCTGGCCAACAGCTGCAACGAGCCCTGTGCCGTGCAATGCCAGGATTCCCGCGTCATCATCAACCCTTCCCCTGTGCTGGTCACCCTGCCAGGACCCATCATGACCTCCTACCCCCAGAGCACCGCTGTTGGATCCACCTCCTCCGCTGCTCTGGGCGCTGAGCTCAGTGCCCAGGGACAGCCCATCTCTGGTGGCTTTGGCTATGGCCTGGCAGGCCTGGGCTGCTATGGCACAAGGGGCTATGGCTCCATCTGCTAAGTGCCCTCAGCACCACCTCTGACACCACCAGCTCTGGCCCCTGGCAACACCTCCTGCAAACAAAGCACCTCGGCTGATGGCACCAGCCTGCACATCAGACCAGCTCTTCTCAATTTCTTCATCTTCCCTCATCCTTCTTTTGCCTCAATAAACTTCTACTGCATCAAAGCATTACACGCCTCCTCTCCTTTTTGAATTCTGCCTCACATGCACGCCCAGCACAGTGCCAGAAATAAAATGGAACTCGGGTAGATGGAAAATGGCACAACACATTTGTAAGGAAATATATCCCTACCAGGAACAACCAAGATTGGTACGGGAAAATTGGTTGAGGGGGGACCTTCCAAAACAGGAGCCAAAGCCATCACTTTCTACACCAAAGGCTTTGATACATCAATCCTCTCCAGTTCATCAAGGATTCTGGTTGACTCTCTTCATGCCAGCACACACTTGATAAAGTCTCTTCCCAGCAGGAATCTCAAGCCTTTCCAGCTAAGGGGAGAAACCATATCGCATCCACTTAGGCACAAACTCTGGAGTCCAAGTGCTTCAACTTCCCTGCTCAAGCAGAGTCAACTGGAGCTGGATTTCCAGCACCATGGACAGTGCAGATTTTGATCACACCCAGCACAGACACTCCACCACCTCTTCCCCTCTGTGACCACACACACTTTGAATCATTCTTTCCTTCTTTGCCCAAGGAATTCCTTCTCTTTTCGCTATTGCCCTTGTGCTACTGTCCTGAGGCACTGCGGAGAACAGCCAGGCTCCCTCACTTCTTTCCCTACCAGCATGAACTTGCACTCACTGATAACACTCCTATCCATGCTTGTCTCCTGAGATTCCCGGCTTTCTCACCCTCTCCTATATGGAAGATCCTCCAGCCCCTTGAGAAACTTTCTGGCCCTGAATGGGAATTGTTTCAATGACTCGATGGACTTCTTCCAAGAATTTTCCAAATCCTCTCTTGAACACTGCTGACACCTTTTGAAGTGAGGCTTGATTGAGACCTCGTGCTCCCTTTGCTCTCCTCCAGCACCACAGGGTCCTGCTCTGAAAAGCTCCTACCCAGCCTCTCAGACCCCAGCATGACCTGGACCCCACTGCCATGCCTGCCCAGATGCAGAACTTCACATTTTCCCCTCCTGAACTTCAGGAGATGCCTTTAACCCTCATTCAACAGCTCCCTCTCACTGCTGGCACAACCAAGTGGTGCCTCAGTTTCTCCATCAAATGCCAACTTGCTGAGGGAACAACATTCCTATACCCAGATCTTTCTTGAGGAGGTTGGACAGGGTTGGACTCGTGGATACAACTCTTGACCTACTCCCCTTGAGACTTTACTCCATCTGGACCTTGGGACATTGGTTAACAATCTTTGAGCCCGGCCCCTCAAACTGAACCTCCCCATTTCCTTCGCCTGCCCTTCCTGTATCTTGCTCTCCTTATGTTTTACCACATTCTCTTTCCATGTGTCACAGCCCAGCTCTCTGAACCCTCAGTGGGAACTTCCTAGGCCCAGGTAAGATGAGTGTTATGGATAATCCAACAGCCTCCCAAAATCTCAGAAATCACTTTCTGGTCACCCACATGAGAAGCCAGGCGTACGGACAGGCTTGGAGAGATGGAGGCAAGGAGACAAAGAAGTGAATGAAAGAGTCCAGCAGCTTACAGATAATCAGACAAAGCCCAGACCAACCTGTCTGACCTCTGAGAGTTTGGGGCACCACTTCCCAACACACCCACTAACCCAAAACCATGAGTTCCACAGGCTGACCTCACAAATGACACCCCAGCTCTCCAAAGGATTAGTCATCTCTTCAGTCCCCTTTGACAAGTACCATCAACACCAGGTTTTGCTTTCAAATACTCACACTATAAAGGAGGAATGACCACAATGGAATGGGCAGCTCCTCATGCACAGCACAGCCGCAAAGGACACACCAGACTGACACGGCTGCGGTGGCATGGGGCTCCACTTCACAGCAAACCCACAAACTAAACCACACAACTGCCATATAATGACCTCACAGATGACACTCATATTTTTCTTTGGATTTTGTTCCATATTTTGGTTTCTCTGACACACAACTTCCATGCCAATGCTTTCAAATAAAAAATCTAACATTAAAGCTGCCGCCAAGATCAGATGGGCATGGTCTCAAGAGCAAGACATGACATGGCAGAGTCGTGGGAGGGAAGCAACAGACCACATCATGACTCATCATGCTGGGCCAGGCAAGAGCGACAGCCCACAAAATGTCACAGGGTCTCGGGCCAATGCTGTCCCGCCCCTGAAGGATCAGCATAAAAGAAAGCCCAGAGCCTCTCACACTCACATCCTTCTCTTGAAGCCTTCTGCTCCTCTACCGACAACCAGGTGAGCCTCAAGACCCTGACCCTCCTGCCCCTACACCCTTGGCCCCTCTCTTCCAGCATGCTCAGCCCCGGCCTCAGCAGCCCTCACGCCTCCCCACAGCCCCACTACAGCCTCCACACTCCCTCACTCTCCATGACAACCCCTCACAGCCCCATGCCCATGCCCTGTCTCATTCCCACTCTCTTCCAGGCACTCTTCACATCACACCCATGGCCTGCAACAACCTCTGCCGACCCTGCGGACCCACCCCGCTGGCCAACAGCTGCAACGAGCCCTGTGCCGTGCAATGCCAGGATTCCCGCGTCATCATCAACCCTTCCCCTGTGCTGGTCACCCTGCCAGGACCCATCATGACCTCCTTCCCCCAGAGCACCGCCGTCGGATCCACCTCCTCCGCCGCTCTGGGCGCTGAGCTCAGTGCCCAGGGACAGCCCATCTCTGGCGGCTTTGGCTACGGCCTGGCAGGCCTGGGCTGCTATGGCACAAGGGGCTATGGCTCCATCTGCTAAGGGCCCGCAGCACCACCTCTGACACCACCAGCTCTGGCCTCTGACAACACCTCCTGCAAACAAAGCACCTCGGCTGGTGGCACCAGCCAGCACATCAGACCAGCTCTTCTCAATTTCTTCATCTTCCCTCATCCTTCTTTTGCCTCAATAAACTTCTACTGCATCAAAGCATTACACGCCTCCCCTCCTTTTTGAATTCTGCCTCACATGCATGCCCAACACAGTGCCAGAAATAAAATGGAATTGGGGTAGATGGAAAATGGCACAACACATTTGTAAGGAAATATATCCCTACCAGGAACAACCAAGATTGGTATGGGAAAATTGGTTGAGGGGGTACCTTCCAAAACAGGAGCCAAACCATCACTTTCTACACCAAAGGCTTTGACACATCAATCCTCTCCAGTTCATCAAGGATTCTGGTTAAATCTCTTCATGCCAGCGCACGCTTGATAAAGTCTCTTCCCAGCAGGAATCGCAAGCCTTTCCAGCTAAGAGGAGAAACCATATCGCATCCACTTAGGCACAAACTCTGGAGTACAAGTGCTTCAACTTCCCTGCTCAAAGCAGAGGCAGTACGAGCTGGCTTTCCAGCACCATGGACAGTGCAGATTTTGATCACACCCAGCACAGACACTCCACCACCTCTTCCCCTCTGTGACCACACACACTTTGAATCATTCTTTCCTTCTTTGCCCAAGGAATTCCTTCTCTTTTCCCTATTGCCCTTGTGCTACTGTCCTGGGGCACTGTGGAGAACAGCCAGGTTCCCTCACTTCTTACCCTACCAGCATGAATTTGCACTCACTGATAACACTCCTATCCATGCTTGTCTCCTGAGATTCCCGGCATTCTCACCCTCTCCTATATGGAAGATCCTCCAGCCCCTTGAGAAACTTTCTGGCCCTGAATGGGAAGTGTTTCAATGACTCGATGGACTTCTTCCAAGAATTTTCCAAATCCTCTCTTGAACACTGCTGACACCTTTTGAAGTGAGGCTTGATTGAGACCTCGTGCTCCCTTTGCTCTCCAACAGCACCACAGGGTCCTGCTCTGAAAAGCTCCTACCCAGCCTCTCAGACACTAGCATGACCAGGAGCCCACTGCCATTCCTGCCCAAATGCAGAACTTCACATTTTCCCCTCCTGAACTTCAGGAGATGCCTTTAACCCTCATTCAACAGCTCCCTCTCACTGATGGCACAACCAAGTGGTGCCTCAGACACTCCATCAAATGCCAACTTGCTGAGGGAACAACATTCCTATACCCAGATCATTCTTGAAGAGGTTGGACAGGGTTGGACTCGTGGATAAAACTCTTGACCTACTTCCCTTGAGACTTGACTCCATCTGCACTTTCAGCCACTGATTAACAACCTCTGAGCCCAGCCCTTCAGCCACTCTCAGGCCACTCACTGCTTTCTCAGCAAACTCAGACATTCTGGGAGCATGGAATGGGAAGGAGCCTCAGAGGCTTCACAAAAGGCTGGAGTTCAATAGCAGCCACAGCTCTCTCCTCATGCCCATGCTGAGTCTCTGCAACAGAGCAGACACACAGCTCAAACACCATTTCCTCATGGGAAATCCGCCAGCTACAAGGGGCTTCACCCCTTGGCAATTGACACAACTCAACACCCCAAAGCCCAGGCTCTCTTCTACCCTGCTGAAACTCCACTTTGGCCCCTGCTGCCTTGCACAGAAGTCACCGGATTCAGTTCAGATGCAAAACACCTTGGACAAATAGCCCAGATGTTAACCAAGCAATGTCAAGGCCACCAACCTTAAAACATTTCATCTGTTACACACCCAAATGCGAAATATCAAGTCCAACCCTTCCCCACAGCATGGCCAAGGCCCCCACTTGTCCAGTTTCCAAATGACACAGCTCAATGACAGCGAAATCCGTCCTGGCATGCTGACTGCACATTGTCCTGGGCACTCATTGCCAGAGATTGAAAACATTGTCCTGCAGGAATTTTCCCTAATTCCAAACTCAACTTCCCCTGGGGCAACATGACTCCATTCCCTCTTCTCCTATGGCTGGGCAAAAGGGACACAAGACTGAGGTTAAAGGATTTCCATTCAGTGACTCCAGATGGCAACAAGGACAAACCTTCTTCTGAAAATCAAACATGCCCAGTTCCTTCACCTGCTCCTCATTTGTCTTCTTCTCTTCTCCTTCACCACTTTCCCTTCCCTTGTGTAAGAGCCCAGCTCTAGAACCCCACAGTGGGAGCTTCTGGGGGCCAGGCAAGATGAGAGCTATGGATGAATCAAAACAACACTTGCGGGAGTTTGGCAGGCCTCTCTAAATCACAGGGATCGCATTCCCTTGTGCAATAATTAAAGAAAGGCATAGAGACAGGCCTGCCAACCAAGGAAGATGGGGCCAAGAAGGGGAGGGCCAAGAAATGAAGCCAAGATGGGGAGGGAGACAACATGATGAAAGGTCCAGAAATATCCAGACCACCCTAACAGAACTGGGAAGGAATGAGGCCCATCTTCACAAGATAGCCACAAACCACAGGACACCAGTGTTGTGGAGTGACTTCACGGATGAGGCCTCACTATGCAAAGCTTTGGTCATGTTGTCAGCTCACCCTGAAAAACAATATCATCACCAAACTTTGGGCTTTATTACTCACATTTAAAAGCTGCCGCCAATGTCACATTGACACAGACTCAAAACCAGGACATGGCGCTGCAGAAATGTGGGAAGGAAAACATTCCCCACCTCATCACTCACCAGGCTGGCTCAGCAAAGAGGAGCTGTCAGCAAAGTGCCCCAAGGCCATGGGACAAGGCTGTCCCACCCCATCAGGACCAGCATAAAAGCCGGCCCAGAGCCTCTCTCCCTCACACACATCTCCTCACGCCTTCTCCTGTGGACAACAAGGTGAGTCTCAAGCCCCAAACCTACTGCTACTGCACCCCCTGGACCTCCTCTTTCAGCATGCTCAGCCCCAGCCTCAGCAGCCCTCATGCCTTGACATAGCCCTTCAACAACCTCCACATTCCATTGCCATCCTGCCTCACCATCCCCTGGCAACCCTGCTCCCCTGCCCTGTCTCACTCTTTTTCTCTTCCAGGACCCTCCACACCACACCCATGGCCTGCAACAACCTCTGCCGACCCTGCGGACCCACCCCGCTGGCCAACAGCTGCAACCAGCCCTGTGCCGTGCAATGCCAGGATTCCCGCGTCATCATCAACCCTTCCCCTGTGCTGGTCACCCTGCCAGGACCCATCATGACCTCCTTCCCCCAGAGCACCGCCGTCGGATCCACCTCCTCCGCCGCTTTGGGCGCTGAGCTCAGTGCCCAGGGACAGCCCATCTCTGGCGGCTTTGGCTACGGCCTGGCAGGCCTGGGCTGCTATGGCACAAGGGGCTATGGCTCCATCTGCTAAGGGCCCGCAGCACCACCCCTGAAACCACCAGCTTTGGCCTCTGACAACACCTCCTGCAAACAAAGCACCTCGGCTGGTGGCAACAGCCAGCACATCAGACCAGCTCTTCTCAATTTCTTCATCTTCCCTCATCCTTCTTTTGCCTCAATAAACTTCTACTGCACTAAAGCATTACACGCCTCCTCTCCTTTTTGAATTCTGCCTCACATGCATGCCCAGCACAGTGCCAGAAATAAAATGGAACTGGGGTAGATGGAAAATGGCACAACACATTTGTAAGGAAATATATCCCTACCAGGAACAACCAAGATTGGTACGGGAAAATTGGTTGAGGGGGGACCTTCCAAAACAGGAGCCAAAGCCGTCACTTTCTACACCAAAGGCTTTGACACATCAATCCTCTCCAGTTCATCAAGGATTCTGGTTAAATCTCTTCATGCCAGCGCACGCTTGATAAAGTCTCTTCCCAGCAGGAATCTCAAGCCTTTCCAGCTAAGAGGAGAAACCATATCGCATCCACTTAGGCACAAACTCTGGAGTACAAGTGCTTCAACTTCCCTGCTCAAAGCAGAGGCAGTACGAGCTGGCTTTCCAGCACCATGGACAGTGCAGATTTCCATCACACCCAGCACAGACACTCCACCACCTCTTCCCCTCTGTGACCACACACACTTTGAATCATTCTTTCCTTCTTTGCCCAAGGAATTCCTTCTCTTTTCCCTATTGCCCTTGTGCTACTGTCCTGGGGCACTGTGGAGAACAGCCAGGCTCCCTCACCTCTTACCCTACCAGCATGAATTTGCACTCACTGATAACACTCCTATCCATGCTTGTCTCCTGAGATTCCCGGCATTCTCACCCTCTCCTATATGGAAGATCCTCCAGCCCCTTCAGAAACTTTCTGGCCCTGAACGGGAAGTGTTTCAATGACTCGATGGACTTCTTCCAAGAATTTTCCAAATCCTCTCTTGAACACTGCTGACACCTTTTGAAGTGAGGCTTGATTGAGACCTCGTGCTCCCTTTGCTCTCCAACAGCACCACAGGGTCCTGCTCTGAAAAGCTACTACCCAGCCTCTCAGACACTAGCATGACCAGGAGCCCACTGCCATTCCTGCCCAAATGCAGAACTTCACATTTTCCCCTCCTGAACTTCAGGAGATGCCTTTAACTCTCATTCAACAGCTCCCTCTCACTGATGGCACAACCAAGCGGTGCCTCAGACGCTCCATCAAATGCCAACTTGCTGAGGGAACAACCTTCCTATACGCAGATCATTCTTGAAGAGGTTGGACAGGGTTGGACTCGTGGATACAACTCTTGACCTACTCCCCTTGAGACTTGACTCCATCTGCACTTTCGGCCACTGATTAACAACCTCTGAGCCCAGCCCCTCAGCCACTCTCAGGCCACTCACTGCTTTCTCAGCAAACTCAGACATTCTGGGAGCATGGAATGGGAAGGAGCCTCAGAGGCTTCACAAAAGGCTGGAGTTCAATAGCAGCCACAGCTCTCTACTCATGCCCAGGCTGAGTCTCTGCAACAGAGCAGACACACAGCTCAAACACCATCTCCTCATGGGAAATCCGCCACCCACAAGGGGCTTCTCCCCTTGGCAATTGACACAACTCAACACCCCAAAGCCCAGGCTCTCTTCTACCCTGCTGCCACTCCACTTTGGCCCCTGCTGCCTTGCACAGAAGTCACCGGATTCAGTTCAGATGCAAAACACCTTGGACAAATAGCCCAGATGTTAACCAAGCAATGTCAAGGCCACCAACCTTAAAACATTTCATCTGTTATACACCCAAATGCAAAATATCAAGTCCAACCCTTCCCCACAGCATGGCCAAGGCCCCCACTAGGCCAGTTCCCAAATAACACAGCTCGATGACATCGCAACCCATCCTGGCATGCTGACTGCACATTGTCCTGGGCACTCATTGCCAGAGATTGAAAACATTGTCCTGCAGGAATTTTCCCTAATTCCAAACTCAACTTCCCTTGGGGCAACATGACTCCATTCCCTCTTCTCCTATGGCTGGGCAAAAGGGACACAAGACTGAGGTTAAAGGATTTCCATTCAGTGACTCCAGATGGCAACAAGGACAAACCTTCTTCTGAAAATCAAACATGCCCAGTTCCTTCACCTGCTCCTCATTTGTCTTCTTCTCTTCTCCTTCACCACTTTCCCTTCCCTTGTGTAAGAGCCCAGCTCTAGAACCCCACAGTGGGATCTTCCGGGCTCCAGGCAAGATGAGAGCTATGGATGAATCAAAACAACACTTGCGGGAGGTTGGCAGGCGTCTCTAAATCACAGGGATCGCATTCCCTTGTGCAATAATAAAGGCATAGAGACAGGCCTGCCAACCAAGGAAGATGGGGCCAAGAAGGGGAGGGCCAAGAAATTAAGCCAAGATGGGGAGGGAGACAACATGATGAAAGGTCCAGAAATATCCAGACCATCCTAACAGAACTGGGAAGGAATGAGGCCCATCTTCACAAGATAGCTACAAACCACAGCACACCATTGCTGAGGAGCGACTTCACGGATGACGCCTCACTGTCCAAAGCTTTGGTCATGTTGTCAGCTCACCCTGAAAAACAATATCATCACCAAACTTTGGGCTTTATTATTCGCATTTAAAAGCTGCCGCAAATGTCACATTGACACAGACTCAAAAGCAGGACATGGCACTGCAGAAATGTGGGAAGGAAAACATTCCCCACCTCATCACTCAGCAGGCTGGCTCAGCAAAGAGCTGCTGTCATCAAAATAGCCCAAGGAAATGGGACAAGGAAGTCCTGCCCCATCAGGACCAGCATAAAAGTTGGCCCAGAGCCTCTCTCCATCACACACATCTCCTCACGCCTTCTCCTCCTGTGGACAACCAGGTGAGTCTCAAACCCCAAACCTACAGCTACTGCAACCCCTGAACCCCCTCTTCCAGCATGCTCAGCCCCAGCCTCAGCAGCCCTCATGCCTTGCCATAGCTCTTCAACAACCTCCACATTCCATTGCCATCCTGCCTCACCACCCCTTGCAACCCTGCTCCCCCACCCTGTCTCATTCTTTTTCTCTTCCAGGACCCTCCATACCACACCCATGGCCTGCAACAACATCTGCCGACCCTGCGGACCCACCCCGCTGGCCAACAGCTGCAACGAGCCCTGTGCCGTGCAATGCCAGGATTCCCGCGTCATCATCAACCCTTCCCCTGTGCTGGTCACCCTGCCAGGACCCATCATGACCTCCTTCCCCCAGAACACCGCCGTCGGATCCACCTCCTCCGCCGCTCTGGGCGCTGAGCTCAGTGCCCAGGGACAGCCCATCTCTGGCGGCTTTGGCTACGGCCTGGCAGGCCTGGGCTGCTATGGCACAAGGGGCTATGGCTCCATCTGCTAAGAGCCCGCAGCACCACCTCTGACACCACTAGCTCTGGCCCCTGGCAACACCTCCTGCAACCAAACCACCTCGGCTGATGGAACCAGCCAGCACGTCAGACCAGCTCGTCTATATTTCTTCATCTTCCCTCATCCTTCTTTTGCCTCAATAAACTTCTACTGCATCAAAGCATTACATACATGCCTCCTCTCCTTTTTGAATTCTGCCTCACATGCATGCCCAACACAGTGCCAGAAATAAAATGGAATTGGGGTAGATGGAAAATGGCACAACACATTTGAAAGGAAATATCTCCCTACCACGAACAACCAAGATTAGTACGGGAAAATTGGTTGAGGGGGGACCTTCCAAAACAGGAGCCAAAGACATCACTTTCTACACCAAAGGCTTTGACACATCAATCCTCTCCAGTTCATCAAGGATTCTGGTTGAGTCTGTTCAAGGCAGCACACACTTGATAAAGTCTCTTCCCAGCAGGAATCTCAAGCCTTTCCAGCTAAGAGGAGAAACCATATCGCACCCACTTAGGCACAAACTCTGGAGTACAAGTGCTTCAACTTCCCTGCTCAAAGCAGAGTCAACTGGAGCTGGCTTTCCAGCACCATGGACAGTGCAGATTTCCATCACACCCAGCACAGACACTCCACCACCTCTTCCCCTCTGTGACCACACACACTTTGAATCATTCTTTCCTTCTTTGCCCAAGGAATTCCTTCTCTTTTCCCTACTGCCCTTGTGCTACTGTCCTGGGGCACTGTGGAGAACAGCCAGGCTCCCTCACCTCTTACCCTACCAGCATGAATTTGCACTCACTGATAACACTCCTATCCATGCTTGTCTCCTGAGATTCCCAGCTTTCTCACCCTCTCCTATATGGAAGATCCTCCAGCCCCTTGAGAATCTTTCTGGCCCTCAACGGGAATTGTTTCAATGACTCGATGGACTTCTTCCAAGAATTTTCCAAATCCTCTCTTGAACACTGTTGACACCTTTTGAAGTGAGGCTTGATTGAGACCTTGTGCTCCCTTTGCTCTCCTCCAGCACCACAGGGTCCTGCTCTGAAAAGCTCCTAGCCAGCCTCTGAGACTCCATCATGACCTGGAGCCCACTGCCATTCCTGCCCAGATGCAGAACTTCACATTTCCCTTCCTGAGGTTCTGGAGATGCCTTTAACCCTCATTCACCAGCTCTCTCTGACTGCTGACACAATCAAGTGATCCTCAGCATCTCTATTCCGTGGCCAACTTGCTGAGGGAACAACATTCCTATACCCAGATCTTTCTGGAGGAGGCTGGTTAGGGTTGGACTCGTGGATACAACACTTGACCTACTTCCCCTGAGACTTTACTCCATCTGGACTTTCGGCCACTGATTAACAAACTCTGAGCCCAGCCCCTTAATGTGAACATCCCCACTTCCTTCACCAGCCCTTCATGTATCTTGCTCTCCCTATGTTTTACCACATTCTCTTTCCATGTGTCACAGCCCAGCTGTGTCACCACGCAGTGGGAACTTCCTAGGCCCAGGTAAGGTGAGAGCTATGGATGATCCAACACCAAATTCTGGGGATCATGGGTGGCCTCCCTAAATCACAGAATTCACTTCCTGATCACCCACATGAGAAGCCAGGCATACAGACAGACTTGGAGAGATGGCGGCAAGGAGAGGAAGAAGGGAATGGAATGGAAGAGTCCAGCAGCTTACAGATAAACAGACAAAGCCCAGACCAGCCTGGCTGACCTCTGAGAGTTTGGGGCACCCCTCCCAACACACCCACTAATCCAAAACCATGAGTTCCACAGGCTGTCCTCACAAATCACACCCCAGCTCTCCAATGGATTAATCATCTCTTCAGTCCCCTTTGACAAGTACCATCAACACCAGGTTTTGCTCTCAAATACGCACACTTTAAACGACGACTGACCGCAATGGAAGGGACAGCTCCTCGTGCACAGCACAGCCGCAAAGGACACACCAGACTGACACGGCTGCGGTGGCATGGGGCTCCACTTCACAGCAAACCCACAAACTAAACCACACAACTACCATAAAATGACCTCACAGATGACACTCATGTTTTCCTTCAGATTTTGTTGTATATTTTGGTTTTTCTGACACACAACTTCCATGCCAATGCTTTCAAATAAAAAATCTAACTTGAAAGCTGCCGCCAAGATCAGATGGGCATGGTCTCAAGAGCAAGACATGACATGGCAGAGTCGTGGGAGGGAAGCAACAGACCACATCATGACTCATCATGCTGGGCCAGGCAAGAGCTACAGCCCACAAAATGTCACAGGGTCTCATGCCAATGCTGTCCCGCCCCTCAAAGATCAGCATAAAAGACGGCCCAGAGCCTCTCACTCTCACATCCTTCTCTTGAACCCTTCTGCTCCTGTGCTGACAACCAGGTGAGCCTCACGACCCTCGCCCTCTCATTCCTGCACCATACTCCCCTCTCTTACAGCATGCTCAGCCCCAGCCTCAGCAGCCCTCACGCCTCCCCACAGCCCCACTACAGCCTCCACACTCCCTCACTCTCCATGACAATCCCTAACAGCCCCACGCCCCTGCCCTGTCTCATTCCCCCTCTCTTCCAGGCACCCGTCACATCACACCCATGGCCTGCAACAACATCTGCCGACCCTGCGGACCCACCCCGCTGGCCAACAGCTGCAATGAGCCCTGTGCCGTGCAATGCCAGGATTCCCGCGTCATCATCAACCCTTCCCCTGTGCTGGTCACCCTGCCAGGACCCATCATGACCTCCTTCCCCCAGAACACCGCCGTTGGATCCACCTCCTCCGCTGCTCTGGGCGCTGAGCTCAGTGCCCAGGGACAGCCCATCTCTGGTGGCTTTGGCTACGGCCTGGCAGGCCTGGGCTGCTATGGCACAAGGGGCTATGGCTCCATCTGCTAAGTGCCCTCAGCACCACCCCTGACACCACCACCTCTGGCCTCTGACAACACCTCCTGCAAACAAAGCACCTCGGCTGATGGCACCAGCCAGCACATCAGACCAGCTCTTCTCAATTTCTTCATCTTCCCTCATCCTTCTTTTGCCTCAATAAACTTCTACTGCATCAAAGCATTACACACCTCCTCTCCTTTTTGAATTCTGCCTCACATGCACGCCCAACACATTGCCAGAAATAAAATGGAATTGGGGTAGATGGAAAATGGCACAACACATTTGTAAGGAAATATGTCCCTACGAATAAAAACCATGACTGGTAAAGGGAAATTGGTTGAGAGGCGGCCTTCCAAAACAGGAGCCAAAGCCATCACTTTCTACACCAAAGACTTTGACACATCAATGCACTGCAGCTCATGAATTATTCTGGTTAATTCTCTCCATGCTAGCACACATTTGATAAAATCTCTTCCCAGCAGGAATCTCAAATTATTCCAGCAAAGACATGAAAGGATATCACATTTACTTAGGCACAAATTCTGGAGTAAAAGTGCTTCAACTCTCCTGCTCAAGCAGAGTGAGCAGGAGCTGGATTTCCAGCACCATGGACAGTGTAGATTCTGATCACAGCGAGCACAGACATTCCAGAACCTCTTCTCTTTGTGACAACCCTCACAATGACAAATTCTTTCGTTCTTTACATAAGGAATTCCATCTCTGTTCCCTATTGCCCTTGTGCTACTGTCCTGGGGCACTGTGGAGAACAGCCAGGCTCCCTCACTGCTTTCCCTGCCAGCAGGAATTTGCACACACTGATAACACACTTGACCATCCTCATCTCCTGACTCCCAGCTTTCTCAGCTTCTCTTCTACAAAAGATCCGCCAGCCCCTTCAGAATCTTTCTGGCCCTCAATGGGATTTGCATCACTGAGCCTATGGACTTCCTCCAAGAATTTTCCAAATCCTCTCTTGAACACTGGTAACACCTCCTGAAGTGAGGCTTGACTGACATCTTGGGATCCCTTTGTTCTCCAACAGCACCACAGGGTCCTGCTCTGAAAAGCTCTTACCCAGCCTCTCTGACACCAGCATGACCTGGAGCCCACTGCCATTCCTGCCCAGATGCAGAACTTCACATTTTCCCCTCCTGAACTTCAGGACATGCCTTTAACCCTCATTCTCCAGCTCCCTCTGACTGCTGGCACAATCAAGTGGTGCCTCAGCCACTCCATCAAATGCTAACTCGCTGAGGGGACAACAGTCTCACTGCCCCCATCTTTCTTGAGGAGGTAGGACAGGATTGGACTCATGGATAAAACTCTTAAGCTACTTCCCTTGAGACTTTACTCCATCTGGATATTTCAGCCACTGACTAACAACCTCTGACCCCAGCCCCTCAGCCACTCTCAGGCCACTCACTGCTTTCTCAGCAAACAAGACATTCTGGGAGCATGGAATGGGAAGGAGCCTCAGAGGCTCCACAAAAGGCTGGAGTTCAACAGCAGCCACAGCTCTGGCCTCACACCCAGGCTAAGTCATTGCAACAGAGCAGACACACAGCTCAAACACCATTTCCTTAAGGGAAATCCTCCAGCCACAAGGGGCTTCACCGCTTGGCAATTGACACGACTAAACACCTCAAAGCCCAGGCTCTCTTCCACCCTGTGGCCACGCCACTTTGGCCCTGTTGCCTCGCACAGAAGTCACCGGATTCAGTTCAGCTGCAAACCCCTTGGACATACAGCCCAGATGTTAACCAAGCAATGCCAAGGCCACCAACCTTAAAAAATTTCATTTGTTATACACCCAAATGTGAAATATCAAGTCCAACCCCTCCCCACAGCATTTCCAAGGCCCACACTAGACCAGTTCCCAAATGACACAGCTGTATGACATGTAAATCCACCCTGGCATGCTGACTGCACATTGTCCTGAGCACTCATTGCCAGGGACTGAAAACACTGTCCTGCATGAATTTTCCCTAATTCCAAACCCAGCCTCCCCTGGGGCAATTTGACTCCATTCCCTCTTCTCCTATGACTGGGCAAAAAGGATACAAGACTGATGTCAAACAATTTCCATTCAGGGAAATCCACAGGGCAACAAGGACAAACTTTCTATGAAAACTGAACATCTCCAGTTCCTTCACCTGCTCCTTATTTGTCTTGTTCTCCTTATCCTTCACCACTTTCCCTTCCCTTGTGTAAGAGCCCAGCTCTATAACACCACAGTGGGACCTTCCTGATTACATGCAAGATGAGAACTATGGATGAATCAACACAACACTTCTGTAAGTTTGGGAGGCCTCCCCAAATCACAGGGATCGCTTTCCCTTGTCGAAGAATAAAACAAAGGCATAGAGACAGGCCTGAAAACATGGAATCAGTGTGGGGATGGAGAGAACATGATGAAAGGTCCAGAAATGTCCCTGACCATCCGAACAGAGCTGGAAAGGAATGGGGCCCGTCGTCACACGACAGCCACAAACCACACAACACCAGTGTTGTGGAGTGACTTCACAGATGAGGCCTCACTATGCAAAGATTTGGTCATGTTGTCAGCACTCCCCGAAAAACAACATCAGCACTAAACTTTGGGCTTTATTACTCACATTTAAAAGCTGCCACCAATGTCAGATGGACACAGACTCAGGAACTGGACATGGATATGCAGGTATGTACAAAAGAAAACATTTCCCACCTCATCACTCACCAGGCTGGGTCAGCAAAGAGGAGCTGTCAGCAATATGCCCCAAGGCCATGGGACGAGGCTGTCCCACCCCATCAGGACCAGCATAAAAGCCGGCCCAGAGCCTCTCTCCCTCACACACATCTCCTCACGCCTTCTCCTGTGGACAACAAGGTGAGTCTCAAACCCCAAACCTACTGCTCCCCCTGAACTCCCTGAACCCCCTCTTCCAGCATGCTCAGCCCCAGCCTCAGCAGCCCTCATGCCTTGCCATAGCTCTTCAACAACCTCCACATTCCATTGCCATCCTGCCTCACCACCCCTTGCAACCCTACTCCCCCGCCCTGTCTCACTCTTTTTCTCTTCCAGGACCCTCCACACCACACCCATGGCCTGCAACAACCTCTGCCGACCCTGCGGACCCACCCCGCTGGCCAACAGCTGCAATGAGCCCTGTGCCGTGCAATGCCAGGATTCCCGCGTCATCATCAACCCTTCCCCTGTGCTGGTCACCCTGCCAGGACCCATCATGACCTCCTTCCCCCAGAACACCGCCGTCGGATCCACCTCCTCCGCCGCTCTGGGCGCTGAGCTCAGTGCCCAGGGACAGCCCATCTCTGGTGGCTTTGGCTACGGCCTGGCAGGCCTGGGCTGCTATGGCACAAGGGGCTATGGCTCCATCTGCTAAGTGCCCTCAGCACCACCCCTGACACCACCACCTCTGGCCTCTGACAACACCTCCTGCAAACAAAGCACCTCGGCTGATGGCACCAGCCAGCACATCAGACCAGCTCTTCTCAATTTCTTCATCTTCCCTCATCCTTCTTTTGCCTCAATAAACTTCTACTGCACTAAAGCATTACACGCCTCCTCTCCTTTTTGAATTCTGCCTCACATGCACGCCCAACACAGTGCCAGAAATAAAATGGAATTGGGGTAGATGGAAAATGGCACAACACATTTGTAAGGAAATATGTCCCTACCAGGAACAACCAAGATTGGTACGGGAAAATTGGTTGAGGGGGGACCTTCCAAAACAGGAGCCAAAGCCATCACTTTCTACACCAAAGGCTTTGACACATCAATCCTCTCCAGTTCATCAAGGATTCTGGTTAAGTCTCTTCATGCCAGCACGCACTTGATAAAGTCTCTTCCCAGCAGGAATCTCAAGCCTTTCCAGCTAAGAGGAGAAACCATATCGCACCCACTTAGGCACAAACTCTGGAGTCCAAGTGCTTCAACGTCCCTGCTCAAGCAGAGTCAACTGGAGCTGGATTTCCAGCATCATGGACAGTGCAGATTTCCATCACACCCAGCACAGACACTCCACCACCTCTTCCGCTCTGTGACCACCTGAACTTTGAATAATTCTTCACTTCTTTGCCCAAGGAATTCCTTCTCTTTTCCCTATTGCCCTTGTGCTACTGTCCTGGGGCACTGTGGAGAACAGCCAGGCACCCTCACTTCTTTCCCTACCAGCATGAATTTGCACTCACTGATAACACTCCTATCCATGCTTGTCTCCTGAGATTCCCAGCTTTCTCACCCTCTCCTATATGGAAGATCCTCCAGCCCCTTGAGAAACTTTCTGGCCCTGAACGGGAAGTGTTTCAATGACTCGATGGACTTCTTCCAAGAATTTTCCAAAACCTCTCTTGAACACTGCTGACACCTTTTGAAGTGAGGCTCGATTGAGACCTTGTGCTCCCTTTGCTCTCCAACAGCACCACAGGGTCCTGCTCTGAAAAGCTACTACCCAGCCTCTTAGACACTAGCATGACCTGGAGCCCACTGCCATGCCTGCCCAGATGCAGAACTTCACATTTTCACCTCCTGAGCCTCAGGAGATGCCTTTAACCCTCATTCTCCAGCTCCCTCTCACTGCTGGCACAATCAAGTGGTGCCTCAACCACTCCATCAAATGCGAACTCGTTGAGGAGACAACAATCCCACTGGCCAAAACTTTCTGGAGGAGGCCAGACAGGGCTGGCCCCATGGATACAACTCTTAAGCTACTTCCCTTGAGACTTTACTCCATCTGCACTTTCGGCCACTGATTAACAACCTCTGAGCCCAGCCCTTCAGCCACTCTCAGGCCACTCAATGCTTTCTCAGCAAAAACAGACATTCTGGGAGCATGGAATGGGAAGGAGCCTCAGAAGCTTCACAAAAAGCTGGAGTTCAACAGCAGCCACAGCTCTCTCCTCATGCCCAGGCTGAGTCTCTGCAACAGAGCAGACACACAGCTCAAACACCATCTCCTCAAGGGAAATCCTTCAGCCAGAAGGAGCTTCAACCCTTGGCAATTGACACAACTAAACACCTCAAAGCCCAGGCTCTCTTCTACCTTGCAGACACTCCTCTTTGGCCCCTGCTGCCTTGCACAGAAGTCACCAGATTCAGTTCAGATGCAAAACACCTTGGACATACAGTCCACATGTTAACCAAGCAATGTCAAGGCCACCAACCTTAAAAAATTTCATCTGTTATACACCCGAATGCTAAATATCAAGTTCAACCCTTCCCCACAGCATTGCCAAGGCCCACACTAGGCCAGTTCCCAAATGACACAGCTCGATGACAGCGAAATCCGTCCTGGCATGCTGACTGCACATTGTCCTGGGCACTCATTGCCAGAGACTGAAAACACTGTCCTGCAGGAATTTTCCCTAATTCCAAACTCAACCTCCCCTGGGGAAATTTGACTCCATTCCCTCTTCTCCTATGGCTGGGAAAAAGGGGCACAAGACTGAGGTTAAAGGATTTCCATTCAGGGAAATCCACAGGGCAACAAGGACAAACTTTCTCTGAAAATTGAACATCTCCAGTTCCTTCACCGGCTCCTCATTTGTCTTGTTCTCTTATCCTTCACCACTTTCCATTCCCTTGTGTTAGAGCCCAACTATATAACCCTATAGTGTGAGCTTCCTGGTTCCAGGCAACAAGAGAACAATGGAGGAATCAACACAATATCTGGGGGAGCTTGGGAAGCCTCCCTAAATCACAGGGATTACATTCCCTTGTCCAAAAAGAAAGGAAAGGCATAGAGACAGGCCTGCAAACATGAAGCCAAGGTGGGGAGGGAGAGAACATGATGAAAGGTCCAGAAATATCCAGACCATCCTAACAGAACTGGAAAGGAATGAGGCCCATCTTCACAAGATAGCCACAAACCACAGGACACCAGTGTTGTGGAGTGACTTCACGGATGAGGCCTCACTATGCAAAGCTTTGGTCATGTTGTCAGCACTCCATTAAAAACAACATCATCACCAAACTTTGGGCTTTATTACGCAAATTTAAAAGCTGCCACCAATGTCACATTGACACAGATTCAAGATCTGGACATACCACTTCAGAAATGTGGGAAGGAAAACGCTCCTCACCTCATCACTCACCAGGCTGGCTCAGCAAAGAGGTGCTGTCAGCAATATGCCCCAAGGCCATGGCACAATGCAGTCCTGCCCCGTCAGGACCAGCATAAAAGCCGGCCAAGAGCTTCTCTCCCTCACACACTTCTCCTCACGCCTTCTCCTTCTGTGGACAACCAGGTGAGTCTCAAGCCCCAAACCCTCCTGCTCCTGCACACTCGGAACCCCCTCTTCCAGCATGCTCAGCCCCAGCCTCAGCAGCCTTCATGCCTTGCCATAGCCCTTCAACAACCTCCACATTCCATTGCCATCCTGCCTCACCACCCCTTGCAACCCTACTCCCCCGCCCTGTCTCACTGCCTTATCTCTTCCAGGAACCCTCCATACCCCACCCATGGCCTGCAACAACATCTGCCGACCCTGCGGACCCACCCCACTGGCCAACAGCTGCAACGAGCCCTGTGCCCTGCAATGCCAGGATTCCCGCGTCATCATCGACCCTTCCCCTGTGCTGGTCACCCTGCCAGGACCCATCATGACCTCCTTCCCCCAGAACACCGCTGTTGGATCCACCTCCTCCGCCGCTCTGGGCGCTGAGCTCAGTGCCCAGGGACAGCCCATCTCTGGTGGATTTGGCTACGGCCTGGCAGGCCTGGGCTGCTATGGCACAAGGGGCTATGGCTCCATCTGCTAAGAGTCCTCAGCACCACTCCTGACACCACCAGCTCTGGCCTCTGGCAACACCTCCTGCAAGCAAAGCACCTCAGCTATTGGCTGCCCTACTTTTACCTCACCCAAGAACCCTTCAAGTACTCTCCCTTGCCTTTTCATTCTTTTGCCTCAATAAAGTTTTCCTGCATCAAAGCCTCACATGTCTCCTTTTCTTTTAGAATTTCAAAGCTCTCAAACCCTCACCCATGGGATGGATAGCAAAGAGGCACAACACCTTCCTAAAGAAGTAGGCCCTCCCTGAAATAATGAAGACTGAAATACGAAGCAGGGTTGAAGAGTGACCTTCCAGAATATCACACAAACATATCTCCTGCCATACCCAAGGCTTTGACACATCAATGCTCTCCTGCTCATGGCTCTGGAAAATTCTCTCCATGCCAGCATAGCCTTGACAAGATCTCCGTCCATCACCACTCTCACACCACACAAACAATCACAATATCATCCACTCGCACAGAATCTCAGCAAGTTCTTCAACACTTCCATCGCCTCTACTCAAGGAAGGCTACCCACAGAGGGATTTCCAGAACCATGGACACTTCAGGTTTTCATCTTCCTGCACACAGAGACTCCTCTACCTCTTCTACTCTGTGACAATCCTCACAATAAAAAAGGCTTGTCTACTCTGCCCATAGTATTCCATGTTTTCATCTATGTCGGTACTGACTTGTAACAAGCCCCCATCCAGCCTGGTCTCCTCCAAGTCCCAGCTCTCTCAATCCCCTGTGAAAAATCCTCCAGCCATTTAAATATCTTGGTGGTGCTGAACTGGCCATGATTCACCAATTCTGTGCGCCTCTCCACCTGGGGACCCCAGAACTACTCACACTGACCACGCCATTTTTCAGGATGTTGCACAGGGTTGGCCTCATGGATACGACTCTTGACTTAATTTCAGCTTTGACTCCGGCTTGACTTTGCATCTCAAGGCTCCAGGTCATCTTGTTCAAATACCATATAAAGAGAGCAGTGCACCTCACTGACCCTTGACACCACATCTACATCCTTGCATAGTCTGTGATGATGCATGAGGAGACAGTGCCAAAGACATTGCTAAGAGCTGGAGGTAAACACCAGCCATGGCTGCCTCATTATCCACAGTGCAACTTTTTCATGCTGTTGGAAACTTAGAGATCACTAAGACATGATTGTGACCTCCAAAATCAACTCTAACTGCTCCTCATCACCTTGTATGACCGGCACTAGGAAATATTTTGCTGGGGAAAAATTGTCCCATCGTTGTGTGCAGGAACAAGGTCCCTGGAAAGCCATGGGCAAGGTGGGAGGGACTAAATGCCCTGCAAGGGGCAGCTCCTAATGCCCAGCACAGCTACAAAGCCCAGAGCAGCCTGACTAGGATGTAAAGGAATGGGCTCCCTCTCTCAAATGCAGCCACAAATCAAAGCACACCTGTCCTACAGGCTGACCTCACTGATGACATTCCAATTTTCCCAGGTATTTGTGGCTCATTCTGCTTTCTCTGACATGCATCTTCCAAGCAAATCCTCCTAAATACCAACTCTCACTTTAAAGCTGCTGCCAAGGTCAGATGCACTCAAACACAGGAACAGGACATGGTATTGTAGAGTTGCAGGAAGGAAAACAGTCCCCAGCTCAGTACTCGCCAGGCTGGGCTCTGTAAAACTGATGTTATAGTTTACATTCAGGTACATTAACAGAGTAAAAAGGCCAACACATTTGTTCTGAAAATTGAATGTATCCAGGTTGTTCAAGTGCTCCACAGACATCATTGTCTTCTCCTTCACCAGTTTTCCTTTCTGGGTGTCACTCAGACTCCAGCAATGGGGATGCCACAGTATGACCCAGCTGGGGCCAGCTGAGATGAGCACTATGGACAAATAAAACACAAGACATTGCAGGACCTGAAAAGAGTCCCCAGACAACAAGGATTGTTTTCCCATATCCAGCAGGAAAGAATATAAAATATATTTTATATTGAAATAAAAATGAACCTGAAATATAAACAGGTTTAGAATGTTGGCAACAAGACAGGGAGCGAGAAAACATGACAAAAGAGGACACTGGTCACCCACAGAAGAGCCACAAAACCCAGATGAGCCTGATGTGGCTCAGGGGGAATGAGAACCCTCCCACAAGACACTCACAAACCAAAAAGCACACCAGGGCCAGGCAGTGACTTCACTGTTGACATCCCACTCTCCAAAGCTTTGGTCATGTCGACAGCCCTTCACAAAAAAACATCATCATCAACAGCCTTTGGTCATGAACACTTATATTTAAATATAAGCCGTCGCCAAGGTCAGATGAACACGTAGTCAAAAGTAGAACATGACACTGCAGAATTGCAGGATGAAAAACACTCCCACCTCAGGACTCACCATTCTGAGTCAAGCAGGAACTGTGGCCTGCAAAATGCCCCAAGGCCATGGCACAAGGCTGTCCCGCCCCTCCAGGACCAGCATAAAAGGAGACCCAGAGCCTCTCTCCCTCATACACTTCTCCACACGCCGCCTCCTCCTGCTCCTGCACACAACCAGGTGAGTCTCAAGCCCTCCTCTTCCTGCACTCCAGGTGCCCTGCTTCCAGCATGCTGAGCCCCAGCCTCAGCAGTTCTCACACATCCCCACAGCCCAACAACAGCCTCCACACAACCTCACCCTGCTGACACGTCGTTCCTTGCACCCCCACGCCTCTGCCCTGCCTCACCCCCTTATCTCTTCCAGGACCCTCCACACCACACCCATGGCCTGCAACAACATCTGCCGACCCTGTGGACCCACCCCGCTGGCCAACAGCTGCAACGAGCCCTGTGCCCTGCAATGCCAGGATTCCCGCGTCATCATCAACCCTTCCCCTGTGCTGGTCACCCTGCCAGGACCCATCATGACCTCCTTCCCCCAGAGCACCGCCGTCGGATCCACCTCCTCCGCTGCTCTGGGCGCTGAGCTCAGTGCCCAGGGACAGCCCATCTCTGGTGGATTTGGTGGCTTTGGCTACGGCCTGGCAGGCCTGGGCTGCTATGCCACAAGGGGCTACGGCTCCATCTGCTAAGAGTCCTCAGCACCACCCCTGACACCACCAGCTCTGGCCTCTGGCAACACCTCCTGCAAGCAAAGCACCTCGGCTATTGGCTGCCCTACTTTTACCTCACCCAAGAACCCTTCAAGTTCTCTCCCTTGCCTTTTCATTCTTTTGCCTCAATAAACTTTTCCTGCATCAAAGCCTCACATGTCTCCTTTTCTTTTAGAATTTCAAAGCTCTCAAACCCTCACCCATGGGATGGATAGCAAAGAGGCACAACACCTTCCTAAACAAGTGGGCTCTCCCTGAAATAATGAAGACTGAAATACGAAGCAGGGTTGAAGGGTGACCTTCCAGAATATCACACAAACATATCTCCTGCCATACCCAAGGCTTTGACACATCAATGCTCTCCTGCTCATGGCTCTGGAAATTTCTCTCCATGCCAGCAGAGCCTTGACAAGATCTCCTTCCATCACAACTCTCAAACCACAAAAACAATCACAGTATCACCCACTCTCACAGAAACTCAGCAAGTGCTGCAAGGGCTTCCATCACCTCTACTCAAGGAAGGCTGCCCACAGAAGGATTTCCAGAACAATGGACACTTCAGGTTTTCATCTCCTTGGACAAACTCCTGTGACAATCCTCACACTAAAAAAGTCTTGCCTATTCTGCCCATGGATTTCCATCTCTTTTCACTTGTGCCGTTGCTGACTTGTAACAACCCCACATCCAACCTTATCTTCTGCAAGTCCCTCCTCTCTCAGTCTTCTTTGAAAAAACCTCCAGCCCTTGAAATACCTGGGTCCCCCTGAACCGGCTTTTTTTCACTAAGTCTGTGGGCCTCCTCCACTGGGGAGCCAAGAACTGCTCACACTGACTCACATCGTTTTTGAAGATGTTCAACAGGGTTGGCCTCATGGATACGACTCTTGAGCTACTTCATTTGAAGTTTGACTCCAGCTTGACCTTGCATCACAGGGCTGCAGGTCATCTTGTTTAAATGTTCTATAAAGAGAGCAGTCCCCCCCACTGACCCTTTACACCACCTCTACATCCTTGCATAGTCTGCGATGATGCACTAGGAGACAGTGCCAAAGACATTGTTAATAGGTGGAGGGAAACACCAGCCATGGCTGCCTCATCAACCACACGAAGATTATCATTTTCTGTAGGCAGTTCAGAGGACACTAACACAGGATTTTATCCTCCAAAATCAACTCTAACTGATCCTCATCATCTTGTATGACCTGCATTAGGAACTGCTCAGCAGGGGAAAAAATTGTCCCATCTATGTGTGCAGGAACAAGGTCCCCAGAAATCCATGGCCAAGGCGGGAGGGAATAAATGCCCTGCAAGGGGCAGCTCCTAATGCCCGGCACAGCCACAAAGCCCACAGCAGCCTGACAGGGCTCTAAAGGAATGGGCTCCCTCTCTCAAATGCAGCCTCATACCAAAATACACCTGGCCCATTGGTTGACATCATTGATGACACATCAAGGTGTCATTACTTTCGTAGGCTTTTGTGGTTTATTCTGCTTTCTCTGACATGCACCTTCCAGGAAAATCCTCCCAAATACCAACTCTCACTTCAAAGCCGCTGCTAAGGTCACATGGATTCCAGCACAGGAGCAAGACATGGAATTGGAGAGTTGCAGGAAGGAAAACAGTCCCCAGCTCATGACTGGCATGGCTAGGTTAGGGAACCCTCATGTTATAATTTTCATTCATGTACCTTGAGAGAGGACAAAGGTCAACACATTGCTATGAAAATTTAATATACCCACGTGCAACAACTGCTGCTCATGTCTTCTATTCCTTCACCAGTTTTCCTTTCTAGATGACACTCAGAGCCCAGCAATGGGACCCCACAGCATGACCTAGCAGGGGCCAGCTCACATGAGTGCTACAGATGAATAAAATACAAGAGATCCCAGAGCTTAACAGGAATCCCCAAATCACAGGGACTGCTTTCCCACAAGCAGCAGGAAAGAATTGGCGTATACACAGGCTAAGAATGTTGGCAGTGGGACAGGGAGGGAGAGAATGGGATGAAAGGGGACACCTGTCATCCCCAGAAGAGCTGCAAACCCAGTTGAGCCTGACATGCCTACGAGAGAATGAGCACCCTCTCCACAAGACACCCACAAACCGCAGCACACCACAGCCACGGCCTGACTTCCCTGTTCACATCCCACTCTCCAAAGCTTTGGTCACTTCCACAGCCCTCCAAAAAAACATCATCATCAACAGGCTTTGCTCATCAACACTTGCATTTAAAGCGGTCAACAAGGTCAGATGGACACGGAATTAAAAGCTGGACATGACACTGCAGAGTTGTGGGATCGAAAACACTCCCCACTTCAGGAATCACCACTCTGACACAACCAGGAACTGGCCTGCAAATGCCCCAAGGCCATGGCACAAGGCACTCCCGCCTCTCCTCAACCACCATAAAAGCCAGCCCAGAGCCTCTCTCCCTCACACACTTCTCCTCATGCCTTCTCCTCCCGAGCCGGCCAAAACCAGGTGAGCCTTGAGTGCGGATCCTCCTCATCCTGCACCACTGGGACCTCTCTGCCAGCACGCTCAGACCCAACTGCAGCAGCACTCACATTTCCCAACAGCCCCACTACAGCCTCCACACTCTTTCACTGCCCCTTGATGACCCATGCCCCTGCCCTGCCTCACCCCTCTCTCTCTTCCAGCCACCCTCCACACCACACCCATGGCCTGCAACAGCCTCTGCCAACCCTGCGGACCCACCCCGCTGGCCAACAGCTGCAACCAGCCCTCGGTGCTGCAAAGCCAGAATTCCCATGTTGTTATCCAGCCTCCCCCCGTCATGGTTACCCTGCCAGGATCCATCATGACCTCCTTCCCCCAGAGCACCGCCGTCGGATCCACCTCCTCCGCCGCTCTGGGCGCTGAGCTCAGTGCCCAGGGACAGCCCATCTCTGGTGGATTTGGTGCCTTTGGCTGTGGCCTGGCAGGCCTGGGCTGCTATGGCACAAGGGGCTATGGCTCCATCTGCTAAAGGCCCTCAGCACCACCCCTGACACCACCAGCTCTGGCCTCTGACAACACCTCCTGCAACCAAAGCACCTCGGCTGATGGTTGCCCGACTTGCACCTCACGCAGGTTCCCTTCAACTTCTCTCCCTGGCCTTTTCATTCTTTTGCCTCAATAAACTTTTCCTGCATCAAAGCCTCACATGTCTCCTCTTCTTTTGGAATTCAAAACCTCTCACACACTCACCAAATCAAATGCCATGGCGTGGATGGCAAAGGGACACAACACCTTCCTGAACAAGTAGAACCCCACTTGAAACAAGCAAGCCTGCAACAGGAAGAAGGGTTGAAGGCTGACTATCCACAACATGACAAAAGCACATCTCCTGCCATACCAAAGCATTTCACATATCAATGCTCACCCGCTCATTGCTCTGCCAAAGTCTCTTCATGCCAGCATAGCCTTGACAAGATCTCCTTCCATCACAACTCTCACACCACACAAACAATCACAATATCATCCACTCTCACAGAAACTCAGCAAGTGCTGCAAGGGTTTCCATCGCCTCTGCTCAAGGAAGGCTACCCACAGAAGCATTTCCACAACCATGGACACTTCAGCTTTTCATCCTCCTGCACGCAGACACTCCTGCACCTCTTCCACCCTGGGACCATCCTCACAATAAAAGAGGCTTCTCTGCGCTGACCATGCAATTCCATCTCTTTTCCCTTGTGCCCTGCCCCACTTTTCCTTAGCATGTGCAGCACTGAGAACTGATGTCATCCCTCACTTTCATTCCCTGCCATCCTCATTTACACACACTGCTAACAACCCCACATCCAGCCTTGGCCCCTGCAAGTCCCAACACTCTCAGTCCTCTCGCAAAAATCCTCCAGCCATTTCAATAGCTTGGCAGACCTCAACTGGCCTTGGTTCACAAAAGCTCTGCACCTCCTCCCATGGGCACCCCACAACTGCTCACATTCACTCCCAGCATTTTGGACAATGTTCAACAGGCTTGGCCTCATGCATGCAACTCTGGAGTGTCGCCATTTGAAGTTTGACTCCAGCTTCACTTTGCATCACAAGGCTCCAGGTCATCTTTACATTCTCTATAAATAGAGCAGTCCACCTCACTGACCCTTTACACCACCTCTACATCCCTGCATAATCTGCAATGATGCATGAGGAGACAGTGCCAAAGACATTGTTAAGAGCTGGAGGGAAACACCAGCCATGGCTGCCTCATCACCCACAGGAACATACTTATTTTCTATAGGCAACTCACAGGACACCAAGACATGATTTTATCCTCCAAAATCAACTCTAACTGCTCCTCATCACCTTGTATGACCTGCACTGGGAATCGCTGTGCTGGGGAAAAAATTGTCCCATCCTTGTGTACATTGTCCCTGGAAGGCCACTGGCAAGGTGGGAGGGAGTAAATGCCCTGCAAGGGGCAGGTCCTCATGACCGGCACAGCCACAAAGCCCACAGCAGCCTGACAGGGCTCTAAAGGAATGGGCTCCCTCTCTCAAATGCAGCCACATACCAAAATACACATGGCCCATGGGTTGATCACATTGATGACACCGCAAGGTGTCATCACTTTCTTAGGCTTTTGTGGTTTATTCTGCTTTCTCTGACACGCACCTTCCAGGAAAATCCTCCCAAATACCAACTCTCCCTTCAAAGCTACTACGAAGGTCACATGGATTCGAGCACAGGAGCAGGACATGGAATTGTAGAGTTGCAGCAAGGAAAAAAGGTCCCAGCTCGGGAATTGCCAGGCTTGGCTTGGAAAAACTGATGGTAGGAATTTCACTCATGGGAAAAGAGTGAGAGAAAAAAAAGGTCAACACTTTTCTTCTCAATATTGAATGTAACCAGGTGCTCCAACTGCTCCCCACAGGCCGTCTTCTTATAATTCACCAGTTTTCCTTTCTAGGTGACACTCAGAGCCCAGCAATGGGACCCCATAGAATCACCTAGCTGGGGCCAGCTCACATGACTGGTATGGTTGAAGAAAACACAAGACATTGCAGGACCTGAAAACAGACCCCAGATCACAGGCATTGCTTTTCCATCTCCAGCAGGAAACGCGTGACATACACACAGGTTTAGAATGTTGGAAATGCAACATGGAGGGAGAGAATGGAATGGAATGGAATGGAATGGGACACCTGTCATCCCCAGAAGAGCTGCAAACCCAGATGAGCCTGACATGCCTACGAGAGAATGAGCACCCTCTCCACAAGACACTCACAAACCGCAGCACACCACAGCCATGGCTTGACTTCCCTGTTCACATCCCACTCTCCAAAGCTTTGGTCACGTCCACAGCCCTCCAAAAAACATCATCATCACCAGTCTTTGCTCATGAACACTTGTATTTAAAAGCAGTCAACAAGGTCAGATGGACATGGAATTAAAAGCTGGACATGACACTGCAGAGTTGTGGGATCGAAAACACTCCCCACTTCAGGAATCACCACTCTGACACAACCAGGAACTGGCCTGCAAAATGCCCCAAGGCCATGGCACAAGGCACTCCTGCCTCTCCTCAACCAGCATAAAAGCCAGCCCACAGCCTCTCTCCCTCACACACTTCTCCTCACGCCTTCTCCTCCCGATCCGGCCAAAACCAGGTGAGCCTCGATTCCTCATCCTCCTCATCCTGCACCCCTGGGCCCTCTCTGCCAGCACGCTCAGACCCAACTTCTGCAGCCCTCACATTTCCCAACAGCCCCACTACAGCCTCCACACTCCTTCACTGCCCCTTGATGCCCCATGCCCCTGCCCTGCATCACCCCTCTCTCTTCCAGGACCATCCACACCACACCCATGGCCTGCAACAACCTCTGCCCAACCTCCGGACCCACCCCGCTGGCCAACAGCTGCAACCAGCCCTCTGTCCTGCAAAGCCAGGATTCCCGGGTTGTTATCCAGCCTCCCCCCGTGACGGTCACCCTGCCAGGACCCATCATGACCTCCTTCCCCCAGAGCACCGCCGTCGGATCCACCTCCTCCGCTGCTCTGGGTGCTGAGCTCAGTGCCCAGGGACAGCCCATCTCTGGTGGCTTTGGTGGCTTTGGCTGCGGCCTGGCAGGCCTGGGCTGCTCTGGCACAAGGGGCTATGGCTCCATCTGCTAAGGGCCCTCAGCACCCCTGACACCACCAGCTCTGGCCTCTGCCAACACCTCCTGCAAGCAAAGCACCTTGCCTGATGGTTGCCTGACTTGCACCTCAACCGGGATCCCTTCAACTTCTCTCCCCTTTAATTCTTTTGCCTTAATAAACATTTCCTGCATCAAAGCCTCACATGTGTCCACTTCTTTTGGAATTCAAAACCTCTCACACACTCACCCAATCAAATGACATGGGATGAATGGCAAGGGGAAACAACAACTTCCTGAACAAGTAGAAACCCACTTGGAAGAAGCAAGCCTGGAACAGGAAGCAGGGTTGAAGGCTGACTATCCACAACATGACAAAATCACATCTCCTGCCATACCAAAGCCTTTGACACATCAATGATCACCTGCTCATTGATCTGGCAAAGTCTCTTCATGCCAGCATAGCCTTGACAAGATCTCCTTCCATCACATCTCTCACACCACACAAACAGTCACAATATCATCCACTTGCACAGAAACTCAGCAAGTGCTGCAAGGGCTTCCATCGCCTCTGCTCAAGGAAGGCTACCCACAGAAGCATTTCCACAACCATGGACACTTCAGGTTTTCATCCTCCTGCACGCAGGGACTCCTGCACATCTTCTACTCTGTGACCATCCTCACAATAAAAGAGGCTTCGCTGCACTGCCCATGCAATTCCAGCTCTTTTCACTGGGGCTGTTGCTAACTTTTCCTTAGCATGTGTAGCACTGAGAACAGATGTCAACACTCACTTTCATTCCCTGCCATCCAGGATTTGCACTCACAGCAGTAACAACCCCTCATCCAGCCTTGGCCCCTGCAAGTCCCAGCACTCTCAGTCCTCTCGCAAAAATCCTCCAGCCATTTCAATAGCTTGGCAGACCTCAACTGGCCTTGTTTCACAAAAGCTCTGCACCTCCTCCCCTGGGCACCCCACAACAGCCCACATTCACTCCCATCACTTTGGACAATGTTCAACAGGCTTGGCCTCATGCATGCAACTCTTGAGTGTCACCATTTGAAGTTTGACTCCAGCTTCACTTTGCATCACAAGGCTCCAGGTCATCTTCTTCAAATATTCTATAAAGAGAGCAGTCCCTATCACTGACCCTTTACACCACCTCTACATCCTTGCATAGTCTGCGATGATGCACTAAGAGACAGTGCCAAAGACATTGCTAAGAGCTGGAGGGAAACACCAGCCATGGCTGCCTCATCACCCACACGAAGATTCTTATTTTCTATAGGCAACTCAGAGGACACTAAGACATGATTTTGCCCTCCAAAAACAACTCTAACTGCTCCTCATCACCTTCTATGACCTGCACTTGGAAACGCTTTGCTGGGGAAAAAAATTGTCCCATTCTTGTGTACAGGAACAAGGTCCCTGGAAATTCATGGGCAAGGTGGGCGGGAGTAAATGCCCTGCAAGGGGCAGGTTCTCATGACCGGCACAGCCACAAAGCTCAGAGCAGCCTGACAGGGCTCTAAAGGAATGGGCTCCCTCTCTCAAATGCAGCCACATACCAAAATACACCTATCCCATGGGTTGACCACATTGATGACACCCCAAGGTGTCATCACTTTCTGTGGCAGAGAGAATAGGGACAGGCGGTCGGAAGATTTCGGGCTGTCACGGAAACCTGATAGGGCCTCCCTCACCTGACTCCCAGAGATAAGGATAGCCGCAGGACAAGAGGCCAAGAATGTTGTAATCCCCCCAAGAATGTTGTAACCCTACCTAACACGGCCTCCACCCAGTCCCCTTACTAACCATATAAGGTAAAAGTCAGACCCCAAAGGTAGGGGAAGGACCAAGGGTATATATACCGAGGAGAAAACCAATAAAGGGCCTTTGGACCGTCTATCACATTGATGTCTGCGTGTCCTTAGCCCGAGCGGCCAAGAGCATTGGGCCGTCGTGCTGTGTTTCCTTAGAACCAGGTCGCTACAACAAGTGGTGCCGAAAGCCCGGGAACACAAAAGAAACAGAACCCGGGATCGGGAGTCTCCTGGACAAGGCCAGCGGCTGCGGGGGGTCCTGGACTCCACCACAGCGAGGAGGGACGCCTCCGGAAACCGCCACAGCCTCATACAAGCTGTGGCCTGAGTTTGAATTGGAACCGCCATAGCCCCATACAAGCTGTGGCCTGAGTTTTACGAGGACCGCCGCAACCTTGCAGAAGTTGTGACCAGAGTCTTGTAGGACCGCCAGTCTCGTGGAAGTCGTGGCCCGAGTCGCGTGGGGACCGCCTCAGCCTCATGGAAGCTGTAGCCCGAGTCGTGAGTTATTTTAATTTACAATGGGGTATTAGATGTGACTTCAAGCATTTTCAGCTTGCTATTAATAAGCTCCAAGAGCTAAGGACGATAACTCGTCCCATAGACATATTAAATTCAGAGGTGTGGGAGAGATGTACACTCGCTTTAGCCGAGGATTTAAAGGTTACAGGCAGTGGGAAATGTCTTAAGGCGTGGGCTAAAGCAGAGGAAGCTTTAAAAAAGGCCTCAGAACAGCAGGAGGCATGGGAAGCAGCGAAGACCATGCTGTTAGCAACCCCAAAAATCGGGAGTGTGGCTGCGACCCAAACGGCCCCGGGAAACGGCCCGGAGGGGGGGGGCAACACGCGGGAGGCGGGCGTTCCCCGCCCGAACCCGCGCGCGGACGCGAGCCCGGGTCGCGACCACCCGGCGCCCCGGGGGGACCCCCTGACCCCTCCGCAGTGCCCGCGGGACTCCCCGACCCCACAGCCCACCTTGCGGGACCCCTTGAACCCCCCGCGGAGCGCGCCCGGCCCCGGCCCGCCCGAGGAGCCCGCCGGGGTCGCGGAGCCGCTGCCCCCTCCCCTCCCCCCACCGCGAACCGCCGATTCGGGGACGCTGACGGCGGAACAGGACTCGCGTTCGTTCTGGGAAGGTTTAATGGCGGACGCGCGCCGCGCGGAGAGTATCGCGGCCGCGGAATCCGGCAACGCCGTGCCGGCGGCGGCCGGCGGACCCGGCGCCAGAGCCGCGCCGCCGCCATACGGGTTTGAAAATGGCGCGGGCCACGCGGGAGAGGGGCGGGGCCAGCCGCCCAGCGGCGAGAACGGCACGGAGCCGAGAAGGAGCACTACCGCGCATGCGCGGGGCAGTGCGGGGGGGCGGACACCCGAACGGGAGCCGCGCCCAGCGGCGCCACCGTATAAGGGGGAGACCCCGCCCCGCAGGGGGCAGGAAACTCACGGGGGGCGAGAGCGGCGCCCCCCCCGAGAAGCGGAGCGACACCGCCCACGAGGGGAGGAACGAGAGCGACACCGCTCGCGAGGGGAGGCGCGACTCCACCCCCGAGGGGAGGAGCGGGGGCGGAGCCGCGGGAAAACGCGGAGCAGACCGGAAGCGTACTGGCATTCAACTTCCGGCTCGGAGACAAGTGAGAGCTCCTCAGTCAGCTCAACCGAGTTTACCGAGTCAGACTGTGACTCGGAAGCCGAGAGGGCAGAATTAACGCGGTTTCAAGCGAAACCGAATAAAGCTTTCAATAAAACCGGGAAGCAAACACAACATAAGCTTACAGACTGGGGCAAAATAAAGATAGCATGTGCAGATTGGGTGGATATGACCAGCGTTCATACTTACCCAGTCAGAGTTACAGGAGCCCAGGGAAATCAGCAGCGAACGTATACACCAGTAAACGTAAAAGAGGTTCAGACAATAGCGAAAGCAATTTCAGAAAAAGGGATCAACTCAGCAGTGGTTACTACTTTAATAGACGGGCTTTTTTGCAATGACGATTTACTTCCCTTCGATATTAGACAAATCGCTCGTAAGATCTTTGATGCGGCAGGTATCAGACTGCACGGTTTTTCCCCTAGCAAGTTGGCCCAGACATTGGCAATTCAAAGAAGTCCCACCAGTGAACGGAGTGGGGGGACAATCCCGAGCGTGGAAGAGCACCCAGCTGGTAGCTATAACGCTTCACACAAAAGGAGGGCCAGAAAAAACAGTAGCAGTCTATCCATACATCCTGCAGAATTCTCCACCCCTGTTGGGAAGGGACGTCCTTGCTATGTTAGGAGTCAGGATCACAAATTTATAATGAGGGCCACTGCCATACACCCAGCGCTGCCAATCAAAATAACTTGGAAGTCATCAAACCCCATATGGGTCGAGCAGTGGCCCCTATCTGAGCCTCGAGTGGCAGCCTTATTAGAATTGGTCGATCGTGAGTTACAAAAGGGTCACATAGAACCGACCACTAGCCCATGGAATACCCCTGTATTCGTGATCCCCAAAAGGTCAGGGGAAGGCTATCGCCTCATCCACGACCTAAGAGAAGTGAATAAGACAATTCAACCCAAGGGTCCAGTTCAGACCCTGATACCCGCAAACTCAGCCATACCCGAGGGACAGCCATGCGCAGTGCTGGACATCAAAGACTGTTTCTTTTCCATACCCTTGCACCCTGAGGACAAAGAACGATTCGCCTTTTCCGTTGTGTTTCCGAACGGTAAGCGGCCAAATCTGCGCTTCCAGTGGAGAGTGCTACCACAAGGTTTGGTGGACAGTCCGACTATATGCCAGATCTCCGTGGACAAAGCGCTGACGCCAGTTCGACACTCCTATCCCACCGCAACCATCATCCAATACATGGACGACATCCTGATCGCAGCTCCATCAACGAGCCAGGTGGATCACCTGGTGTCCACAGTTACGGAAACCCTGCGAGCCAACGGCTTCGAGATCGCGACCGCAAAGATCAAGAAAGGACCTTGCGTGACATTCCTGGGAGTAGGGATCACAAGCTCCTACGTGACCCCTCCAAGGGTGAGAGTGAACCGAGACGTCAAGACGCTACACGACGTCCAGCGCCTGGTAGGATCACTGCAGTGGCTTCGCAACATCATCCTGGTTCCTCCGGAGGTCATGGACCCTTTATACGACCTCCTGAAAGGGAAGCAGCCCTGGGAACCAAAGGAGCTGACACCGCAAGCAAAGAGCTCCCTCGACTTCATCGAACACCAGATGTCCACTGGCACGCTTGCCAGGTGGAACCCAGCTATGCCCCTGGACTTGTACGTCCACTTCACACCGAAAGGAGGAGTGGGAGCATTGGCCCAAGGACCTACCGAGAAGTCCCGACCGATCCAATGGGTGGTCCTCGGAAGACCAGCTCGAGCGTTCTCCCCAGGGACGGAATGCATCGCGAACCTCATCATAAAAGGCAGAAAACTCGCCCTGAAACACCTAGGAACAGAGCCAACAAGGATCCACCTTCCGCTTCGCAAGCAACCGGCAACAGAATCGACAACAATATCGGAGCACCTAGCCCTTGCACTCACCGGCTTCGGAGGAGAAATCTCCTACTCCGCCAAGCCACCTTGGACTCAGCTGCTGACCATCGTCGACATAGACATGCCACCGAAGGTCAGAGACAGACCGCGGCCAGGACCAACAGTCTTCACGGACGCTTCCTCCACGACCTCGACCGCAACGGCAGTGTGGCAGGCAGGAGAGCAATGGCATTGCATCAAAGCGTGTGACCCAACACTGTCAGTGCAGCAACTGGAGGCAGCGGCAGTAGCCTTGGCGTGCGGACTCTTCCGAGAGGAACACCTCAACATCGTGACAGACTCCATATTCGTGGCAAAACTCTGCCTAGCCATGGCAGAACCGGGGGTGTCAACATCAGCAGCAGCCCAAATGCTGGAAGAAGCGCTCTCCTCACGACGGGGCACCATATCCGTCATACACATCAACAGCCACAACCCAGTCAAAGGTTACTTCCAGATCGGCAACGACAAAGCGGACGCCGCAGCAAAAGGAGTTTGGACGTTGCAAGAAGCGCGTCAGCTGCACGAATCGCTTCACATCGGGGCAAAAGCACTGGCAAAGAGATGCGGAATCTCGACAGCAGACGCAAAACACGTAGTGGCGACCTGTCCTCATTGCCAGAAGTCACCACTGTGGACCAGCGGAGTCAATCCAAGAGGCCTCAAGCCCTCAGAAATCTGGCAATCAGACTTCACCGTGTGCCAACTGATGAAGCCAAGAGCGTGGCTAGCAGTGACAGTAGACACCTTCAGCGGAACGATAGTAGCCACGCAGCACCTCAAAACGGACTCAAAAGCCACGATTCAGCACTGGCTGACAGCCATGGCATGGCTCGGTGTCCCCAGACAAATCAAAACAGATAACGGGTCGAATTTCACTTCCAAGCAGGCGCAAGAATTCGCCAAAAAATGGGGTATCACCCTGGTACAAGGTATCCCTTACAACAGTACCGGGCAGGCAATAGTAGAGCGGGCAAATCAGACCCTAAAAACCAGAATAGAGGTGTTGGCAAAAGCAGACGGCTTTGCCAACTCCATTCCCCCAGGAGAGCAGGCACGCATACTAGCAACAGCTCTGTTAGCGCTCAATCAATTTCCCAGGGGGGACGAGACAAACAGTCCCGTCCAAAAACATTGGACCACTCGAATGCAGGAGGAGGGTCCACGAGTAATAATAAGGAACGAGCTAGGCGAATGGGAACGGGGTTGGAGGTTAATGCTCACGGGACGAGGGTACGCAGCAGTCAAAAAAGACGGAGAAATCAGGTGGTGTCCACTTAAATCGATCAAACCAGATCTCCAAAAGGAGCAGGGTGACGCTAACGAGAATGGCGAGTCTCTGTTTGCAGGACATGATCAAGAGACGTCCGCGAGACGTGCACACTCGCGTTCCGGAGGAGAGAGACAGACCACCGAACCGCCAGACAGCACCCGAAGGACCGGCACGGGCGAGATCCAGTCATCAAGGGTACCTCTGGGTAATGTTGCTGCTGGGGCTAGTTGCCAGGGGGCAAGCCAGCTCACAGTACTATCCCCATCAGCCATTCAGGTGGGTCATACGGCACCTCACCAATGACAAGGTGCTCAGACACGTCATTACACCAGACGCCCCATCCTTCATACTTCGCATTACAGACCTGTTCCCGGGACGACCAAAGCCAGACCCTCATTCCCCATACGCCAAAAACACATACCTATCCTATTGGTGCCCAGCCTCAAACCCCGGAAAAAGTTACTGTAATCGCCCGGGGTGGGGATATTGCGGACACTACGGTTGTGAAACAATAGTCACAGACACCAGACCGACAGGGCCGGGGTGGGACCCACAGGAACCCGACAGATTCTTACAGTTCACTTGGGCGCCAAAAGGCTGCAAAACACCACTCTTCCATCACGAAAGCACCCATCGAAACAGCCACAAACTCCCAAAAATCCAGAAATGTATTAGGTACAACATGACAGTCTTGCAGCCCAGAAACCCCAGTTGGGCCTTCGGAAAAATGTGGACAGTAGTCCTTCACGGGACAAACGAGTGGGTAAACGTGCAGATTATCAGGCTCATACCGTCAGTACCCCGAGCGGTCGGACCAAACAAAGCAATCAAAAGCGTGCAGAAAGGGAAAAACACGACCTACCCCAAAACCTTACCTACAAGGGTCGCGAATACCCAGACAGGCCTAGCGAGAACCATTCAGACACATCGCTTAGCTAAGTCGGATTCGGACCCAATCCTTCGCATGTTAGAAGCTACCTTCCTATCCCTAAACGAATCCAACCCTAACCTAACCAATTCCTGTTGGCTATGTTACGATGTCAAACCACCCTTTTACGAAGGAGTCGCCTTAGATACCCCTTTCACATATTCCTCAGCAGACGCCCCTCACCAATGTAGATGGGACACTCCCCGCAAAGGAATCACCCTGAGTCAGGTCACGGGGAGGGGGAGATGCTTTGGAAATACAGCCCTAGCTAGGCGGGAAGGCAACGTGTGCACCAAAGTAGTCAAACTTGACAGGAGAAAAAAGTGGGTAGTCCCATCCGCATCGGGCATGTGGGTTTGCCAAAGATCCGGAGTGAGTCCCTGTGTGTTCCTAGACAAATTCAATGACTCAACAGACTTCTGTGTCCAAGTCTTGATCGTTCCCAGGATCCTGTATCACTCAGACGAGGAGGTGTACCAACTCCTCGGAGAACCCAGCCGACTCCACAAGAGAGAAATAATAACAGGCATAACAATCGCAATGTTGCTCGGCCTAGGAGCGGCAGGAACAGCAACGGGAGTCGCGGCCTTGGCGACCCATCACCAAGGTTTGTCCCAGCTGCAGAGGACCGTCGACGAGGATCTACAGAGAATAGAGAAATCCATATCCTTTCTAGAGAAATCAGTTTCCTCACTTTCAGAGGTGGTCCTGCAGAACAGGCGAGGACTGGACCTCCTACTCATGCAACAAGGAGGCCTGTGCGCCGCCTTAAAGGAGGAATGCTGTTTCTACGCAGACCACACAGGAGTCGTCAGAGACTCCATGGCGGAACTCCGAAACAGACTGGCTCAGAGACAGAGAGACAGAGACGACCAACAAAGCTGGTTCGAATCCTGGTTCAATCAATCACCATGGCTAACCACTCTAATTTCTTCCCTAATAGGTCCGTTAGCAATCCTGCTTCTAGCCGTCACGTTCGGACCGTGCCTACTGAACAAGCTAGTCTCATTCGTCCGGACCCGCCTGGAACGGACCAACATCCTGCTCTTAGGCAGACATCCGATGCTGTGAATTCAACAAGAAGTTCAACAGGGAACGCTGCCGGACGCAAGAACCCGAGAAAGAACTTGCCAGGCAGAAAAACTAACTCAGGAACCCCAAATCCCCTTTCCTTGTCAAGTGACAACCTTAGATACCTCATATCAGCATGTAGACGACTACCTCATCCATTTGTGGGAGAAGGGGGGGGAGATGTGGCAGAGAGAATAGGGACAGGCGGTCGGAAGATTTCGGGCTGTCACGGAAACCTGATAGGGCCTCCCTCACCTGACTCCCAGAGATAAGGATAGCCGCAGGACAAGAGGCCAAGAATGTTGTAATCCCCCCAAGAATGTTGTAACCCTACCTAACACGGCCTCCACCCAGTCCCCTTACTAACCATATAAGGTAAAAGTCAGACCCCAAAGGTAGGGGAAGGACCAAGGGTATATATACCGAGGAGAAAACCAATAAAGGGCCTTTGGACCGTCTATCACATTGATGTCTGCGTGTCCTTAGCCCGAGCGGCCAAGAGCATTGGGCCGTCGTGCTGTGTTTCCTTAGAACCAGGTCGCTACAACAACTTTCGTAGGCTTTTGTGGTTTATCCTGCTTTCTCTGACACGCACCTTCCAGGAAAATCCTCCCAAATACCGACTCTCACTTCAAAGCTGCTTCTAAGGTCACATGGATTCCAGCACAGGAGCAGGACATGGAATTGTAGAGTTGCAGCAAGGAAAATAGTCCCCAGCTCATGACTAGCGTGGCTACCTTCGGGAACCCTGATATTATGATTTTCATTCATGTACCTTAAGATAGGAAAATGGTCAACACATTTGTTCTGAAATTTGAATCCAATGACGTGCTCCAACTCCTTTTCACATCTTCTTATCCTTCACCACTTTTCCTTTCTAGGTGACACTCAGAGCCCACAAATGGTTCCCCACAGCATGACCTAGATCGGCCCAGCTCTGATGAGTACTACAGATGAATAAAATACAAGATATCCCACAGCTTAATAGGAATCCCCAAATCCCAGGGATTGGTTTCCCACAAGCAGCAGGAATGGATTGGCATATACACAGGTTTAGAATCTTGGAAGCGGGACAGGCAGGAAGAGAATGGGATGAAAGAGAAGACCCATCAATCCCAGAAAAGCTGCAAAGCCCAGAGGAGCCTGACGTGGATTTGGAAGAATGAGGACCTTCTCCACAGGACACCCACAAACAACAGCACACTAGGGCCAGTGGGTGACTTCCCTGATGACATCCCACTCTCCAAAGCTTTGCTCACATCCACAGCCCTCCAAAAAAACATCATCAACACTTGCATTTAAATTGGCCAACAAGGTCAGATGGACACGGAATTAAAGGCTGGACATGACACTGCAGGGTTGTGCGATCAAAAACACTCCCCACTTCAGGACTCACCACTCTGACACAACCAGGAACTGGCCTGCAAAATGCCCCAAGGCCATGGCACAAGGCACTCCCACCTCTCCTCAACCACCATAAAAGCCAGCCCACAGCCTCTCTCCCTCACACACTTCTCCTCACGCCTTCTCCTCCCGATCCGGCCAAAACCAGGTGAGCCTCGAGTCCGGATCCTCCTCATCCTGCACCCCTGGGCCCTCTCTGCCAGCACACTCAGACCCAACTTCAGCAGCCCGCACATTTCCCAACAGCCCCACAACAGCCTCCACACTCCTTCACTGCTCCTTCCTGCCCCACACCCCTGCCCTGCCTCACCCCTCTCTCTCTTCCAGCCACCCTCCACACCACACCCATGGCCTGCAACAGCCTATGCCCAACCTCCGGACCCACCCCGCTGGCCAACAGCTGCAACCAGCCCTCTGTCCTGCAAACCCAGGATTCCCGTGTTGTTATCCAGCCTCCCCCCGTGACGGTCACCCTGCCAGGACCCATCATGACCTCCTTCCCCCAGAGCACCGCCGTCGGATCCACCTCCTCCGCTGCTCTGGGCGCTGAGCTCAGTGCCCAGGGACAGCCCATCTCTGGTGGATTTGGTGCCTTTGGCTGCGGCCTGGCAGGCCTGGGCTGCTCTGGCACAAGGGGCTATGGCTCCATCTGCTAAGGGCCCTCAGCACCACTCCTGACATCACCAGCTCTGGCCTCTGCCAATACCTCCTGCAACCAAAGCACCTCGGCTGATGGTTGACCTACTTGCACCTCACACTGGATTCCTTCAGCTTCTTCTTTCTCAGCAGTCTTTTGTGACAATAAACTTTTCTTGCATCACTACCTCAGTTTCTTCCTGTTATTTTTGAATTCAATGGTCTCACATCCTCACCCTGTGCAATGCCAGCACTCAACCATTATGTTGGATGGAAAGGGAGAAAAGAACATTTCTTAGCAAATATGTCTCCACCTGGAACCACCAATGCTGACATGGGCATCAGGGGAAAAGGGGGAACCTTCCAGAACATGACACAAGGCCATCATCTCATCTACCAAAGCCTTGGACAGAACAATTTTCTCCTGGGCACTGCTCTGACAAAGTCACTCTATGCCAGCATAAAATTGAAGAATTCTCTTCCCAGCAACACTCCTGAGTTCTCCCTGGGAACAGAGGAATAACATCCTGCACTGTGGCAGGAACTCCAGAGAGCAAATTCTTCCATCCCCCTTGCTCAAGCAGGCCAAGTAGGAGCAGAATTTCCAGGAGTTTGGCCTGTTCAGTTTTGGACATCCAAGAAGAGGGACCCCATTTTCTCTTAGAGTCTGGGGCTGTCTTCGCACAATGAAAAACTCTTGCTTCCTTTGCCATTGGAAATTCCATCTATTTTCACTTGTGCACGTGCCCCCTTTCCCTTCATGTTTCCAGTGCTGACACCCCCCTGCCCAGCAGTGTCTCCTCAGAGTACCAGCTCTCTCAGTCTCTCCTCTAAAAAAGATTCTCCAGCCCTTGCACAACCTAGTGGCCTTCAGGTCTTCCTCCACTACCCCACTGTGCTTCTTCACCTGTGGAGGACAGAACTGTCCACACTGTTCCACACAGGAATTCACAAGTGCTCTAAAGAGAGGAAGTGCCACATCTCCTGACTTCATGGCAACAATTTTCTGAATTCTCTCTTGGACATGGGTGAGAATGACTGAAGTAATGCCCCTTCTGGTGTCTTGTTCTCCACCAGCACCACAGGGTCCTGCTCACAAATCCCACTCCTCAGACTCTGAGCCCACAGCATTATCCAGGACCAAGTGTCAATTCCTGTCCAGATGCAGAAATTCTCTTTTCCCTTGCTTGAACTTTGGGAGACTCCTTGAACCCTCAGCTTCTTGGTCTCTTTGGTGGAACAGCCAAGTGGTGCCTCAGACACTCCACAATCTGCCAGCTCACTGAGGAGGCAACTCAATTCATCAACTGCCCACATGGAACAGAAGACTCCAGGGGCTCAGACCTGGCACAGATGCAAAGCCCAGACCAGCTTGACAGAGCTGGGATTGTTGGGGATGGATCTAAATAATTCACCCACAAACACAAAACCATGAGTTCTACAGACAGACCTCACTGTTGACAACCCACCTCTCCAAAATCTTAGTCTTGGACACAAACCATCAGCACCAGCCATTGGTTTCAAATACTCACACTTTTAAGGAGGAATGACCATGACGGAAGAGGCAGATCCCCATGCAAAGGCCACACCAGCCTGACATGGCTGCAGTGGAATGGGGCCCCTCTTCACTACACACCCACAAAAAAAAAACCCCACACAACTGCCATTAAATGACCTCACTGATGACACCTATATTTTTCTTAGCCTTTCGTTGTATATTTTGGTTTTTCTGACACACATCTTCCAAACAAATCCTCCAAATACCAACTCTTATTTAAAAGCAGCCTCCAGTGTCAAATGGACACTTCCTTAAGAGTAGGACATGACACTGCAGAGTTGTGTGTAGGATAACACTCCCCACATCATGACTTGCAAGGCTGTGTCAGAAAAAACTGATATTATGATTTCCATTCAGGTACCTCTAGAGAGTAAAAAGGTCAACACTTCTTCTGAAAAGTGAATGTCTGTTGCTCCATCAGCTCCTCCTCACACATGTTCTTCTCCTTCTCCTTCACCAGCTATGGATGGATGGGCACAAGACCTTAGGGAGTATGGGACACATCTCCGATTCACAGGAATTGCTTCCCATCTTTACTGGGAAAAGCCTGCACTATAGAGAAATTCAGGAATTTTGCAACATGCTTGGGAGACAAAAAATGTGATGGAAGGGGAGCTGTCATCTGTCACCCCAGAAGAGCTGCAAAGGCTAAATGAGCCTGACAGGCTTGTGGTGGAATGAGCCCCTCTTCACCACACACCAACAAACCACAGCACAGCACTGCCACAATGATGACATCCCACTTCTCCAAAGCTCTGGTCACGTCTTCAGCTGTCCCAGAGAAACAACATTAACAGCAGCCTTTGGTCTCTAATACCTGCATTTAAAAGCGGCCACCAAGGTCATGGCCTCAAGAGCAGGACATGACACTGCAGAGTTGTGGGGAGCAAACCACTCCTTAGCTCAGCACTCACCAGGCCTGCAAAATGCCCCAAGGCCATGGCACAAGGCTGTCCCGCCCCTCCAGAACCACCATAAAAGCCAGACCAGAGCCTCTCTCCCTCACATACTTCTCCTTCTGCTCCTGCTGACAACCAGGTGAGCCTCAAGCCCCCAAACCTTCCGCTCTTGCACTCCTCGCCCCTCTCTTCCAGCACGCTCAGCCCCAACCTCAGCAGCGCTCACACCTCCCCACAACCCCACTACAGCCTCCACACTCCATCACAGCATCTTGCACCCCCACGCCTCTACCCCGCCTCATCCTTCTCTTTTCCAGGACCCTCCACACCACACCCATGGCCTGCAACAACCTCTGCCAACCCTGCGGACCCACCCCGCTGGCCAACAGCTGCAACCAGCCCTCTGTCCTGCAAACCCAGGATTCCCGTGTTGTTATCCAGCCTCCCCCTGTGACGGTCACCCTGCCAGGACCCATCATGACCTCCTTCCCCCAGAACACCGCCATCGGATCCACCTCCTCTGCTGCTCTGGGCGCTGAGCTCAGTGCCCAGGGACAGCCCATCTCTGCTGGATTTGGTGGCTTTGGCTACAGCCTGGCAGGCCTGGGCTGCTATGGCACAAGGGGCTATGGCTCCATCTGCTGAGGGCCCTCAGCACCACCCCTGACACCACCAGCTCTGGCCTCTGGTAACAGCTCCTGCAAGCAAAGAACCTCAGCTGATGCTCTCCCGACTTGAACCTGACATTGGATCTTTTCCACTCGCTGCTCCTGTCTATTCATTCTTTTGCCTAAATAAAATTTTCCTTCAGCAAAGCCTCAGATGCCTCCTGTTCTTATACCAGGCTTCTTGCAGCTACCCCCAGCACAGACACTTTGCTCCCAGCCTAAACATCTGCAGTCTCCCTGACACCATTCACTTTCAGAGGTGTGCCACGACCACACAATGAAGTTCCCATTTCCTTGTCCCCTTTTCCTGAAAGGATCTTGGTTTACCAGGTTTTGCAGGCCTTCACACCCCTTTCCATGAGCTCCTCAGCTGATCCAGGTGATGGTCATTGCTGTATTCTCCACCTGGCTGGACTGTCCCCATTCCAGCACCCTGGGACTTTCCAGGTCAGGATCTCACCTTGTTATGAGGTCTTCAATGATCCCTCATGGAGATCCCCCTTTCCCTCCTCACTGCAGGGTCCCATTAAGTGAGCCTCAAGGTACCCTCCTCCCTGTTCAGGGTCCCTGGATCACCCGTGCTGGTGACCCCAAGCCACCAACCCTCTGCTCTGAGGTCACACATCACATCCCCATTATGACCTGACTCCCACCAAGTCACTGTGGATTCCTGAGGTGCGGCATGGAGACCTTGGAACAAGGCGGAGGAACGAGCCTGTGACCCTCCTGAGAAGATGGTGCCCCTTGTGCCACCTTCCTGCCTCTTTGCCTCCCAGTTTTGACACTCCAACATGGATTTTTGGGTCATAAAGATATTTGGTCTCCCCACATTGCTTCTCACCAGTGACGTTCACTCTTTCTTTTCCTTTGATGTGTTTTTTTATTCTGTACAAAGGCTCCCGGCAAACAGGTGAGCTCTGGGCTGACACACGAGTTCAAAGTCTCCAGGGCTATTGGCAGCACTAAAATATTCATCAAAAGCAAATTAAAATAACATCTCTGGAGCAGCTGGAGCCCAGAGAGGCAGAGAACTCTGTGCACAGCTGGATTCAGATTTGGTTCAAAGAGGAAGAGTTTGCTGAGGAACAAAGACCTTCTTTAAAACCAAAACTAAACAGCCCCTGCAGCTGAGCTGGGAAAGGAGAGAGGGAATAGGCTTGGAACTGTTTGGCCTTTTTATTTCTCTATTTAGTTAAATAGTGCATTTCCCCTGGCTGGCCTTGAGGCACCAACTTCAGCTCATCTTAAAGTAAAGTCTAGCCCACAAAAAGACAAATTTAAGCAATCCATGCTCTTATACTCATTCATCTTGGAGTTCATCCAGCTTGACATCAACACTTGGACCGAAACAAGAGCAGGATTTCACCTTCCCAAGGTCCTGGGACATGCCCAAGCAGCCAGGCCCAGCGGGATGTCTGCCTCATCCCAAACCTGCGCCAGAGACGCTCTTTTTGGGCACAGTCAGCTCACGTGGGTTCCAGGGAACACTCGGAGGAGGCTCAGATCCACATCCACAGTGCCCTGTGCCCACATTCCTCTCTCCAATCCACCCTGGGAATTCCAGGTCCCCCTGGGTCCTGCCCAGTTCTCTGCACTCCGTCCAAGGAGACCCCAAGCAGATGGAAAAGGTGACATCTCTTCCAGTGCCTCTCCCAATGGGATTCACACCCACCTAGCCAAGATCCCACTCCCAGAATAACCCCAAACCCCATCATGGAGCAGTGGCAGGTTCACCTCCCTCCTCCAGAGGCCTGGACTCGACAAAATGACCGAAAAGACCAAACCCAAAATGAGGATGGGAGGGACATTCTTGTGCGGCAGCTGCTCCCAATCCCATGAACGGGAATTCCTGGAATGTCTGTGGCCATCACCCCCCATCCCCATCCCAGTCTTCCCGCTCTGTTCTTCTGGATAATTCCCATTGCCAAAGGGCTGCACATTGTGGGGAGCAACCCCCAATCCCTATGGAAACTGGCACAGGCCATCCTGTGGGACAAGACCTGGAAAAGGGGTCACTGCTGGTGCGCTGCTCCCAAAAAAAGAGCCACAAAGCTGGAATTTTAGCGGGGAAGAGATGCTTAGAGCTGTCTCACCTGGGCTCCTGGAGTAAAGCATCATCCTCGGACAGCTTCCACCCGGGAGAGGCTGCACCTGGGAATCTCAGACCCATCCGCCCCACTTTCCTGGGAGGCACGGGGAGGGCAGAGCAGGGAGTGGGGCTGGACCCAAAACCGGGCCCGTTCTGGAGAAACAGGTCACCCACAAGGAAGCTTCGCGACGGAAACGACGCCTCGCACCAAGCAGCGGTTCTCCAGCAGGATCTGGCCAAGCCACCCAGGCTTTATCCTGCCGGCTGGAAGGCCCCGGGATGGCCTCTGGATCGTGTCACGCAGACGCCCTGCCCAGATGAGCTAATGGGTCTGCTCCGGGCTTTGATCCTCAAATCCCAAGCCCTCGTTAGATAACATCAGGAGCCGGGGTGATATTTCATTAACAAACGAGCCCGTCCCACGTGGTCGCCGCAACTTTATCCCTCTCCCCTGTGATCTTCCCTCGTGCTCCAACATTTCTTTGGTAATTAGCCCCAGAATTAGCATATTTAAGCTCCAAAATTACTACATTTAATGCAACACCGTGGTTATTCCAGTGCTGTCGCAGCAGCTCTTGGCTGCGCCACCTCCCAGCAACTCCTTGGCCGAAACATGGTTTTACCCCTAATTAGTCTCCCAAAACTTGCAGGAGGCAGCAGGAAGATCTTATCCTCCCACCAGCACGTGGAAAATCTCCCTTGGCTTTCCCCCCCATCCCTGGGAGCGTTCAAGGCCATGCTGGAGCAACCTGGTCTGGTGGAAGGTGTCCCTGCCCATGGAATGGGATGACTTTTATTTACAGGAACGATTTTATTCCAACCCAAACCCTTTTTTTCCATAATTTCGCCGTGGAGTGAGGTGGAAGCGTGGACGCAGCTGGATCTGACTCACGCCAACATCAGCGTGAGGTTTCTTCTTGCCAAACCTCAGTGTCTCGTGGAGGATGCAGGACGGACGTGGAATTAGCTGGCCATGGAGAAGGAGCTTCAGTGTCCATCCCTGGCTCTGTGGGTGGGATCAGCCAGGGAATCCTGTAAAATATCAGGTGGGAACAACACCGAGACCCCCGGGAGTGGGATTTTGGAGCTGGGAAAGGTCTGGAAGGGCTGGGCACATGCTGGGACAGGGGATGGACACTTCCAGGGGAAAGAGGAACAAGGTGACATCTTTAAATACACAAATTTCCAGGTCTCAGCCAGGAGAAAAGGAATGAAAAACTCACATTCTATTGCTCCTCGACACTGGCGCTACCCAGGGCTTTGGCGGGAGGGATGTGGGAATTCCTGGCTGGGTCTCCCTTAATTCCACTTTCAAAATTTTAATTTAGAGCGAAGCCATGCCTTTGCCTCACAAAAATCCCCAGGGAAAATCCGCCAGCTGGATGTGGGGGTGGAGGGGGTGCCTTCGAAACCATCCCCCACACGCAGGAAAGCTCTGCTCATTTTTAATCTCGGCTTAAGTGCATTAAAAGTGATTAAAACGTTTTCACATTGAAATCCCTTTTGATGAGCCCCTTTGAGGGGGGACACCTAGGATACCCCATTTCCCTGCACCCCCTTCCTTTCCTGCACCCCTTTCCTTGCTTCTGCACCCCTTCCCATGAATCCCCTTAAAACCCCTGCACCCTCTTTCCTTCTCCTGCACTTGCACCCCCTTCCCTCATCCCTTCCCAAAATCTTCTCCCCTGCGTCCTCTCCTTTCCCTTCCTCCCGGGCACAGACTACATTTCCCGACGAGCCAAGCGGCAGCGCCCGGTGACGGCGGCGGAAGAAGCCGAGCGCAGCCGAACCTTGACCGGGCCGAGACGAACCGAGTCGAGCGAAGCCGAACTCAGCCGAGCCCCCAACGAGCTTGACCCGAGTGACTCCGAATCCAGCCGAGCCCCCACCGAGACGAGAGAAACCGAAGCTGGACGAACCTCCACGAAGCACAGCCGAGCCCAGCCGCGTACAGCCGAACGCAGACGAGCTCCTACCGACTCAACCCGAACTCAGCCGAGACGAGGCAGCTGAACTCAGCCGAGCGGATCCGAGCGCGCCCGAGTGGCCCCGAATCCAGCCGAGGGTGAGACGCTCCCCTCACCCCATTAAGGGAAATTTGGGGGGACAGGAGCCCCTCAAGCTGGTGAGGAGGAGAGGCGGTGGGTCCCCAAAGTGGGGGGACAGGACGGTGGGGAAGGCAGGGAGGCGGGAGGTTGTGGTTTGGGAGGGGGGACGCGCTGCGGGACGGGAGGGGGTGAGGGGAAATGGGGGTGCAGGAGAGGGATTTGGGGTGCAGGGGAGGTTGGGGGGGTTAGCACTGGGTTCAGGACTGGGATTTGGGGTGCAGTGCTGGGGTCTGAGGGGCAGGGGAGGCGTGGGATGCAACCCGGGGTGCGGAGCTGGGATTTGGGGTGCAGGGAAGGTTTAGGTTGCAAACACAGGATTTGGGGCGCGGGGGGGAAAATTTGGGGGTTCAGGGGGAGATCTGGGGTGCAGAGGGAGATTTGAGGCACAGAAGGAGACCTGGGGTGCAGGTGGAGATTTGGGGTGCAGACTCGGGGTTCAGGAGTAGATCTGGGGTGCATCCCCCGAGGTGCAGGGCGAAGATTTGGGGTGAGGGAGGCGATCTGGGGGTGGAAAAGGAGATTTTGGGGCGCACACCTGGAGCTGCAGGTGCCCCTCCCTTTCCAGAGGCCGCGCACTGCCACGTGGCACTTCAGGCCCAGGTGGCCTCCAGCTCCAGTTCCACCCACACACGCCCCTTTTTGCCCGGAAACGCAGAAATTCCCCCCAAAAACGCCAGTCCTGCTTCCCTGGGGCGCGGGCGACGCTCGTGGCTGCCCGCACCGGGGTGGGCCACGCCGAGGTGATCCCAGCTTGTCCCCCCGGCTCCTCCCTGCAGGGATTTGGCCATGACGGAGGTGACCAAGCGCGTCCTGGTGACCGGCGGCACCGGCCTGGTGGGCAGAGCCATCCAGAGGGTGGTGGCCGAAGGAGAGGGGCGGCCGGACGAGGAGTGGATCTTCGTGTCCTCCCGGGACGCCGACTTGACGTGAGTTGGGGATTTCCCCTCAGAAACCCCGGGATTTGCTCTGTCGACCCCAAAAAAACCCCATCCCTGCACTTGGTTTTTCCTTGGAAACACCCCAGTCTGCTCTGGTGACCCAAAATTTCCCCATCCATGGATTTGGGTTTTCCTTGGAAACACCCCAGTCTGCTCTGGTGACCCAGAATTTCCCATCCATGGATTTGGGTTTTCCTTGGAAACCTCAGAATTTGCTCTGACCACCCCAAAAAACCCCATCCCTGCACTTGGTTTTTCCTTGGAAACACCCCAATTTGCTTGGATGACCCAAAATTTCCTATCCCCGGATTTGGTTTTTCCTTGGAAACACCTCAATCTGCTCTGGTGACCCCAAAATTTCCCATCCCAGAATTGGGTTTTTCCTTGGAAACACCCCAATCTGCTCTGAGGACCCAAAATTTCCTGTCCCTGCACTTGGTTTTTCCTTGGAAACTCCCCAATCTGCTCTGTCAACCCCAAAAAAACCCCATCCCTGCACTTGGTTTTTCCTTGGAAACACCCCAATCTGCTCTGATGACCCCAAAATTTCCTGTCCCTGGATTTGGTTTTTCCTTGGAAACACCCCAATTTGCCCTGGTGACCCCAAACATTTCCAATCCCTGGATTTGGTTTTTCCTTGGAAACACCTCAGTCTGCTCTGGTGACCCCAAAATTTCCCATCTCAGGATTTTACTTTTCCTTGGAAATGCCTCAGTTTGCTCTGTCAACCCCACCAAATCCCAGATTTTCCCATTCCAGTGTTTGATTTTTCCTTGGAAACAACTCAGTCTTCTCTTTTGACCCTGAAAAACCCCAAAATTTCCCATCCCAGAATCTGGTTTTCCCTCAAAAAGACCCCAGTCTGCTCTGTTGACCCCACTAAATCCCAAATTTTCCCGTTCCAGTATTTGATTTTTTCTTGGAAACAATCCAATCTGTACTGTTGACCCTGACAAACCCCAACATTTTCCATCCCAGAATTTGGTTGTCCCTTGGAAACACCCCAGTCTGCTCTGTTGACCTCACCCAATCCCAAATTTTCCCATCCCAGGACTGGGTTTTTCCTTGGAATCGCCCCTCTGGTGACCCAAACATTTCCTATCCCTGGATTTGGGTTTTCCTTTGAAACATGCCAGTCTGCACTGTTGACTCCACTGAATCCCAAATTTTTCCATCCCAGCATTGAGTTTTTCCTCAGAAACACCCCAATGTCCTCTGTTGACCCCACTGAATCCCATATTTCCCCATTCCAGGATTGGGATTTTCCTTGGAAACAACCCAGTCTCTTCTGCTGGCCCCGACAAACCCCAAAATTTCCCATCCCAGAATTTGGTTTTCCCAGTCTGCTATGTTGACCTCACTAAACCCCAAATTTTCCCATCCAAGGATGGGTTTTTCCTTGGAATGGCCCCAATCTGCTCTGGTGACCCCACTGAACCCCAAATTTTCCCATCCCAGGATTGGGATTTTCCTTGGAAACAGCCCTATTTGCTCTGTTGGCCCTGACAAACCCCAAAATTTTCCATCCCAGAATTTGGTTTTCCCTTGGAAACACCCCAGTCTGCTCTGTTGACCTCACAAAACTCCAAATTTTCCATCTCAAGATTGGGTTTTTCCTTAGAAACTCCCCAATCTGCCCCCACCAAACCCCAACATTTCCTCTCTGAGGATTGGGTTTTTCCTCAGAAACACCTCAGTTCGCTCTGCTGACCCCACTGAATCCCAAAATTTCCCATTGCAGGAGCAGCTCTGAGACCAAAGCCCTGTTTGAGAGGCACAAGCCCACCCACGTCATCCACCTGGCCGCCATGGTCGGAGGCCTCTTCAAAAACATCCGCTCCAACCTGGATTTTTGGGTGAGCACCCACGGAATTGGCACTGCCGGGATCCCCGCGGGTGCTCCGCTCCCCAAATTGGGATCTGGGCACACAGGGGTGTGGCTTGCTCTGCTCCCAGAGCCAAACCAGAGCTCCGGTGCTTTCTGGAGTTATTAATGAGTTGTTTGTGAAGGGATTTGGGGATTCCCAACTCCACCATCCTGACAAATGTCCCTTTTCCCAGAGGACAAACATCCACATCAACGACAACGTGCTGCACTCTGCCCACGAGCTGGGAGTGCAGAAGGTGGTCTCCTGCCTCTCCACCTGCATCTTCCCAGACAAGACCACCTATCCCATCGACGAGACCATGGTGAGAGAATACCCATTCCCACACAAAATCCAGGGAAAGTCCCTGCCCTGCTCAGTTTATCCGCTCTGATATTCCCAGATCCACAACGGGCCACCTCACAGCTCCAACTTTGGCTACTCCTACGCCAAGAGGATGATTGATGTCCAAAACAGGTGAGCACAGCCATTGGTTTTCCAGGCAAGGGGAATCCAGTGGGAATTCCAGGTGGAAGTTGGGGAGATACCTGGGCTCAGCAGGTGAAGGTGCTGCTGGCCGGGGTTTTTTGGGGGCACATCAGAGTTGGAGGAAGGGGTTTGACAGCCCACCCACCATCCCTTCCCTGCTGTCTTCCAGGGGATATTCCGAGCAGCACGGCCGACGCTTCACCGCCGTCATTCCCACCAACGTCTTCGGGCCGCACGACAACTTCAACATCGAGGATGGCCACGTCCTGCCAGGGCTCATCCACAAGGTCTACCTGGCCAAACGTGAGGGTGGCAGGACTTCCAGGGATTTTCTGGGGAGAAATGAGGGGGTTTTGTGTCTCCCACCTGCTCTGTGGGGTGGTTAGAGGTGGCTCTGGTGGTCATGGCTCCTTCCTCCCTCAGAGTCCGGCTCCGCTCTGACCGTCTGGGGAACGGGCAAGCCCAGGAGACAGTTCATCTATTCCCTGGTAGGTGTGGCCTTGGGAAGCAGGGAATGGGGCTGGAGGACCCACTGGCAGGACCCCAGAGGGGTCATCCCCACTCTGGGACATCCCCAGAGATGTGTTCCCTTGGGATGGGAGGGTTGGGAGACATCACTGACCTCTCCAAGAGTTTGCTCTTCCACAGGACCTGGCACGACTTTTCCTTTGGGTGCTGCGGGAATACGACGAGGTGGAACCAATCATTTTGTCAGGTAATTCCTGGCTGTCCCCCAGGAGTCTCCTCTCCATGAGGGAACAGCCATGATCCTTCCCTTCTCCACAGTGGGAGAAGAAGATGAAGTCTCCATCCAGGAAGCGGCAGAGGCCATCGCGGAGGCCATGGAATTCAGGGGAGAGCTCATTGTATCCTTCACAAAAGTCTAAGCCCCTCTTCCCACCAGCTCCCCTGGGAGATTCCGTGATCCAGAGGGTCCTTCCCACCCAAGGAGCAAGAGCAAGATGTGTTTTTCCTCCTTGATCCTTCCCATCCCAGTTTGACACCACCAAGTCCGACGGGCAGTTCAAGAAGACGGCCAGCAATGCCAAGCTCCGGCGGTACCTGCCCGGATTCCAGTTCACACCTTTCAGGAAAGGTGGGATGGGGGAGCCTCCAGGAGACACCGGGGGTCCTGCCCCGTGCCATCAGCCTTGGAGGCATCAAGGGGGTCCATCCTTTCTGGATGAGGAATGAGGGTGGTGAAACGCTGGCACGTGTTGCCCAGGGAGGTGGTGGTTTCTCCATCCCTGGAAATATCCAGGGTCAGGTTGGATGGGGCATGGAGCAATCTGGTCTCTTGGGAGGTGTCTCCTTGCGTGGTGGTTGGATGAGAAGACCTAAAAAAAGTCCCTTCCAACCCAACCTATCCCATGATTCTCTGACCAAAATCCATTCCCAATCCCAAAATCTGTCCCATGATTCTCTGACCAAAATCCATTCCCAATCCCCAGACCCATCCCATGATTCTGTGATCAAAATCCTTTCCCTGTCCCCAAACCCATCCCATGATTCTCTGAGCAAAATCACTTCCCAATCTCAAAAGCTGTTCCAAGATTCTGTGACCAAAATCCGTTCCCAATCCCCAAACCCATCCCGTGATTCTCTGACCAAGATCCATTCCCAATCCCAAAATCAATCCCATGATTCTCTGGCCAAAATCCATTTCCAATCCCCAAACCCATCCTGTGATTCTCTGACCAAAATCAATTCCCAATCCCCAAACCCATCCCGTGATTCTCTGACCAAAATCCCTTCCCAGTCCCCAAACCCATCCAATGATTCTCTGACCAAAATCCCTTCCCAGTCCCCAAACCCATCCAATGATTCTCTGACCAAAATCCATTCCCAATCCCCAAACCCATCCAATGATTGTCTGACCAAAATCAATTCCCAATCCCAAAACCTGTCCGATGATTCTGTGACCAAAATCAGCTCCCAATCTCAAAACCTCTCCCATGTTTCTCTGACCAAAATCCATTCCCAATCCCCAAACCCATTCCGTGATTCTCTGACCAAAATTTGTTCCCAGAATCCATTCCCAATCCCCAAACCCATCCCATCTTCTCCCTCCCCAGCCGTGAAGGAAACCTGTGCCTGGTTCACCGCCAACTATGCCAACGCCAGGAAGTGACGGCACCGGGACCGCCTGGCACCGGGATCATCCTCTTCAACTCAGGGTTGTCCTTTGCTGGGGCAGAGGACGGGGCTGGGGGGGTGACAGTGACATTTCCAAAGTAAAAATGGGAGCCTGGGGAGCAGCTCCCACATTCCTGCCCCACTGCTGGGAGCGGCGCAGGACGCCCAGGGCAGGGGGAAGGAAAGTTGGGGCATCCCAAAAAGATCCCAAATCAAGTGGTAGGAGCCAGCTGGAGCCGTGGCTGTGTCCAAGTGGGTGGTGGGTCTGAGCTGTTAATGAGCTACACTAATTACCTGCAATTAGGTGTAATAAAGGGAAGGTAATCAGGAATCCAGGGCGTGGAAATGGCAGCAGGGAATTTGCTGCTGTTCTTGGCACATGGGGATGATCCCACAGCCCCCTATCTCAGGATAGGAATGGGAAAGACTCCAGCTGTAAACGTGGCATTTATTAAAATATATGCAAATAGCATAAAACTGGTGGGATAATAAACATCTGCCCTGTGCCCACATCCAGTGGCATCCTTAGGCTCCATGTTCTCCACCAGGATATGGAATAGCCATAAAAAGGGTTAAAAACCCCTCAGGGAGGGGTAGAGGGTCAAAAACGGGGGGATGAATCCATGGCCGAGCTACTGCCGGTGGTGTGGATGTGGCAGAATTCCAGCCCGGGAATCGCCTTCTTCCGGCACCGCTGCCCAGCCCTGGTGAGCCCCTGGCACGGGGACCTGCAGAGGAGACACCCATCAGCACCCCAGGAAGCCACCAGCAGCGGGGTGTCCCCCTGAGGTGACACCAAGCCATGGAGAAGGGACATTCTGGGTGGTTGGTGCTCACATGTTGGCCCTCGGGCTGCGGGGTTTGGGCTCCCAGAGCTTCCCAGCATCCATGGCCGGCTCCGGTGTCACCTGGTTTGGGAAGAAGGGGGTTCCTGCAGATGTCCCTTGTCCCCTGGGGTGCCTTGGCCATCCTTCAGGACACCCTTTTCCACCCCAAATTCCTCCCTGTGTGTCACGTGCCCAGACCTGTCTGTCTCCCAAGGGGTTGTCCCACAGCCAGAGGTGCCACCATGAGGACACCCCAACCTTGCAGGACCTGGCCCTCAGGGAGACCCAGCTGGCCCCCCAGAGCAGGTTTTGGGGGACAACACCAACATGGGGACACCCCACCCAGCACCTTACCTCACACGGGCTCGGTGTTGTCCTCTGGCCACCAGGGTTGGGTGACGCCTGCCCTCTGAATTTGGGAATGTCCCCGGCCACCTCTTGGGGCTGCTCCAGGTGCGAGGGCTCTGCAAGAACATGGCAGGGGTGGAGATGCCCTCCCAGAGCTCCTGTCCCCAGGTGGAGGACGGGGACACTCTGGGGTGGTGGCACATGCCCTGGCAGAGCTTGGGGACACTCTGGGATAACACACATCCCAGCACAAGATGGGGTTTGGATCTGTGTCCTACAGCCACCACACCTCCCACCTTGTGGGCACCTCTCACTTTGCAGGCAGCTCATCTCCATCCTGTCCAGCTCCTCTTGCAGCAGCTCCATGTCGCATTCCCTGTGTGGGAAGAAGGAAAACCGGACTCCTGTCGCCTTGGTGGCTTCTGTGTCACCACCACAAGGGAGACATGCACCTCTCCACACCCCTCCCTGAGCAGAAATAAGTCAGGGAGGTGGGAAGAGGTGTCCAAAAGCCACAGGAAAGCCATCGGGATAGGTTCTGTCCTTTCCTGGAGATGGCACCAGGATGGGACACCCAGGGATGTGACACTGAGCAGGAACAGGACATGGAGATGGGATGAGATGCCCCAAAGCTGTAGGAAAGCCATCCAAGATGTGTCCTGTCCTTCCCTGGAGATATCTACCAGATGTCTGCAGGGTGGAACATCCAGGATGGGAAATTCAGGATGAGGCACCAAGGATGGGGCATCCAGGATGGAATATCTGAACAGAAATGGAAGGAGTTGGGATGAGGTGTCCAAAAGGGAAGCCAGAAAGAATGTGTCCTGTCCCCTGGAGACCTCTGCCAGATGTCTGCAGGGTGGAACATCCAGGATGGGAAATCTAGGATGAGGCACCAAGGATGGGGCATCCAGGATGGAATATCTGAACAGAAATGGAAGGAGTTGGGATGAGGTGTCCCAAAGGGAAGCCACCAAGATGCGTCCTGTCCCTTCCTGAGACTCCAGGGTGGAAAATCCAGGCTGGAAGATCCAGGCTGGAAGATCCAGCAGCTCCCAAGGGTTCCATGCCACCTCCTCAACCATCTCCTACCTCTCCGGGGTGGAGGTGAGCCGGTACCGAGCCTTTTCCCGGGGAACCACCGGCCGGATCCTTCCGGCACCACGGCAGGCGGATGCCACCCAATGCCCTGTGGGAAAACCAGAGGCTGGGAGAAGCCAGAGCCCTCCCCACAGGGTGGTGTGTCCCCAACCGCTGTCCCCACATTGTCCCAACCTGCTGCAGCAAGGACCAGGAGAGTGGAGATGGCTGGAACGCCGAGGGCACGGGAAGCGAGGAAGAGGAGGAGAAGGATGGGCTGGAATGGCGCCGGCACCAGCGGGAGAACCAGGAGCGCCAAGTATGAGCCGTGTGGGATGCAGGAGGAGGTGACACTTTGGCTCTGACCTGTGGGACAGGAGGAAGAGCCCGGTGTTGGCACCCACCAGCTCCCATGGATCCTCCAGGCCCCGTTCCCGCTCACCGTCCGGGGCAGGGATGGATTTGAGGTGCTCCAGGTGCTTTTCCAGCCGGCTTCGTGCATCTTCCAAGGCTGTCAGCATCAGCTCCAGGCTCTGGTTGACCCTCTGCAGCTTCTCCATCACCTCCTGAAGGAGCAGGATGCTCTCTGCATACGGAAAACATGGAAACAGCAGTGGGAAGATGCACCCTGCTGTGAAAAAACCTGGGAATGGGATTCCCTGTGTTCCCACCTGGCTGGGGATGAACACCCCGAGGTCTTTCCTGCTCCTGATGGAAGCTGGATGGGACAACCTGGTGTCCAGCCCGGAGCTCTGCAGCCCCACGGCTGCTCAGGTCCCCTGTGGGGTGGGAAGAGAGGTTGGATCAGTCCCAAAGTGGGATATGGGAGTGCTGCAGCACCCCAAGCCTGGCTCGTACCCATCCGGCGGGAGATGTCCTGCACCAGCTGGGCCACGGGGGTCTCCTCCAGTGCTGACCTCATCCAGGTCTCCCAGAGCTCCTCCTGAGGAGGATATTTGGGGGGTGATGATGGGGGAGTGCTGGGTTTCCCCATGGACACCCCAAATGCACCCCTGGGGTGCTCCCAGCACAGGATGGGGGACAGGGGAGGGGGTTTGGGGATGTAAAATATGGAAAAAGGTGTGAGCTCACCCCGGAATTCAGCCTTCACACCCCCCCAAAAAACCATCCCTACACCAAGCAAAGAGGCTGCCCAGGATAGGGGATCCCAGAACCCAAATTTCCCAACCCAGAGGGATTCCCAGAGCCACCCCACAGTAACAGGATGTCCAGGTGTGACACCTCCTGGGATGTGCCTTCATCCTGGAGCCGGCTGTCACTCGTGGTTGTCTCGAGGAGGATTTGTGGGGGGGTCCCCACCTTCTCTGGGAGGGCAGCAAGGCCCAGCCACCCCAAAAACCCAGCAGTGGCACCGAGGAGCAGCACAGCCCAGGAGCTCTGGAGCAGCATGATGGGAACGGAGGGGCTCCTATGGGGAAAAAAAAAAAGTGGGAAAAAAACCCCTTATTCATGTACAAATTACAGAGCAACCCCCTCCCCAAATTTCAGGGATCCACTAAGTGGAACCTCCCAAAATCCCAGTGATCCCGGTGGGTGAGGAGCACCCTGGAGTGGCAAGCAGCTCCCACATCCACCGACAAATATGGGGACACCCCCTCGGAGAGTCCCCCCCACAAACCCATGGATGCCGTGGGGCCAGGAGAGTGGGAAGCACCTCCCACATCCCCGGACACCCTTGGGGACCTCCCCCACGCCACATTTGGTCCCCCACCCCCGTGGTGGGGACCCCCTCGTGTTTCCCAGGGGTGCCGAGCGCCGCGGGGAAGGTTTGGGAAGGATTTGGGAAAGATTTGGGAATTCCCTCCAGGACCCCCACGCGTGCACCTGCGCGAACCACGTGGCGCCGGCGCCTGCGCAGTTCCCCCTCTTTGCCCCACTCGCCCCGCCCCTTAAAGCGGATCCACCAATAGCAGAGCGGGGTGTGGCTGCCCAAAGCCAATCAGCGCCGGGGGCGTGGTTCTGGGGGCGTGGCCTGGCGCAGCCATGGAGGCGCCCGAGCTGTGGGTCGGGTTCGTGGGCGCCGGGCGCATGGCCGGGGGGCTCGTCCGGGGGCTGCTGCAGGCCGGTACGGGACGGGAAGGTCCGGGGCACACGGGCAGAGGAGGGGACATGGGGACAGTCCTGCTCTGGCGTCCTGTGGCGCGGGGAAGTGCGGGGGGACACGGGGACAGCGCTGCTCTGGACGCTCCCTGCACTCCCTTCCCTGCTGTGCAGTGGAGGGACATGGGGACAGTCGCGTCCTGACCTGTTCCTAAAGGACGCCAGCCTGCCCCCGCGTCCCTGTCCTCCAGCGCAGGGACGTGGGGACAACTCTGTCCTGGCTCATTCCCAAGGTCCCAGCCCTTTCCCGGGTCCCTGTGCTCCATTGGAGGGACATGGGGACATCCCTGCTTTGGCCTGTTCCCAAGGTCCCAGCCCTTCCCTGGGTTCCTGTCCTGCGCTGGAAGGACATGGGGACAGCCCTGTCCTGCTGCTCCTCCCTGGTGTCCCCAGCCCCCTTTGGGATCGTGCTGGGATTATAGGAATCACATCCCGGTGGAAATTGGGGTGTCTGGGCTGTCCCCCCAACCCTGGGGACACTCTGTCCACTTGCCCCATTCCCTGTGTCCCCCCAGGGAAGGTTCCAGCCAGCAACGTCCTGGCCAGCGCTCCCTCGGACAAAAACCTGGATGCTTGGAGGGTGAGTGGGGCCAAGGGGGTGGGAGATTTTGGGGTGTCCCTCATGTGGGGTCAGAGCACCCTTTCCCCCACACTGGGGTTTGGCTCATCCTTCCCAGATCTGGGTGAGATCCAGGCAGAGCCTCGGTGGCTTTGTGACCACAGCAGGTCCCCAGGCCATGTCCCTGCTTTTGGATGTGTTGTTACCGTGGGGATGCTGTTTTTGGGATGCTGTTTTTGGGGGTTCCAGCCTGTGAACTCTGTCCCTGTCCCTGGGCAGAAGTTGGGCTGCAGGACCACGCACTGCAACCTGGAAGTGGTGCACAGGAGCACCCTGGTCTTCCTGGCCACCAAACCCCACATCCTGCCGGCTGTCCTGGAGGAGATCCGTCCTGCCGTGGGGTCCCACCACATCGTTGTGTCCCTGGTGGCCGGCGTCACCATCCAGACACTGCAGCGGGTGAGACTCCTCCTTCTCCTTTTCCTTCTCCTTCTTTTGTCCTTCTCTCCTTCTCCTCCTTCTCCTTCTTTTCTCCTTCTCTCCTGCTCCTCCTTCTCTCCTGCTTCTCCTTTTCTCCTCCTCATTCTCCTTTTCCTTCTCCTTTTCTCGTCTCCTGTTCCTCCTTCTGCTTCTCCTTTTCTCCTTCTCCTCCTTCTTCTTTTCTCCTTTTGCTTCTGTTTCCCCTTCCTCTTCTCCTTCTCCTTTTCCTTCTTCTTCTTTTCTCTTTCTCTCCTGCTCCTCCTTTTCTCCTTCGTCTCCTCTCCTTTTGCTTCTGTTTCCCCTTCCTCTCCTCCTTCTTCTCTCCTTCTCTTCCTCCTCATACACCTCCTAATTCTCCTTTTTCCTTGTCCTCATCCTGGTCCTCCTTCTCCTTCTTCTCCTCCTCCTCCTCTCCTTTCTTCTTGCTCTTTCTCCTTCTTCTCCTTCTTCTCCTCCTCCTCTTCCTCCTCATCCACCTCCTCCTCCTTTTTCGTTGTCCTTCTCCTTCTCTCCTTTCTTTTTCCTCTTCCTCTTTCTTCTCTTTCTTCTTCTCCTTCTTCTCCTCCTTCTCTTCCTCCTCATCCACCTCCTAATTCTCTCCTCCTTTTTCCTTGTCCTCATCCTGATCCTCCTTCTCCTCCTCCTCTTCCTCTCCTTTCTTTTTGCTCTTTCTCCTTGTCCTCCTTCTTCCCCTCTTCCTCCTCATCCACCTCCTCCTCCCTTTTCGTTGTCCTCCTCCTTCCCTTCTCCTTCTCCTTCTCCTTCTCCTTCTCCTTCTCCTTCTCCTTCTCCTCTCCTTTCTTTTTCCTCTTCCTCTTTCTTCTCTTCCTTCTTCTTCTTCTTCTCCTTCTTCTCCTCCTCCTATTCCTCCTCATCTACATCCTCCTCCTTCTCTCCTCCTTTTTCGTTCTTCTCCTTCTCCTCCTCCTCCTCATCCACCTCCTCCTTCTCTCCTCCTTTTTCCTTGTCCTCCTTCTCCTCTTCTTTCTTTTCCCTCTTCCTCTTCCTCCTCCTCTTTCTTCTCCTTCTTTTTCCTCTCCTCCTCTCCCTCCTTATCCACTTCATCGTCCATCTCTCCTCCTTTTTCCTTGTCCTCCTCCTCCTCTTCCTTCTCCTCCTTTTTCTCATCCTCCTCTTCCTCCTCATCCACCTCCTCCTCCTTTTTCCTTTCCTCATCCTCTTTCTCCTCCTTTCTCTCTTCCTTCTTTTTCATCTCTCATTCTCCTCTTCCTCCTCTCCTCCTCCTCTCCTTTCTCCTCCATTTGCACCCAGGTCCCCATCCGAGAGCCCCTCCAGCTCCCTCCCTGCTTTCCTCACTTCTCCTCCAGCCTGAGGGGTGACACCCACCGGCGTCTCCACTCACCCTTGGGTTCTTCCCAGGGCTGGCACCCCTTCTCCCATCCCCATCTTTCCCCAGCTCCTCCCGCCCTGGACCAAAGTGCTGCGCATCATGCCCAACCTGCCCTGCGTGGTGCAGGCGGGGGCCATGGTTTTCTCCCGGGGCACCAACGCGGGTGACGAGGAAGCCGCGCTCCTCAAGAGCCTCCTGTCCTCCTGCGGCCTCTGCGAGGAGGTCCCCGAGTCCTACATCGACATCCACACCGGGCTCAGCGGCAGCGGCGTGGCCTACGTAAGCCAGGGGGTGCTCTCCTGGGATTTGGGGTGCCCCGCTGTGCTCCAGGCTCACCCCTGGGTGCTCCCCTCTTCCCAGGTGTACCTGTTTGCCGAGGCGCTGGCCGAGGGCGCGGTGAAGATGGGAATGCCGGGCGCCTTGGCCAGCAGGATCGCGGCGCAGACGCTGCTGGTGAGTCCTTGGCACACGCTGGCATCGCCCCCCTTCCCTCCTGCCCCACAACATCCATCGGGATGAGGTGCTGGATGCTGCTCTGCCTCAGTTTCCCCTTTTGGAAGCAGAAATGAAGCCACCAGAAGGGTGAAGGGGATGGCGGTGGGACAGTCCCTCTATGGTTTGTTTGAGTGTCCCAAGACGAGGGAAGAGATGAGAATCCTAACTGCATGTTTCAGAAGGCTGATTTATTATATTATATTAAAATACTATATTAAAACTATACCAAAAAGAATTGAAAGGATCCATTAAAATACTATATTAAGACTATACCAAAAATAATTGAAAGGTTCCATTAAAATACTATATTAAAACTATATAAAAAAGAATCGAGAGAAAGGATCCATTAAAATACTATATTAAAACTATACCAAAAAGAATCGAGAGAAAGGATTCATTAAAATACTGTATTAAAACTATACCAAAAAGAATAGAAAGGATCCATTAAAATACTATATTAAGACTATACCAAAAAGAATAGAGAGAAAGGATCTATTAAAATACTATATTAAAACTATACCAAAAAAGAATATAAAGGATCCATTAAAATACTATATTAAAACTATACCAGAAAGAATCGAGAGAAAGGATCCATTAAAATACTATATTAAAACTATACCAGAAAGAATATAAAGGATCCATTAAAATACTATATTAAAACTATACCAAAAAGAATAGAAAGGATCCATTAAAAGACTATATTAAAACTATACCAAAAAGAATCAAAAGGATTAATTAAAATACTATATTAAAACTATACCAAAAAGAATAGAGAGAAAGGATTCATTAAAATACTGTATTAAAACTATACCAAAAAGAATAGAAAGGATCCATTAAAATACTATATTATAACTATACCAAAAAGAATCGAGAGAAAGGATCCATCAGAAAACTGGAAAGGAATAGAAAGGAATGGAATGACGACAAAAGCTGGTGACTCTCAGAGAGTCCAAGTCAGCTGACTGTGATTGGCCATTAATTAGAAACAACCATGGACCAATCACAGATGCACCTTTGCATTCCACAGCAGCAGATAATTATTGTTTTTCTTCTTCTCTGAGAAGAAAAAAACCAGGAGAAAGGATTCCAGGAGAAGAAGGGAAGGAGAAGGGAAACCAGGAGAAGAAAACCAGGAGAAGAAAAAAATCAGGAGAAAAAAACCCCGGCAAAGGGATTTTTCAGAAAATATCACGGCGACATTCCCTCGCCATGAGGGTGGTTGAGATGGTGACGCCATCCAACCACGGAAAGGGGAATTTGGGAAGTCCCAGATCTGACTTTCTTGGTGTGCTGGTGTCCCACAGGGTGCAGCCAAGATGCTGCTGGAGACGGGGGAGCACCCGGCCAAGCTGCGGGGGGACGTCTGCACGCCCGGGGGCACCACGATCTACGCCCTGCACCAGCTGGAGAAGGGAGCGCTCCGGGCCACCGTCATGGATGCCGTGGAGGCGGCCACCAACCGGGCGTGTGACATGGCCAAGGACTAATGCACAAACCCCTTCTGGGGCAGGAGGGGCGGTGGGGACCAAAGCGAGCTCCTCGGAGGAGCGGGATCCTGGCATCTTCGGGAGAACGTGGGTGAGGGTGGGAGGTGGTGTGGACACGTGTTACCTCAGCTGGAACCAAATAAACGTGGCCAGAGCAATGGGGGAGTGTGGATTTTTGTGGTTCCTCTGGTCCTGGGGGGCTGTGGAAGCCACCACGGGGTCACTTCCGTGGGGAGGTGACATCCATGATTTCTGGATGCTCGCTGGGGATGGTGCTGGCACCCAGGTCGCCAAGCACGAAGCTGGTGTGGGATGTGTGGCACTGGGGAGAGACTTTTGGGAATGAGGTGACCCCAATTTAACCCTGCTGGGGCTGGGAGAATGGCTGCATCCCTGTGGTCAGAGCCACATCCATGAGGATGCTGCCCACATTCCAGAACTATGGGCACGAGCTCAACCAGCCAAAAAAAACTGCACCATGATCCCTCCCAGGGAATGGGATGGAAGCCCTGATCTGCTCCCATCTCCAGGAATATTGAGGGGGTAGAAACTCAAACTTGCCCATCAGGAGAGGATCTAAGCCTTTCCCATGCCCTAATTAAACTCTGATTGCCTCCCAGCACCTGCACAGATGCAATTAAAGATTATTTGGGATCTGCTTTGAGGATGAAAATGTTTTTTTCCAGGGAAAACATCACTGGTGGGAACATCTGGATGCTGAGACCTGACTTTGGATAAGGGCCTGGAGTGCCAGGACACAGGAAATGGCTTTCAACTGCCAGAGGACAGGGTTAGATGGGATATTGGGAGGGAATTCCTCCTGGGAGGGTGGTGAGGAACTGGAATGGAATTCCCAGAGAAACCATGGCTGCCCCACCCCTGGAAGTGTCCAAGGCCAGGTTGGACAGGGCTTGGAGCAATTTGGGACAGTGGAAGGTGTCCCTGACCACAGCAGAGGGCTGGAATTTGATGGCCTTGCAGATCCCTTCCAACCCAAACTGTTCCATAATTTTATATTCTCACCCCCTCAAACCAGTTCAAAGACCTCCAGCCCAGCACCTTCTGCTGATCTTTGCAGCATTTTTGTCACACAACTGAAACTTTCTTTCATTCACAAACTCCCATTTGAAATAAGCCACACCCAAGCTTCAGAATCTTTTTGTGGGGTGATTTTGGTGCAAAAGATAATAAACAGAAATGTGATTTTACATGATTACACCCCATTGGCGTGGAGAAAACCACACTGGAGAGGACACAACCCCATGAAGATCCCCCTGGTGCCACCCCAAATCCCTCTGGGATGGCTCCACGTGACAGTTCACAGACGACAACCTCCACATGGGAATAAAAATCCATTTAATTTCCGTAAACTCTGCAGCGAGGAGACAAAGAACCGACAAGTAAAAACCCCCACCCGCCCGCTGACACGAGGCACGGCAGCACTGAGGAGTAATTTCATTTCCCTCTCCCAGTAATTCAGCTAAACACCCTAAAATTTCATCCAAATCAGGTCAATTCCTATCAGATGCCTCCAATATTCCACGGCAGTGCCAGGAGCCCTCCCTGCTCCAACCTCAACTCACCCAGACGTGTCCTCCAACCCCACAAACCCAGTGAGGAACATCTCAACCCCATCCCTGGAGCCTCCAGCTCCACCAGGATGCTCGGATGATGGTACCTGGATCAGCAGCTCTCCGTGGTCCCAGCTGTGGTGGGAATGATGGAGGTGACTCTCTCTCGTGGGTGCCACCCAAGTGTCCCTTTCCCAATCCAGTGCCTGAAGGAAATGGTCTTAAACCAGCCCCAAACCATCCTGGTGTAACAGGATTCTGTTGTGGCAGTGGGAAGGGCGTCACCAGCCTCTTCCAAGGTGGAATGTTTCCCCTGCAGCACCTCAGGAGTGGCCCACGTCCAGCTGGCTGTGCCCACCTCAACCCTGCTCTGGGATTTGGGGATTTTTCAGTGTAACATCCCCCATTATCCCATGGACACCATGGTCCTTCCCTCACCCCTTCTCCCCATGGAATTGGGGGAACTGGGCAATTTGGGGGGGGAATCCACACCCTTTCTGGCAGTGCCAGTGACCAGGAGCCACAAGGGATGTAAAAAATAGCACCTCCTAAGTATATTTAGGTAAGGAACAACCCTGGAATTCGAGTTGTTGCACAAAAATCCCCTGAATTGTGACCCACAGGCATCTGGGCCTCCTGATCACGGTCACAGAGGGGCGAGTGGCACCTCCACTGCCATCCCCCTGGGACAACCGGGGTGTCCCCAGCTCTGTGGCCAACCAGGGGTGGTTGGTAGCCAAAAAAGTGGCGCTCACCCCTGCCCTAGGATTGGGGGCTGCGGCCGCGGCGCAGCCGCTGGGCCATGGAGATGAGGGAGCGCAGCTGCACCAGCTTCAGCGGCCCCACTTCCCGGGGGTCCTGTCCCTCCAGCCAGCGCAGCGCCGTCTCCAGACCCTGGATGGCTTCCCGAGCCGTGGGCAGCAAAGGATCTCCTCCTTCCCCGCCCTTTTTGCCACCAGCCGCTTCTTCCTCCTCATCCTCCTCGCGGCCCTCGGCGCCTTCCTCCTCGGCGTCCTCCTCGCCATCGCCGTCCTCCTCCACACCTGGAGCTGCGTCGTCCAAGTGCAGCCAGTCGGACACTTCCTCGGGAGCCAAGCGCTTGAAGGCCAAGGCGGCCAGGTGGGTCAGGTCACTGAAGACCTTGCTGTCCCCTCCGCCTTCCTCCCCTCCCGGCGCGTCGCCGTGCTCTTCCTCGCCGGGCTGCGGCTCGAAGGCGGCGCGCAGCCCCAGCAGCCAGCACTTCTCGATTGATCCTGGCGGGATGAGATCCCAGGAGAGGCCGGCCAGGTACAGCATGTCCTTGAGGAGGAAGGAGCGCACGAAGTCCGCGGGACTGCCGGGCCCGCCGCAGGACACGGCCAAGCGCAGCAATTCCCGCTTGTAGAGCTGCTTGAAGGCCGACACCACGCCTTGCTCCAGCGGCGCCGGGATTCGGCCTCCTGCTCCAGCCAAACCGCTCCCAGAGGGACCCTTGGAGAGGAACAACGCGCGGATGGACCCATCCGGAGTCTGGAGCGGCGGAGAATCCTCAGCCCCCGCTGCAGAGCGGGACGGAGCGGAGCTGAGCAGCAGCACGGCCTTCTGCTGCAGGCAGCTCCGCCGCAGGTACCGCTTGACGCCCGGCACAAAGTCCTCAAAGAACCAAGCCCTCAGAAGCGCCGGCGCCAGCCGGGCCTCGGGGCTGTAGCGGTAACAAGCCGGGAATTTCTCCTGGTTGTGATGCCTGAGGCTGGCGGGATCGCGGAGACCCCCGACCACCAAGGGCTTGAGTTTGTGGGCGCCGGTCAAGTTGGCGGCCAGCAGCACCGTGACGCGCTCGCCGCGGGCCGGACGCCTCGCCGCGATCCCAGCACCGGGAAGAAGCTTCCAGAAGAGCCTGGTGATGTTGGCGTTGTAGATCTGCTCGTCCCCGTAGCCGCCGGCATCGGGCAGGACCTCGGCGCGGGCGGCCGGGGCGCGCTCGGGCTCGGTGGGGAGGCCGCCCTCGCCGTAGATGCGTTGGCTGGAGATGCCGTGGCGCTTCTGCCAGCGCCAGAACCAGCCGTGGCTCGCCTTGAAGGTGCACTCAGGCCCGTAGATCTGCCGGGCGAAGGCCTCCGCCTGGGCCTGGATCAGGGGCCCGGAGAGCGGCACGCCGTGCTGGCGCAGGGCAAGGAACCAGGCGTAGACGGCGCGGTCGATCTCCTCCTCGTTGGCCAAGCGCATCTTCTTGCGCTGGGTGCCCACCTCGCCGCCGAGCTGCTCCAGGAACCAGCGGAGCTTCGCCTCGTCCTTCAGCCACCCCCGCAGCGTGCCCCCCGGCACGCCGAAAGCCCGGCACACCGACGCCTGCCGCTCGCCCTTCTTCACCCTCTCGATGGCCTGGAGCTTGTCCTTGATGGAGTAGGCGCGGCGGAGCGACATCTTCACCGACACCCCCCCGGGTGATGCGCTGCTGCTGCTGCTGCCGCCGCCTCCTCCTCCTGCCCGCCGCCCTCCCGCCATTCCCCCGCCCTCCTCCGGCTCCCCCCCGGGCATGGAGAGACCCCCGCATCCATGGGGATGGGGGGCGCGTTATAACCGGGGAGGGACGCGGGGATGGGGTGGGGGGGGCGCGGCGGCGCCTTTGTCTCAGCTCCGCTGCCCCGCATGCGCGCAGCCCACCGCGGCCACTAAGTTGCGCCGCTCCCCTCCCCCCTTTTCCTCGCCAAGTTGGATCCTTCCTCCTATCTCTACCAGCTCCTGTGGGTTGTACCACTTTGCGAAAAGGGGGGAGAGCGCCGCTGCCCCCTCCCCTCACGTCGCTTTTACCCTTGAGCTGTTCCACTGGTTTTCACGGGAGGCATAAGAAGGGCGAGGAATGAGACAACGCGCCGCAGGCACAACACGGAGCCCTCTCCGCCCTTTAACGCCCTTCGTACAATACAGGGAATCGTTCTGGGGGCGTCAGGGAAGTAGCGTGGAGGAAGCAGCGAGGTGGCGCATCCCCCTTTTCACAGAGTGGTACAACCCACAGGCGCCAGCGGAGGTACGAGGACGAATCCAACTTGGCAAGGAAAAGGGGAGACGGCGCATCCTAATAGTGACAGAGGGGCTGTTCGCGCATCCCGCTCCCATCCTGCCGTGATGTTCCACATGTCTCTTTTATTGTGGGGGGGGACAGGCCCCGCGCTGTGCGTGTGACACGCTGTCTCCCCGTATCGCACTCCCTTCGCCACCCCCCCCGCGCGCCACGTGTGGTACGCGCCTCCCCCATAACCCTCCGCGCGGCGCACGCCGCCCCTCTCTATCCCGGCGGCGGCCCAAGGGAGCGGAGGGGTCTTAAGGGGTCAGAGCTGCCGGTGAGTCCTGGTTTCCAGCCCTTTCCAGCCCCTAGGAAGCTTTATGTTCCCAGTTAGGATCCTTTATCCCCCTCCCTGAACCTCGTTAGTGGGACTTTCGGGGGTCTCCGGGGTGTCCTTTATCCCTCCAGGGCGGGAGGTGGGGGGGACCCTTATGATATTTGTGGGGAAGGGGCTCAGGGGGCCCTTTAGGGTGTGTAGAGTTCCTTTATCAGCTTAGAATCCCCAAGAAGGAGGTTGTGATCACCCCTTTTATTCTCTTGAGGGCACTTTTCCTGCGGAAAGAGGGATTTGGGGGTCTCCTCATAGGGAATGGGGCTGCTTCCCTCATAGTGGTGGGAAGAGGGGAGTTGTGGGGGTCTCTCCCCCTGTAAAAGCCTCAGCAAAGGGAGTTTGGGGGTTTCTCCCATTGTCTTTAGGGTCCATTCCATTCCCCCAGAGTCCTGAGGGGAAATATTTGGGGTGCTCTTGGCTTTTGGGATAACTTTTCTATGCCTAGAATCCTATGGAATACTGGGATAACCCCCCTTTCCCCATGTTTTCAGTCCCTTTTCCCTTAGTAGGTCTGCAAAGGGGGGTCATGGGAGTCCCTAAGAGTCCTGAAGGAAAGGATTTGGGGGTGCCCTTGTTTTTTGGGATTACTTTCCCCACTTAAAATCCCAGGGAATATCGTGGTGTCACTTCCCACTCCCAATGTTTTAGCTTCCTTTTCCCTTAAAAGTTCGGGAAAGGGGCATGTGGAAGCCCCCTCTACATTCCCTGTGGGATCTCTCCTCACATCCCAAAAAAGAGGGTGTGGGAGATCCCTTTCCCCTTGCCAGGCACAGGGAAGGGGGGATTTTAGGATTCTCCATATCTATCTGGTCCTTTTCCTTTCCCAGGATTTAGGAGTTCTCTGTTACAGGTAAGGGGTGGGTGGGGGTCTCCCTAAGCCTTTGTGGATTTCCACTGATTTTTGGGGACATATTCCCTGTTTTTTTGGGAATATTCCTGATGTATTAAAGCCTCACCTTTTCAAGTCTGGATTGGGGGTGAGGGGGAAAGGGATCAATGTTATTCCTGCCCCGGTGAGAAAGGGAATTTAAGGATCCCATACTTCCCCAGCTGCTCCAGGTGCCTCAAGGATCTGCTCCTCCCCCCATTCCTGGGATTTTTTTTGTCCAGTCACTTGCTGCAAAGGGAAACTGGAGCTGCTGCCGTGTCCTGGCACGGAGCAGCCGATCCATCCCATATCCCAACCCACTTTGGCTGCCTTTCCAAACTTATCCTGGAGCTGGGAAACCTGGAAAATCAACTCCAGGTGCACCTGGGCTCTGCTTATCTCACCCGTCCCTCTTTCCTCGTGCTGCTGTTCCCAAATTTCCGTCACCTTGGTGGGATTTGTCCTCTCTTTTTTTTTTTTTTTTTTTTTGATCTTGATGCTCAGGGATCCGTTTCCAAACTATTTTGGGAACGGGCAGAGCCTGTTGTTGTGCTCCATGGGGTTTTTTGAAGGATTACATCCCTGACTAAACTTGCTGAGGCTGCTGCATCGGCGTTCCCAGAAATTCCGGATGGATTCGTTCCGTCGCATCCAGGTCACTGATGATTTGGGATTGATTGGGATCCCGATAATCACAATCCTTAGGGATGAGAAATTCCCTTTTTCTGAGCTGTTCTGCTGTAATTCTTTCCTTTTCCAGGTGTGTCCCATTTCTCCCTGACCTTCAGGTAGGACTTTTCCTCACCTGAGCTGCTCATTCCCAACTTTTTTTTTTTTTTTTTCCGCTATTTCTCCTGAAGGTGACAGTTTCCAAATCTCTCCCTTCTGCTGATTTCCCATATCCATGATTGTCTCATTAGGAAGTTTCAGCTTGGAGCAGAAAGTTGTGGGTTTTAGGTGATCAGGGATGGGAATTGAGGTGTTTTCCTGGAATGTGGAGCTTTGTCTCACAGCAAAGGTGATGATAACAGCTCTGATTTAAGGAAGAGCCAATTTTAGGGAATGAAGCCAGCAGGAATTTAGGAAGAGCCAATTTTAGGGAATTAAACCAACAGAAAATCTACTTTTAAATGAACAGAATGTTAGATGCAAATGTTAATATTTTGATTTGATTTCTCTGATGGTTCTTGAACTCATCCTGAATTTCTGGGCTGTGACTTTTCCCAGTGGAGAACATTCCCAACGCCACAGCGTGGTTTTTAATCCTAAAGCTTTGTGTTTGTGGAGGTAAAAATGGCAATTCTGAGTGGAAAATGTTGAAAGTTGATGGTTTGTGTGATTAAAATTCCTTTTTCCCAGGTTCTTCCAGGAAAACTGATGGACACAGAAGAGAAATTACTTTTTTTTCCCAGTTTTTCCTTGTTTAGAAGCTTTATTTCCTTGGAAATTTGGGGTATTTCAGGACTGAACATTGGCTGCTCATGGAAGCAAAAAGGTGCTGCAGGAATGTTTGGAATCACCCAAAAATTGGGATCCTGAATTCCATCAACACATGCCAGGACTGGGATGGCAGGTTGGGAATTCTCAGGCTGCTGGGATGGGAAAATCCTTTTGGAAAACATCACAATAATGTTCTTTTTCTGGTTATTAAAATGAAAATAAACTCATTTTCTGTCGTGTTGCTTCACAAACTTCATGGAGTTCTGGAAAGTTCATCAGCTCCAAACTTAATATGTTAATTAATTAACCCATTAATTCTTAATTATTTGGATGAGGAGCTGTTGCATCCATAAAAATTTGAATTCTTCTCTAAATTTATCCTGTTGTGTTTTTTTTTAATGCTGCCATAGGAGCAAAAAAAGTAAGTACCTTCTAATTGTTGCGTGGTTTTTTTGGGAATTCTGGAATATCCAGGAATGTCAGCACCAGTGGGATATTTATTAGATAAATTCCTGCGGAGTTTTCTTGGAAATCATTAATTTTAAAGAGTTTTTTAAAATTAATTTCAGCTCTGGCAATGGGAGGGAATCTCCTGGGAGTTCCTCATTATGGAATTCCTACTCCATAATTCACCTCATCCATGAGGGCTGCAATTCCAGGGCTTGGAGCTGCTTAAAAACTGGAGCAAAATAATTTAAAAAAATTTTAAAACAAAATTAATTTTTGAATTTAATTTTAAAAAATGCAACTTTTAAATTTAGATTAAAAAGGAAGAAATTGTAGGATTTCTTAATGCAAAATTCTATAAATTTTTATTGTTTTAGTCATTATTTACTATAATAAATGTATTTCTGTGTAAAGGTTTTAACAAAAATTTATTGCTCTATAAAATAAAGGAGAAAAACATAAAATAAATTCAAAAATTCAAAATATGTTTTAATTTTCGATTTTTTCTTTAAATTCAGAATTGAAATCTCAGTTTTTGAGCATTTTTAGCTGTATCAAAGTTTCCCAACTCCAGGGGAAAAAAAAAGAAAAATCTCCTTTTGCCATTTCTAATAATTTGTCTACCTGGAATCTAATTAATATCTTAAACTCTTATCAATTTAAATGTGTAAAGGCAAAACTTTATTAATATGTAAATTTAAATGGAAATATTCAAGACCTGAAAAAAGCATTTATGTGTAAATTTTATGTTATATTTTTAATCAAATCAATAAATTTTAAATTAAACGACAGTTGAAAATTAAATTGAAATTTAAAGTTAAGCCTTGGACTTGAGGCTTCCAAAATCTCCAAGGAATTATTGGAATTGCAAACTTTTGAGGATATTTCATCTGTCTGAGAATTTTATTTGGCAGTCTGCCACGGGTCAATTTTTATTAATTAATTATTGAATTAATCATGAGATTTCCAGCTCCTGGACAAATTTAATTTGCCAATAACTTGGATTATATCCCAAAATTCAATCCCACTTTTTCAGCAGCTGCCTTTTAGTACGAAAACCCAATCAAGAGTAAACCTCCAAAAACTCAAAAATTGGAGCCAGTTTTCCCAAAATTTTGCCTAATTGGGAATAAGTAACAAATAATTAATGACTAACCCACTAACTTGGAATAATATCATATAATTCCCAAGGATTTGAACAAAATCCTCTTTTGTTTTTTTTTTTTCCTGCCTTAAAATTTCAAGTAATGGGGGGAATTCTTGGCAGGAATATTTTAGGAATTCTTTGGAATTCAAGCTTATCCCAAAAAGGAGAAATAAATTGAATATTTGCGCTTTTTCCCGGGAATATTAGTGGATAAAAACATCTCCTGCATGCTCTTTCTTTGCTCTGCTGCCACTGCATTTGTTGTTATTATCTCTCCATGCTGCCCATTTAATTTTGGGAAGATGAGGACACGGAAAAATCCCTGCTCCGTGGACAAAGTTTGGCTGGAAAAACACCGGAACGACGAAGCCGAGCGGGAAGCGCCGGAGCAGCGGGAAGCGCCGGAGCCCGAGGCCGTCAACGGGATCTGCCACGAGGATTCCATCGAGGGGGACTTCAAGGGGGACCCGAAAAAACCCAGGAATGGCAAAAAGCAGAGGAAAAGGAAGCGCTCCCCGAAAGCCAAAGCTCAGGATTCCAAGCTGGAGGCGATCCTGGCGGGAATGTCGGCGGAGCGCGTGTGGTTTGACAAGCCCTTGTATGACCGCGCCGAGAGCGCCTACAGGATAAAATTGGCGGATTCCCAGAGTTGGGAATCACCCGAGACTGGGAAAATGGCTGAGGAATCTCCTGCCGTGGCCAGGTCGAAATCCAGCCAAGATATTCCCAAGGTGAGGATGCTCCCGGCGTGTTCCCACGGAAACCTGGCCGCCTGTCACCACGTTGTCCAAGGGGTTTGGATCAACAAGTTTGACTTCGATAAGGCCGAGAGGGCGTTCATGGAGAAATCCCAGTTTTTCCTTCCTCCCAACGTCCTGGCCATCCCATCCGCGTGGGCGAATTCCAGGCTGGGAACGCCGGATGAGGGCTACGGCACGGCCTTGCCCACTCCTGCCACGCCAGGCTTGGCTCCTGGCATTCCCAACTCTCCCGTGGCCTCCGTTCCCAGTTTGCCCAGCTCCGACCAGCAGACGGTCAACGGGAAGCCGCAGATTTCCAACTGGGAAGTTCTGGCATCCGAGGTGTGGCTGGAAAAGCCTCTCTACGATGATGCTGAGAAGAATTTTTATGAGAAGATGTTGGATGGGCACCCCTCGGATAAAACCCAACGTGGCTGCCCGGAAGAATCCAAGAACCACAACCCTGGGAAGGAAACGGGAATCGCCTCCACCAACCCTGAGCTCCCTGATATTCCCAAGGAAAATCCCACCTGCTTTTTCCTGCACAAGGACAGTGAATCCGTGTGGCTGAATAAGGTGACCTACGACAGGGCTGAATCCAGATATTTCGCCTTGGAAGCGGCCAGAGCAGCGGAGAAAACAGGGATCCGGGAATCTGCTGCAGAAAATCCCTCCCATCCAGCTGCTCCGAGCATTCCCGCTCCGGAAACGAAGTAGGAGAAGTTTCTTTGGGGGTAACACCCATGCAAAAAAAAAAAAAAAAAAACAAAACAGCCAGGTCGGGATTGAGCCAAAAGGAATTTGCATGTGGAGAAGACTGGGTGGACTTGGAGATGATCCTGGTGGGCAGGGGGGAAAATCCTTCAAGGAATTCCCTTTTCCTGAGGAATTCTGGTGGATAAAGGCTGTGTTTGTATGGAGTTAAAGGTTGAATGTTTAAAGGCAGGGCTGGGAAGTGAGCTCATTATCCCCCTTTTTGCATGGATTCAGCACCATCCTCCTTTCCATCCTCTCATTCCATATAAAAATCTGCATCATAACCAGGATCCAGCTTGAAGAAGGTTTGGAAGTCACTGGAATACCATTTAGGGAATCACTCTGGTGGGAGCATGTGCTGTAGTTTGGTTTTTTGAGGGAATTTCTATCCAGTCTGTTAATTTTTTGAATGCCCTTGGATCTTCTCCAAAGGCAGAGCTAAGGTGGAGATGGATTTTCCTGGAAAAAAAAGACTCTTGGAGCATCCGTCCTTATTTCTGACACTTCTGATCCATGAATTTTGTTGGGATTTGTTGGAAAGCTTTTAGGATCTTTGTGTCAAGGGATTTAGGGGTCAAATACCTTTCACCTGGTCCTGTTTGGGATTATTTTCTCTTTAGCTGGTCATAACTGGATATTTGGGAACATCCAGATAAAAAAGCGGGATAAATTTGTTTGTATTTGGGATTTTCTGCGAATGATCCTGGTTGGAATTCCAGCAGGTCCTGGAGATTTGGGTGTGGAAAGTTCTTTTGCTGCAGCTCCTGTGTCTGGTGGCCTTTGGTCTCTTCCAAGTGGGTAGATGAGATAAGGAAGGATTTGATTTCAGGAAAATCATCTCTGGCTTCCCTGGAAGTGTTTTATGGAAAACTGTGGGATTTGGAATGATGAGGAGAGTCTTTGTGGAGCCTGCTCCAGTTGTGGTTTTCTTGTGCTGCTCTCCACCTCCTCAAACTTCTGCTGTCTCTGTCCCTTGCTGGAATTCAGGGCACTTCCTCTTTTCCTCCTTTTTGAGGGCTCTTGTTTCCCTGTTTCCCTTCAAATTAAGGATTTAACCCACCTTTGGAAGCTGCTCCATAAAAATCCCCTGTTTCCCAGCAGGATTTGGGCTGCTTTTTGCTGTTTTTCCCTGTAGTGCCACGTCTGTCCCCTCTCGAGTGTTGCTTATTTTTTTTAGTAAAGATTTCCCAGTGAACTTGTGGATGCCCCATCCTTAGAAGTATCCAGGGAAAAATTGGATGAGGCTTGGAGCAACCTGGGAGAGTGGAAGGTGTCCCGTGGCAGGGGGCTGGAACTAAATTATCTTCATGGTCTTTTCCAAACCAAACTATTCCATTATTTCAATTCCCTTTTTATTCTCCTACACAAGACATTTTCCTCAGCATGAACTAGAAAATCCTGGGGTTTTTTTGGATTTTTTTTTTTGTGGAATAAAGTCTGGATCAGCTGATTCATCCCGTCCCCACTCCACACCCAGGTCAGGCAGGTGGGTTTTTAATCTGCCCTGCTTTTTTAAGAGGATCCTGGATACTTAAATCCGCAGCCAAGCCGAGCTGCAGGCACAGAAACCGCTCCTGACGGGCTGTTAACCTTCAATCCCTGCGGGAATTCACTTTTTGTGGAATATTTTCCCAGGAAAATGGCTGTGGATTACTTCCTGCACGACAAGATCTGGTTCGAGAAGTTCAAATACGACGACGCCGAGCGAAGGTTCTACGAGCAGATGAACGGCCCCATGGGTGGCCCCTCCCGCCAGCAGGTAATTCCCAATCCCAGGAATTCCAGAGTAAGTCAAAGGACATGATCCACCTGGATTTTTGTGGGATTTCCACTCCCAGTGCTATTTTTTCCCCCAAATCTTCCTGGAGCTCTCTAAGCTGTTTAAGATCCATTCGGTTTTTTTTTTTTTTTCCTTGTTTTCTGTGGAATCTGAAGGATTTGATCCCAAGGAATTGGGAGATCAGTTGTCCTTCTAACAGGTGAATCAGTCCCAGCTTCCAGAAGTTATCCTTAATTTGTGGGGGCCACAATTTGAGCTGGAAATCCCTAAATCCCCAATTTTATTGGCAAAGAGCATCCCTGTCCCACTTCATCCAGGGAAAATGCTGCGTTGCTTCCATTTTGGAGCAGTCCTTTGGGATATTCCAAGGGAATACAAACCTAAAGTTTGAGCAGAGGCACCACAGCTGCAAGGATTTTTTGGGGGGGATTTTTTTATCCCTCTCTTTGCACTCCTGGAAATATTCCAGGTGTTCCAGTGGAAGACTCTGTTCGTGGTACCGGTGAGTTGGGGAGGGGGAAGCATGATCCTGCTGAGCTGAAATATTTCCAGCTTCCATATTATCCCAAAATTATTCCTGTTCCAAGGTTCAGAGCTTTCCTAACCTCTTCCTGCTCCTAACTGCTTGTGCCTTTGGAATGCTGAGTGTTCTGTGCCTCTTTCCAAGTGTTTACAGGGAAGCTTTTTGCTGGAATTCTAACTTTTAGGCACATTCCAGCTATTCCTGCTGCCCATCCTGGCTTAGGTTCTGGCACAGCACCTGGGAGACTGGGAATAAAAAACATTGGGAGCTCTGGATGAGAGCTGGAAGTAGGTTTTGGAGTGAAAACCTCTTGGAACAGCTCAACTATTTCAAGGCACATCAGGAGCTTCCAGTGAAGGAGTTTGGTGTGGGAAAGGTGGTTTGAGGGATGTTTACAGGAATTTATCAGGCACTTCCCCCATGGAAAAATAGTCTTAAAACCTCCTTGGAAGTAGCAGGATGTGGAGCCCACCTGGATGTGTCCAGGCTGTTTGTCCTTTATTTTCTGTTTAACTCAGGGTTTGGGGGTTTGTGGGAAATTTTACATTTCGGATCTTGCTGATGGGGAGGGGTTGCAGTCTGGGAAGGGCAAGGAGTGAACAGATGATGGAATTTCCAGGGAGGGAATCTTGAAATCCAGGCTAAGGCATGGCAGCAGGAGCATAGGGAAAAAATTCCAGGTGTTCTGGGTCCCACCTCTGGATAGAGCAGAGTCAGGGTTGTCACTTCCTGCCTGAACTCAGGTAATAGTATGGAAAAATCCTGCTGGAGGCTGGGTTTTTAAGGAGTTCTGGAGTCACTCCAACCTCCTGGCAGCATCCCAAACTTTTCAGGGTAATTATAGGGAATTTAAAAGCTCTTTGACTGGATGATCCTTCTGGACACGTGACCAGGGACTGCCCAATTTAGCCCCAATCCTTACCGCAAAAATCACTGAATCATGGAAAGAACAATTCCCAATTTTCCCAATTCCCTCGATCCTTCCTTTCATTGTGTTTTTTTTTTTTAAACTTCCCTGATGAATTTTTTTTCCCCCTCCATGTTTCAATATTTTTTTTTAAAAAAGAAACTCTTGGTTCTTTCTGCGCTGTTTGCAGGAGAACGGAGCCAGCACGATCCTCCGCGACATTGCCAGAGCCAGGGAGAATATCCAGAAATCGCTGGCCGGAGTGAGTACCCAAGCTCTCACCAGCTGGCTGCCTGCATCCCATTTTTATTTTTTTTCTTTTTATGGAATTCTAATCCCATAGACCGTTTGGCTTCTTGGTTGGAAGCTAGAGGAGAAGACCAAGGTGTGCAGCCAGCTCCGCCCCGTCCCCACGCGCTGCTCGCCCGCAGCGCTGCCAAAACTGGATTTGGGTTGAAAGAATTCCCTGAATTGGGCTTTTCCTTCCCTTTTTTCTTTTTTTTTTTTTTTTGTTGGTTTTGTTGTTTTTTTGTTTTTGTTTTTTGGGTTTTCCTGGTGGGATGTTCCCATGGGTCTTAACTAACAGGTTCCAACTCGCTGAGCGTGTGGCTGTTTTTTTGGGATACACTGGGCTGCCACCTTCTCTTCCCTGTTTTGCTTCCGGTTTAGGGGATGTGCAAAAAAAAAAAAAAAAAACAACCCAAAAAAGTTGTATTTTCCATCTGCTGCATCCAGGGAATTCAGCTTGGCTACAAGCTCCGAGGCTGGAGCATCCTGGAGGAGCTCGGGAATGTACTCTTTGTGGAGGTGTTTTTGTGCTGAGTGCTGACAAGACAGTTAAAAAAATAATCTTCATTTTTGTTAAAGGAAGTTAAAATACTAATGAGTGGATTTATGGGAAAAGAAAATCCATGGAATACAGCCCAGGTGCCTTGATTTCCTGCCTCTGCAGTGGGACTCCCAAAGGAATCCATCCAATATTTGGCCTCAGTTTCTATCTTTGATCAGTCCAATATCAGGCAATAACAAGGAATTCCCCTTTTCCCAAGGGGAATATTCCATATTCCTCCTTATACCAGCAGAAAGGAGCCAGGCATTTGGGATTAATATAAGGAATCAGGATTTCAGTCAACAGCTTAAGGAAAAATTTTCAGGAACTCGCTCATTTTATTAAAAAAAAATATGGCTAAAGGAGGCCCCCATCCCAAACAAGGTAAAAAGTTCCTTTGGGAAGAACTTTTGGAATTGGGCAAGGGGCAGGGAATCTAAACCCAAATCACCTGGAAGTGCTGCTCATCCTCATCTTCCAGGGTGTTTTGCCAAAGATGTGGAATTTCTTTCCTGACTCCTGTTAAAGAGCTTTTTTTGGGAGAGAATCACAGAAGATTGGATTATCCAGGTGCTGTAACAGGGAATTGGTAAAGCAACAGCCCCAAGCCAGGATAGGAATTTTGGGATATAAGTTGTTTGGAGATGTTTCTGGGGATTAGTGCTGGATGTAAAAAATTGCTGGATATTTTATGTTCCTGGGAAAGGGGTTGGATCTTCCACATGGCTGAAAAAATAGTTGGAATATCCCTCAAGGATCATCATAAATGGTGGATAACCAGGCTGGACTTTAGAGCATTCCTAAACTTCTTCCTTGCATTCCCAACCCCCAAAATTTATGCTGTGTAATCCAGAGAAAAGTGGGAAGAGCAAAAATCCCAGGATTTTTGTCTTTTCTTTCTCCAGAGTTATTGTGAGGGGTCTTAGGATGTGGCAAGGGAAGAGCTGGCTGTGAAAAGATGGGAAAACGGGAGTTTAGTGCCATTTTTGCTGGGAATTTCAGGCTGGGATTGTGTCATAACATAAAATGTGGGAATGAGCACGTGGAATGTGATGAGAGTCTGGAGTTCCTCAATTAGGAGGAAAAGCAGGAAGTAGAACAGGAAATTCCACCTGAGCGTGAGAAAAAAAAATTATTGTCTCTGATATTTAAAATGTATTTTAGGGATTCAAACCTCAGGGAATAACAGATGTTTATGCACCAAGTTGTTCTGCCAAACTCCTGTTTTGTGCCCTTCATAATTCCCAGGGATTTGATTTGTGTGGATAATTAAGTTTATGCACAATTCCAGCTTTCCCAAGCACTTCTGCTGCCCAGAATATTTGAGACAGGCTGCAGCTTTGAGGTGTTTTCAGCACAAAAAATCATGGATTAAAAATAAAGGATTTGAAGGCTTTATACAAGAGAGCAGAGGAAGGGAGGGAAGTGATGCTGTGGAGCTCCCCACCTGTGGAATTTTGAATTCTTATTCCTGATAAAATTTTTGGATGATTGTTTGGAGCTGGAAGTTGGAAGAGGGAATGGTTTTTGTGTGCTGTAATGTAAGTGTAGTGCCCACATTCCCAAAGCTTGGAGCATCCTCTCCTCAGGGAGCATCTCACAGTCTCATAAAGGCAATATTTTCCATAATTTTTAAGGATTTGGGACATGGTTGTGCCTCTTGCATTGTCTTATGGGTTCCAATTAAGATCTCTTGATTGCTTCAGCTTGGGACAGGTATCCCTTGCCCTTCCCATGCTTTTCCTTCTTTTTTTAATTTTTTTGAGGAATTATTATGAACAGGGAAGAGAAATCTCCTCTCCCAGTGCTGGCACTGCTGGGGCACCTCAAATCCTGGGACAAAAAGGACATTGAGGGGCTGGAGTGTGTCCAGGGAAGGGAATGGATTGGGAAGGGTCTGGAGCACCAGGAGCAGCTGTGGGAGCTGGGAGGGCTCAGCCTGGAAAAAAACAGGAGGTTCAGGGGGGACCTTCTCACTTCCACAAATCCCTGACAGCATTCCCAAGTGGGAATCGGGATCTGCTCCCAGGGAATGACAGGATGAGAGGAAACCACCAGAGGGGAAATTTAGCTGGAATATTAGGAAAATTCCTCGTGGAAAGGGCTGTCCAGCCCTGGCCCAGAGGTGGAGTCCCCATTCCTGGAGGGATTTGACATCCCTGTGGATGTGGCACTTGGGGACGCGCTCCGTGGTGGCCTTGGGGGAACTCTTGGACCCGATGAGCTCAGAGGGATTTTCCCACCTCTGTAATTCCATGATTCCCATCCTTGGAGCATCAAGCATGGTGTGATGAGCCCACAGCATGAGCTCCCTGCAGACACCAAGATGTTCCTGGAGAAGACCCCAGAATTCCTGGGGGAACGTTTGCAGTGCAAGGCTGTTTCCCACCGCTCCATAACTTCCCCTTGCATGCGGCTCTTCCCTGCGCTTGAGTTCCCTCTGGAATTGCGAAACCTTTTCCCATCTTCCCAAACTTTTTCCCACCCTGCAGCAGAAGACCCCTGCTCGGAGCAAGGAAGCTCCTTGTGCCCGTCCCAAGAAACAGTCGGGACGCTCCGCCGTAAGTGAGCCGTGCATGGATGGAGCCTGTGGAAAAACGGGAGAGGATTTGGCGGGATGAGGATGTGGAGCAAGTTCTCCTTCCTCAGGGTTTGGCACTGGGATGAACCTGGATAATGGGATCCCATCCTAGCTCCATGTCCAGGGATCTGCCCTCACCTTCCTGAGCCTGAATCCGCAGCTGAGATGGAATTTTTTCCTGCCCCTTTGGGATTTCCCAGCCTCATCCCTGGAAGTGTCCGAGGTCAAATTGGACAGGGCTTGGAACAGCTTGGGGTAGTGGAACATTGTCTGGAAGATCCTTAAAATCCCAACCCAAACCATTCCATGATTCAGACCTATCCTTGTACCTTGTATTCTTCATCTTTCCCTGCTTTTCCCTCTTCCCATCTTACATGACTGCTGAGATTCCACACTGGAATAAAAGAGAATAAATTATTCTCTCTTCACTTAGAAATGACAATTCAAGGGCAAATCCTGTTATTTTCTTTCCCTTTGTTGCCTGGAATTGATGGATAAGGAACCTCCTTAGCATTAAACAAAAAAGAAAAAGCTCTTTTTTTTTTTTTGCTGTCAAAAATCCATTGAAACCAGAGTTGGAATAATTATTCCCTCAGGATATGTTAAAGCAGATTGCAATTGTTAGGAATTAAAGGCTGGGCTGGGGAGGGTGGGAGTCTAGAATTCCTGGGATCTTTCCAGCTTTCCCAGTGTTACTTAGGCAGGTCATTCCTGTCCCTCAGTGGGTTGGGAGAGGAGACCAAGGGACTCCCAAGATTTTTAAGGGGCTTGGTGTGAAATTTTATATAAATTTTATGTGGTTTTAGTGGCATTTTGGGATCTGAGAGTGGGAAAAGTGATTTTATCCTTTGCTCCTTGGTGCCAGCTGAAATACCTCGGGATTTAGTCCATGCTTCATTTTATAGAGCTGCTCCATTAGTTTCTGTCCTAATTTAGAGAAAATATCCTTGGTTTTAGTTCAGCTCCTGAAATTCCTTCTCTCCTTGAAGACACGACTCTGCTTTGCTTCATGGATTTTTCAGGAGGAGGGGGAACAACTCAACTTCATCCGTGTTTTCCTCGTTGCAGAGTGCAAGCACAACCCCCTCTGGAGCTGCTGGTGACCAAAATGAGCTCCTGTCCCGAATTTCCCACCTGGAAGTGGAAAACCAGAACCTCCGCAGTGGTGAGTGGAGAATTCCTTCTCCTAGCTGGAGACCTGACACGCAGCTGGGAATTGAAGGGTCATTTTTCCTACTTTTCCCTCCTTTTCCCAGTGGTTGCAGACCTCCAGATGGCCATTTTCAAGCTGGAAAGCCGCCTGAACGCTCTGGAGAAATCCTCAACTTCCCACCAGCCCTCATCTGTTCCTCCAACCCAGGTGAGCCTTGGAAAAATGCTGGAATTTCTCTCCAGGAATCATAACCAAACATCCATGTGGACAAACGTCCTGTTCTGTTACATCCATATAAACCCCACAGCGTGTCCTGAGCAGTGGAGATTCCCATTCCTGAGCTTTTTTTTGGTATGCTCTGCTCCAACTCTGTGTTAATATTTTCCCTCTTTTTCCCTTAAAAAAAACCTCGGATCCGGTGAAGAAAGTGGAACCGTTCAGCCTTCCCTCCAAAAAAGTGGAGCTCCCGGCCAAGAAAGCCGAGCCAGCTGCTGCTGAGGATGATGAGGATGATGACATTGACCTTTTTGGGAGCGACGATGAGGAGGAAGACCAGGAAGCTGCCAAAGTCCGGGAAGAGCGGCTCCGGCAGTATGCGGAGAAGAAGGCCAAGAAGCCGGGGCTCATCGCCAAGTCTTCCATCCTGCTGGATGTGAAGCCAGTGAGTGGGATTTGGGGATTTGGGAGCTCTGGGAGTGGGGCTGGGAATCCTCTCTCATCCATGTGGGTGGTGGTGGTGGCACCTGTGGAATTCCAAACAAGGGCTGGGAGACAGGTGGAATTTGTTGCTGTGGAAGCCTGGGATGGGTTTGGATGGATGGGACCTTAAATCCCAAGTCATTCCATAGGCAGGGACACTTTCCACTATCCCAGGTTGCTCCAACCTGGCCTTGGATGCTTCCAGGGATGGGGCAGCCAAAGCTTCTATGGGAATTCCATTCCAGGGCCTCACCATCCCCCCAGGGAGGAATTTCTTCCCAATATCCCATTTAATCTTACCCCATTCCAGTTCAAAACCGTTCCCCCTTGTCCTGTCACTCCATCCTTGTCCAAAGTCTTGGATCTCCTTGAGGCACTGGAAAGGGGCTCTGAGGTCTCCTGGAGCCTTTTCCAGCCAAGAAAGGGTTGTGGGCACTTGGGATCAGTTGTGACATTCCCAGAGATGTCACCTGGAGCTGCTGATGGTCTCCAGGAAAACACTAAAACCTCCCCAATTCCCACTTTTCCAGTGGGACGACGAGACCGACATGGCCAAGATGGAGGAGTGCGTCCGCTCCATCCACATGGACGGGTTGGTGTGGGGAGCCTCCAAACTGGTCCCAGTCGGATACGGCATCAAGAAACTCCAGATCCAGTGCGTGGTGGAGGACGAGAAGGTCGGGACAGACATCCTGGAGGAGGAGATCACCAAGTTTGAGGACTACGTAAGTCTTGGGATGGGATGTGGGAAGGGCCTGGCACCCACGGGAGGGGGTTAACTCAGGTGTGTTTTCCTGGGAACACCTGGATGACTCCAGCTTTTGTCCCCTTCCAGGTGCAGAGCGTGGATATTGCTGCTTTTAACAAGATTTAGAAGGGAAAACTGTATCCCCCTGATCCGAACCTGGAATTAATAAAGATGAACATTGGGAGTGCACGTTGGGTCGTGGGTTTTTCCCTGGGGTGCAGCTTCTCCAGGGGGGTTTGATGGGAGATTTTGGGATGTTGGAGCAACCTGGGCTAGTGGAAGAGGATTGGAATGAGAGATGTTTAAGGTCTCTTCCAACCTAAACCATTCCATGATTTCCCCATGCTTCCTAGAAGGAAAGATCTCAAGACATGGACCTGAATTTTGGGGCTGGGATGAAGGTCTCAGGGTGTTTCCAGTCACCTTTCCCAAGGTTTAGAGACCCCAGCCACTCCCTCCAAAAAACCAGGATGAATAACCAGGAAGCATCCAGGAATTGCTGGTTTGGGATGGATTTTATCCCTCTTTCCTTGCCCAGGTCACTTTAGCACAGGTGACATTCCTGAGCGTGGCCTGGCAAGGGGACAGGTGACATTCCTGACTTTGGGAACACGAGGTCTGTCCCAGTGCCAGAGTCCAAGGGCCACCGAGAGCCACGGGAAGCTCCATGGGATTGTGCTGCAAGCCTGTCCCTTGTCCTGCTGGGCCCAGTCACTTGACATGTGACACGTGTCCCTCGCAGGGTCCTGCCACCCCCAGAGCACTGCTAGCAGTGTCCCTTGTCCCCTGTGCTGCCATCCTCAGTCCCTGCTGGTCCAGGCAGTGCCACCTGTACCTTCTGTGTCCCCCACGGGCCACCATCCCTGTGCCGTGTCCTCCATGTGCTGCCATCCCCCGTGCCCAGTGTCGTGCCTCTGTCACCATCCCGGTGTCACCCATGTGTTGCGATCCCTGTCCTGTGTCCCCCTTGTGCTGCCATCCCTGCTGCCCTGTCCCCGTTGTCCCCCGTGTCCCACTGCCCCTGTATCTATCCGCTGCTGCCATCCCCGTGTCCCTCTCGTGCTGCCATCCCTGTGCCACATGTCTGCTGTGCGCTGCCACCCCGCGTGTCCAGCTGTGACCAACTCTGTCCCGTGTCCCCTTTGTGCTGCCATCCCTGCTGCTGCCCCACGTCCCCGTGTCCCCCTTGTGCTGCCATCCCTGCTGCTGTGCCCCCGTGTCACCAGCCCTGCCCCGTGTCCCCTTGTGCTGCCATCCCTATGTCCCCCTCGTGCTGCCATCCCTGTGCCACATGTCCACTGTGCGCTGCCACCCCGCCTGTCCAGCTGTGACCAACCCTGTCCCGTGTCCCCCTTGTGCTGCCATCCCCGCTGCTCTGTGTCCCCGTGTCACCAGCCCTGTTCCGCGTCCCCCTTGTGCTGGCCATCCCCGCTGCCCCGCGTCCTGTGTCACTGACCCTGTCCCGTGTCCCCCTTGTGCTGCCATCCCCGCGTCCTGTGTCACCAACCCTGTCCCATGTCCCCTTGTGCCGCCATCCCTGCTGCTCTGTGTCCCCCTGTCACCAACCCTGTCCCATGTCCTCTTGTGCTGCCATCCCCGCTGCCCCGCGTCCTGTGTCCTCAGCCCTGTCCCGTGTCCCCCTGTACTGCCATCCCTGTGCCACATGTCCACTGTGCGCTGCCACCCCGCCTGTCCAGCTGTGACCAACCCTGTCCCGTGTCCCCCTTGTGCTGCCATCCCTGCTGCCTCGAGTCCTGTGTCACTGACCCTGTCCCGTGTCCCCTTGTGCTGCCATCCCCGCCGCCCCCTGTCCCCGTGTCGCCGTCCCCGCGTCCCCGTGTCTCCAGCCCTGTCCCGTGTCGCCGTTCCCGCGTGCCCCCACCCCGCCCTTCCGTATCCCTCCTATTCCCCCGCTCCTCCCCGTGTCCCCTCCCCTGTCCCCTCGTCCCCGCCCCGCCATGGCGCCGCTGGCGGACCTGTACCAGGTGTCCATGGCCTACGGGCACTGGCGGGCCGGGCGGCACCGCGCCCCGGCCGCCGCCGAGCTCTTCTTCCGCCGCCCTCCCTTCCGCGGCTCCTTCGCGCTCGGCGCCGGCCTGGCCGAGGGGCTGCGGGGGCTCCGAGCCTTCCGCTTCTCCGCTGCCGGTGCGTGGTGACAGCGGGGGACACGGCGGGGACAGAGAGGCAGCGTTGTAGGGAGGAGCGGTGGGCGAGGGGGCAGCGTCCCAGTGGGATTTTGGGGGATAGGGAGCAGCTCCAGAGGGCAGGGCGGGACGGGGGAGAGGATGAGGAAGGGACGGGAGAGGGTTAAGGGGGAGGGAGGGGGAACAACTCAGGGGGACAGGATGGGACAGTGGGGAGGATGAGGAAGGGACGGGAGAAGGTTAAGGGGGAGGGAGGAGGAGAAACAACTCAAAGGGATAGTGGGGACAGGATGGGACAGTGGGGAGGATGAGGAAGGGACGGGAGAAGGTTAAGGGGGAGGGAAGGGGGAGCAACTCAGGGGGACAGGATGGGACAGTGGGGAGGATGAGGAAGGGACGGGAGAGAGTTAAAGCGGGAGGGAAGAGTAGAAACAACTCGAGGGGACGGGAGAGGATGAGGAAGGGACGGGAGAGGGTTAAGGGGGAGGGAGGAGGAAGAACAACTCGAGGGGACATTGGGGAGGATGAGGAAGGGACGGGAGAAGCGGTGGAGGGAGAGGGAGAAGGGAACCTTCCCAGGGAGGTTTTGGAACAGCTCCAGGGGACAGGAGGGGAAAGGGCAGAGGATGAGGAAGGGATAGCGGGGAGGGTGGGAGGGACGCGGGGGAAGGAGGGAAATTCCCCGCGGAGGAGGATGGGGAGCAACTCGGGGAGAGAGAGATGGGACAGCATCCAGGGGGACTTAAGGGAGGCAGAGACATTTCTCAGAGCGATCTGGGGATGGGGAATCCCCCCAGGGGGACTTGGGGAGGATGGGAATCCCTCAAGAGGACTTGATGGGGACAGGGACATCTCTCAGAGGGACTTGGGGGACAGGGGAACCCCCCTGGGGGACTGCAGGGGATCAGGACAACTCATAAAGGGACAGGGACATCTCTCAGAGGAACTTAGGGGACAGGGAGACCCTTCAGGGGACACAGGGCAGGAATGGACACAAAGAGCCCTCAGGTAAACTTGGGGGGACACTGGGACACCCTCCAGAGATGTCCCTCAGAGGGGACATGGGCCACCCCACGCTCCATGCTGGGGGTGCTGTCACGCTCCTGCTGTCACTCACCTGTCCAGGGGAAGCTTGGTGTCCCCCCCACCTCCCCATGTGCCCCTCGTCCCTGGTGTCACCGCGCTGTCCCCGCAGACGTCGCGTACCTGCGCTCCGTCCTGCCCAGCACCATCGACGACGCCTTCTTTGATTACCTGGCCACCCTGGACGCCTCCGAGGTGACCGTCACCGCCATTCCCGAGGGCTCCGTCGTCTTCGCCAGGGTGGGACCCCCCTCCATCTTCTTTCCTGACCATCCCATCTCTCCCAGCTCCCGGATCTCCCTTTTTCCTTGAGCCTGGGATCCCTGGAACTCCAATGCTGCTTTTCCCAGTGCCCCCCTTTTCCCTGACCCTGGGACTATGAACCCCCATTTTGGCCATCCTCGTGTCCCCACCCTGTGACTTTGGTTGTGCTCGAGGGTCCCAGGATGTGGAAGAGATGAGAATCAAAACTCCATGTTTCAGAAGGCTGATTTATTATATTATAATATTATATTATATTACATTATATGAAAATGCTATACTAAAACTATACTAAATAGAGAAAAAGGATCCATCAGAAGCAGGAAAAGAAAGAAAGGAATGATAATAAAATCTTGTGACTGCTCACAGCCTTGACACCGGTGGCTGTCATTGGTCATCAACTAAAAACAATTTCACACGCTCGGTAAACAATTCTCCGAATCACATTCCAAAGCAGCAAAACGTGGAGAAGCTGAAACTTCCCAGCTTCTCAGGAGAAAAGATCCTGGCAAAAGGATTTTTCATAAAATGTGACATAAAATGTGACCCCCTTTTCCTTCACACTGGGAACCCCTGGAACCCCTTTCCTGGGCACAGGGACAATCTGGACCCTCATTCCTGGGCAATAGGATGCCCCTGCACCCCCTTCCCTGGCACTGGAATCCTCTTGTACCCCCTTTTCCTTCACCAATATCCCCCTGCAACCCCTTTCCTGACCATCCCACCTCTCCCAGGCCTAGTCCTTCCCTTTTCCTTGGCTCTGGCATCCCCTGGACCCCCATTCCTGCCTTTCCCAGCTCCTCCTTGCTCCAGGGGGACCGGGATGTCACCGCTGTTCCCACAGGTGCCGTTCCTGCAGGTGAAGGGGCCGCTCCTGGTGGTGCAGCTGCTGGAGACCACCTTGCTGTGCCTGATCAACTACGCCAGGTATTTTGTCATGGGGATGATCCCAAAGCCCCTGGAAGACGGAGGGGAGCAGGGAAGGGAGTGCAGCACCCCTAAATCTACAGGGACACCCCAGTTCTGGGGGTGCCATGACCCCACAAGTCCCCTACTGGGATTTAACTGCTGGAATTCTGCCAGTTGAATTGGAGGGTGTCCCAGTGTCCCCCTAAGTTTTCCTGAGGGCTTCCCATGTCCAGCCCACCCTGTGGTCCCTCAGGTTCTCCTGAGAGATGTCCTGCTCCCCCACAGGTCACCTTTAGGATCTCCCTGTCCCCCCACCTTGATCAACCCCACCACATCCCTGTCCACCGAATCCCGCGGTGATCCCTGCCTCATCCAAGCAGGGAGAGTCCCGGAGCCCCTTTCCCTTCGGCTGTGCTGGCTCTGCGTGACCTGTCCCCTTTTGTCCTCCAGCCTGGTGGCCACCAACGCTGCCAGATTCCGTCTGCTCGCCGGCCCGGACGTGAAGCTGATAGAGATGGGGCTCCGCCGCGCGCAGGGGCCGGACGGAGCCCTCTCGGCCTCCAAATATTCCTACATTGGGGGTGAGTCCCGCCCCACGGCGCCCGGTGCCACCACGGCCCTGCCATCACCTGGGTGTCCCCCCTGTCCCTCCTCGCAGGCTTCGACTGCACCAGCAACATCCTGGCGGGAAAACTCTACGGAATTCCCGTGCGCGGCACCATCGCCCACTCCTTCATCATGTCCTTCAGGTGCCTGGAGGAGGTGCAGCCACGGGTGAGCAGGGCCTGGGATGGGATGGGATGGGAATGGGAATGGGATGGGAATGGGGATGGGGATGGGATGGGATGGGAATGGAGATGAATATTGGATGGGCGTGGAATGAGGATAAGGTTGGGAGTGCAGGTGGGGATATAGGGATCTCATGGGGTTGGGGGTGTAGAGGGGGATAGGAATGGAGATCGGAATGGGTTGGGATTGAGTTGGGGTTGGGATGTGGATGAAAATGGGATGTGGTTGTGATTGGGATGGGGTTTGTACGGAGTTATAGGGATGGGAGGAGATGGAATGGAGATGGGATAGGGATGTGATGGGAATGGGGGTAAAGCGGGATGGAGATAGGAGTGAGGATGTGGATAGGGGTGGGAATGGGGTGTGGGATGAGATAGGGGTGGGATGGGGATGGGAATGCAGACAGGGATTTGAGTAGGATGGAGGGGGAATGGAACACTCCACCTGTTCCCACACTCCTGACACCTTGGATGATGCCATGGCTGTGCAAATCCCATTTCCCACACTCCTGGCACCTTGGATGGTGCCATGGCTGTGCAAATCCCATATTCCCACACTCCTGGCACCCTGGATGATGCCATGGCTGTGCAAATCCCAAGTTCTCACACTCCCGGCACCTTGGATGATGCCATGGCTGTGCAAATCCCATGTTCCCACACTCCTGGCACCTTGGATGGTGCTGTGGCTGTACAAATCCCATGTTCCCACACTCCTGGCACCTTGGATGGTGCCGTGGCTGTGCAAATCCCATATTCCCACACTCCTGGCACCTTGGATGGTGCTGTGGCTGTACAAATCCCATGTTCCCCTGGCAGGAGCTGCCGCCTCGGGCCGGAGGAGATCCCGTGGATCTGGCAGGCCTGGCTGTGTCCTGGCTGCAGCGGGTTTGTGACCTGCTCCAGACCCCTCCCAGCAAGGCCAACCAGGGCGAGCTGGCCGCCTTCGTGTCCTACGCCATCACCTTCCCGTGTGACTTCCAGGGATTGCTGGACACCTATTGTGTCAGGAGGTGAGGGCACCAGGACTTGGCCACCGTGGCACAGGGGATGGATGTGTCCCTCCTTGCTGGTGGCCTAAAGAAGGAATGTTGGCCGATGCAGGGCTTGGAAATAATGCTGGATCCACCCTGGATCCGTTTTCCACTTGTCTTTAATGCTTTCCCTGCCCATGCCAGGAGTGGTTTGCCCAATTTCTGTGCCGTGGCCTTGGCACTGCACCAGCTGGGATACCAGGCCATCGGAGTGCGCCTGGACAGTGGGGACCTGGCCCAGCAATCCAAGGAAATCCGGGGAGTGTTCCAAGCCTGCGGAGCTCAGTGAGTCCCACGCCAGCTCTGGGGTGGATGTCACTGACCCCTGTCATCCTCACCCGCACCCAGCCCCTCATCCTGCCAGGATTTGGGAGCCCTCATGGCTCTGGGTCCATGGATCCTCCCAAATCCTGCTCCCTGCAGCTTCCAGGTGCCCTGGTTTGGGACCATCCCCATCGCTGTCAGCAACGACATCAGCGAGCAGAGCCTGGAGGAGTTCAGGAGGGAGGTGAGGAGGGATGGGATGTCACCTGGGCGGTGCTGGGATGTCACCTGGGCTGTCCCTGGTGCTGGCAGGGCGGGGATGTTGATGGTCTGTGTTTTCTGCCTCAGGGGAGCGAGATCGACATGATCGGCATCGGGACCAACCTGGTGACGTGTCCCCTGCAGCCATCCCTGGGCTGTGTCTACAAGGTAAAGGTGGCAGCCTAAATCCCAAATATCCCAGTCCTCCCTGAGCCGCTGCCAGGTGGTCCACGCCTGCTCCATGGCCATCCAGCCCCTCTGGAGTCACAAAGTCACCAAAGAATTTGCCTTGGAAGGGATTTTTGAAGGTCCTCCACCACCACAGGCAGGGACACCTTCCACTATCCCAGGCTGCTCCAAGCCCCATCCAACCTGGCCTGGGACACTTCCAGGGATCCAGGGGCAGCCACAGCTTCTCTGGGAATTCCATTCCAGCCCCTCACCACCCTCACAGAGTGGAATTCCTTCCCAGTATCCCATCCAACCCTGGAAGGTTGCATTTTGGAAGTGGGAAGCAATTCCCTGTGTCCTGTCCCTCCATCCCTTGTCCCAAATCCCTCTCCAGCTCTTCTGGAGCCTCTTCAGGCACTGGAAGGGGCTCTGAGGTCTCCCTGGAGCCTTCTCCAGGCTGGACATTCCCAGCTCTCCCAGCCTGGCTGCAGAGCAGAGGGACTCCAGCTCTTGGAGCATCTCCATGGCCCCCTCTGGATCTGCTCCAGCATCTCCACATCCTCCTGATGCTGGACCCCAGGGCTGGAGCAGCTCTGCAGGTGGGGTCTCCCCTGAGAGGGGCAGAATTCCCCCCTCTCCTGCTGTGGGATCAGCCCAGGACACAGGGAAGTTCCAGGTGCCAGCGTTGGGTCACGGCAAATTCTTTTCCCACCAGAATCCCCAATTTCTCCACAGGCAGGAGGCAGAATGCCCAACTTTGGGTTTGTTTTAGGGTTTTTTGGTCTTTTTTCAGCTGATATGCATCAGTTGCCTCCCCAGAGGGGTCACAGGTTCCCTTCTGTGGGAATCTATGGGATTAGAGGATTTTAGGAAAGCTAGGAAAAAGAAAGGCCGCAGAGACAGTAAGGATAGTGAAATGCTAAAGCAGCAGAAAAGAGATATCAGCAGTAGCGAAGACATGAGAAATAGAACAATAAAGCTATGTAGTTTGGCTTTCTAAGTTGCAAAAAGGTATATTTTAGTAAATATTTAGAAGGTTAAATATGAATAGGGCTCTGTGCTTTGTCTTTTATAAACGAACCATTGTATGAGAGAAAAAGCTGCTATTGTTTTAACCAAAGCTACGCGTGCTTCATGTGGTTGGATAGAACTACTGTCAATATGCTTTTGCTCTATGCAATTGGCCGAAACTGGGTCTGAAACTATCTTATAATATGTTGCAACATTAAGTTTCCTTGGCCTTCTGTCGGGATAGCGAGCTGCTCGCATCGATCCATTGCCATAGCCATGTAATGAGACTGATGCTTCTTAATTAAATAACTCACGATGCTGCTCAGGTGTGGTCCTGTTCCGTTCGTGTCTGTACATAAACTGCCGGTGTCACCTTCCCTTCTCCCACAGCTGGTGGAGGTCAATGGCTCCCCGTGCCTGAAGCTGACAGAGGATGAGGAGAAGATGACAATCCCGGGGATGAAGGCAATCTACCGGCTCTATGATGCTGCTGGTGAGTCTGGAGACCCTTCCCAGAGTCCTGGGGGAATCCTCTGCTCCGTAACTCTCTCCCTGATGTCCTCTTGGCACAGGTCACCCCTTCATGGACCTCATGGCCCTGGAAGAGGAGCCGTCGCCCAGCGCGGGGCAGGAGCTGGGGATCCGTGTCCTGGGGCGGCTCGAGGAGACCACCAAGGTCATTCCCACCACCGTGGAGCCCCTCCACCGCACCTACTTCAGGGATGGCCAGGTCAGGGGTGGCCCCAATCTCCTGGGAGATCTCCTTTTCCACGCTGGGGGATGGATCAAGGGCAGCGGTGGCTTCTGAGACGCGCCAACAACTCTGGTGCCAACCTGGTTTTGGGATTGGTGCTGGGGTGGTGGCTTCCCACACGGATCTTCCCACGTGGATCTCCATCCCTGCAGGTGTGTGAGCCCCTGCCCAGCCTGCCCGAGGTGAGGACCCACGCCCAGGCGTCCCTCAGCCTGCTCAGCCCCGCTCACCGCCGGCTCCACGAGCCGCAGCCCTACCCGGTATGTCCAGCACTTCCCACATCCCACCAGCACACGCCTGGGAACGCCACTGGATTCTGTGGATTCGGTGGCCTGAGCAAAGCCACCACGGAGCTGCTCCCTGACCCCTCTTGTTGCCATTCCCAGGTGGCCGTGACGGAAAGGCTGCACCAGCTCTTCCTGGAGCTGCGCCAGGGCAGCCTCTGAGGGGGGCCCTGCTCATCCCCAGCTCCTGCTCCGCTCTTTTTCGGGAAGCCCGGGTGCCTCGTTAGGAATTAACGGCTCTAATTTAGACTCTGCCTCGGGTGCTAACCCGAGGAACCTGCAGGAACTTGGGGTCCCAGCAGGGAAGATGGGAACGCAGGGATGGGGAAGGCAGAGCTGTCCCTGCATCACCTGGAAGTGACAGTCCTGTGCCTTATCTTGGTGGCCCTGCCAGCCTTGTGCCTTATCTTGGTGGCCCTGCCATCCCTGTGCCTTATTTTTGGTTGATCCCAGCTCCAGGATGATCCCAGCTCCAGGATGATCCCAGCTCCAGGTTGCCACCTGCACTCTCTAACCCCTGTTCCCAAAGGAAACGTGGCTCTAACCCACACTGAGCTTCAGACTAAGCAAAAAATTTAAAATAAAGGCCTTTTCCCACCGTGGCTCCGACCCTAATTCCAGTGAAAAACCCTTTGGAGCTCCATTGGGAATGGGAAGGTGAGAGGGAAATCCCCAGGGATCAAACCTGTGGCTTTGCTGTCGATTCTTCCCTCCACGGTTTGGATCTTAGCAGAAATTACAGGGAAGAAAACAATTAAGAGTTTAACAAAGCATGGCCTGATGGTGTTGGATTTCTGGGAATTCCAACAGCACTGCATCCCATTTTAAGACAGGAAAAAAAAAAAAACTCCAGGAAATCCAGGATCAGTTTGCTAAAAATTAGATTTTTTTTTTTAAGCAAAGCACCAAAGATAAGGAGTCCATTGTACCTGAGTAGAGATTTTCCTGAGTTTTTGGGAGAGGAGGAATGAAGAACAAGGAGAGTGACCTGTGCCAACATTTGTCACCCTCACGGATAGGATGCAATTCCTGATGTTTAGGAACCATTTTGGTGGGCAGAGAAGCTCCTGGGTGTCTCTGCACTTTCTCCTCAGGTATTTATGGATACTGAGGAGATTTCCTGAGCATTTTCTTCTCCTGGCTGGGCAATTCCAGCCCCCTCAGCCTCTCCTCATAGGAGATACTCCAGTCCCTTCATCATCTCTCTGGCTTTTCCTTGGATTTGGGGAGCTCCAAAGTGGACCCAGTTTTCCAGGTGTGACCTATCAGAGAATCCCTCCAGGACCTGCTGGCAACACTTGGAATGCCAGAAAGATCCCAAACCACACATCCCAATCCATCAGGACCTATCCAAAGCTCCAGGCTTTGTTAAAATTACTCCACTCTGCATTAAAGAGAGGGGGGGAAAAAGCAGGAACAGGGTTAAACCTGCACATCTGGGACTCCTGGATGCTTTCCTTAAGGTTTTTGTGGGATTTGGGCATCCCACTGACTCAACTTCATAGCAGGGAACCCCCAAGTTTACAAATTTATTTAACTGAAGGAACACCAGTTCCCACCCAAACCCTAAACCCTCCTGCAGAAAATCCCACAGTGCTCTTCGTTTTTGGTTTTTTTTTTTTTTTTTTTTTTTTTTCTCTATTTTTGCCCTTGTAATTCTGGTATTTGACCCCAGAACTTGGAAGTGGATGCAAAGATAGGACAGAAAGTGCTAAAAGTGAGGGTGTAACACTGAATCCTGTGCAGATTTTGCCAGAAAGAGGAAGCAGCAGGAGCCCAGATGTTGCTCCTCTGCTCCCATCCTCCTTCCAGTTTTGTTCTTGGAAAAATATCTATTTTTAAAGCATAGCTTCAGCTCAGGATGTCCATGACTGGAAATAAGGGATGGTGGGTAAAAGTGCCAGTTAGTGCTGGATAAGGGAAGTGCAGGGAATTGAGGGACACAGGTGAGGAAAACCAATCCTGACCTGATTTTCCTCACTGCACAAATCCAGGTGAGGGTGTTTTAGGAAAGGTTGTGGTTTCTTGGTAAAGCTGTGGATAATTCCTTGTTTTTTGATTTCTGCTGGTCCCCAGCTTTGGAGGGAATCAGGGAAACAAGGATGTGGGGATGCTCCAGAGTACCCAGAGAGGGAGAATTGTGGAATGTGGGGAATAAGAATGAACTTGAGCATCAATAATTCCAAGTCCAGCTGTGCCCAAGGACCAACAACCACTAGATAAAGCCAGGATTTAACAAACCCAGCCTGACTTGGATAATTTGACACCAAGAGAGGCGAGAAGAGGGGAGAAGAACACCCAGACTTGGCTGCTTCCACCTCCTGGGATGATCCAGGCTCCCGTTCCTGACGTTGCTCCGTGCCACGGGATGGTGTCACTTGTACAGTGCCATTTTCCTGCTCTGGTACAGGTACATGTAGGCATCACAAAAGAGGCGTTTGGCCACCCCGTCCATGTCCCTGGGCTGCTCCAGGGCCAGCACAGCCAGGGGCAAGTCCAGGTATTTGGCAACTTCTGGGCACAGCGTCACCGTGGGAATGTTGAAGCCGTTTTCGCCACCTGAGGTTTGGAAAGGAGGGGAGAAATCCCAAACCAGATCCCAAAGGGATGGGTTCCTACAGCTCCAGCAGATCCCAGCACACTCGAGAGTCATGCAGAGCCTCAGCTGGGAGATGTGGAGGCCAAAAGCACTGGAAGAGGCTGGATGAGGGGAGATCATCCAAGCTAAAGGGGCTGCAGGAGAGCTGGAGAAGGATTTTGGGTAAGATATGGAGGGACAGGACACAGGGAATGGCTTCCCACTGCCAGAGGGCAGGGATGGATGGGACATTGGGAAGGAATTCTTCCTTGGGAGGGTGGTGAGGGGCTGGAATGGAATTTCCAGAGGAGCTGTGACTGCCCCATCCCTGGAATTGTCCAAGTCCAGGCTGGATGAGGCTTAGAGCAACCTGGGATAGTGAAAGGTGCCCGTGGCAGGGGTTGGAACTGGATGAGTTTTAAGATCCCTTCCAGCCCAAACCATTCCATGATTCAGTGATAAAAGCACAGCGGGGAAGGACAGGAGAAGCCATCTGTGCCCACAAGCTGGGATAGGATCCCAAATCCCTTGCCTGACCACAACCAGAAGCTGGAACCACCTGTTAAAAAACCCTTTGGGAATCCAATTAAAGGAAAGCCAAATCCAGAGAAAACCTAAACAGGGGAACTTGAGAGGAAAATGTGGGCTGAGCAGGCCCAGGCAGCTTCCCAGATCCCATTCCCAGATGCCATTCCCAGTCCCTCACCGTGCCGGTCGGCCATGCTGTCGAAGAACATCCAGTGCTCGCTGCCGGGGCCGTATTTCACGAAGGACACGTAGTGACTGGTCTCGATGCAGAGCACTGCAAACAGCTCCAGCTTCTCCCGTGGCACCTGCTGGCAGCCCTGGAATTCCTCTGGAATGTGCAGCCTCCTGGGTTTGTGCGCCCTGCGGCTTCGGTGGGAGTGAACCTGGGGAGAGGGGACAGGGTGGCGTTGGCAGAAGTGGCCCTGGCCTGACAGGAAGGGCAGATTCCCAGTTTATTCCCTGCTGATATTATTCCCAAGCTCCCTGCTTGCCTGGGAATGGTGTTGTGGGAACAGCCTGGCAGCAGGAAATGGGAGCTTGCCACCCTTCAAGTGGCAGAAACTGTGGGAATGCTCATGGAGAAGGAGCAGGGAGGGATCAGAGTTCCTGCAGGATTATACCTTATTTTTGGAACAGGTTGTCCAGGGAAGCTGTGGATGTCCCATCCCTGGAATGGTCCAAGGCCAGGTAGGACAGAGCTTGGAGCAACCTGGGATAGTGAGCAGCACCCAGAGGGTGGAACTGGAATGAGCTTCAAGGTCCTTTCCAATCCAAGTTTTTCCATGATTCCATTATTATTTAGGCTCTGTGTAAGCAGAGGGCTCACAACCTCTGGCTCCTGGTGGGAATGACCCTCAGGAAAGGGCTGAGCAGCTGCAGGAACAGCCAGGAAAATGTGGGGATTTTGGGAGGGTTCATCCCTCTGACAGCTCCCAAGGTGGGTTTTGGGAATAGCCATGGAATACCTGTCTGGAGCAGGAGCTGCAGAACTGCTTCAGGCCCGTGGCTGCAAACACTTTGTCCTTGAAACACTCTGAGCATTCCAGAGTGGCAACATCCCCACACAGGCAGCATTCCCTGGGACCTGCCAGGGAAACAGAGCTCAGAGGGAGTGTCTCCTCCAGATCCCACCTAAAATCCAGCTTGTCCTGCCAAAACTGGGACTCGGGGAAGAAGAATCCCACCCCAGAGAGCCCAGAGCTGGTTGCTCACAGCCCGTCATCATCACTCACTGTCCAGCAGCAGATCTGTTATATCCAGCTCCAAGGAAGGGATGATTTTGCTGAACATTTTATATTCCTTCCCAAAACGTGGCATTTGGATAATGAAGCAAGATGGGATCTGGGGAAAAAAAAAAAAAAAAAGGGAAAGTAGTCACACTGCCAGAATCTGCCAAATCCCAGAGATTTTTTTTGCTGTCATTATTCACAGGACAAAAGGGAAACAGGGAAAGCAAAGGCCTTTTCCTAAGTCATGCCTGGATTCAGTGTTGGATATAAAACATCCAAGGCCTCACAGGTATTTTGGGAAGCAAGAAAAGCAGGAAAGCAGAAGGAAACTGGACTCACCTCCACCAGCTTCAGATCTGAGGACAGGAAGGAGCGTTCCACCAACTGCTGCACGTCGGGAACCACCAAATCCTCCTGTTTGTCCATAAATATCTGGTAGCAGTAACATTCCTGCTCCTGGCCTCCTGACCTGCAAGGAGAGCTCATGGGATTGGGGATGTGGTGACACAAAAATTGGAATTTCCCGAAGTTTGTCCTGGGAGGGCTCCTGGGCTCAAGGCACTGAGGGTGGTTTGGTGCAACACAAAGCCATTTTTCCACCCAAAAATACCAAATTCATGCCAGGGGAGCAGTAGATAAGTAGGGATTTTGGCCTCATTATCCCTTTGGAGCAGCACATCCTGTAAGCAAAATTCCATTTCCCCTCATTATAAATCTAAAATATAATTTAGCATTAGTAAATTTAATATTGAAATTGACAAACGGATGCTTCGATTAAATTAATTAATTAAAAAACGCACCCAAAAAGCCAAACTCAAGGTGAGTTGTGTGCAGAAATCCCAGAATCCCTAAAGAAAGCAGGGAAAGGATTTCCTTGGGATGACCCCGTGCAGGGGAGCTGCAGCACAGAGTCCTCTTTGTGCTCAGCCTTTCCCAGCACTCCACGATCCACAAAGGAGCACAGAAATCCAACAATCCCCTTTCTGTGCTCACAAACAGCACAGTTATTTTTGGCTTCCTCCAGCCTCTCATCCTCTTTGTAGAGTCCCCAAAAAACTGGGACTGCATCCACGGGCTGCCTGTTTTGAGAGGCTGTGGGAGCTGAGCCAGCTTGGCAGCCTGGACACATCCCAAATTCATCCAAAGGCTGTCGGATACTGCTGGATCCGCTCCAAAGTCAGACATCACCTTTCTCAAACCCCTTCTCCCTCTCCCTGAGGATGGCACAAGGGTTTTATCCCGATTTTCTGAAGGCAGCACCCTCCAGGGAGGGCTGAGAAGTGTCTCTGCCCAGATGGCAAGATCACAACGAGCAGGATCAGAGTCTGTTCCTAAGGAGCTGCGGAAAACTCGGAGCTGTGATTCCAAAATTTTGGTGGGAAAGGGACAAGTGACCCCCAGCCACTCAGGGATTCTGAGGTGGAAAATCAATGAGCCCTGGAAATTGTATCCATCAGCTATGGAAACTTACTGGAGTTTCAATAGTGGCTCAATTCCCAGGATCTGCTGCATTATGAGATTGAGGAACTCCTCAGGATCTGGAAAGTGAGAGGAAAGGATGGATCAGACCATGCCAGGAACTGCCTTGTCCCATTGCATCCAAAACCTCCCAGGTAAACCTGAGCCAGCATTCCAGGGGCCTGGAATTTCCTCTTCAGGTTAGGGTATAATTGGGATAATGGCTGAGAGCACATGGTTGAGGCAAAAATCCCAAAGGGAACACGGAAAATGCCAAGCAGCCTTCAGAGACTGCACTTCCATGGAATTCTAGGGTGGTTTGGGTGGGAAACGACCTTCAAGATCATGGAATTACAGCTGCTGGCATGGGCAGGGACACCTTCCACTGTGCCAGGTTGCTCCAAGCCTCATCCAACATGGACAATTCCAGGAATGGGGCAGCCACAGCTCCTCTGGGAATTCCATTCAGCTCCTCACTACCCTCACAGGGAAGAATTTCTTCCCAAAACCCCATCTGTCCCTTCCCTCTGGCAGTGGGAAGCCATTCCCTGTGTCCTGTCCCTCCATATCTTGTCTAAAATCTTTCTCCAGCTCACCTGGAGCCCCTTTAGGCACTGGAAGGGGCTCTGAGGGTACAGAGAGAGATTTAAAAGCTGAAAGAATTTTACAAGTGAATTTTTACACCAATTAGCATCGGCACCTAATTAAAGCACATTCCCTGGAGAAGCACAAAGGGAATTTGCCACCTGGTGCCTGGACGAGGAAAACCACAGGGAAGCAGCTGGGGAAAGGCCCCAGGGAGCTCCTCACCTTTCTCAGCGTTGGTGAAGCTGGAGCACTGGCCCTTGTCCGTGAGCTGCTCCCGCAGGTGCATCACACTGCTGGCCCTGACAAAGCCAGTCCTGGGAACAACAACCAGCTGCAGGTGAGGGAAATCATGGAATGGCTGGCCTTGGAAGGGATCTTCATCCAGTTCAACCCCCTGCCATGGGCCACCAACCAGACCAGGTTGCTCCAAGCCCCATCCAACCTGGCGTGGGGCACTTTCAGGGATGGGACAGCCACAGCTTCTCTGGGAATTCCATTCCACCCCCTCACCACCCTCACATGGAAAATTCCTTTCCAATATCCCATCTCAATCCATGCTCTGTCAGTTTAAAACCATTTCTCCTTGTCCTGAACACCTTTGGATGTGGCTGCCAGGTTTCCCTCAGTGCCAGGTGCCACCTTTAGGGAAGCAGGGAAGGAACGAAGGCAAGTGGGACAAATTCCAGCATTCCCTACACTCACCTACGGAGGGGATTGACAATCTCATCCCGCAGAATTCCCTGGACATTCCTGTCACACAGTGGGAAGGGCATGAAGAGCATGGAGTCCAGCACGGAGGTACAGGAGAAGAGGCTGTGGGAAGGGTGGGATGGGTTTGAGTTTGAGGGCTTGGAAGCAACAGCTGGAACCAAAATGTGGTGGCTGGTGACAGTCAATGGCTTTGATGCCCAACAATCCATGCATGGAATTACGGGGAGGTGAGGGAAGCACATCTGCACAGTGAGGCACATCTGGAACAATGAACACTGGGATAAAGCAAGGGAACAGCTCAGGGAGAAGGAAATTCCTACTTTGCAGCCAAAACTGCTCAGGGAAGGGCACCACTGAGCCTTTTCCTCTCCGAGCAGGGAAGTTGGGACCTCCTGGGTGGGTTCTTTGGAATGATTCCAGCCAGAACTTCCAGGGACAAGAGTCAGCACAGTCCAAATCCAGAAAATTACGAGCTCTCAGCACCCTGAACGACAGACACAGGGGTACAGGGGGTCTTCAGGGCTGGAAAAACCTGCTGGATTTGGGAAGGAGATCCAAAAGCACCATGGAGGTTGCATCTCCATAGAGTTACTTGCTCTACACCAGGTAAACTTCCAGCCACCTTGAAAATCCAGGGAAATCCTGCAATTTGGGTCTTAGCTTAATTAAAAAGCCACTCATTTAAGGAGCCTGCACCCCCCAAGCAGGTCCTTACCTGAAGAGAGCTGCATCCATGTAGCAGGAATTACAATGGCCTTGGATGCCCTTCATCCGCCCTTGGAGAACACGGACTGCTGCCTCATTCCTGAGGGGAGGAAAACTCTCTGGACACTCTGGAAGAACTTCTTGTCCTCCTGCAAGGAAAGGAATTGCCTTCACCTTCTCATCTGGGTGAACTCTGCCCTTCCCTAATGCCTCAAAACTCTCAGACCTAAGGTGGCTTCTCAATCCAGCTTTTCATAAACCACAATATTTCAGACTTGTGGGATATTCCCTAAGGAATCATTTAGGTTGGAAAAGACCTCTAGGACTGAGTTAATCCAGCCAAAGATGTGGTGTGGGATAAACACCAAAAAACAACACTTGAAGGAAGGGAAAAAACGTTGCCCACGGGGTTTTTTCCACATCCTTTTCCCATCCTTTCCCTGTTTTCCTGCTTCCCAGAGGACTCACTGTAATCCCCGAGGGACAGGCCAGAGCTGGGAAAGCTCTGGAAGCGCGCGTCGGGCTGGCAGGAATTCAGCCTCACGAAGAGGCCGCGCTTCGGGGCGCAGTGGAAGTAGGATTTGCCCAGCCACTCTCCAGCTGTGACCCCCTTGTCTTCATCCTGGGAAAACAGCACCAGAGATGAGCCCGAGAGCGGGATTCGTGGAATTACGGGTGGAAAAGAGGTCTGGGATCCAGTCTAGCTATGCAGTGCTGCCGAGGCCACCGTGATCGTGTCCCCAAGTGTCACATCCACAGGGATGGGGACCTCACCCCTGCCCTGGGCAGCTGTGCTAGGGCTGGACAGCCCCATCCATAAAGGAATTTTCCCAATATCCAACCCAAACGCCCACTGGAGCAGTTTGAGGCTGCTTCCTGTTATTCTGTCCCTTGTTCCCTGGGAGCAGAGCACAATTCCCACCTGGCCCCACCCTCCTGTTAGGGAATTGTAGGGATCCAGAAAGTTCTCCCTGAGCCTCCATTTCTCCAGGATGAGCCCTCCCAGCTGCTCCAGACTCTTCCCAGCTCCTCAATATCCTTTATCTGCGGATCCCAAAATTCCACCCTCCATATTCAGCCACTGCCACCAACCCCTCCCAGGACCTTTCCCAACTTTCCAGCCTCACCAGTTCAACTCCAGCCATTTTGTCCTTGATTTGGGGCAGGTAGCCCAACCAGCGGATGATTCCTGAAACCTGATTCCCCTTGTCCAAGGTAATCTGGACCATGGAATTCACTTCCAGGGGTGAATTCCCTCCTTCCCCCTCCTCGCTGCTCTCGCTGATCTCTTGTTTCATTTGGTTTGGTTTTCCAAAGTCCATGCTGGAGTTGAATGTTGGGAAAAAACCTGATGGGCAACACAAAACATCAGGAGAGCTGGGGATTGGATCCTCTGGATCTAATTCCAGGTCTATTTTGGAAATTCCAGGCTACACACACACGCAGGAAATTGAGAACCAGGGACACAAGGTGTAATTCCCAGTGTGTCCAAGCTGGTCTGACAGGAGGAGAGGGAATGATCCTGCTCCTTGTTTCCCTGCTCAAAGCTTCACATTCCAACCTCTGGCTGGCCCTGGAGCTAATCCAGCCCTTCCCAAGCTATTGAAATGGCAGCAGGGGGGTTATTTCCTAATTTTTTCTACCAATTCCTTGTCTTGTCCAACAATTTCCACCATTGCTGCTGGCACCTGAGCCTTTCCCACCAGGATGAAGCTTCTGCTCCATCTTTTAGAGCTGAATTAAAGAGTTTTTAACCAGTGGTGCCTCTTCCCTGAGGGAATTCTCTGCTACCATCAGCCTCTCCTTCCTGACAAATGGGATTCAGCTTTAGCTTTGTGTGGAAGTTGAGATTTTTCCATAAATCCCAGTCCATTAGGACAAGCTGTAGGTTTTATTGGGATTTCAGCTCCTCAGTACCTGCAGACAGGGAATGAATTCCAAACTCCCCCAGAACGGGATCAGGAGAGACACATCCAAAGATCACCTACTTTGCAAGCTCTCCTTCACAACAGAATCCATGGGGATTTCCCTGAAAATGTCAGTCGTTCCTTCTTCTTCCTGAAAGGAGTGAAAAATCCATCAGCTAGGGAAAAACCCATCAGTTAAACATTGGAATATAAAGGATTTTTTTAAACAAAGTTTGCACGGAATCTCACATCCCTTTTGGATGTTCCTTCTACTTCTCTTTCACGTCCAACCATAATGTGATTTTTTTTTTCTTTAAAATCCCAAAAAAACCCCATGGAAAAACTGCTCTTACCGGGCAAACCTTCACAAACCACTGGCTCCCTTCCCTGTAAACTGCCATGGCAATTCCTTTGGTGGGGATCTCATCCACAAAGAAGCTGACGGCGTCTCCCACCTTCACGGGAACCTCCTCCTCCGTGTCCTGTTTTCCCGGCTTTTGCTTCCCATAATCGTTGCCTGATGTGGGAATAAACTGGATTTTGCTGAAGGGCAGGAAGATCCCACAGTTCCTCTTGCACTTGAAGTACTCGGTGCCGTGGTAGGACCCGTCGCTTCTCCCTCTGTTTTCCCCCTCTCCCTGAAAACACGCCAGGAAGGGATGTCACACACAGAAATTCCATGGAAAACCAAGGAATTCTCTGCTTTGGGTCCCCCTTACCTGCAATTCCACCCCGAAAAACACCGGAGTCAGCGCAGCCAAGCTGGGCTTGTAGATGCTCCCGATGTAGCGCACGATTCCCGGGAAAAACTCCCTGTCCACCTCCACCATGACATTTTGACCCGGCACGGCTCGGAGAGCTCCTTCCAGGCTCAGCCTCTCCAGGAAAAAATCCAAGCGCTCGCTGTGGCTCCCGATGGCCAGCAGGAATCCGGCGGCTTCCTGGCGCACGGGCTGCAGGATTTCCAGGTTGATGGTGACCGTGGAGCTGTCGTCCAGCATGACAACCTTCAGGAAGCAAGCTGGAGGCCCATCCTGGGAGAAATTCCTTAGGTAGCTCCTCTCGCTGCAGAAGCACAAGTTCCCAGCCTGGAAGTATTTGTTTCCGTAGGCACAGTCCTCTGTCAGGATGTAGAAACAATTCCTGTCCGCTGCCAGAGGAGGGAGGTTGGACATGGCAGATTCCCCTGGGGTTGGGAGAGTCACAGCAATGGAGATTTGTGAGTGTTGGCGAAGAATTCCCGAAGGATCCGGGGGCTTGGAAGAGGTTTGGGATCCGGCCCCGCGCTCAAAGCCTCGCCCAGGTGAGTTTGAGTGTCTCCCAAAGCTTCCCTGCTCCCTTTTTCCAGGTGTTGAATCACCCTCAAGTGGTGACTCAAAATTCCATCTAACCCGGTTTCCCACATTCCTGCTCATCCCTCTTCCCTCACTGTGCTTCCATGGGAAAAGCCCGGCTCTGACTTCTCCACTAAACCCTCCCAGGATGAGATTTCACCAAAAAAAAAACCAAAAAACATGGAATGGTTTGGGTTGGGAGGATCATTAAAGATCATCTCATTCCACAACATTTTCCCTATCCCAGGCTGATCCAAGCTCCGTCCAGCCACACCTGGAATAATTCCAGGGATGGAGAGGCTGCTCCAGCTGGTCCAACCTGTTCTGACACCATCCAGCCTCATTAAATTCCATGTTTTCTTTCCTTACTCACGGGAATGAGGCAAAGGATCAATCCTGCCTTTTAAAATTCCTTGGAAAAGGGATTCCTGCTCCTACATCTCATGAATATTTTGAATATTCATTCAGAACATATGGAAATCACCCCTTGAGGTACTAAAGATCTGCAGCTTTCCTAGCAAATATTTATTTATTATATAATTTATATTAAAAGAAATACAAGTATTTGGAATCAGGAATGTATTTTGGTGGGGTTTTTTTTAGTTGATTTCTGACAAGTGAAAATTCCTGTAGTTAAAATTCCAGTAGGTTAATCTGACTGGTGGGATTCCAGTTAAATCCACATTCTAATATTTAAATTCCAGTAGTAATTAAAATCCAGTCACTGAATTCAACTTTTTTATCCTCCCCTATTTTCTCCTTTGATGATTCCATGGAAAATCAGGATCCAAAAGCTTTTGTTTCAGCATGAAGGGTGAATAAAAAAAATTCTAAATAAACCATTTTCCTCACTAAAAGCCCAAAATAAATTGCTTTTTCTCATTCAATTCCCAATAATAATTAAATTAAACAAAACCCCAAGAGTAAATTTTCTCGTACAAATACCCAAGAATAAATTTTCCTCATCAAGCCCATTTTCCTCATGAAAGCTCCAGAATAAACCACTTAAATAAAGTTTTCCTCATAAAAAGCAAAAAATAAATACAATTTTTATCACAAAACCCGCAAGACCAAACAACTTTCCTCATCAAAAAGCAAGGATAAACATTTTATCCATCAAACCCCAAGAATAAACCATTTTCCTCATCAAAAGCCTCCAAGAATAATCAATTTCCTCATAAAAACCCCACAAATAAACAATTTTCTTCTAAAAAGCCAAAAATGAGCTGTTTTTCTCAAGGAAAAAGCAAAAATAAACTACTTTCCTCATAAAAAAGTACGAATAAATCATGTTCCTCATTTTCAAAAAAACAAAACTAATTTATTTTCCTCATCAAAACGCCGGAACAGACACTTTTTCTCATTAAAATAATAGAGTATAAACAATTTTATCCGCCAAACCCCAAGAATTAACAGCTTTCCTCACAAAACCAAACAAGAATAAACTAATTTCCTCACCAAATCCGCCAAATAAACCATTTTCCTCGCGGAAACACAGCAATAAACCCTCCTCCTCATCCAACCCAAGTGCGACGCGGGTATTTAAACCAAAATATTCCCAATTTTCTCCGATTTCTGGGAATAAATCCCCGCTCCCAGAGCCCTCAGCGGGGTTTGGGCTCGACCCCTCCCCCCTCCCCTCACCGTCTCCGCCGCCGCTCCGGCCCCGGCACTTCCGCGTCCGAGCGCGCGCGCGGCCCGCCAGCCAATGGCGAGCGGCAGGGAGAGGCGGAAGACCAATAGGAGTGAAGGGGCGGAATAATAATGAGGGGGAGGGGGCGTGGCGCCACAGTAGGCCCCGCCCCCTGCTGGCCGGCCTGAGGGGAAGGCGGGAGCTGCGTGAGGGGCGGCGGGGAGGGAATGTTTCCATGGAGCCAAATCCTTTGGAATTCGCGTGTGTTTCCAGGGTCCCAAAGCCCTGTGGATCCTGGAGTGTGTGTCCTCATGGACCCAAATCCCTGCGGATTCACATGTGTTTTCATGGACCCAAATCCTTTGGAATTCACGTGTGTTTCCACGGTCTCAAAGCCCTATGGATCCTGGAGTGTGTGTCTCCATGGATCCAAATCCCCATGGACTTGTCTGTATCCTAATGGACCCAGATTCCAATGGGTCTTTCCATGGACCCAAATCCCTGTGGATTCACGTGTATTTCCATGGACCCAAAGCCCTATGGATCCTGGAGTGTGTGTCCCCATGGACCCAAATCCCAATGGATTCACATGTGTTTTCATGGACCCAAATCCCAATGGATTCACATGTGTTTCACAAAGCCCTATGGATCCTGTGTGTGTTCCCATGGACCCAAATCCCTATGGATTCACAGGTGTTTCCATGGATCCAAATCCCTGTGGATTCACGTGTGTTTCCACTGTCCCAAAGCTCTATGGATCCTGGAGTGTGTGTCCCCATGGACCCAAATCCCAATGGACCTGTGTGTATCCTAATGGACCTGAATTCTAATGGGTTCACATGTCTTTCTATGGACCCAAATCCCTACGGATGCATGTGTGTTTCCATGGACCCAAATCCCTGTGGATTCGTGTGTGTTTCCATGGACCCAAAGCCTTAAGGATCCCTGAATCTGCATCCCCATGGACCCAAGTCCCTGTGTATCGGGGTGTGTGTCCCCATGGACCCATGTCCCTATGGATTCACATGTGTTTCCATGGACCCAAATCCCTATGGATCTGTTTGTGTCCTAATGGACCCAAATCCCAATGGATTCACACGTGTTTCCGTGAACCCATGTCCCTGTGTCCTTATAAACCCATGTGTGTGTCTCCATGGACCCAAATCCCTATGGATCCATGTGTGTTTGTGTGCCCATGGCCCCATGTCCCTGTGTCTCCGTGGATCCCTGTGTGTCCCCATGTCCTTATGTCCCTATGGATCCATGTGTGTGTTCCCAAGGACCCAAATCCCTATGGACCTGTGTCCCTCTGCCTCGTGTCCTCCCTCCCTGCCACACCACACCCCCAAGTGTCCCCACCGCTGCTGGGACAAGGGTGGCACACTGGATCTGGGACTACCAAGCCACCTCCCAGGGGACATCACCCACCCTGGGGACATTGAGGTGGCAGCAGGGCTGGGAGAGGACACCAGGTCACAGCAGCAGGGTATAAATATTGGCTAAATAGATTTATTTTCATACAAAGAATACACAGGTCCCCCCTGCTGGGACACCCCAACCCCAGGGGACACCCCAAGATGTCCCCAGCCATCGCTGGGCTGGCCACCACCTCAGCTGGCTTTACTGGCAGGATCTGTCCCCATTCCCAGAGTTTGGTGACAATTCTAGGTCACCTTGGGGACATCCCTGTCCCCTCTGGGGCCACCTTGCTGCCTGTGTTTACTCAGGGCACCCTGTCACAGGCCACTCTGCCTTGTGGGACAGCCCCAGACTTGGTCCCCTGCTCCCTTGGTCCCATGCTGGGACATCTCTGGACATTTTGGGGTCCCCCTTGTGCCCTAATACTGTGGCTGGTACAGACACTCCCTCCCCCCACGCCGTATGTACACGCTGGATAAAAGAAGAAAATACAGATATTTATAGCCAGGGAGCAAAACACCCCCCTAACCCCCCCAAAAGTGTCCCCTGTGTCCCCATCCTGGTGCCTCACCACCAGCCAGTCCTGATACCTGTGCCCTGGATGGAGGTGGCCCGGTCCTGCCCCATCCTGGGCCAGCTGGGCCCCTGTGCCTCAGTTTCCCCATCGGTCATGGGGCTGCCATGGGATGGTGGGACATTGAGAACGTTGGGTGAGGAAGAGCCACTGTGGCCACCTCGAGGGGACATGGATGCGACCTTGAGCCCCAGGGAACACGGGATGAAGCTGGAGGCACCTGGGATTGGAGCCAGAGCGTCCCACCTCCCGCCTCACCCCCGTCACAGGCACAGCTACCCAAGGCCCCCTTTCATCCCCGAATTTGTCACGCTGCTGTCACCCAGCCCTGGGCGTGGTGGGAGGTCCGGATGTGGCCACCCCACCTCCCTTTGTGGCAGGAGAGGAGGTGGCTGGGGGAGCTCCTCAGCTCGAGTCCCTCCAGCTCAGCTGCGTTTGGTGACCATCTGCCGGTCCCTCTTCTTCTTCTCCATCAACCTGGTGGGGAGCAGGGTGGTGGCCTTAGGGAGCATCCCCCAAGAGGGACCTCTCAAATCCAGAGGGAGGGGACAACTCACTTGCGGTTGCGGACTTCGGTGAGCTCCATGAGCCGCTCCTGGGCCGCCCGGAGCTCGTCCAGGCGCTGCTGGTAGCGGGAATCGCAGCCGTTGGTGCGCTCGTAGCTGGAGACCTGGCTGGAGAGCTCGCTGGCACGGTCCCGGAGCTGCTGGATGGACGAGTAGAGGTTCTCCTCATCTTCCTCCTGCTCCAAAAGAAGCGTGTGAGGCTGGTGTGGTGGGCAGGACACCCCAAAGAGATGGTTCCCGTTGTTCCAGGTTTCCCAAGCTGCCTGGGCCACCTGCCTTGGCGTTGATGATTTCGATGTGGATGAGGAGGGAGGCGAGCTCCAGGTCCTCGGTGTAGCTGTTCTTCAACGGCACCGACCGATAGCCTGGACACAACATGACAAGAGCTCAGAACCACAGCAAGGTCCGAGCCCCTCACCATGGCCAGGACCCCAGGGAGATAATGATGATGATTGCAGGGGGTTTGCACTAAAAGACTTTTAGAGGTCCCTTCCAACCCAAACCCTTCTGTGATTCCATAACTTAATGACAGAGGTCATGATGACGATGACAATGCAGGGGAGCTGGACTCAATAACTTTTGGAGGTCCCTTCCAACCCAAACCCTTCTGTGATTCCATGACTATGATGGAGATGATGACGATGATGGTTGAAGGGGATTTGGACTGGATGACCTTTAAAAGCCCCTTCCAACCCAAACCCTTCTGTGATTCCATGACTCAGTGATGGAGATCACGATGATGACAATTGCAGGAGGGTTGCCCTAGAAGATCTTTAAAAGTCCTTTCCAAACCAAACCCTTTTATGACTCCATGACTTAATCATGGAGGTCATGATGATGATAATGCTGGAGATCATGATGATTGCAGGGGGATTGGACAAGATGACATTTAAAAGCCCCTTCCAACCCAAACTCTTCTGTGAGTCCATGATTATGATGGAGATGATGATGATGATGATGGAAAGACCATACCTGTTTTGAGGCCCTTGACAGGGAAGGTGGCTTGTGCCAAGAAGTTGGGGTCACTGAACATGTCCTCCTCATACACCACGAAGCGGAGGAAGGCAAACTCGGGGTTGTTGATGTCAAAGACGAACTGCTTGAAGAGCCAGACGGGGTTGAAGCCATTGTCAGCTGTGGGAGAGAGCACAAAACCCAGCCCCATCACCCACATGTCCTCTCAAGAGGACGAAAGAGTCAGGGTTGTCCCTAAGGGTGGGGACATCACCCGTGTGGTCTCTCACCTACGACATCCGTCTTGTTCTTGCTGTTGTCATACTCGGAGCCGCAAACCTCCACCTCCACGAAGGGGCACACGATGCTCCTCCCATTCTTGGGCAGGTGCCGGGCACCGAGGATCTGTGGGAGAAAGGGGAGGAAGAAGAGGGTGAGGTCTGGCCACACTGGATGAAGAAGAACTCCCAAGAGAACCAAGCTCCATGAACCAAATATGTAGCTGGAACAAGTGAAAACCAACCCTGGCTGACCCAAAAATAAGGAAGGAGTTCCCATCTTGATGGTGACCACCTCAAGGTGGTCTTGGTGTCCTTGCACACTTGCCTGCAGCTGGACTGTGATGGGCTCCACAATCTTCAGGCTGTTCTTGTCGAAGGGGTCAAAGGTCTCGTCCCTCATGATGTCTGGCTGCAGGACGTAGCCGCTGCGGCCACCGAGCATGAAGAGCGCCTGGTTCAGCTGCATCGGTTTGTCTGTGGCCATGGGGACAGAGCAGATCTGAGCAGGGGGCTCAGGGACCTTCCCCAGGTCCTTGGTTAGAAGGTTCTACCCTGAAAACCCAACTAAGAGCCCCCAGCTTCTTATCTTCATGCAAGGACTGCATGAAGATATCTCATCAGGGCGAGGACAAAGACTTGAGAGCATCCAAACCCCCCTTGTCCCCACCAGGATAAGGACAAAGGTTGGAGAAATCTTTCAAACCATCCCTGCATTCCCGTCAGGATGAGACAGAGGTTGGAGAGCATCCAAACCACCTCCTGTGTCTCCACGAGAATGAGAACAAAGCTTGGAGAGATCATCCAAACCACCTCTTCTATCAGGATGAGGACAAAGCTTGGAAAGATCATCCAAACCACCTCCCGTGTTCCCATCAGGATGAGGAAAAGGTTGAAGAGCATACAAACCACTTGTATCCCCATGAGGATGGAGACAAAGGTTGGGTTGAGATCACCCAAACCACCTTCAACATGATGACCCAGGGTTGAGATCACCCAAACCACCTCCAACAAGACGACCCAGGGCAGACACATTGGAAATTGGAATTCTGAGACAACCTTCAGGGATGAGACCAACAACAACCCCAGGAGCAGGATTTACCGGGCGTCTGGAAGTTGAGGGCCACGAGTTGGCTCCCACAGATCCACATGGGCAGTGGGTCATAGTTGGAGGAGTCCAAGCGCTGTCCTTTGGGGTAGATGCGGCTCAGCTGGCGGCGGTTGTACTGCAGGAACTTCTTGCCCTTGCTGCGGTTGGCGTATTTCTCCGCCTTGGTCTCCGGGAAGGAGGACATATCCCGGTAACACGCCTTGTCCGTGCCAATCTCTGCAAGAACCAAGTGGATATCAGGGAAGGAACGAGACCTGCATAGTTCTTCCCACCCGTCTCTTTCCACGCTCCATGCCTTTATCCCACTTCTCTGGGACTTACTGTCCTCATCGAACGGCACCGGCCGGCAATACACGACCAGCTCTGAGAGCTCCAGGGCGATCTTCTTCCTCCGCTCCATGATCTTCCCCTCTTGCATCTGCACCAGGAAAAACAGGAGCTGCAAGTCTTCCCCCAGACTCTTCCTCTGGAGATATTAAGCACAATCTCCAAGAGAAAGGGACCATGCAGCCCCATCCTCTGCATCCCCTACCCTGGCGTCGGCGTTCTGCGTGGCCTCCCGGATCTTGGCCACCCACTCGCTGAGTTCCTCCTGCGTGTCTGCGGCCACATCCAGCGACTGGGCTGCATGGGACATCTGCTGGGAATGGATGGTGAAGACAAATGGTTTGGAGCTCCTCCCGTCTTTGGAGATAACTATAAGGACATCAGAGGGGGGCTTTACTCGAAGACATTCCCAACGGATGGCTCTGTGGAGCAAACGAAACCTCAGCGGTCCCGCTCCCAGGCCCCCACCAGCCCCTCCTGGAACCCCACCATCCATCAGGATCCTCCTCCTGTGAGGATCCCATTTTTTTCAATGCGTGGCTTCAGCTTTCCATGCTGAAACACGCCCTTGGAATCAAGGGAAAACATCCCCTGAATCATCTGGACATCCCAATCCCTCCAAATTACCCCCAAATCCATAAGTAGGGACACTCACCGACGTGGCAGGATGGGACATCAATGAAGCCCTTCAGGAAGTTCCCCAGGGGGCTGTTTTCTGATGACTGCAAGAGAGGAAGGAAGAGGTAAAATGAGGGAGGCCTGTGGGTTACAGGCAGCCACCACCCAGCCCTCCAAGACAGACAAATCTGAGGAAAAAAAGGGAAAAAACATGCAGGATCTGGATTGGAGCAACACCAGGAGAATCCCCCAGCCTCTGGATAAGGATCTGGGCTGGCACAAGGCTGGGAGCATCCTCCAGTATTCAGGCAAGGATCCAAGCTGGAGTGTGGCCAAGATTGTCACCCAGCCTCCAGAGAGAGATCAGGGCTGAGACAGGACTGGGAGCATCCTCCAGCTTCTAATAAATTGTCTAAGTGGGAGTGGGGCCAAACACCTCCCTCAGCCTCCAGATAAGACCTGGACTAGAGCAGGAGCACGAGCATCCCCCAGCCTCTGGGTAAGGGTCTGGGCTGGAGAGGACCAGGAGCATTCCTCAGCCACTGGATAAGGATCTGGGCTTGTACAAGACTTGGAATACTCTGCAGCTTCCAGTAAAGGAAGCTGGAGTGGGGCTGGGAGCATCCCACAGCCTCTGGATAAAGATATGGGCTGGAAAAGGACTGTGAGCATTTCCCAAGTCCCAGGAATAGGTGTAAGTTGGAGTAGGGCCAGGAACATTCCCCAGACTGTGGATAAGGGTCTAGGCTGGAGCAGAACCATGAGCATCCCCCAGCCTGTGGATAAGGATCCAAGGTGGAGCAGCATCGTGAGCATCTCCCAGCCTCAGGATAAGGGTCTGAATTTGGTCAAGGCTCTTGGGAGCCTCCAGTGGCCTCATTCCCAGGATCCCGGGGAGGTGGAACTCACAGCCTCATCCTGCTCCTGTGCCTGGGTGCCGACGATCTCCTCCACGTAGTTGGCCGGGAACCAGAGCTGCTTCTTGCCTCCGTAGTCCCCCCGCCACCTGCAAGGGGTGACAGGATCAAGGCGAGCGGACAGATTTTGGGGAGGGGGGGACAGGGATGTCCCTGCTGCATGCGGTGCCAGGGGGTGGTTGGAGAAAGGGTGGGGGGACAAAGAAGGAGGCTGAGTTAAAATGGGAATACCCAGGGTGTCCCCTCCATGTCCCGCCCACGGTGGCACCCAAGTGACCGCCCTCACCAGCCGCCGTCCTGCTTGTCCACGTTGTGGATGATGGCCTGCTTGCAGAATGACAGCTCGTCCTCCCGTTGTGCTTTGTAGTCATACAGAGCCTTCACCGTGCACTGGGGACACCGGGAAGAGGGACATGTGTGTCACCACCCAGCGCCTGGCCCCCCACTCAGCCCAGCCCCTTGAGCCCCATGGTGGAGTGTGGGGGATCCTGACCCCAAATCATGGCATCACAGGATGTTAAGGGTTGGAATAGACCTTAAAGGTCATCACATTCCAACCCATTCCACCTTCCACTAGAAGCTCCAAGCTATGTCCAGCCTGGCCTTGGGCACTTCCAGGGGGGCATCCACAATTTCTCTATTTTTGTGTCTTACCACACTCGTACAGTAAAAAATTTCTTCCTAATATCTAACCTGAATTTCCTCCATTTTGTATCCATTACTCCTTGACTTATCTGCAGTTCCTGACAAAAAGTCCCTCTCCAGCTTCCAAATTGCTCATGGCAGTGGGATGGGTTAGAAAGAACAGGAGGGCTGGAGGTGCCTGTGGTCCTACAGGATCACCACATTCAGAGCAGATCAGGTTCCTTTTTTGGGACCCTCAATGATTTCTCCTGGTGCACTGAAGGGTTAATCCTCTGATATTACCACATTCCCTGGGAAAAAACCCTGTGAGTTAAGTTTTCCTGTGTGGGGTCTTACCTTGCTGCAAAGGGATCATTAAGGCAGCAGCAGTGCTGGACCATGGGATTGCAGGATCACAGGAAAGGAACCTTAGGGCTCCAGTCCAGCCTCTTCCAGGATCAACTCCAAAATATATCCAGTCACAAAAACCCCCAAGGGTGGAGACTGGGTCAACTCCAAAAACAACCAAGTCCCAAAAACCTCTAAGGATGGAGACTGCACTACCTAGGAACTGACCCTAGACCTGCTCTTTAAGTGTTTCCCAGTGGAATTTCCTTGCTGTTAGGGCAAACTTCTGCCAGATCCCTGCTCCAGTCTGGAGTCTTTCCAGCCCTGTCTCCCACCACAATGTGACAATGCTGTCACTGGAGCTCAGACTGTCCCCAAGTGATGGTGATGCTGGCTGGGTCCAGCTCCAGCATCACTTGAGGGTCAAAGAAACGGAGCACAACTCAACCGTTTCTCTGGTCAGTGGTCACCCAGGAACCCCAGCACTCGAATTGCCATATCCCACCACCCACCACCTCCCCAGGACATCAGCTTGGCCCCTTACCCTGGCCATTGGCATCTTGTTGGCCTCTACGTAGAAGTGGGGGGTCCGCACCTCATACAGGGCTCCATAGTCCAGTTCCTGCAAGGAGAAATACCTGAGGGGGTCAGGTGGGAGTGGGCAGGGGCTGTGAGAGGATGAGAGGAGGTTAAGTGGGATCTGATATCCCCTTGCAACTTGTTGGAAAAGGGAGTTATGGTGGTGTTTTAATGCTGGGTGATGACAGCGGAACGAGCTTGGCTGGTTCTGGTTGGGCTCCAACCAAAATCCTGGAAGATGATGGCACAGAACCCCCACAGAGAGGGAGAACTCACAGTGGTGCCCATCTTCTCCAGGGTCTCCTCGTTGATGGGGTAGCGCAGCTTCATCTTGCGGTACAGCGGGTGCTTCTCGTAGTAGCTGATGAGGTCCACGAGGCTCTCGAACTCGGCCGAGCTGCCCAGCATGAAGAGCCGCCCTTCCTGCTGGATGCGGCAGTGCTTGATCTTCCCCTCCGCCCTGGGGCCACGAGAGATGGGAATGGGATGGGTGAGGGGTGGCCGAATCCCGGCTCCATGACTGGGATAGGCAGGTGATGTTTGGGAATCAAGGTGACCACCCCGAGGAGGTCACAGAGAGGGTTTCCCCTTCATGACACCATCACGTGTCCCACTGCAAAGCCCTGCCACATAGCTTGGGGTCATAACAGATAGGTTATCACAAATCCTCAGCTTGGCCAAGCCCAAGTGGCCTCATGGTGGCCACACTCACCGGAAGGAGATGGCGTAGGAGTTGGGCTCGCTGCGCTTCCGCACCAGGAATGCTCCATCCCGCGGGACCCGCATCAGCATGTGCTCGGCCTGGAGACGCGTCAAGCTGGCATGGTACCACCTGCCCAGGGAGAACATGGGGCTGGCATCGGCATCTCCACACCCTGCTGGGGCTGGAGGAGGCTGGTGGACCCTTGGGATTGAGGGGATGTGGATTGGAAAGATCCTCACTCTTTGCTCTCGTGGGCATTGGGTTGGGGGACGGGGTCGGTGAGGCGCATCTCGAACTCGTTGCAGCGCAGCGGCACCTCCCGGTAGTGGCAGATGAGGCTGTAGAGGCTGTCGAAGACCAGGTTGTCCGTCAGGTAGAACTTGGTGGCCCCAGCCTCCTGCCTCGAGTGGATCCTGCAGTGCTGCACCCGGCTGGACCTCCTGCCGTGGGGGTGGGAGAAAGCCAAGTCAGTCTGGGTCCACACCTCCACCACCCCACATTTGGGGTCTACGAGCTGCACAAAAAGGTGACATTTCCCCCAAAAAAGCCATTCCAGCCACCAAACCAGGCACTGACTGGAGGGTCACGCAGGGAGGGTGGGATCCTGCCCCCCTGCTGGAGCTCCTACCAGAAGGAGAGGGTGTAGTCGCCCACGAAGGTCTCGCTCTCGCGCACCAGGAAGGTGCCGTCCTTGCCGCCAGTCTCGGTGCAGTACTCGTGCAGCAGCTTCTCTGCAATCTGCCGCCCGTCACGGCCACCCCCGAGCTTGCCGTGGAACCACTTCTCCGTGAAGTGCAGCTCGTTGTTGTTGAACTCCTGCAAGTTCATCCCAAAGTGGGTGCTGTCACCCTGTCACCCTCCCCGCGGAGCTGTCGCCTCGCCCTGTGGGCGCGTCCTGCCCCTCACGCACCTCCTTCTGCTCCACCTCCTCTTCATCCTCGTTGAACTGGTAGCGGGATGTCTCCTCTGAGTAGTAAATCTTGTTGCTTGTCAGGACAAAATAATGAGGGCTCCATGTCTGGGAAGGAGGAAGAGCATTGGTGGGGTGAGGAAGAGGATGACATGGAGAGATGGAGCTTTGGGATGGGGTTTTTAATCTTTTTTTTCCCCCCTCACAGCATCACAGTGGTCTAGGAGAGCCCATCCCAAGCCCCAGTGTCTGACAGATCCCACTCAGCCCCTGAGGGCCTTCCTTACATGGTCGATGGGGTCTTCAAGGTAGAGAATTCCATTCTTGATGGAGTTGCTGATGTCATTCTCAGAGTAACTGGCGGTGGAGACCTCTTCATACAGGTTCCCTTCAACCAGTTTCTTGTGCTGGGGGACACCCAGGGAGGGGAGCTCAGTGATGGCCATGGGTCACACTGACCTCCCAACCCTCAGGATCAACCTCCCACAAGTGCCTTCCCACCATCCCTTGTTCCCCTTGACCATCTCTTGGTGTAGAACCCAACACAACCTGTGTCCCTCCTGCAAAGAGGGGTTTTGGGGTTTTGCCTGCTCCACACCTTGATTAGGATTTTCTTCTTGAGCTGGGTGGGCGAAGGCAACTCATCGGCATTGATGTCCACTGGCTTGGTGAGGAGCATGTCCCCAAAAACCTTCTTGAAGTGGCAGGCCATGTTCCTCTGCTGGACAATGCTGCAGTGGTCTTCGATGGAGAGGATGATGGGGAACCTGCAGCAGGCAGGTGGGAATGGTGGCCTCAGATGAAGGGGAGGGAGAGGTTCCCAGAATTCAGAGATCACTAGGGGAGCTGGGGCTTACTCAGAGGTGACGAAGGCGTGCTCCTTGATGGTGTGCAGCACATCCAGGAATTTGATCTTGGAGGTGAGTGTGTGGCCGTGGTAGATGATGGGGAGATCATCTGGGCCATCCCAGCAATCCACTGAGAAGGAAAACACCTTGGTTAATTCACATTTGCCACCAATTACGTGCTGGGAACCATTTTTTTGAGCGCCCAAATGACAGGGAAAGATACTCTGCCCTGGTGGCATGGGATGGGGGCAGGGAATGGTCTGTTTGATGGGACATGAGGGGTTCCAACATTCCTGTGAAGGGCTGGTGGGACTCACACTCAATACAGCGGCAGCCCATCCGCAGGCACCGGGCGTACGCCTCCAGGGAGGACTCACTGGAGAACTGGTCTCCTGTCAGGTACCTGCAGAGAGACAAGGATGATGGGATGCTCATGGATGTCCCTGAGGAACGCCCATGTGGGGAAAAAATCCTTACGTGTTGTGGGATGAGGAGATCCAGTACTGGGACAAGGGGTGGTTCATCTCCTCAGGCACCACACGCTCGTACTTAGCATCCATCACCATGTTTTCCTTGGAGAAGAGGTATGTGAGGAACTGGGGGATGGAGAAGCAGAGAGGTCAGAGCCTGATGGTGCCAGGGACATCCCTGGGGGACACTGTGTGGGGCCACCCACCTCATCCAGCTGGAAGGAGGGATCCGACGCTTCGTTGGAGCTCTCCTTGAGGTAGGAGCACATGTAGTCCCGCACCACGCCCACGTCACTGGCCCAGGATTCCTGGGATACAAACATGGCTGTTGTTAGCGGGGGGACTGGGCTGGAGCATCCCATGTGGGTTCCTTGGGCTGCAGAGTTCTCAGGGAAGCCCCACCTTCTGGTCATGCAGCAGGAACTTCTGGAAGTCGTAGAGGGACACTTGGCACAGCTCAGGGCGGTCCACATTCCTGGGATAAGGAGCAGCCACCAGTGAGGAGCAGGAGAAGGAATTTGGGTAGATCCCATGGCAGAGTTGAGGACATCAGTGCCCATCTGCAGCTCAGCTTCGCCATGACCCCCATTCCCACCAGTCCCTCCAACCCATGACTGGGAGAGGCCGGCAGCAGCTGGAATGTGCAGCGTTGTCCAAGGATACTGGGAGAAGGGCAGGGTGAAATGTCCCTACATCCCTGGCAGCTGCCCCATCTCCCATCCCTGCTCACCCCTTCTCCCATTCCTGCTCCTGTCCTTGCTTCCATCCCAGCTCCCATCGATTGCTCCCATCCCTTCTGCACACATATTCCCATCTCTTCTCCCATCCCTGCTCCCATCCCTGCTCCCATCCCCTCTCCCATCCCTTCTTCCATCCCCATTCCCATTCTCTGCTCTGCCCCACACCCTGGCTGTATTTCCCACTCTATGGATCCAACTCTTGGAATATTGATTGGGATGGGAGCTGGGATCTCACCGCAAGGGGAAGGAGAGTTCCAGCTGCTCAATGACCTGGAAGGCAGAGAAGGGATCCAGGCTTAGCTGGAGTGGGACACATCCCACCAGGAGGGGGACATTTTGGAGGCCAAACCACGGATCTTACCGACTTCTGGGCATCAAACATCAGGTTTTTGTAGAACTGGATGAAGTGGGAGAAAGTCATCTCATTCCTGGCTTCCACTTCCTGTGGGAGACGGGGCTGGATGAGAGTGGGGCCACTCGATCGGAACCGGGGACACCACGGTGGCCCCAGCCCATGTGGGGCAGGTTGAAGAGCATCTCCCTCACAGCTGGGGTGTCCAGAAGGTCCTTACCACGAGTTTATCCCGCAGGAATCTCATGTTGGGAACACGGTAGTTGACCTGGGGCAGCATCGCCTTCAGGTCCTTCACTGTGATGCTGCCAGAGGGAAAACCGGAGTCAGTGAGATCCCTGGATGAGTCTCAGCTCCCAGCACCAAAGGTCCCACCCCAAATCTTGGTTCCTGGCAGAGGGATCCTACCCTCCTGGCCTGTGAATCCCTGCAGTGGCACAGGACCCAGGGGAATTGTGGATGTCTCATTCTGGGAGGTGTCCAAGGCCAGGCTGGATGGGGCTCGGAGCAACCTGGTCTAGTGGAAGCTGGAACTAGGTGATTTTTAATGTCTTTTCCAACCCAAACCATTCCATGATTCCATGTTTCTGAGATTAATTACATAGTGTCTGGCATGAGTGTGAGCAGAGGGACAAGGAGAGGAAGTGCATCCAAGAACCAACTGGGCACTCCTAAGACATCATCCTACTTGGAGGTGATGCCCATTCCCATTCCCATAATAATTCAAGTCCAAATTCCCTTGGTTTGGGAAGATAATTGTGGGCTGCTTTAACGGCCTGGCCCCTCTGGCACTGGTGAGAAGTGGCATTGGGATAGGTCTCAGTGGTCCTCACATTCACAAGGATGTGACCTGCACTCAATCTCTGATTTTTGCTGCCTTCAGGCATCCCAAAAACCCTGGTGCTCCCACAAACCTCACCCCTAGCCTGGCTCAGCCTGCAGATTTGGGGTGCAACAGGGGGAATATGGTTCTGTCCAGCTGAACCCACTGTGCTGGTGGCTCACCTGCCTTCCCTGGCCCGATCCATCCCATCAAACTGCTTCCGTAGCCACCTGGGAAGGAAAGGATGGACAGACAGTGCTCAATCCCAAAGAGGCCCAAGCCCAGGGTAGGTTTTCTTCCCAAAACAGGGATCGGGAAATGGGATCTGCTGGTCCTTCCTCACCTCTCGATCTGCAGTGGGGTCTGGGCTCTCTGGGTGTCAGCCACCAGCCAGTTGAGCCCCGTTATCCATAGGTTGATGTCCTCCTCGCAGAAAGCTGTTGGAGGAGGAGGAGGGCGATGAGGCTGGGATGGGGATGATGGGATTTTGGGAAGCGGGTGGGACCCCAAGGATGGACACAGGGAATGGGAAGGGACCCAACACACCAGCCACGCTGAGCGTCCTCAGCCTGAAATCCATCCCGTAGAGGATGATGAAGCACATGGTGAAGTCCAGCTTGCGAGCGTCCTCGGGGTAGCGCTCGAAATCCCGGGAATTCTTCCCCAGGCGGATCTCCTTGATCTCCCGAATGTCGACTGCGGGGAGAGAGGAACATGAAACTGTCCCCTGCCACCACAGCCTCGTGTGAGTGGCTCAGGGAAGTGGGAATTCCAGGAGAACATCTGTCCTCTGGAGAGCCTTTTTCCCAGGATGGGTGTGTGATGGAATTATGGGTGCTGTGGCCACGTGTCTCTGAGGGTGACATGTCCCCAGTGTCCTCCAGTGATGTGCAATGGCACCATGGGTGTGGCATGTCCATTCAGGGAACTGTTCCCAGGATGGGATGTCCCTGTGGCACTGTGTGCTGGAGTGGGATGGCACCAGGGATCTTGTGTCCTTCAGGGATGTGTGTCCCAGGATGTCACCAAGATGGGGTGTCCTAGTATGTCCCCAGGATGGGGTGTCCCTGCAGTGCTGCTGCAGCTGAGTGCACCACCATGGATGCCATGGCCACGTGTCCGCCAGGGAATCACGTCCCCAGCATGGGGTGTCTCCATGGCACTCCTGGGCCACAGCCACGTGTCCTCCAGGGATCTGTGTCCCAGGATGTCCCCAGGATGAGGTCCCTGCAATGCTCCTGCAGCTGAGTGACAGCACCACGGATGCCACGGAAAAGTCTCATCCAGGGATCTGTGTCCCAAGGACAAGGTGCCCCTGCTGCCTTGCTTCCGTGTGCCTGGTGGCCCCCATCCCTGTGTGTCCTCCAGGAACTTGTGTCCCAAGGACGTGGCATCCCGACAGCGCTGCCCACTCTTTTCCCAGCTTTGTGGCTGCCAGGCATCTTCCAGGCTCATCCCACCCCATCCCAACCAGCAAATCTCCAGCCACCTTGTCCTCCCCAAGCCAGACCCTGCGCTGGGATAGGCTGAGCTCGTGTTTTCCTTGGAGAACTCTTCCCAAAAGTGGCAATTTGGAGCCCAGGCAGCCGGGACCGCAGGGCGTTGCTTTCCTGCTGCTCTGCTCCCTCATTATCCCGCTAAATAAAGCTCCAACAGCGGCGGCAGGGCCGGGTTTCCGGACCACGCTCTTCCTCACTGCTACTCCACCAAGGGACATTTCCAATTTTCCCAGTGGACGCATCCCACTGGGAGCAAGAATAATAACATAATATTAGGAACAACACACAAAATTGTTCTTGATTCCACAAGCATTACCCCCCCGGCGGGTTTGTCCCTCTGGGAATGAGCCACCGACAGTGGAAAGGGCTTTGTGTGACCCAGGGTGGCCAGAGCACCTCGCCAGGGGTATTGTCCTGCCGAGGAAATGGGTCATTTCCCGGAGAATTTCCAGCCCGGCTGCGTTTCCGATGTGGTGGTGGGGAAGGCTGCAGACGTGCCTTGGTGGAAACCCTCAGCCGAATCCAAAGGGGAAAGAAAAGCTGAATGCAGGGAGGAATAAGGGATGGGGGGAGGAATCGGTCTGATTAAGCAAGAAAAGAGGGGAAGAATAGTTTTTCTTGGCGGAAAAGCACCAGAAAACAGTGGAGGCTTTATCCAGCCTTCCTTTGCTGGGTGAGCACAAGCCAAATTTCACAGAGCAGGGTGGGATTTTAGCACAAGTGACACACAGGAGCTCTCCACCCCACCACGAGCTTTGTTTTTGGACCAGATCTCAAGGAATGAAACTGTGTTGTCACCTCATGGCTCCCGTGGCTCAGAGCAAAGTCCCTTCCATAAGAAGAGGCAGATTTTGGGGATAAAAATGGGTTTATAGGTTAAAAAGCAGCCACTGAACCCCAAACCTGCCCATCCACAGGGTGCCAGGGAGCGGTGAGAAGTCAGTGGCGACCAAGGCTTTGCTAACAAGTTGCAATGCTGCTACTCCTTGGATTTAACTCCTCCGGGATCTGGTGTGGCACCTGATCTCTGGGAGCTGTTCCTGATTCCAGGAATGGTTTGTGTTGGAAGGCTCATCTCATTCCAAGGTGCCATAGGTAGGGACACCTTCCACTATCCCAGGCTGCTCCAAGCACCATCCAACCTGGCCTTGGACACTTCCAGGGATCCAGCAGCAGCCACAACTACTCTGGAAATTCCATTCCATCACCTTAGCACCCTCACAGGGAATAATTCCTTCTCAATGTCCCATCTATCCCTGCCCTCTGGCAGTGGGAAGTTATTTCCTGTGTCCTGGCACTCCACCCCTTGTCCCAAGTCCCTCTCCAGGTCTTCTGGAGCCTCTTCAGGCATTGGAAGGGGCTCCGAGGTCTCCCTGGAGCCTTCTCTTCTCCAGGTTGGACATGCCCAGCTCTCCCAGCCTGGCTCCAGAGCAGAGGGGCTCCATCCCTTGGAGCATCTCCATGGCCTCCTATGGATTCACTCCAGCATCTCCATCCTGCTGTTGGACCCCAGAGCCAGAGGCAGCTCTGCAGGCGGGGTCTCACCTGAGCAGGGCAGAGGGGCAGAATTCCCATTTTCCTGCTGTGGGATGAACTGAGGACAGGCATGGGGAATTCCTGGGCTGCCGGCAGCAGTTTTTCATCCACCAACACCCCGAAATCCTTCTCCCCCAGGGCACACAGCCCATTCCCATGGAAAACCAGGGGGAAAGGGAGCGGCGAGGGGCTGCACAATACACCCGAGCAGCAGCTTCCTGGAAACCACATCTGCAGCGGATTTGCCTCGATCCTGTCAGAACTCTGTCTCCAAACTCCTCCCCGCATTGTCTCCATTGTCCTGGGCGATTTAAAACACTCTGGAAGTCGGTTCCAGCTGCGAAAATCTCTTTTCTTTTCTAATGCAAAGCGAGCAGTGTGGTGCAAAAAAAAAAAAAGATTTGGAATGGTGGGGAGATGATGGAGGAGCAGGTTCTGCCCAGTGGGATTTCAGGGAGGCTGAGAGGCTGGGAGATTTTTTTCAGGCATTAGGAGGGAAGCAAAGGGGTTGGAAGGAATGGTTGTGCTGGGAATTCCTGCTGGCCTGGGCACCGGGGTCATCCCTTTTTGCAGGATGTGGCAGCTCAGACCCTCCTGGACAGGGGAAATTGGAAGACTGTATCCTGCCTGGAATAAAGTATTTCTTCCTTGTCCAACAGTGATAAATCCCAACTGGATTTTCTCCTCCCAAAAAAGTCCTAATTCCAGTTATTTGCCATTAACAAGGCTAGAGGTGTCGTCAAACCACCTTTCCAAAATCTGCTTGGATTTTTCACACTGCCTTCACCCCCCTTTCCTTTAATTTCTCGTGGAGATCCTTTTTTTGGGGCTGTTTTCCACCAGATTCCTTGTGCTGGGAACTGGGGTCTGCTGAGGGCAACGAGCTGGAAGCCCTCCAGGATGAGGTTAATTTTGGAGGCCGTGCTCCAGGCATTCCCAGGCATGGACACGATCCCAGGCATGGACACACGGACACGTGTCCAGGGGCTGCTTAACAAAGCGTGTAATTATCCCGGGGGTCCAGGGGAGAGCCAGGATCCGTGTCCTGGCCCTGACAGTTCCTAACAGAGACATCAGCACTTCCCACTAATCCCTCTCCAAGGAGGATCCTGGCTTGAAAGGGGGGATTTAAAATGGTCTGGGCAGGCGTGAGGTCTGGGAGATCCCGACACTTCCATAAAATCACAGAGAGTGGGAAGAAAGGGATGGACCAGGGGGTGAGGATGCTCCAGCCCAGCACCAGGACAGGGATTTCTCCCACTCCAGACAAGGAAAAGTGAATGGTGGGATGGGATGGCAGGATTGCACATTTCCAGAAGGATTTTCCTCCTTTTTTCATCCTTCTGGATGACCTACTCATTCCCATGGAGGAGACTGGGCTGTTGTATGGGAAAAGACAGCTCCTAAGGCTCCAGAGGGGAAACTGAGGCACAGCACCTGTGCAACCTGAGATCCTAACCTGGCAGTGCACAGCGCTTCCAGAAAAAAACAAGGAGCTGGAAATGCATTATTTCCATGACTGGATAACAAGTTCTTCTCCATGAAGACCTAAAATACTTCTCCAAAACTGGGTGCCCTTCCTCCCATCACCTTCTGCTCCCACAGATCTGCTCCGGTATCCGGAAAATCCGGACAGGCACGGATCCTGCTCATGCCTGTGCTCAGCTCTGAGTGCCACCCTCCTTCTCCTGGCCCAAAGCTGGAATTCCACCTCGGGATCAGCACCTCCAAGCAGGAGCTGGAGATTCCAGGGGATTTTGCTGGAGGTGGTGATTTTTAGGGGGGGTCATTGGTGATTTTGGAGAAGGCTCTCCAGGAAAAAGGCACCTCCCAAACCTCTGGGGTGGGTTTTGCCATCACCCAGGTGAGGTGATATCCCAAAACTGAGCTCCTTCCCTGCAAAGGGATGTGGGATGATGGTGTAGCTCCATGGCACCCCAATCCCAGCTTCCTTCTACTGGATTCTTTTAGCTCAATTAAAGCTTTGAGGTAATGAGCACCAAGACAATTCCCACTGCTGAGAGAACATCCCAACAAGCTCCTAACCACCAGTGAATCCACATAGAAGGGTGATTTTTAGGGACGCTCCAGTGGCGTTTTGGGGTTAAAAAAGCACCATGAGCAGGAACAGGGATGGCCATTTTTCCCGCTCCTCGCCAGGAGGGATATAAATTCCCAGGGATGAAAGAGAAGCAGCTTGATCCCACAGAACAACTTCCAAGGTGGGGTGGAGGAGGTGAGGGATGCTCAGGCCAGCAGCTCCTGCTTTTTATGGGAATCACCCCATGGTCAGGCACCCTGATACTCCATGGGGGTGAATATCCCACTGTGGTAGGACATTTCATGGGGGGGGAATATCCCACTGTGGTAGGACATCCCACCACAGCCAGGAACCCCACAACCAGTTACCCCACCACAGTGGAACCTCCACAAACCCCACAGGCAGTTTCCCCAGGGTAGGTCATCCCAACACAACCAGAAATCCCACAAAACCAGTTACCCCACCACTGTAGGACACCCCAAACACAGTCAGGCACCCCACAAACAGTTACCCCATCATGTCTGGGAAACCCAGCACGCCCAGAAACTCCCCCAGCACACCCCAACAGACCCAGGCACCCCACAACCGATTACCCCACCACTGCAGGACATGCCACAAAACCCAGGCACCCCAACACATCCAGGCACCCCACAATCAGCTTCCCCCACTACAGAAGGACATCCCAACACATCCAGGCACCCCACAACCACTTACCCCACTGTGGCAGGGCGCCCCCAGCCAGTCACCCCAATACAGCTCAGCATCCCACCAGCACATCCCCAGCCCCCCAACACCGCTGCCACTGATACTCCTCTGTCCCCCTCAATCCTCCCTGTTGCCCTCAATCCTCACTGTCCCCCCCAATCCTTCCTGTCCCTTCAATCCTCTCTGTCCCCCTCAATCCTCCCTGTCCCCTCAATCCTCCGTCTCTCCCAATCCTCCCTGTCCCTTCAATCCTCACTGTCCCCCCTCAATCCTTCCTGTTCCTTCAATTCTCTCTGTCCCCCTCAATCCTCCCTGTCCCTTCAATCCTCACTGTCCCCCCTCAATCCTTCCTGTTCCTTCAATTCTCTCTGTCCCCCTCAATCCTCCCTGTCCCCCTCAATCCCTCCTGTCTTCCCAATCCTCCCTGTCCCCCCTCAATCCTCCCTGTCCCCTCAATCCTCCCTGTCCCCCCTCAATCCTCCCTGTTCCCCTCAATGCTCCCTGTCCTCCCAATCTTTCCTGTCCCCCTCAATCCTCCCTGTCCCCTCAATCCTCCCTGTCTCTCCCAATCCTCCCTGTCCCCTCAATCCTCCCTGTCCTCCCCAATCCTCCCTGTCCCCTCAATCCTCCCTGTCCCCTCAATCCTCCCTGTCCTCCCCAATCCTCCCTGTTCCCCTCAATGCTCCCTGTCCTCCCAATCTTTCCTGTCCCCCTCAATCCTCCCTGTCCCCTCAATCCTCCCTATCCCCCCTCAATCCTCCCTGTTCCCCTCAATGCTCCCTGTCCTCCCAATCTTTCCTGTCCCCCTCAATCCTCCCTGTCCCCCCTCAATCCTCCCTGTCTCTCCCAATCCTCCCTGTCCCCCCAATCCTCCCTGTCCCCTCAATCCTCCCTGTCCCCCCGATACTCACTGTCCCCCTCCACCTTCTCGGGCGTCCTGCTCCAGATGATCTGGCGAGTCTCCAGCTTCACCTGGAAGGTCCTTCTCTCCGGCCTCTGCGACTTCTTCTGGTAGAACAAGGTGAGGACGGTGCCCATCTCCAGGCAGCGCAGGATCCTGCCCATGTCCCCCGGCTCCATCCTGGTGTCCTCCAAGAAGCCATTGACGCTGTTGAGCCTGGCCATGGACATCTTCACTGCTCGGCCATCGCCCGGCGGAGCCGCTCGGCCGGGATTGTCTCATGCAGGAGGGGACGGAACCAAAGGGCCGAAAGCTTCCCCTGGGGATTTTCTGGGATCGCCCCGGGCGTGGGTTTCCTCTACGGAGGAGCGGAGCAGGGCCAGGACACGCAGCCGGGATTGGAGAGAGAGGGGAGGAAAAGGCCGGGCTGGAGGTGCCGTGACCTTCGTGTCACCAAGGCTGGATCCGGCGGGGGGGAAAAGACAACGCCGGCCTTGCTCGCGGATGGGTTTTTGGATGTGGGGAGGAAAAAATCCAGCCCCGCAATAAAAAATAAAAAAATTTTTTAAAAAAAGCCAAGTCACCCCAAAAGTGATGGTGGTGAGGTGGCAAAAATCCTCCTCCCTCTCCCCGGCCTCCGGGCCGAGCGGGGCCGGGGTTGGGAATGGGGCTGGGAATGGGGTGTGGAGAGAGGCGCTGGGGAAGGTTCGGGGAGCAGCGGGGAGGGATGTGGGATGCGGGGCTGGGGTGGTCGGTGGTGGGTGGGTGGGTGGGATTGGGGGGGGAAGGGGAGGGGGTTCCCACCGCCCGCCCGCCCGCCGCCCCCTTTTTTTTTTTTCCCCCTTTTTTTTCCCCCCCCTCTCCTGCTGCTCCTTAATTTCGGGCTGATGAAATGGACGCCCGGAGGAAACTGCAATCACACATGGCCGGAAAGAGATCAGAAAGGAATTTAAAAAAAAAAAAAAAAATCTTGGAGAAAGGAAAATGCGAGCCGGGGGAGGGAGGAGGGGGTGTTTGTGTGGAAAAGATGGCTGAGGGTGACATCTAGAGGAATTCCAGATGGGAATCGCGTTTGGGGGTGGGGGGGTATCCCAGCGGATGGGATAGGGCTGCCTGGGTGGAAAAGAGGTTTTTTTGGGGGGGAAAAAATGGGTTAAAGGAAAGCAGCTGCCGTGGGTCTAGTTCCTGGCTGTCCCTGCTGTGAGGCTGAGCTGGGAATGAAGCTCCAGGAGGGATCGGGACTGGAATCACTTCTGTCATGAGTTTGGTCCAGCCTCAGCTCGATGGGAAGTGCAGGGTGGGGAAGGAACATATGGAGAGAGGGGGGAAGGCAGCAGGGCACAGGGATTGGTGTCACAGCCCCTGTTTTGTCCCTTTGATGGATGCCGGGTGGGAAAAGACCAGCTGGTGCTCTGGGAATTGTGCAGGGATTTGAGGATGGCAGATGATGAGGGAGGACCAGGTGCACGCAGGGTGGGCAGGGAATTCTTTCCTGGCTCCACGCTCTGGGAATTTGGGCCAGGAGGGGATTTTGTGGTGCTGGGCTCTCCCTGGGGAATATTTGGGATCCTAGCGATGGATACTACAGGAGATGCTGATCCAGTGATGGACACTCAAGAACTTGGGGATCCCAGTGATGGAGGTTCAAGAATCCAGAGATCCAGGCTCATCCCACAGTGTGGGCAGGAGGAAAAGAAGGAGTTCCTCCTCTTTGCCTTGCTCAGGTGAGACCCCACCTGTAGAGCTTCCTCCAGCTCTGGGGTCCAACAGCAGAAGGACCTGGAGTTGCTGGAGCAAATCCAGAGGAGGCCATGGAAATGCTCCAAGGGATGGAGCCCCTCTGCTCTGGAGCCAGGCTGGGAGAGCTGGGAATGTCCAGCCTGGAAAAAGGAAGGCTCCAGGGATACCTCAGAGCCCCTTCCAGTGTCTGAAGAGGCTCCAGGAGAGCTGGAGAGGGACTTGGGACAAGAGATGGAGGGACAGGACACAGGGAATGGCTTCCCACTGCCAGAGGGCAGGGATAGATGGGATATTGAGAAGGAATTCTTCCCTGTGAGGGTGCTAAGGTGATGGAATGGAATTTCCAGAGTAGCTGTGGCTGCTCCTGGATCCCTGGAAGTTTCCAAGGCCAGGTTGGATGGTGCTTGGAGCAGCCTGGGATAGTGGAAGGTGTCCCTGCCCATGGCAGGGGTTTGGAATTGGATGCCCTTCAAAAATCCCTTCCAATCCAAGTTATTTTGTGATTCCATGACTCCAGTGGGGCTTGGAGCAGGTTTGCACCACCTGGCAGTGGCTCAGTGAGGACTGGGATTTTTAGGATTTTAACCCTATGAGGATTGGAGTTCCAGAGAGAGAGAGAGATCTCCATCTTTCCACTGGCTGCCTGAAAATCTCCACTTTTCCAAAAAACCTGGGGACACACAGGATGGAAAGGAGATCGTGAAGGGATTTTATTTCCCTTGCTTTACCCATGAATTAACTTCTGTTTCCCTCCCTTCTCTGGAGCAGAATAAGCTTTTGTTCAGGGCAATAAGCTGCAGAGATAGTGGCTGCCTGTGTTTATGTTTCCCATTTCCAGGCAAATCCCATTTCAGAGCCCCCCGAACGCCAGGCTGGGAACTGAACATCCCGATCGGAGCGAGCTGCGGTGGATGGAGCATCAGAACAGAAGATTGTTTTTCCACATGGGGCTGAGCAGCCGGGGTTTGGCTTCTGATGTCCATCCAAAACACGTGGGTGGGGAAGGAATGCTCTGTTTTCAGTCAGCAATGGAATCACTGGTTTAATTTTAGCCTCTCCGGAGCAGAACTTGAAGAAAGGAGTTCCCAGAGCAAAGCGCCCTACGGAGGCTGGAAGGGGAAGAGGAGCTGGAGTCTCCATGTGGCTCCCAGGAATAGTGGTGTGCCCCCAGACTGGTGCTCCTGAGCACGAAAAATTCATGGTTCTCATTAAAAACCTGGATCTGACTCATCTGTGCAGGGCAGGAGAAGCATTGGGACATCGTGGAGCTGTTGGGAGGACAAGGAGAAGCCATGGACGTGCCAAGCTCCATCAAAAGGTGCCCCACCAATACACAGGGAGCTTCAGTGGATGAAATGTTAGGAAGAATTTGTCCCAGGAGGAATCAAGTAAGTTGGATCCCCTTTGTGACTTTTGGATGTGCATTGATCTCTGTTTTGCTGAGTGGTGCTGCCCACAGAACTCCAAAGAACCAGCTGGGAGAGGAATCAGGTAAAAAAAAAAAACCCAGGAAAGTCTCAAAAATTCACCTTCCTCTTCCTGAACATCCTTCCCTCTCATCCAGGGCCTGCAAAGGAGCATCTGATGCCACTTTCCCCTCAGCTTTTCCAGCAAAAGCCACAGCTCAGATTGTCAGGAAGTTTGCTTCCCTCTCTTTGGCGCTGCTGTGAAATTTCCTGAAACCAAAAGTATTTGCAAATGTTTTTTGACAGGAACCCTGGAGTAGCAGGTCCTGCAAGGTGGGAATTTTGCAATGGCAGCTGGTGGTGTAACTGCATTAAATTGGGATAAAACCAGATCCCTGGATGGCCACATGCTCCTGGAAGAGCTCTGCTGGACAATGCTGAACATCCAAACCATATTCCTAATCCAAATATTTGCAGTTGGCAGTGTATGGATTTTTTTTTCTCAGCCTTTCCAAGCAGGGAAAAGTCCAAGGCCCGAGCACTTGGGGAGCAAAGTCCTCTCCCCTTCACGGCTGAAGTAGGATCAATACAGATGTTTTCACATGAACAAATATTTTTGGGAATTCTGCCATGGTTTTCTGGTGGATTGAATCTATCCTTTGGAATTGGCAAAGGAAAAGCCATGATTTCATTGCCAGGATATGGTGGAGTCATGTCAGAATGATGGAATGGTTTGGGTTGGAAGGGACCTTCAAATTCATCCAGTTCCATCCCTTGCCATGGGTAGGGACACCTTCCATGATCCCAGGGTGCTCCAACCATCATCCAAGCTGGCCTTGGACACTTCCAGGGATGGGACAGCTACAGCTCCTCTGGGAATTCCATCCCAGCCTCTCACCACCCTCACAGGGAGGAATTTCTTCCCAATATCCCATCTATCCCTGTCCTCTGGCAGTAGGAAGCCATTCCCTGTGTCCTGGCACTTCAGGTCCTTATCCCAAGTCCCTCTCCATCTCTCCTGGAGCCTCTTCAGGCACTGGAAGGGGCTCTGAGGTCTCCCTGGATCCTTCCCTTCTCCAGGCTGGACATTCCCAGCTCTTCCCAGCCTGGCTCCAGAGCAGAGGGGCTCCATCCCTTGGAGCATCTCCATGGCCTCCTCTGGATTTGCTCCAGCATCTCCAGGTCCTTCTGCTGTTGGGGACCCCAGAGCTGGGTCCTGTGAGTCCCTGCTGTTTCCTTTCCTCACTCAGTAAAGGAATCTCATTTTGCCGTGGGATGTCACAGCCCCCACGATCCCATTCCCACAGAGTGGAGGATTTAGGATATTTTTGGATTAATTGATTTGTAGTCGAGGTTTTTGATCCATGGAATTGATCCAGGTTTTTGGTCCTTCTGCCTCGATGGAATTGCCAAATGAGGCATCCTGGATTCAGTGGGTGAACAAAGAGGAGAAAGAGGAGGATTTGCTCTCTGTCCCTACTTGAAATACCTTGGAAAATAATTCCTGCTGGGAATGACAATGACATGGAAGCACAGAGACCATTCCTCTGGTTTCTCCCTTTCCCAAGCATGTGGATTGAGGTCCGTGGGCAGCTCCTGCCTTGGCAGTGCCACCAGAGGCAAGAAACATCCCCAAAAACCAGACACCACCACAAAAAACCAGCACCCACTCGATAAATGACAGCAGCTTTTCCTTGCTGCTCCTGCAGCCATTTCTTCTCCTGTTCCTGACATTTTCCTCTCTGTTTTCCATCTAATCCAGGAGATATCTCCTTCCCTTGAGCCTTGCTCTGGAGTCTTGTTGTTATCAGCAGAAAAATGTGAGTCAAGAGTTTGTTTGCCCTTGGGAAGCACTTTTCCCCCCCCCCCCCCACTCCTGGAGTTAAAATAGGAAAAACATTTTGTTTAAGAAGCAAATTTCTTCAGTGGTAGAAAATTGCTGAGCTCCTCTCGGAGCTAGGGCTGTGTCCATGGATTTCTGTAGGAATGGAAGGAAGGGTTTTTAGTAGGGACAGAATGAGGGGTGATGGATTTAGACGGGAGGGAGAGGTTGAGATTGGAGATAAAAACTAATTTGTTCACTTGTGAGGATGGTGAGAGGCTGGATCGGGCTGCTCAGGAAAGTTTTGGATGCTCCATCCCTGGAAATGTTGAGAGGAAAAAGTGGGAGAAGTGAAAGGAGAAAGAGAAAAAGATAAGGAGAAGGAAAAGGAGGGTGGGGAGGAAGAGGAGGAGAGAAAGATGGGAAGGAGAAATAAAAAGGAGAAGGAGAAGGAGAAGGAGAAGGAGAAGGAGAAGGAGAAGGAGAAGGAGAAGGAGAAGGAGAAGGAGAAGGAGAAGGAGAAGGAGAAGGAGAAGGAGAAGGGAAGGGAAGGAAAAAAGGAAGAGGAAGAGGAAGAGGAAAAGGAAAAAAGGAAAAGGAAAAGGAAAAGGAAAAGAAAAAGGAAAAGGAAAAGGAAAAGGAAAAGGAAAAGGAAAAGGAAAAGGAAAAGGAAAAGGAAAAGGAAAAGGAAAAGGAAAAGGAAAAGGAAAAGGAAAAGGAAAAGTCCTGCATCCATATCACATCCCATTATCCATGCCCTGGATGGTGCTGGCACAGCAGGGAATGGGTCACTCACCTCCAGACTCCTCCCAATCCTTCAGCAAAAGGATTCAGGGAACAACCACCGACCTTGGGACTACACAGGTTTTAAACCTTCACTCTCTTGATTTTCCACTTCCTCCTGGATTCTCTCCCATTTTTTTACACTTTAATTAAGGCATCTCCCTGAAACCTTGACACAATGATCCCAGAGACTCACAAGTGCTGGAAGACATTCCAGGAAAGCTGTGGCTGCCCCCATCCCTGGAATTGTTCCAGGCCAGGTTGGACAGGGCTTGGAGCAGCCTGGGATAGTGGAAGGTGCCCGTGCCCATGGAAAGGGGTGGAATTCCATGACTCTGCAGGTCCCTTCCAATCCAAACCATTCCATGATTCCATGATGTCCCACACATGCTGTTCCTGCAAATGGATCCCTGGCAGAGCTGGGTGTTTCAGGATCCAGGGATCCTCTGGCACAGTTGTCACTGGATCTGCACTGGGATAATGTTTTAGGACATTGAAAGGATTTATTTTTGGGCTGAACGAGATAATTTAATTCTTCTTCCCTGTGTTCCCTTCCCTGGGATGTTTACTCATGCTCAAAACCCTGCACTTGCTTTTTTTTTTTTTTTTTTTCCCCTCTTTTAAAAAAAATTAAATTAGACTTCCAAAGTGTCATAGAAACTTAGTGCTGTGAATTAAAAGTGCCATGAATTCTTTTTGGATATGCTGCTTGTGACAGGAATGGGCTGAAAAGCCAGGAAAAAAAAAAAAAAGTTTATTTTAATATTTTAACATCCTCGTCTGTCCTTTGCCCTCTGCACAAATCCCAGGGGAGATTTCTGCCAGCTGCTTGTCCCGAGGCAGGATGCTCCTCTCTGTTCCCTGGAGAAGATCCAGTTCATGCTTAAAATGCTGCTTCTCCTCCTCTGGATACCCCCATCCCAAAGCTTTCCCGATGGAAAACATCCGAGGATGACCCCAAGTGGCCCAAGATCCTCCAAACTTTGCATTTTCTCCTTATAAATTTTGGCATAAATTGGTAAAACAGCTTTGAGTTCGCCTTTTCCCGAGGTTGGATTTTGTGGGAGTGGTGGATCCACGGCTTCCCTGGCTTAAAAATGAGCTTTTCCTCCACGTGTGCTGAATTAATTTCAATTCAGAGCAGCTCGTTCCCAGCTCTTTTATGCAAAGCACTCGACTCCCCGTGCCAGCACAAGGGAGGGAAGGAGCAGCTGGGAGTGGAGGAGGATTTTTTTTGGCACAAGTGCCAATTCCTGTCAGTTTAAAGCCATTATGAAACTCTGGGTGGGATTTGGGATCTATTGAAGCTGATCTGAGGCCGCCCAAAGGGAGGAGATCTGTCATTCCTGCCTGCCTGGTTCCCAGCCTGTTCCCATGTGTGCAAAACTTGGAAAAAAAGAGAGGACTTGGGGTATTTTTAGCAGTTTTTGGGTCACACTCCCTAAATTCTTTGCATTTTGAAGCCTTTTCTCACAAAATAGTTTATCCCAACAAGCTGGTTCTTCCCAAATTCCACTTTAAAATGCCACAAAACACCAAAAATAATTTACTAAATCTCCCTTTCCAAGCAGGGAAATCGTGGGCTCATCCCAGAGATGTGATTTGATCAGAGCTGGGACAGGCAGAACTCCCTGGCTGCATTGGGAAGTGAGATATCCCAAGGGACAGCGTCTGTTTTAATGGATTTGAGGTTGATAATGGGTTGCTTTTCCAAATGTTCCATCCTGGTGTCGTGTTGCTCCAGCTCCTTGGCTCGGCTTTTTGTTCCCTGAATAATTTTAGGCTGGAGTTTTATCTTCTTTACACACTTGAGGCTCTGCTGCTCTTTATTTAAGGGGTTTATTCCCTTGAGGAAAAATTGAATTATTTGGAAAACAAGCTCCTTAAGGATTTTCTTCACTTTCACAGTAAATTTGAAGTTTTGGGACCGGTTTTCCTGTGAAACCCTTTAAAAATGACAGCCAAAGTGTGGGAAATAGGGAATCACGAGGCTGATGGGTGGAATTAACATTTCCTTGCTGGAGATTTTCCTTTGGATCACCAGGAAAATCTCCCCCTCGTGCCTGGCTGTGGGAGGACACTGGTGATGGGAGAGGGGACAGGGGATGGGGACAGGGACAGAGGCTTGGGACAGCTGGGAGAGCTGGATGAGGCTGGAAAGAGGACAGGGAGCAGGAGTCAGGGAATGGGAACAGCCAGGGCTGGGGACAGCTGGACCAAATTTACCTCAATGCAGGAGATCCCAGAATCCTGGAATGGTTTGTGTTGGAAGAAACCTTGAAGATCATCCCATTCCAATCCTTGCCATGGGCAGGGACACCTTCCACCATCCCAGGTTGCTCCAAGCCCTGTCCAACCTGGCCTTGGGGATTTCCAGAGATGGGGCAGCCACAGCTTCTGTGGGAATTCCATTCCAGGATCTCACCATCCTCCCAGGGAAGAATGTTTTCCAAAATTTCATTTAACCCTGTCTTTTGTCAGTTTGAAGCCATTCCCTGTGTCCTGTCCCTCCATCCCTTGTCCCAAGTCCCTCTCCAGTTCTCCTGGAGTCCCTTTAGGCACTGGAAGGGGCTCTGAGGTCTCCCTGGAGCTTTCTGTTTTCCAGGCTGGACATTCCCATCTCTCCCAGCCTGGCTCCAAGGTTCCCATTTTCCAAGTAGATAAATTGTGTTTCACACGTGTTGGTAATTGCAGTCTTAGTGAAGCCTCAGGAGCTGCAGATGTGGAGAAAGGAGAGAAGAAGAAACTTGGGATAAAATCTCACCCAAACCCCAACTGAACATGGAACCAAAGGACCAGGGAAAGGTGGAGGAACAACGAAGGTTAGGAGAGGGAAAAAAACAGCTTCCCCTTTTCTGTGTGGAACTGTAAATAATTCCAGGATTTTGGCTCAGTTTGTGGAACAGGCTCTTGCACACTGTGTGGAATAAACTTTTTTGGGGACAACAGTCATAGGAGAAAAGCTGCAGCCATCTGATCATTGGAGATGGGAATAGCTGGGCCAGGCAGGGATGGGGACAGGAGAAATGGGGACAGCTGGGCCAGGATGGGATGGTGTTATAAATGAGAAGCTTGACTTGGCCAAATACTCAAGCAGCAATCAATTGATTAATTAATATGGTAAAGTATGAGCAATACAGTGCTGGGCACAGCGGGGGAAATTTTCCCTCCAACTGCACGCCGATAGTTGGGGCTTAAAGATATTTATAGGGGTAATCAAAAGCTTTCTCAGGAGTTTATATTCCCAATTTTTACGTCAAAATTCTGTACACTAGTGTGATTTAGTTTTTCCCAGGATGTATCCCAGAAAGGAGTATCCCCAGATGGTGGGGTCCAGCTTCCAAAAGAAGAAATAAGTCTCCCAGCTGGTGAGGTCCAGGGTCCAGATGCAGGTTCACCTTTTAATTGCAAGGACTATAAATGTCATAACAGTGATGTCCAGCTTCCCTTGGTCGAAACTATCAGTCCTTGAGTTGATGTTCATCTTCCTTGCTCAGGTTGCTTTTCACAGTTTTGTTAAGGCGTTGAGATAAGGATGTTTCCTTTTTATATATTCTAAAGCTATAGTTTCAAAGATTCTTACTACAAGCAATATTCTAAAATTATACTTCAAAAGTTTATTATTGCAAAACTCTTTAAGGCTTAGCTACAAGCAGAAAGTTCCTGTCAAACAGCAACATCCTTAAAGCTTTAATTTGAATGCTTCTGAATCAACTTAAGACTTATAACGGTTAATTTTGAACAGAGGACAGGTTCAAAAACCTTCTTCCATGCTTTACTTCCTCAGCTATTTATTAGAATTCGTCTTTATAACTGTCCCACTGTCGGTTTCCACACATTTCACAATCACAGATACACACGTTGCCCGTATGTACCCTGACACGAAACACAGCTTGGTATTTCACAGGGACAGGGGAAATGGGGACAGCCGGAGCAGGCTGAGATGGTAATAGGGGACAACCGGGGACAGCCAGGCCGGGCCGGGTTAGGCCCAGGCCCAGGCCTAGGCCCAGGCCCAGTTTAGGCCGCGCTGTCCAGGCCCCGTTGCCAGGCAACGGCGGCGGGCGTCACGTGACCGCTCAGGAGCGCTCACGTGGGTCCGTTGGCGTCGGGCGGCGCCGGTTGATGACGTCACGGCGCCGCGGGGCCGTGCGGGAGCGCTGCGGGAATGGAGGAACGGGAGCGGCTGTGCCGGGAGATCCGAGCGCTCCAGGGTGCGGGAATTGGGGAAAATCGGGAATGGGAGAGGCTGTGCCGGGAGATCCGAGCGCTCCAGGGTGCGGGAATTGGGGAAAATCGGGGAAAATCGGGAATGGGAGCGGCTGTGCCGGGAGATCCGAGCGCTCCAGGGTGCGGGAATTGGGGAAAATCGGGAATGGGAGAGGCTGTGCCGGGAGATCCGAGCGCTCCAGGGTGCGGGAATTGGGGAAAATCGGGAATGGGAGAGGCTGTGCCGGGAGATCCGAGCGCTCCAGGGTGCGGGAATTGGGGAAAATCGGGGAAAATCGGGAATGGGAGAGGCTGTGCCGGGAGATCCGAGCGCTCCAGGGTGTGAAGGGATCGGGAAACACCGGGAAACGAGGGGAACAGGGAAAAAAAGGAGGGAGAGACAAGGAAAAGACGCCGGGTAGGGAAGCAGGGAGCGGCTGGGAGCAATGGGAAGAGGATCTGGAGGAGGGATAAGGGGAAATCTGGGCATCCTGGGGGGCTTTGGAGCGTTTTAAGGGAATGTTGGGAATGTGAGGTGGGATCGGGACGGGTTGTGGTGGGATCTGGGGAGTTTTTGGTTGGGGAGGGACGAGGTGGGGAAGGGAAGTTGGATTTTAAGTGCTGGGGGATTTTGGGATCCCCACACCAGGGAATTCCCACAGTGCTGCTCTTGGAACCCTCCTGGCTTTGGGAAGGGGCTTTTCCCTGTCCCACAGCCCCGGGCTGGGAGCACAGAGGTGGGATGTGGATCCATGTGCCCTTCCCAAGCTCTGGAAAGCACCAGGGATTATTTTAGCACCAAATCCCTCTGGTTTTTATCCTTCAGAGTAAATTTTCCCTGTTAGTGAGGCCGCAGCCTCCGCTCAGGAATTGGGATTTGCCTCTCCAGGAGCTCCTGGGTGGGGGAATGGTGAGAGGGAGGAAAACAATCCTTGATTTTCCCGTGAGGAATGTGCTGACTCAGCTCTCCTGGCAGCACCGTGACCCCGGTGAAGGAAAAACTCTGCCTGGAACACCAGGCTCCAAATTCCTTCGGGAATCACTCACGGGAAAGGTTTTCTGAAGACTGAGGCTGGACAAGGGCAGAAATTCCCAAAATAACAGGGGTGTTGGCTTCCAGAGGGACACAACAGCAGAACTTTGGAATGTCCTTGTTGCTGCTTTGAAAGGAAGCAAGGAAGGGAATTTGGGAAGGGTCTGGAGCACCAGGAGCAGCTGAGGGAGCTGGGGGGCTCATCCTGGAGAAAAGGAGGCTCAGGGGGAACCTTCTGGCTCCCTAAAATTCCCTGACATGAGGGTGGAGTTTGGGTGGGATCAGGATCTGCCAGGATGCAGGGAATGGCTTCCCATTGCTGGAGGGCAGGGATAGATGGGATTTCAGGAAGGAATTCTTTCTTGTGAGCTTGGGGTGGAATTCCCAGAGAAGCTGTGGCTGCCCCTGGATCCCTGGAAGTGTCCAAGGCCAAATTGTGGCCGGGAAGTGGAGCCAGATGTTCCTGAAGGTCCCTTCCAACCCAAACCACTCCCGGACTCTGTGATTCCATGACTTTTCCTTCCGCCCTGGCTCACCATCCGAAACCCGAGTGTTGATATAATTCCAGCAGAAGGAGGAGCAGCTCTGTGTTGCTCTGAGATTCCCACGGGATCGGGGAATGAGCGCTCTGCCTTCTCTCCTGCAGGTCTCATCAACAGCCACAGGAACATGCACGGGAATGTCCCACATCCGGCGCCGTCGGCTGCTCCGAGGTGGAACAACCCCCGCCAGCCTGGCTACGCCAGGAGAGGAGCCTTTTCCAGCAGGTACTCCCAGCAGGCTCCCAGGAATTTCCACCCGCACCAGGCTCACTCCTGGAGGAAAAAATACTCCCTGGACAACCGGCTGCCGGGGTCGGGGTATGACGTTGGAAGCGGTTCCGGCAATTCCCAGGGTTTTGGGAACCTTGGGGAGGGCCAGGCTGCTGAGGCACCGGAATCGTTCCCGGAGAGACACGTGGACTTCACCACGGATGGGAACATCGTTGTGGATATCCAGGTGCCGCAAAGGGCTGGCCAGGAAAACGCGGGTCCTTACGGAGATTTTTCCAGGCGGGATGCGGCTCCGTCGGCGGATGGAAACGCCCAGAAATCTCTTCTCCAGGAAGAAGAGAGAAGACCTTCCCTATCCATTTCCTTCAGTTCCACCTCAAGGACTGTGTGCCTGCCTGGCAGCGGAGCCGGGAGCTCCTTTTCCGCCTCTGGAAGCACCAGTGAAAGCGCCGTGGCGCTGAAGTCGGAGCCGCAAAAACCTTTGGAATTCCCAGGTCAGGAGCCAGCCCAGCACTTGGTACGGATCAAGGCAGAACCACTCTCTCCAGGGCAGCCGAGTGCTGAGGATGCTTCCCTACATCCCAAACTCTTTGGGAATGCCGAGATGCTGTCTCGACCTGCTCAGGCTGGGGTGGCTCTGGTGAAGAGCAGATTTCCCGTAATTCCCAAAGCTCCCGCTGTCCAAAAAGCTGCCTCGGCACCCATCTCCAGCAAGTCTCAGAAATTCAGGAAAAACAACTACACCTGGGTGGCAAACCCTGGGAAGAGCTCTCGGATTGTGAAGAGGTGGGCGAGCCCTCGAGCCGAAAATTCCAAGAAGGGCGTTGCAGGAGCAGACAAAGGTGCTAAAATCTCCCCCAAAGCGGATTTGGGAGCGAAGATGAAGAAGCTGGGATTGCAGTCCAAGCTGGGAGTTTCTCCCAGTAAATATAAATGGAAAGCCTCCAGCTTGCAGGCTTTGCCTTCCACTTCCAAGTCAGCATTCCAGTGGAGATCCGAGGACCAGAGGAAGGCTCCAGCCCCAAATATCCCTGGCACTGTTTGTGTCCCGCCGGCTCCGAGCGCAGCGTCCGTTGTTCCCGGTGGGATGAAATCCTTTGGAGAGGCTGCACTGTCCAGCTACAAAGTGAAGAGTCGGACAAAAATCATCAAGAGGAAAGGGAATGTGGGGTGAGTTGTTGGTTCGGATTTTGTGTCCCTGGGTGTCGTGTCAGGTTGTGGCTGTGGGAGAAATTCCGGTGAGGGTTGTTGTGTGCTGGAGGATTTATGGAATCGTGGAGTGGGTTGGGCTGGAAGACCTTAAAAATCATGGAATTCCACACCCCTGCTATGAACAGGGACACCTTCCACTGTCCCAGGCTGCTCCAAGCCCTGTCCAACCTGGGTTGGACACTTCAGGGATGGGGCAACCTCAGCTTCTCTGAGAATTCCATTCCAGGACCTCACCACCCTCCCAGGGAAGAATTCCTTCTCAATATCCCATCTATCCCTGCCCTCTGGCAGCAGGAAGCCATTCCCTGTGTCCTGGCACTCCATCCCTTGTCCCAGGTCCCTCTCCAGCTTTCTTGGAGCTCCTTTAGGCCTTGAAAGGGGCTCTGAGGTCTCCCTGGATCCTTCTTTTTTCCAGGCTGAGCATTCCCATCTCTCCCAGCCTGGCTCCATCCCTTGGAGCATCTCCATGGCCTCCTGTGGATTTGCTCCAGCAGTTCCATGTCCTCCTGATCCAGAGCTGGGTCCTGTGAATCCCTGTGCTCGCTTCCTCACTCAGCAAAGGAAGCTTTTGCATTTTCCTTGATTTAATTTCAAATTCTTGTAATTGTTGTGTTGATTCCTGCTGCTGTTTCCCACATCCCTTCCGTGCTTCCCAGCAGGTTTCCCTCCTTGCCTTGCCCTCCTGCTCTGCCTGGAAAACTACCAGTGGGTGGATTGTGCTAGGAAAATCATTCTGGAGAAGCTGGGAATGTTTGGGATTTTTTGGCAGCTCAGGGAGACCTCCCACACGTTGGTAGATTCCAGCAGAACCAGGGATCATCCCCCTGTGCTGGGCATGGCTGGGGCTCCTCAGATCCTGGCGGGAGGATATTGAGGATCTGGAGCATGTCCAGAGTTGGGAATGGAGGTGAGGAAGGGTCTGGAGCACCAGGAGCAGCTCAGGGAGCTCAGCCTGGCAGAGGGAGGCTGAGGGGGGACCTTGTGGCTCCCTGAATTCCCTGACAGGAGGGTGAAGTCAGGAGGGATCAGGATCTCCCAGGGAACAAGGGAAAGGGCGTGAGGAAACAGCCTCAAACTGCTCCACAGGAGGTTTAGTTTGGATATTGGGAAAATTTCTTTTTTTAAAGGGTGGGCAGGCATTGGGAATTCCCATCCCTGGGGAGGTTTAAGATCCCTGGGAATGTGGAACTTGGGGATATGGTGGTGTCCTTGCCACTGCTGGCAAATGCTTGGATTTGACGATCTCAGAGGTTTTTTCCAGCCTAAACCATTCCATGATCCCATGATTCAATCCCTCACATCTGTTGAGCAGAAGGCAGTGAGTAAGTTTGGCTGTCAAACACCTCATTCTCCATCTGTTCTTGCCAGGAATTCCTCACATTTTTCCCGTTTCCTTGGAATTTTCTCTTCAGAGCTTCTCCTCTCCCCTCTCAGCCAGAGGAGAATCCTGGTGGGATTTGACTCCTCTTGGAGCCCTGGAGAAGGACACCAGAAGCATTTTGGTCACTTCCCTCCTCCCTCCTAACCTTGTCACATTCCCTTTCCCAGTTCCCCCACGGATAAGAAGAACATCTCCCCCACCACAGCTCTGAAGAGCCGCTTCCACCTCCGGAGGAGAAATTCCACGCGGGGAAAACCTTCGGCGACGGCGAAGCGCTCCTCGCCCCGGGGCCTGGTGCAGATTTCCAAGCACCGCCTCTGCCGGATGCCGGCGACCAGGACACAGGCAGCCACCAAGGAAGGTAGGAATGGGCATTCCAAGGGCTCACTGGACTCATTCCGAGGGTTCTTGGATTTGGGAATGTGTTGCTGAGTCCTCCTGGAGGTGTCGTTGGTCCTGGGGCAAACACCGAGGAGGAGTTTGACTGCATAGCTGAGTTGTCCTTTTGGCATCTCCACAAAAAAACCCCACCTGCTTCCTGCTTTTCCTGGGGTTTCCCTGGATTTTCAGGAAGCTTTTCCAAGGAGGAAGAGGTTGGCAGAGGCGGGAATACACAAATCTCTCACCTGTATCCCAGTGTGGTGTCCAGTTTTGGATCTAATTTGCTTAAAACACCAGACTTTAGTGGAATACTGAATCCATCGTGTTTGGGAACAGGGAATTTGCATCCATGTCCTGCTGCCTTAGAGCAGAACTCAGAGTGGCACCTCCACGTGTCTGGAATGTTGTTGGGATGTTGGTGGCTCCAAGTCTTGTTCTTCTGTTCCCTAGGGATATTTTGTGGCTAAAAGGCTTCCCCCACCTGGGATTCAGTTGTTTCAGATGGATGTGAGCCATGTTTTCCCTGTGAAATTCCCTGTGGGAATTGCTGGAGCTGGGAGAGGGGTTTGGATCAGATGTAGCTGGGATTTGTCTCCAGTTGTATTTTGGGATTATTTGGTGTTCAAACAGCTCCGTTGAGATGTTGTTGAGTTTTCCTGGGTGAGGGATTTTGGACAAGGGATGGAGTGCCAGGACAAGGGGGAATGGCTTCCCACTGCCAGAGGGCAAGGTTAGATGGGAAATTGGAAAGGAATTCTTCCCTGGGAGGGTGGGAAGGCCCTGAATGGAATTCCCAGAGAAGCCGTGGCTGCCCCTGGATCCCTGGAAGTATCCATGACCAGCTGGGATGGGGCTTGGAGCAACCTGGGATAGTGGAAGGTGTCCCTGTTCATAGCCGGGGTGTGGAATTCCATGATCTTTGAGTTCTTCCAACCCAAATCGTTCCATGATTCCATAAAAAGTCAAAAAGCTCTGGAGACATGGAGCAATTTGGGATTTTAACCTTGGAGGGAATTGAGGCAGTGATGATTCCAGGGATATCAGCTTGTTTGGAATCCCAGTTCCTTGATTAAAGGGAATGTTCCCACACTGAAATCTTGATTTTTAACTGGATAGGGATGAGAAAATAAAGCAGGAATGTGGTTTTGCTCCTGGATTTGGGAATTTGGCAAATAAAAAAGGTTGGAGAGTCGACGAAAAAAAAAGGGAGCGGGTCTGGAAGTGACCCTGGGAGAGCAGGAAGTTCTTTCCCCCCTCCAAAAGTGGATCCAATTATCCAGCCTTTCCTGGCAGGTGCTTCTCTGTGTGGCACCTTCTCCTTTGCAGAGAAATTCAGGAAGATCCTGGATTTCCTTGAAATGAAATTCAGTGAATTTTGGATTTGCTCCATTTGATTAAAATTGACTTTTTTTATTTGAATCCTTTTGTACTTCAAGATTTTTCTTGGAGAGCTTCAATCCCAGGCAGAGAGTTTACAGCTTCAAGTGTTGGAATATTCTTAAAAAGCTTGGAAAAGTTGGAAAGCTGTGGAATTATTCCAGGGCTGTTCCTCTGTGTGCTCCAGGACTCCTGTGTGGTTGTTTTTTTTCCCTCCCCAGGTTTAGTAGGAAAAGATTATTGGGTGGTGGATGGAGCAGGGATATTCCCAAGTCTGGGAGATCCTGGATGGTCACAGGGATTGGGACAACTCCCATGCTCCCTGTAAATGTATAATTATGGATGTGGTGCCGGTGTCTTCTGGTTCCACAGGGAGCTGGGAATAAGAGAAGTCTTGTGGGTTCAATTCCTGGCTACCAGGTTATCCAAGAGGTTTTGGGAAGGTTGTTTTGGTTTCTTTAGGGGCAAAGTGTGGATATTAATCCCATCAAAAATATTGTGGATATTATTCACCACAAAGTGGTGGAATTTCCAGTCTTTTCCATTTCTCCTTGGACAGGTGTTAGGGAAGTAAATGGGGTTGCTGGGATGCACTGGGGGCAGAGTGGGATAGGAATGGAGCAGGGAGGTGGATCCATTTGTGGAGGGAAAGACAGAGGGGAGGAATGCTCCCAACTTCCTGCACGGCAGCGTGGCTGGAAAAGCTGGATCAGCCCCTTCCGTCCCCACGGATGTGGGGCCTGTGGTGACACAGCCTGGCTGGATTCCTGTTTGTCCTGTTCCACGGGATTTTGGGATCTGTGGCACAGCTCTGTGGGCTGTGCAAAGACATTGCTCCTGCTTTTCCCAAGTGCTGGTCTGTCTCCTGACTTTCCAATTCCCTTCTTGGACCCAAATGGATCTGTTTGGTCTCATCAGCAGGGAAGCTCTTCCAGACATTGCCGAGTCTTGAAGTGGGATTGGTGTTTCCCACTCTGTCCACTTCCCTCTGTGGGAATTGCTTTTATTTAGGGATCAGAGATCCAATAGGAAGTGGCAGATTGGCAGGAATTTTCTTGGGATTATTGGGCCGTTCTATGAGAGATCCACCTGCAGCTCTTATGGATTAATTCCAAAATAGTTGATTAAGTGGGATGTTTAATACCAGCTCAGTTATTGGAGTGCGTCCCAAATGGAAGTTTTTCCAATGGGATGGTGGAGCAGGGAGAAAGTTCCAGGTCAGGCTGCCTCCCTCGCCTCTGGGATCCTCAGGGATGTGATGGAAAAGGGATGAAAGGTGGTGGTTGTTTCTTTCCTTATCCAGGGAAAAGCTGGAGGACCGACAAGGATCATCAAGGTCTCGTGTGCCACTGTGTTGGATAAAACCATGGAATGGTTTGGGTGGGAAGGGACACTTGAGATCATGGAATTCCAGTCCCCAAAAGGTAGGGACAACTTTCACTATCCCAGGTTGCTCCAAGCTCCATCCAGGTTGGCCTTGGACACTTCCAGGGATGAAACAGCCACAGCTTCTCTGGGAATTTCATTCCAGCACCTTCCCAATCTCACAGGGAAGAATTCCTTCCCAAATCCCATCTATCCCTGCCCTCTGGCAGTAGGAAGCCATTCCCTGTGTCCTGGCACTTCAGGTCCTTATCCCAAGTCCCTCTCCAGCTCTCCTGGAGCCCCTTCAGGCACTGGAAGGGGCTCTGAGGTCTCCCTGGATCCTTCCCTTCTCCAGGCTGGACATTCCCAGCTCTCCCAGCCAGTCTAAACGCCAAATGAGCTTTTTGTCCATGTCCTGTCCCGTCACCTTGGGAATCCTTTATCTGCTTTCTCTAAACTGAAGATGGAATATTCCCAAAAGTTCAGGGATGGCATCTTTTTCTCACCACTTTTGAGAGAAAATGCCGACTTTTAGGTGAGGTTTGACTGATCCAGGTGTGATGACAGCAGGATATTCTGGCTTTTCCCATCCTAAAAGTCCCATGCCAGAGGATATGGGAATCCCACACTTTCCCAATAGCTTTCTCCTATCTTTGTCTGGGATTTCTTACAGGATGAGGCTTATTCCCAACCTATTTTTTGTCGACAGACAAGTGAGTTCTGGTTGTTGGGAACTTTTCCTCAACATTCCTTGACTCATCCTGCTTGGGCATCCGAGCTGTCATTTCTTATTCACGGGATTTTTTCCTTGGAAAAAACTAGGAATAAGTGCTTCAAAGGAAGATTTGATTTTTTTTTCTGAATAATTTTAACGTCAGAGATGTGGCAAATGTGTGGACAAGGAGAATGGGAGCGACAACTGCGTGGTACGTGTGGGAAAATTGGGATTTTTGCAGGAGAATCGGGAGCTTTTCCAGGAGAACTGGGGATTTTGGGAAGCGCACACAGCCCTGCAGAGGGCACTCGTGCCTCTCCCATCTCCTCAGTCCACCTTTTTCTGGTTATTGATGGCCTAATTTCGTCTTTATGTGAAAGAAAGCAGATCTGGAGTAATTTGCAGCAATAACCTGCTAATGCCGGGCCAGTATCAAAATTCCCATGTTCATTCCCGGTGGCAGATAAAACACTAATATATAATTATCCTTGCAAATTGGATTGTTTTAAATAACCAAAAGGCTACGGCCGGGGAGAAAACCATCCCATTTCCCTGGAGTTCCTATTGCGGGGTAATTGCTGCGTTCAATCAATTTCCTTGGCATTAGAAATTCCATCACAATCAACATTAAGCTTTATTCATTGTGATGGCAAAGAGCCGGATCATTTCTCCTCTTTTCCTTAACTGGCAAAATTAATCAGGGAAAAGATTTTAAACATTTACCCGTGCGAAAGAGGTCAGCTCTGCCACTATATTGCTCAGCAGATAAGGGGGCTAATAAAAAGAAAATTGAATTACTAATGATCGCCAGGAACAGAGTATATAAAACCTGGCAATCGCCCGGTGCAGGAAAAAAAGGGAATCAATTTTCTCCGGACAAGGTGCGCTCGTTTTTTATTTTGGCTCATATTATCAGCAATTTAATTGGAGAGAGCATAAACAGGAGGAAACAGTTAGGGAATAATGAGGCTGGAGGTGTAAAATCCTGCAGGATAGATGCTGGACACAATTTATTTGGCACAACAGATAATCACTTTAATTGAATCCAAAAGTGCAGCGTTCAGCAGCGCCGGCGCTGCGCCTCGCCCGGGGGGGATCATGGAATATTACAAAGAGGCTCCTCCGTGTCTTTTCCACCTCTGTAATGTCCCCTTCCAGGCAGGACTGCTCCGGGATTGCTTCGGCACGGTCACAGCTGGCTGGAAGCAGGAGATGGGGAAAGCAGGAGGGAGATTCTCCGGGGACTTTTCCTTATTTATGTTGTGTTTGTTCCTTAAATAATTTGGGGCTTGCCAGGTCGGGTGGCTCCGTGTGAGACTGGTCATGTCCTGCTGGAGATGAGCTAGGAATCATGGAATGGTTTGGGCTGGGAGGGATCTCAAAGATCAACTTATTTTGCTGTGTCCTGAGTTCAAAGCCTGGCTCCCTTTTCCTGCTGTGACCTCTGGGCATTAAAGGAACTTCTGAAGAGCTTTTGGATTTTTTTCCTGGGACAGGTGGGTGGTTCATCGTGGAATTTAGATCCCAAAATAATTTGGATTGGGAGGGACCTTGAAGATCATCCAATTCCACCCCCCTGCTATGGGAAGGGGCACCTTCCACTATCCCAGGTTGCTCCAAGCCCTGTCCAGCCTGGCCTTGGATATTTCCAGGGATCCAGGGTCAGCCAAAGCTTCTCCGGGAATTCTGTTCCGTTTCTTCACCACCCTCCCAGGGAAGAATTCCTTCCCAATTCCCACTAAACCTTCCCTCCTTCAGCTTAAGTAGATGAGGAATTGTTGCAATTGTTGCAATTCCCCATTTGTGGCTGTGCAAATCCATGGCCAGAGGAGGAATAATTTGGGAGCACATCCTTGTCAAGTCCACTACATCCAGCCTGGATTTGTGTTGCTTCCCTTGGAAATATTCCTTCCCTGCTTATCTTCCCCTTTTTCCTGCTCCAAACTGAGATAAGCCAGTGGTTGGTGTTATCAGCTTCCTTCTTTTCCTGTGTTGCCACCCCAGTATTGAAACTGCCGAACAGAAGGAATCCTGTTTGTTTTCCCATCCTCCTAAGGATAAATTCCATAGGATTCAGAAAACCCACTTCACCCTGCATCTGCAGAAGCTTCTCCAGCTCTTTACTGCCAGAATCACCCTCCAAAAAATTCCCTAAACCCTCATTTCTCTCCTCCTCACTCCACAGGATGCGACATGAGGGGGTTGGGATGGGCTAGGAGTGTTTGCTTGGAAAAACGCTGGAGGCAGAAGTGGCAGGAGCTGCTTTGCATTACTTGGGCGAGCAAAGGGGGTGTAAATGGTGAGGAGCAAGTTATGGGTGGCATCCAAATGCTCAGCTGCTGATAATTTTATTGACACCGGGTGTTTGGATCCCTCTGGCAGCTCTGAAAATCTCAGCCCTGGATTATTTACCCTCTCCTATTTTTTTTTCTTGAAGCTTCCAGCGAGTTGATTCCCAGTGGAACAGCAATTGAGGGAATTTTGGAGGTTTTTTTTTCCTTGTTTGGTGTTTTATTGTATATTTATTTTATTTTTCTTGTGAGTTGCGTGAGGTTTCGCTGCTCTTGGAGGCGACGCCTCCGATCGCGTTACGGCCGAGTTAAGCTCTTGATCCCTTCCCTCAGGGAAGCCCTTGGATCACACACAGAACTCCTCAGAGTTCATCACATCTTGGATCACACACAGAACTCCTCAGAGTTCATCACATCTTTTCCTTTGCTCCATCATCACTCCCGTTTTCCCGAGTTCCTTCCAGCTGATCCAAACCCTTCCAAGGTCGCTGCTCTCTGTCGTTCCTCTGTCCCACCTGGCTTTGACCTTGTTCGGAAATCATTCCGTTGCCAGCTCCCTCTTCCCTTTGGCTTGTCCTTGGGAGCCAGGGGTGGAGCGTGGCTGGCGAGGTGGCTCCTCACTCCTTCAGGAATTGGGAAAAGTTCACATTCTTGGCTCTTTGCCGGCCCCGGTTACGTCAGTGGTCGTAAGTAACGGTTTTGGGTTTCCGCCTTGACTTGGCATTTCCAGGTGACTCGTCCCGAGCTGCAAGAGGAGCTGCAGGCGTGGAGCCAGGATTGGGAATTCTCTTTGCAGAGCCCTCTTTTAAAAATAACAGCCTGCCTGGAGCGAGGGGATGGGCCTTCCTCAAGGAAGTGTAGATGTTGGATTTGGGATCGGGGAAATTGGTGACTACTACAGAGGGAACATAGAGGGAAATGGGGATCCTGAAGGTGACAATTCCTGAGTGTCTTTCCCTGCGGAATTTGACCTGCACACTCAGTTTTTTGTGGAAGCCACATCCCAGGTTGGATGGGACTTGGAGCAGCCTGGTCCAGTGGAATGTGTCCCATGGAAGGAGGTGACCTTGAAGGTCCCTTCACACCCAAACCGTTCCATGTTTTAATGGAAGTCACCTCTCAATCCCTGTTTTAGGCAGTTTTACCTCAATATTTTTACTTCAGTCCCTATTTTAGAGCCTCTCCTGTGCAGCTCCAGCTCTGTTGGGTTGGGAGATTCCATTGGTAGCCAGCAGCTCTTTGGGGAATAGTCTATTTATACACTAATAGGAAAAATATTTGGCTTTGGGGATGGATGAGATCCTTCCATTGGTTTGACCCTTGATATTTCCAGGTCTGTTGGGGGCTTTGTGTAAGACTCCAAACCTTTCAAGGATGGCATGGTGTGGAACTAAAATAGACAGGGAAAAAAAAAAAAAACAGAGGGAAAAAAAAAAAGTGAAACAGAGCAGTAGGTCCTGAACTCCTCATTTTGCCTCCTGGGGCTTGCCTGGCCTTAAATATTTCCAGGGATGGAGCATCCACAAATTCTCTGGGCAGCCAGGACCTCACCACTCTCACAGAGAAGAATTTCTTCCCAATATCCCATCTGAACTTGCTCTCAGTTTGAAGCACATCCCCCTTGTCCTGTCACTCCATGCTCTTGGAAACAGATCTTTATCTTGGAAATAGATATTTATTTGTCTATGGAATGCTTTGGCCTGGAAGGGACCTCTAGGAGTCTCCTAATCACACCAAAAATGAAGGTTTTAAATCAGTTTTGGACCTGCTGCTTGGAACTGGGTGGAATTTCAGTGCTGATCCCTCTTGTCCCTCTGCTCGTCTTTCCTTGCACTACTAAATAAAAATAAGGATAATAAAAGGATAATTAAAAAACTCCATAACCTGAGAAGTGACAATGAGTCCCTTTCCCCTGTTTTTTTTTTTTTTTCCTTCCTTTTGCTATTTTCTCCCACTTAATAAACTGTCTGATGGTATTCCCAGCACGGTCACAGTTGGAATTACTGATGCCGGCGTGGATGATCGGAGTATCCTCCACTGCTCTGTCAGGATTCCCAAAATCCCGCCCTGGCAGATGCTCAATTCCCTGTAAAAACCTGTGTAGGTTTCTCTGTTCTGCTTTCTGCTTCCAGTTCTTTTCCAAATCCCGGTTTGCATCCTTAATTTTTAAATTTTCTCATGGAAATCTTCTCATTTGATTTTCCTTGTGCCGACGCGGAAGCGTCGGAGGGAAATTCCTCTCCCTGGCTGCTGAGCCCCAGTTAAGCCGTTCATTCCAGGACTTGCTGGATCGCTCCGTGTGCTCTACAAAGCCCTGGAAATGAGCAAAAACCCCTTGGAATATGGAACAGATGCCAGGGTGCACCTGGAATAAGGGATTTGTGGACTCGGCAGCATCTCCCGAGTCCTACAAAACTCTGCTGTTCCAGCAGCTTTGCCGGAGTTTCTGCTTCAGCCTGAGGGGTGGGGAAATGCCTCGACTTCGCTTGTCAACGGGAATTTTGCTGTCATCCCTCAGGAAATCTGAGTTCAAGGAACGTTTCCTCCTCCCCCGTGCCCCTGGATAATCCCCACGCGTGCGGTTTTCAGGAGTCTGTTTCTATTTTGGATTGTTTGGAGCGGTGTCAGTAGGGGATTTTGTGTGGAGGTGTGGATGGGATCGGCTCCAAGGCTGATCCCATGTGTTATCAGCCCTTAAGCCGCCCTCGGGGGGCTCTCCCTTGGAAAAGGGCACGGGAATTCTTGGAGGTTTAGTGTGGGCTGTAAACTCCAGTGTTGTTGCGATGGGAAACTCCGTGTTGTTCCTCACGGCACGGGAAAATATCCTGGGACATCTTGTCCTTGGATGAGGCAGAGGGAGCCCAGGGAAGGGTGAGGGGGTGGGATGTGCCATCAAACTTTTTTTTTTTTTCCCCAATGGAATCACAGAATGGTTTGGGAAGAATCTTGAGTATCATCCAGTTCCAATCCCCCTGCCGTGGGCAGGGACATCTTCCACTTTCCCAGATTGCTCCAAGCCCCATCCAACCTGGCTTGGATACTTCCAAGGGTAGGGCAGCCACGGCTTCTCTGGGAATTCCATTCCAGTGTCTCCCCACTCTCACAGGGAAGAATTCCTTCTCAAGATCCCATCTCTCCCTGCCCTCTGGCAGTGGGAAGCCATTCCCTCTGTCTTGTTCCTCCATCCCTTTTCCAAAGTCCCTCTCCAGCTCTCCCAGAGCCGCTTTAGGCACTGGAAGGGGCCCTGAGGTCTCCCTGAAGCCTTCCCTTCTTCAAGCTGGACATTCCCAGCTCTCCCAGCCTGGCTTCATCCCTTGGAGCATCTCCTTGGCCTCCTCTGGCTCTGTTCCAGCATCTCCATATCCTCCTGATGTTGGATCCCAAAGCTGGGTGCAGAATTCCAGGTGGGATCTCACCTGAGCGGGGCAGAGGGGCAGAATTCCCCCTCTCCTGCTGCCCACGCTGTGGGATGAGCCCAGGATATGGGGGATTTCTGGGATGTGAGCACACATGGATGGGGCACATCCAGTTTTTCATCCACCAAAAACCCCAATCCTTCTCCTTGGAGCTGCTCCCAATCCATTCTTTATCCAGCTTTGGGGTGGGAAAGTGTGCTTGAATCCCAAGGCTCAGGTGGATCAGTGTCAAATGCTCCTTTTGGGATTAAAAAAAAAGCAAGGAATTCTTTCCTTTTGAAGAAAAGCCCAACCTGCCACCCGAATTATGTTGGTTCCTGGCTGGGTCGAGGTGTTTGCAGTGATTGGTGACCTCAATTTAGCAGTGATGACTTCCAAATGCTTTCCCTGTTATCAGGAATCAAGGAGTGGAGCCCTCCCTTATCAGGAAGCAAATCAAAAGGGGAATTTGATGGGGTGAAGCGAGTCCATCAGAGATCCCGCTCTGTTTTTAAAACAAGATTTACTCTGCTCTCTCCACATTAACTGGGGCGTTTTACGGTGCTCCCCTTTCCCTGAGCTTCCGTGATCCATCATTTCCCGGCTCGCCTGCCGGAGTGGCTGTTAGGTTTTACTACAGCAAACACTGTAAAAGGGCATTAGAGCAGTTAAATCTGGAGTCTTGCTTCCATAAGGAAAAAGAAAATGCTGAATTAGGCACCAGAAAAGGCAACCACAGCGATACTTTAATCTTGCATAAATTATCAGAAGAGTCAGAGGCGAGTGATTTTATGTATTGTTAGAGCTTTGCTAATTAATTATTCCAGAATAATTGATGTTTAGAAGCACCAGAGTTGGGTCCTTTCCTGGCTTAATGGACTTTCAATATGGCAGCTGGATTTTTATTTCTTTCTTAATTTTAGCCCTCCCGTCCATGGGGTTAATGAAGTTGCTTTCCTAAATATGAAGAAGTCTAAATAATAATTAATCAAGGAAATATCACTCCACAAATTGTGGGTTTAGGTCAGTGGTGGTTTTGGAGACATTCCTGACATCCAGGGGAACTTGAGTCCCCAGTGGGAATATTTGAAGGATGAAATTCCCTGAAGAAATGGATAAATTTAGATAAGCAAAAGAAGAGCAGGGTTAGATGGGATATTGGGAAGGAACCTTTTGCTGGGAGGGTGGCGAGGAAGTGGAATGGAATTCCCAGAGAAGCTGTGGCTGCCCCTGGATCCCTGGAAGTGTCCAAGGCCAGGTTAGATCTGGCTTGGAGCAATCTGGGATAGTGGAATGTGTCCCTTCCCATGGCAGGGGGTTGAACTGGATGGGCTTTAAGGTCCTTTCCAGCCCAAACCATTCCCAGATTCCCTTTGACAGGAAAAGATGGCCTTCCTTGGCTCTCTGGGATTGGAAAGACCTTCTCATCAATTTCTGCATCTCTTTCTGGAGAGTTTGGATTCATTGTTTCCAAAGGATTTCAGATCCTGGTAAACCCAAAATGAGCCCCGAAATGGGGCTCTGGAATCACAGAATTCCAGCTGGCATTAATCCTCTTTGTGGCACTGGTGGGGCCACAATGGTAACCAGTGGCTGCTTTGGGTCATCCCAGTAACGAAGGATACAAAGAGATGATCCCAGTGGATTTTGGGATTACCTTGGGAATGTGACAAGGGATGGAGGGACAGGACACAGGGAATGGCTTCCCACTTGACAGATGGTGGGGATAGATGGGATATTGGGAAGGAATTCTTCCCTGTGAGGGTGGTGAGGGGCTGGAATGGAATTCCCAGAGAAGTTGTGTCTGCCCTATCCCTGGAAGTGTCCAAGGCCAGTTTGGATGGAAATTTGGGCAACATGGGATAGTGAAAGGTGTCCCTGCCCATGGCAGGGAGCTGGAATGTGATGATCTTCAAGATCCTTTCCAACCAAAACCATTCCATGATTTAATGATCACGACTCTGCAGGGACATGGAGGACTCAGAGATAAAATCCACCGAGGCAAATTGGACCTTGCAGTTTCTTTCCAGAGCTTGGGAATCATCTGCTTGGTTGGATTTTGTAGCACATCCAGGTTTTTGGGATCGGGGAAGATGGGGCCTGCAAAGGACAGGTGAGGACAGGCCACGAAGTGAACAAACACTCGTTGAGCCGAAGGGGTTTAGGAAAACAATGTTGTATTTGGGACATACAATGCCAGTGAAGCGATCCCTGCTCCTGAGCAATTCCAGCCCCCGGAGCAGGGGGATGCCCAGCCCCAGCGACTCTCCCACTGTCACCACTCTCCCTGTGGGGCCGGGCAGGGCGTGGGTGGCAGACATTCCATGGCCTGGACACAACGTGGGGAAAGCAGCTTTGTGGAAAAGCATCCTAAACTTGATATCCTTGTTTATCTCTTCTCAGGCCCTGCCTGGCCCCTCGAGATAAACAGGTGCCAGTGCCTGCAATTCCCAACAGCCGCTCCGCTGCCGGAATAATCCCAAAAGGAGCTTGTGTTTACGTGGGGAGTTATTCCTGCCTCCCTTCAGGGCTGGAGCATCCCTGTGGCAAATGGGCTGGGAGTGGACACAGCCCCAGGACCTGGAGTTGCTCCAAGCTGGCCTTGGATGCTTCCAGGGATGAGGCAGCCACAGCTTCTCTGGGAATCCTGTGGCAAGGCCTCAGCACCCTCGCAGAGAAGGATTTCTTCCCAATATCCCATCTAACGCTGTCCTCTGGCAGTGGGAAGCCATTCCCTGTGTCCTGGCATTCTATCCTTTATCCAAAGTCCCTCTCCAGCTCTCTTGGAGCTCCTTTAGTCACTGGAAGGGGCTCTGAGGTTTCCACAGAATCTTCACTTTTCTCCCAGCCCATCTCCAGCTCCTGGAGCAACTCCTTGGCTTTGTTTGCTTCCCTCACTTTCTGGACACATCCAAGATATTCCAGCCCCTTGGACTCATCAATAATTTAAACCTCAGGGTCCCATGCCTGGATTTTTTTTCCTTTATTTCCCTTTTTCCGCTCTATCCCTGCCTAGTGGGATCCCTGCTCCTTCTCCCTGCTCTGGCCCAGCTCTCACGTGCCTTGGCTTAGCACAGGGAATCCTCAGCTCCTCTCCTGGGAGCTCCCAGCATTGCTGTCATTCCCTGAGGGAACGCTGTGCCCTGCTCCAGGGCTGTTTAGTGTCTCGAGTTAGAGACATTCCTGAATGGAACGTCCTTAATTCCCACACAGATGCTGCAGGAACAGCATCAAGCCCAGCAGTAAAATGTAGTGAAGAATTCCAGAGTGAAATCGAGATGGGAAAACTCTGCTGCTGCCAGACTGGAAATCTCCAGCCTTGGAGTTTCCCTGGGCTTTTTAATGGAAGTAGGAGCTTGTTTTATTTTGTCTCATGTCATGGGCTCTGAAGTGAAGCTGGGATCAGTTCTGGAATTCTGGGATCATTTCTGGCTCCTCACAACAAGACATTGAGGGTTTGGATTATATCCAGAGAAGAGCATGGAGCTGGGGAAGGGTCTGGAGCAACCAGGAGCAGCTGAGGGAACTGGAGATGCTCAGCCTGGAGAAAAGGAGTCTCAGGAAGGACCTTTTCACTCTCCACAATTCCCTGAGGGTGGAATCAGGTGGGGATTGGGCTCTGCTTCCAGGGGATAAGGGACAGAACCACAGGAAATGGCCTCAAGTTGTGCCAGGGAAGCTTTAGTTTGGATATTGGGAAAATGTTTTTCATGGAAAGGGTTGTAAAGCATTGGAAAGGGCTTCTTGGGGGAGTGGGGGAGTCGCACCCCTGGAAACATCCAAAAAATGTGTGGATGTGTGGATTTGGCACTTGAGGACAGGGATTAGTGGTGCACTTGGTGGTGCTGGGCTGAGGTTTGGACTCGATGATCTTAGAGCTCTTTTCCAGCTTTCAATTCCATAATTCCAGACTTTGCTCTGTGTTGTTCCTCTTGCTCTCCCTCTCTGCCTTGACCCTGACAAATCAATAACAAGTGCCTGACATCAATGGCTGGGAATTTGGGCATGGAATTTGATTTCTTTTTTGGAGTATCCCAGAATCACAGAATGGGGTGAACTGGGAGGGACCTTCAAGACCATCCAGTCCCACCCCTGCCATGGGCAGGGACAACTTCCACTATCCCAGGTTGTTCAAATTTCCATCCAACCTGACCTTGGACACTTCCAGGGATGGGGCAGCCACAGCTTCTCTGGGAATTCCATTCCAGCCCCTCACCACCCTCACAGGGAAGAATTCCTTCCGAATATCCCATCTAACCCTGCTCTGTGGCAGTGGGAGCCATTCCCTGTCTCCTGTCCCTCCATGCCTTATCCAAAGTCCCTCTCCAGCTTTCTTGGAGCCCTTTAGGCCCTGGAAGGAATAATTAATATTTATTTCTGTTCATTTTTAAATTTTTTTTATTTAATTCCTTAATACGTTCCCAGATATTTCTAGTAATACACGGCAGGAAACATCAATTCCAAAATTTTTTGGTTTTTTTTTGTTGTGTTATTCCATCCCTACAATTCCCAGCCAGTTTTCCCTTTCAACTGAAAGGACATTTTCCTCTTTGTTGCGTTTCCATTAATGGATTTTCACCATGGATCCACTTCCCATTGCGTGTCAGTCGCTGCCTGTTCCGAAGGGCTCATTCCTCACTAAGTGGTGTCGGAAAAGACTTTTCCCTTCCCATTCCATCCTCTTAAAACCCAATCCTGGACATCACAGCGGCCACTTCGGCTGTGCTGACACTTCCTTTGTCCTGTCCCCTCTTCCCAGGGATCTTAGTGCACATTCCAGGTTGCCTCATTCCCTAATGCTTTGCTTTTTCTCCTTTAAATATTCATGGGAGCAGAGTGGCCGGGTTACTTAATGGAGCAGCATTATCCTTGGAATTCAAAGCAGTAGTGTGTTTGTTGTCAATATGTTTTAAAAACTTTTCCCAAATCTTGAATCCTGTAGGATTGAGGTATTTTCCCAATTTTTAAGTCAGTTCTGGAGTTGATGGTTGTGAATGTGCTGTGTTGGGAGAAGGAGAAATTCCATAAACTTCTAGTTTCTCCCTAGACAAGGATGTTTTATCCTATGAAAAGGATCACTGACATTCCTGAGGGATTTTTAGTGGTTGGCTTTTCCTGTAAAATGTGGGTAAGAAGTACTCAGAAGGAATTTTGCATCACAGAGTCATGGAATAGTTTGCATTGGAAGAGACCTTAAAGATCATGGAATTCCAACTCCTGCCATGGGCAGGGACACCTTCCACTATCCGAGGTTGCTCTGCACCCCATCCACCCTGGAATTTGGGCTCGAGTCAGGATTTGCAGCTCCAGATGCTCTTGGATACCCCAGTGGATTACTGAAGAGCAAAATAAAGGAATGCCAGAGATTTTTCAGGGAATGTTTTTTTCCTTCCAGCTTTGCCATCCAGTCAGCTCCCAGTTCATTCAGGTCACTGATGGGATGAGGGCTGGAAGTCTGACTCTCCTGGTCTTTCAATATTCCATATATTTAGGAGATGGTTCCTGACACATGGCCTAGAGAGAATAATTGGATGTGGCAGCTGAGTGAAAAAGGCTGGATGGGATTTTTCCTTCCAGTGTGTGTGGATGGATGAAGTTTGGGGTGATTTGTTTTATTTTTATTTATGGAAAAAATAAAGGGAAACAAAACAAATTCCCGCAAAACCACCAACAAAACCTCTTTATGTTCAAATCAGCTGGGATCCAATTCAGCCAAGACAGTGGGAGACAGGAGGGATTTATTTTCCCTGTTCTGGAATTTCTGGTGGCCTGGAAAGGGTTTTACCATTTGGAGATACTCTGAAATTGGAATACCAGCAATCCCTGGAATACTTGGGGAATGTCCTTGGAGTCCATTTTGAGCTGATTGAAACCAAAGAGTCTTTATTGTTGATGGACCTCCATAACCTTGGGATAAATTTTTTTGCTGCTGCTCGTGGGTTTTCCGGCATGGAAGATGGAAGCAGATCTGGGAAAAAGAGATCTGGGGAAAAAAACTTTGGAAGATCCCAGCGCTGTGGGATCTGGGCAAAAATCCCACCTCCCACCTCTGGGGCAGGAATTCTTCCCTGTGAGGGTGGGGAGGCCCTGGCTCAGGTTTTGCAGAGAAGCTGTGGTTGTCCCGTTTCTGGAAGCATTCCAGGACAGGTTGGATGGGTCTTGGAGAAATCTGGGATAGTGGATGGTGTCCCTGACCATGTCAGTGGTGGAACTGCATGAGCTTTAAGGTCCCTTCCAAAGCATTCCAAGATTCTGTTCCCTGTGCTGTCACTCCCTCCTGGTGTGGCTGGTGATCCTTTAGGTCCCCATTCCTGTAGGATCAGAGTGTGTTGGGGAGATCAAGCAAAAGGAAATGGGGAGAAAATCAAAAGAGTTTGGAGGTCGCAGAGGGAAGTGGAGGAGGGCCAAAGAAATCATGGAATCACTGAGTTTGGGAAAGGCCTCTAAGATCATCAAGTCCAGCCATTAACCCAGCACCAGCCCGTGTTCCAAGTTCCACATCCACACATTTTTTGAACCCTTCCAGGGATTGTGATTCCATGGGAGTCACATGCCAGGGCTTGTCAACTCTTCCCATGGAATTTTTCCCTGATATCCAAGCTGGATCTCCTCTGGTGCAATTTAAGGCCATTCCCTCCTATCCTCGTTCCCTGGGAGCAGATCCCAACTCCCGCCTGGCTCCACCCTCCTGTCAGGGAATTGCAGAGTGAAAAGGTCCTTCCAAAGCCTCCTTTTCTCCAGGCTGAGCCCTTTTCCCAGCTCCCTGAGCTGCTCCTGGTACTTCAGACACTTCCCAGCTCCATTCCCTTCTCTTGGACTCACTGACCTTAGAGGGCTTTTCCAGCCTTTTCGATTCCATGAAAAGGAGGGACTCAAGATTAATGCTGGGAAGAACTGGATCAGTGAGAAAGATGCTGAGGATATTTTGTGACCAGGATTTTAAGGAACGAGAGGAAACCTGGAGCTGCCACCCTTCTCCCTCAGGAGTGATGGAGGGATTCAGGCGGGAAGGAAAAGCATCAAACCCTGGCTTGTTTTTCCTCCCCTCCAGTTTTCTCCGAGTTTGGAAAGTTTATTTCTGAGGGAGAAGAGTGGAGCAGCTTTTTTTTCAGCCTGGAGTGGTGTTAATTGGTTTTTGTTTGAAATATTTACGGGATGGGAACATCAAGGATGAGCCACTCTCCCTCTAAGTGGCCTTGACAGGTGACATTCCCTGGCAGCTCCAAGTCCCCACGGTGCAGTCGGGTGGATTTGAGAAGTGCTGACTCTCCAAATAAACCAGGTTTATGGATTGGTCTCAGTCTTGTCCTACATCTTGTTTTCTTCTGGATTTCGTGGGAATGTTTTGTGTGGACTGGTCGTGGTTTGGGATCTTTGGAAGTTTTTTTGTTCAAGTTGGTTTGTCTAAAATACAGTGCTAAAATAATAGAATTTAGGGAAAGATTTTAATCTGGGAAGTCGGATCTGAGGATTGGTGGGATCTCACTATCCCAGCACAAGGAGAAGGTGTGGTTTTAGGGACTGGAATGTGTTTGGAATGTGGCATGGCTCTGGAAACAGCTGGGAAGTACCAGAGGACCACAGTGAGCCAGAGCTGTGTCTGTGACAGCAAATCTGCACCTGGAAATGTGGGAATCTCTTGGGAAACGGTGTTAAAGGAATCTGTGCTCTGTCATTTATCTTTTTGGCCTTTTTCAGGCCAGGCTGGACAGGACTTGGAGCAGCCTGGGATAGTGGAAGGTGTGGCTGCCCGTGGCACAGGAGTTGGAATGTGGTGATCTTGGGGCTGCCTTCCAGCCCAAAACCATTCCACGATTCTGTGATTTTTTATTTTTTTTTCCCTGTGGAACATTTTCATCCTTGAGTCTCCAGAGGAAGTGTGTCCCTTCTCCCAGAAATCTGAAAATTGAGAGGCTTGACAGGAGGGAAATCCTTGGAGCAAACTTCCCTGTGTGTCCACCGGGATATTTCTTTCCTGTGCCCTTGTGCTGCCCGTGTTGTTTCCAGCCCTGGGAAGCTGCTGTGTGTATCCAGCACGTTCCTCTGGAATGTGGTAACCCCATTCCTTGGGAATACAATTTGAGCTATGACATAATCCCTGGAGCAAGTGAGGAGCCATTAGCAGCTTCTTCCTTACGGCAGTTGGTGGAGCGGAGCTGTGCCTTGGGATTCTGCTCATTCCTGGGTATTTTCTCAGGCTCCAAACTCCGACAGGTGGCACCCGGGAATGGCTGGGCAGGGAATTCTGTTTTAAATCATTCAGCACCTCGGAATGGCTTCCCCTGTTTGCCTGAATTATAGCGTTGACCTCCAGAATTCCTTAGGAATATGCCCTTAATCGGCTCCGTGCAATGGGAGAATCCAAATCTGGAGCGTGTATCCCATCTGGTATCCAAAGGATCCCATCTTGGGAAAGAGAAAACAGGGATAAATGAGAACGAAAAGGAGCTTGAGGTGGTCTCAGCTTGGATTACAGCTGGGTCAGAAATGTTAGAAAACATTTATGGAGCAGATCCAGGACCATGTGGATGTGCTCCATGGATTCAGCGCATTCCAGGGCCCATCTCCCAAGCTGACACATCCTACAAACCTGTTGGGATGTGGATGTGATCCATGGATCAGCATGTCCTCTCTCTGCCCAGCTTTCCCTTTGAAAATTTGGGGTAAAAATTAAATAATTAGGGATGTTAATGAGGGATCTTGGAGCACTTCACGAGAAGAGCTGCTGGTGTCGGAGTGGGGAAGAAGGACTGGAAGGAGCTGGCATTTCCCTTTCTAATTGGGAATTAGGGAACTCTTGGATTGATGTGGCCAAAATGCTGCTTTTCCCAGCTGTCCCTGCTGCCAACCAGTCTCTTTCATGGGATTTTCCCTGAATTTCCATGTCTGGAAGGAAATACACATTTGAAATCCATGAGAATCTGTGCTCAGTCCTTCATCATCCCATTCCTGCAGGATTTTTGGTCGCTTCTTCCACAGCTCCAGAGAAAGGGACAATATGAGGTGGTGCTTTGGAAGTTTATCCCTAAAAATCTTGAATGTTGAGTCCTGAGGGAATGGGAATTGCATGTGGGAAGTAAAAAGCTTAAGGTGAAAGTCAAGGAAGAGGGAAAAATGAGATATCCACCTGTGGGATGTTCCTGGTCGCCTGATCATGGAAGCAGCACTTGGAGCTGGCTTAGAAAACAAGAGTTGGGAAGCAGCAGCACCTCCACAATTCTCCCTCCTTGCTGTCTCCAGGAGCTCCTTCCACGGGTGAAACAAGAGGGGATGGATTAAAAATTCCATAATTAGCACAGTCAGGGCTCTGCTCCAGGCTTGCAGCCGGCATTAATTAGTTATCCCAACAATTATGGCATTGTTAGGAAAAATCAACTCATTCAAGCTCTTTGTTTGGGATTTGTTTGGCACCTCCTGGGATGGGATCCCGGACAATGACTGCGGGATGCTGAGCAGCTGCCAGTGGAGTGATCCCATTAAAATACGGAGATCTCATCTCCGATTCAATTCCAGCTCCAAAGACTATCCTGGGAAGTCATTTTGTTGCTCCCAAGAGCATCTCCAGTTGCAGTGTCACGTTGTCACCCCTTGGAATAGGCTGAGTTATGGCTGTTGTTATTTAAGGAGAAATATTAATGGAGCATTTCCTTTTAATCCCATAACTCTTCCTTATTTTCCCTCCTGTAAACCTGATTTTCCTTCTGCTCTTCCTTGCAGCATTCCCTGCTGGATTTCAGTGCAGGAGCAGGAAATTCACCCCTCTAAAATGCACTTTATTATTTTTATTTGCTCTCAGATTCTGGGTCACTGCTCCCTTTCCTCCCTGAGACTTCCCAGGGAAAAATGAATCCTTACGTTGTTCATCAGCTCTTGGGAATTGTTGGGAATGCTCCGAGTATTTTATACCTGTAATGGAAAATAATAAGTGCTGCTTTCCTGGGTTTTTGTGGGATTTCAGGGAATTTTTGTGCAGTGGAGGAGCAGAGGTGGAAGTAGTGATTCCTGTGATTCCTTGGAATGCTGCTGATTGCATTGCAGCCAAGCTTTGACATTGGGAATATTCAGCATTTGTAGGAATATTTGTGTCTGGATTTGGTCCTGTGAACAAACCTCCTGTGAATAATTGTCCTGATTTAGTAAAATTTAGGATTTATTTCCAAGTGCCAGTTTGGCAATCCAGGAAAGCAAAACCCTTCCTCATCCACGGGATGGGCAGAGGATGGTTTGGGAATTTTGAAGGTCATCCAGTTCCAACCCCTACCATGGACAGGGACACCTTCCACTATCCCAGGATGCTCCAAGCCCCACCCAACCTGGCTTTGGACATTTCCAGGGACCCAGGGGCAGCCACAGCTTCTCTGGGAATTTCATTCCAGCTCAACACCTTCACAAGGAAGAATTCCTTCCCAATATCCAATCTATCCCTGCTCTCTGACAGTGGGAAGCCATTCCCTGTGTCTTGTCTCTCCATCCCTTTTCCAAAGTCCCTCTCCAGCTCTCCTGGGGCCCCTTTAGGCACTGGAAGGGGCTCCAAGGTCTCCCTGGATCCTTCCCTTCTCCAGGCTGGACATTCCCAGCCTGGTTCCATCCCTTGGAGCATCTCCGTGGCCTCCTCTGGACTTGCTCCAGGATGCCCATGGATTGGGATGGAGCTGGAATTAGAACCAAGGTTATGACCTCAAGGTTGGGCTCAGTGGGTCTGGAAAAGGCTGGAATGATCCACCTCCATGGCTGTGATGCTCCAGGATATTCTTCCATCCGATTTTTCCATGTAACAGGAATATTTGCAGGTGTGAAGTGCCAGAGTGCAGGTACAGGAAAGTATAGGAGAGGAAAGATCGTTCTCTTTTCTCTAGGATTACTCAGAGGAATTGGAATTCCTGCTAATTAAGACTTAATTCCTCCCTGTGTTATTCCATATATTGTTATTTTCCTGTGGAGGAAAATTAATTGAATTTTTCTGTAGCCACAAACAGAAAAGAACATTCCAAGAGCATCCCACGGATTTGTGAGATGACACTTGTGGTTCTTATTCCTTTGAGTGACATTTGCACATCTCCAGAGATTGTCTCATCCCTCAGCTCCAGAATCAGCCCATGGAAAAGGAACCAGGAATGTCCTGAGCTGCTCCTTTCCAGGGCCGTGCCTTGGGTTTGACTCCTGGAAGTTGGTTTCGGCAGGCTGCGGAAATATTCCCGCTGAAATCCTTAATGGAAACACCTGTTCCGAGCCATCATCTTTTCCCTTTTCCACCTCTTGCGTCCATATATAACAGCAGGAGTGATGAAAATTCCCAATTAGCTGCCTGTGAGAAAACGAGGCAATGCCAGCTGTGAGCAAGCCACTTCTCCCTCCCTGGGGACAGAGTAACCTTATCCCATTCCCAACTTTCCTCCCAACACTCCCAAGCGGGGGGATCACTCGTGAGGGAGAACGGCGCACGAGGAAAAAGGGGAAAACTGGGAACAAGAGGAGCTCCAACCACGGGTTTGTCCTGGTGTGCTGGATCTATCTTTACCCTCCTTGGCTCGGGACAGCTCTTGGATTTGTCGAGTCCCTACGGAAACATCCAGCTTGGCATCCGACTCACGCCAGGAACGCCGGCCCTGGCTCAGCCTCCGCTCCGCGGCCTTGGGAAGCTCCTCGCTGCTTCCACAGGTGCCTTTCCAATTTTAAAATTCTGTTCGGATACGTCGAATTGATGGGATTCGTCATGGAAAGCTCCGGGCAAGATGTGATTCCCGTAAATTAAAAAAGCATCCCAAGCTGGAGAGGGTGGGAGATCAGGGGCTCCTGAGGCCAGCGGGGAATAGTGCGGGATTCGATTCCCAACACCTCCTGGGGTAATTTTTGCAGATGATCTCATCCTGGTTCTGTTGTTGATTTGCCACTTGGCTCCTCTGATTCCTTGTGGATTGACCCCCCCTTCCCTCATCATCTGTCATTCCATGAGGGCTGGGAAGGAGTTGAGGAGGTGATGGGAGTTGTTGCTGTGCTCCCTTCTCCTTTTCCCAGGATAAAATCCTTGCTCGCTGTCAGCTCGGTGACCCTCACCTTCCTAAAATCCTGGAATAGTTTGGGTTGGAAAGCACCTTAAAGCTTATCCACTTTCACCCTGTGCCATGGGAAGGGACACATTCCACTGTCCCAGGTGCTCCAAGCCCCATCCAGTCTGGCCTGGAAAATTCCAGGGATGAGGACTCCACAACTTCTCCAGGTTCCTGTGCATCTCCCTCAAAAAGCACAGCTGGTGTTGGGAAAAATCCCTGGAAGCTGTGTCACCATTGCATCCAATCCCAGAGCTCCTTTTTCCTTTCTTCCCCTTGAATGCAGTGCCAGGACACAGGGAATGGCTTCCCACTGCCAGAAGGCAGGGGTTACATGGGAAATTGGGAAGGAATTCCTCCCTGGAGGCTGGTGAGGGGCTGGAATGGAATTCCCAGAGAAGCTGCCCCATCCCTGGAAGTATCCAAGGCCAAGTTGGATTTGGCTTGGAGCAATCTGGGGTAGTGGAAGGTGTTGCTGCCCATGGCAGGGGTTGGAATTCCATGATCTTGAAGCTCCTTTCAAGCCCAGACCATTCCATAATCCTGTAATTTGGAGTCTGGATATTCCAGTCAGGATCTGGTACCACCTTGCTCCCTGCAGTGCCAAGAATTTCCCAGGTGCCACTTCCCAAAGGTGTTATTCCAGTACACACCCACAGCTGCAAATCCCCTTTCCTTTTTTTTTTTTTCCCTTGGACCTTTCCCAAAGCTCCCAAACAAATGGGAAGCTCCCGGTCAGAATCTGCAGCTGTCCCTGAGCTCAGGCTGGTGGTGAAACAAGTGGGGTGGGGTTTATTTCCCCTCCCCTTTTCCCGCTGGGAATGTCACAGGGCTGGATAATTCCAGGTGTCTGATTAGCTACGCTTAATTAAGAGCCGGGGATCTTGGAACGAGCCTGAGGGAGTCAGCTGAAGGAAGCCTGGAGGGAAGGCTCAGCTTGTTCCCTGTGGGAATGTCAGCTCCAGGCTACCCAGCCCTTTGGGATTGCTGCGTCCTCATCTTCCCAGTTCCACGGTTTTCTTGGGAAAGGTGTCCTGAGAGCTTGGGGAAGTGGCAGAGTTGTTGCTGACAGTGGAGCAGGACATTCCTTTGCCCCATGGAAAGCATGGTTTGGAATTTGGGATAAACCAGGGCTGCTGCCTGTGCAAAATCTGGGATTTTTGGCTCCTTAAATTCCACCAGGAGAATACTCCACCGCACCCCCTCCATCTTCCAGACAGTGCATTTAAAAAGGAGCAAACATCCCTCTCCTCATCTGTGGATGCTCCTTGAGCTCTATCCCGTGTCAGGATATTCCTTTTCCATCCCTTTCCCGGCATGGATCCTTCACCTTGGCAGCTCCCTGAGGCAGGAGCAGCCTTTTCCTTGTATTTCTGTGCCTCATTGACTCCCATCTGTTCCCACTCTCTGCCTTCAAACCTATTCCTTTTGGCTTTTCCCTGCTTTTCCCCTTCCACTTTCCCGTTTAATTGTAGCTGTGTTGTTGGACTCAGCATTTTCCCAGCACTGAAAAGCAGGAAGAAACTTGGGAATAGGAGATGTGGTGGTGAATAACCCCCCCCCCCCCCCACCCCGAGGCTTTGAGCAAGACCACATCCCAAAGGGATCCTTTTGGGATGATTTTTGGGGATAACTGGACTCAGCCTAGCTTACGTGGAGAGCTTCATTCCATGTGTGTTGCTCCAGCAAAACAAAAAGGGATCTCTTGCCTGTATTCCTTGGTTTGGGATAGATTTTTTTTTTCCTGGATTCCTTGATTTGGGGTTTAATTACACCAACTGGAAATTTCCTTTCCAGTGGGAAAGGAAAATTTGGGGGGGTAGAAAATTTGGAGCCTATACTGCAAAGTTTAAAATTCCCGGATGCCTTTCTCCCTTTCTTTTCGAATTCTTTACAAAGCATATTCAGGCACAGGTGTGGAAATCTGTGGGAGGAAATTGATTTTTCCTTGCATCTTTTTCCCGTTGGGATACGGAGAAGCAGGATCTGACACCAGGACCTGCCGTGGTACCCTCTAGGGGGCACGATGCCTCTGCTGTTTTTCTGGAGAAAGGATTTTTTTTTCCCAGAGGGAAAAACGAACTGAGAGTTACAAGAAGCAGCAAAATATCCGTGTGTTCAGCAGGAATTGTAGCCGGGCCGGAGCTGCTTGGAATTTCCCCGGCAGTGGTGCCCTGCCTTCATTTTTGTGGGACTTTCAGGGTAAATTTGGGTTTAATCCCTAATTCTGCCCGTCAGTCCCAAATAAAGTGAGGCGTATCCCGGCTCCTCTTTAGTTAAACCCTCTGGGGTCTTCATGAATCCTGGATAATTTGGGATATCCTGGATAAGCTGTGAGGTGCAAGAATTGCATTTAAACACCGTGTTGTTTTTTTTAACTCTTTCATTCCCACTATTCCTGAACTATCAGGAGTGAGAGCGGCATAAGATGCTGAGAAAATGATGCTCTGTAAAAAATCCCTTTGGGAATAAATCCTGTTTTCCAGTGCTCCTGTAATTACCTTTTCCCACTCCGTGTGGGATTCCTGCCTTAGGGACAGAGCTGGGGTTGCTTTTCTGCTGCCTCTGGGATGTTTCCCACACGGAGCCGATTCCTGTCTTGTTAATTGATTCCCAAGAACGGTGAGTTAACCGGGAATTTTTTATTGGATCAGATTATTTTATTTCCTTGCCTTCCCAAAAACTTTCGTCCTGTGCTTAGCCACAATTAATTAATTAATCACTGCTTTAATTGCTCCACAAGGGGAGGGAATGGGGTGGCATCACCTCCGGACCCTCTGGAGCAGAACAAGAGCGCGAACGGCTCCGTTGGAAAATCAAATCCATCTTTTCCAATCGGTCCCTGCCGACCTGGATTGTCTTGGATTTTCTGGCAAAGAGCTTCGTGCCAGAGTGACCAAATTGAGGAGTGAAGGGATCCCTGTAAAGGATAAAAATGGGATGTGCATTCCTGGCTTTTCACAGACAAAAATTCGGGATTTAAAAAAATCCCAAACCACCTTCAATTATAATTTGAGTAAATGGGAACATTGCCTTTTTATGATATAAAATTCCTCATGCAAAATAAAAAAGCAACCTCCAAATCCTCATTTTTCCATGAAATATCGTCATGCTGGGAATTTTTTTCCCCCTTTTCCCCCTCTTTTATACATATCCAGGAGGATTTCGTTCCGGAGGCACAAGCTCCGTGCTGGAACTCCGCTCCAGCCCGATCCTGCTGCATCTGCTTCCCTCTGCCTCATCCTTCTCCACTTTTCCTGCTGGGTCAGGATTTTTCCAGCTCGTAATCATTCCAGCAGATGGTGGGATAAAGGGATGCTGACCAGGAAATTACCTGGGAGCCGGGAGCAGCGGCACCTTTATGTCACAGAGTGCCAAAAATCCGTTTTCAGCACGGCTGGGCTTGTCCAGGGAGGGCATGGATTTATGGAAAAGAGTGGGAAAAGCTCTCCAGGTCTTTTCTGGGAATCAGGATAAGGGCTTTTTTTGGAAAAAAAAAAAAATATGAATTGGTGATGTGAACCTGCTGTGGTGGTGATTTAAGGTGGGGTTTGGTGATGTCCTGCAAAGTTTCCACAGGGAAAATCTTCTCTCTACGACTTGAGGCTTCTGGAATTTTGTGTGGGAGAGTGGGATATCCAGGAAATTCCTGGTGGAGCAGGGCAGAGCCTTTGGGATTTGTTGTCCAGTCAGGAAAACTGGGCTGTTTTGTGGATTCAGGCATTTGGTGTTTGGTGTAAGAGGGTGGAATCTCCAGGTGATTCCCAGAGGAGCAGGGCAGACCCTTTGGGATGTATTGTCCTGCCGGGAAAATTGTGTTTTCCCATCTTTTGAGGCTCCTGGTGTTTGATTTAGGGAAATTGGATTTTTAGAAGGTTCCTGGAAAAGCAGGCAGAGCCTCTGGGATGTGTTGTCTAGCCAGGAAAACGGAGCTGTCCTTGGATTCAGGCATTTGGTGTAGGAGAACGGGATCTGCAGGAGATTCCCAGAGGAGTAGGGCATTCCCTTTGGGATGTGTTATCCTTCCAGGGAATGCATTTCTCCCAGGATTTTACCACCCAAAAAGAGGGAAGTGGAAAACCACATCATTCCATAAGATGAATCCTTCCTCCCTCCTCCCCTGTGCCCCTTTTTAAGGAATATCAGCGAGGCAGGTGCTGCTTTGGGAACACAAAGCTCCGCTCCCATTTTCCCAGTGCCTCTCCCGGAGCTCAGGAAGTATCCGGTAAATCAGACACTCCCGGCTCACTCCATCCTGTAATGAAGTGGGAATGAACTCTGGAAAAGGGAAGGGGGGGGGATGAACTCCCCGGAGATTGATGGGATGTGCTGACGTCGGGGCCCAAACACGACCATCTCACTTTTCCAAGCAATCCATCTGGAGCTTCGGTGATCTGTCATCCCGGAGAGCCGGGAAATTCGTTAGAAGACTTGGAAAAGAGCTCCCACCTTTGCGGTTTTTCCGGCCGCTCGCTCCCTCCCTTCGGGAAAGAATTGAGGGGGGGGATGCAAAGGAATCTTTGGAGCTTTTTCCCGGGACTCCTGAGGGTGTAAATTTGGTGGCACAGGAGTTTAAGTGGGCTTAAACACTTGGATAAATCAAGGAATTCCTTAATATTTGGTTTATTAAAAATCGGTTTATTCCAGATTTATTTTTTTTTAAAGCAGGGCCAGAATGGAGAATGGGAAAGAGATTCCTTAGGATTTAGGGCAGTCAAGGAAGTGTTAAAGCAGCTTTGGAAGGAAAAAAGGTGAACTGGGGAATTATTTTTTTTTTTTAGTTTTGTCATTGTTTTTGCTTTTGATCCTTCTGTCTGCTCTAGGAAGAATCTGTTTGTCGTTCTGCTTCCTGGTTTTCTTGCTTTTAAACGAGGAAAAGTGGGATATTGAGGGCTGTGTTAAAAAATTCCTCTGAGGTATCCTAAGGGAAGACCAAAGTATTCCCCATTGTGCTCACTCCTGCCTGGATTTGCATCAAAATTAATCCCAAATTCCATGTAATGATCCAGATTAACCACTTTTTAAATGGAGAGAGAACAATTCCTGGAATCTGAGACCTGGGATGTGACAGGCTCTAATACCCCTTTAAAACTGAATTTGAGATTTTCCTACAGGGATTCGCAGGAGAATTAATCCCAAATTTTGTGTAAAAATTTGATCCAAAATGATCCAGATTTTTAAGGATGAATATCTTGAAGTGAAGGGCAGAATGAACAGAGGATAAAGCTCTTTTAAACCTCATCTTGAGGTTTTCCTGCAGGGATTTGCAACAGAATTAACCCCAAATTCCATGTAAGGATCCAGATTAACTACTTAAAAAAGGATGAAATTTTGGGAAGTGGAATGCAGAGCAGTCCCTGGATCCTGAGACCTGTCCCTAGATTCTGACACTTGGAACCTGGCCAGGGCTAAAGCTCTTTTAGACTTCAGCTTGAGGTTTTTCTGCATGGATTTGGTGAAATTCCATGTAATGATCCAGATTATTAACCACTTTTTAAGGATGAATTTTGGGAACTGGAGGGCAGAGCTATCCCTGGATCACTGATGATCAGTGGGATCAGTGCTGGGGCTGGGATTGGTTTTATGGAAAGGGCCACACAGTCCTTGGTCCAGACTTGCAGCACGCAGTTGTTCCCAATCCAGAGGCACAGCTGGCATGCCATGGCCGTGTCCCAGCATCCCAGGATGTATTAATAGCCCCACAATTTGGGAATTCACGGCTGGACCGAAACCTGACTCCAGCCACTTTCCCACCCTGCACATGGACACAATTATCTTGGAGACTCCAACCATTTCCAGCACCCCTGCTGGAAAAGTGCAGCCCTTTTGTTGACATCCCACTTTTATCCTGTCTCCTGAATTCCTGGAGAAGGGATCAGGTGTTAACTGAAGGGAGGGAAATCCTGGGAAGTCAGGGCAGCACTGATGTCTCCTTTGCTTTTCCAGCAAAGTATCCTGGATGCTGCCTCAGTTTCCCCACCTGATTCCCTCCTCCCTAATCCTCCCACTTGGTTGCTCCCAGGAAGCTGCATGGAGAAAGGAATTTCTCCTTCATTCCATGAAAAGTGGTGGCTGAAGCCCTCAGGGCCAAATCAGTGTGGAGATGGGTGCAAATATCAGGCAGCAAAATGCAAAGTCTATGAGATAAAATCATGGAATCATTAAGGTTGGAAAAAACCCACTGAATCCAAGTGTTCCCTCAGCATTTCCAAGGTCACCACTGACCATGTCCCCAAGTGCCACATCCACACGGATTTGAAATTCTTCCAGGGATGAGGACTCCACCTCTAACCTGGGCAGCTGTGCCAGTGCCTGACCACCTTTTCCATGAAGAAATTTTCCCAATATCCGACTTAAACCTCTCCTAGTGCTGCTTGAAGCTGTTTCTTCTCATCCTGTCCCTTGTTCCCTGGGAGCAGATCCTGATCCCACCTGGCTCCACCTTCCTGTCAGGGAGTTCCTCCTGAGCCTCCTTTTCTCCAGTCTGAGCTCCCCCCGCCCACCGCCGCCCCCCATTTGTATTCCAGAGGTCTTCCACAGAAATTATCCCTGCAAATCCACCCTCATTATCCCTTTTCCTTCCTGCAAATCCTGTAAATACCCTGAACCCCAGAATGGTTTGGAATGTTTTTGGAAGGGACCTTAAAGACCACCTCATTCCAACCCTTTCCATGGACAGGGACAGCTTGCACTAGACTAGGTTTCTGGGATTCCCTTTTGTGGGAGCAGGGAATAGAATATTTATGGAATAAACACACCCATGGTGTATTTTGGTAGTGGTCCTGTCATTGCTTTGCATTCAGTTTGCTGCAAATTCCTGATCCCTGTATCAATAATCACTTCCCAGCTCGTTGTAAATTTCCATCAGATAAATATTGATATTCCACTCCAACTTTATGGATAAACATCCTCCCTGGTTTCCATATTGTCCCAGGTTTTATGGGTAGGAAAAAAATCAAAGGTGGTTTATGGTTTGAAACAGCCTCGAGTTGGTTTGGGTTGTTTTATGTCCACTTGTGTTAATCAAGGGGGAGGTTTGAGATTTATTCCGAGAGGTTTTGGTGACATTTGAGGTATCAGATGGTGTTATCCATGAGAGAATCCAGAGGGATTCTGGGAAGTGGCAAGTTAACAGAAAAGTTCTGGAGTTTTGAGTAGGACTTGGGTATTTTTTTCCCACTTTGGGAACTTGCTGGGAGCCTGTGGGTCTGCTTGGTGTTTGTGTCACCCTCGGATCCTGAGGAGCTCCTGGAGGGGCTGGAAAATCTCTGTCTGCAAATGAAGCTCTGATGGAAGGTGCTGCTCCCGGGGTGCCTCTTCCCAGGTTCCTCGGGGCGGGAAGCAGATCCTGCGGGCACCTCCCGTGTGATGTCTGTGCTCAGCAGGAAGGGAAAAAACCGGAGAGAAAGGAGAAGAGGAGGTGTGCCATGTGCTGCTCCGCTGGCTCTCCCCACCCTTAAATTGCTCGGAGACATGGCACTGGCTCCGTGGATTCCTGGGAGCCACCACCCTGAAGGAAGCACTTTTCTTCCCGTAAGAGCCGAGGGATGTCTGGGGACTTTCCTGACACTTTTGGGACTCGCGCAGGTACATCAAGAGGAGAAAATCAGCCTGGAGAAGCCTCTTCCTGAGGTTTGTGCTGAGCTTGGAGGAAGATTTTGCTTAGCTGATTGGCTTTTGTTATCCTTGAGGATGTTTAGCCCCCTCTGGAAGACACATTCCTTGGGCTGGAGCTGGTGGGAGGAGGAGTTGGGGGGACACTGGGGACAGCTTGTGTTGAGCTCCTGGAGAAAAACAGCTGGAATGTGTAATCCCAGAAATAAGGATATAAAGCTGTCCCCAAAGGGACATGCTGAAGGGCCTGGAGGGGAAAAACCTGGAAGAGACTGCGGGAAGAATCATTGGGATCTTGAGTTTCCTCAGGAGTGGCAGCTCCAATCTCTGCTCTCTGTGACCACAGCCAGGACCTGAGGGAATGCCTGGAAATGTATCAGGGAAGGTTTATATTGGATATCAGGAAAAGGTTCTTCCTCCAGAGGGTGGTTGGGTGCTGGGACAAGATCCCCAGGGAATGGTCATGGCCCCAAGGCTGCCAGAGCAGTTGGAAAGGGTTCTCTGGCACAGGGTGGGATTTTTGGGATGTCCTGTGTGGGGACAGCAGGTGGACTCGTTGATCCTCATGCTTCCCTTCCAACTCAGGATACCCTATGAATCCAGAGGGTGTTTTGGCTGGTGGACGAATCCCTTTGACCCCTAAGTCTATTCCCTGTCAGGCACAACTATCCAAGGAATATTTTAATGTGAGATTCAGTAATTTTCTGCCTTGAACACCTTAAAACCTGTGGTAAAATCAGCGCCTGCTCAGCTGTTTTCTCCTCAAGCCCATCTTTTCCATGAGCATCTGATTCCCAAGTTCTCAGCTTTTTTCCCCCCTCCTGTTAATTATTATAATTACTTTTAAAACCTGGCCCCTGATTAGGCACTAGGTGGACACAGTGGCTGGGTTTTATTGCAGAACCTGCTCCTGCTCAAGGAGTTATTTTTGCTGAAGGCTTCCCCGGAATTGCTGAGTCAAGACAACGCTTTGATGGGATAAACATCTTCCCTCTCCCTTCTGTTCAGACCCTGGAGCCCCATTTGCCTGAGTAAAGACGTTGAGTTTCTTGGAATGCAGCTCCTGTTAAAGGAGCCCTGGAGCAAACACAGCGAGCTCTTGCTGTAATTTAAGAGTTTATTCCCAAGTCCATGAACCATGGACCCAAATTCGGGAGCTGAAAGTTGCTTCCTTGTCTTGACCATATCTCTCCCAAGACCTGCAGGTGGGTTTGAATTCCCAGTGATCTTGGAGCTGGTCAGTGCTTTCCTCATGGAGACACCACCTCGGAGCCACTGGTGGTCACCTGCTCCTAATGTGGCTTTCCCAGAAGGGTTTGGCCAAGAGGTCAGCGCTCAACTGCTCGACGGAGCCATTCCTGACGGATGCACGGAGAGGCTTCCAGGGGGAGCGCGTGGGGTTTACACAGAAATAGTCGCTCATCCGACTGAATCGTTAATGCCCGTTGCCCGCGGAGACTAATTAAGGAGAGCTGCAGCTGTTTTGGGAAGCACTTTGTGGGGATTACACGGCGAGCGCGGGCTGGAGGAGCTCTCGGAGTGTGAAACATTAGGAAAGGCGTTTCGTGCCGCCGCGCTCCGAGGAGTTAAGGGAAGGAGGGGGGGTTGTGGGGACAGAGTTTTCCAAACTGTTTTCTTGGAGAGGGTTTGAGTTTGGCCAGATAACGGGATGTGAGTGGTGACAGCCTGGATTTGGTGTGGACATGTCAGGAACCTTGGGAGAGAAAGGTTAATGGGGTGTCCCTGCTGCCTTTCCCTAAAATCCTGCTGCCTTTTCCATGTGCTCCTCTGGGAATTGGGGCAGCTGAGGGGGGTTAGTGCTTTCCTCTGTCACTTTGGTGGCTCTGAAGAGCTCATGGGAAAGACTTTGGGTTTGTTGTTCAGAGAAAGGAGCGGAGCTGGGAAGGGTCTGGAGCACCAGGAGCAGCTGAGGGAGCTGGGAAAGGGGCTCAGCCTGGAGAAAAGGAGGCTCAGGGGGATCCTTCTGGCTCTCTCCAACATCCTGCTCCAAGCCCCCCATATCCAACCTGGATTTCAACATTTCCAGGGATGGGGCAGCCACAGCTTCTCTGGGAATTCCATCCCAGCCCCTCCCCATCCTCCCAGGAAAGAATTATTTCCCAATATCCCATCTAACCCTGCCCTCTGGCAGTGGAAGCCCTCTACCCCATTGTGCTAAAACTGTGTGATACAAGATTTCCTATGTTCCTCCTTTTGAATTTTCCAGTGGTTTTATTTGGTCATCATTTAATTTATGTATCTTCATTTGCATAAGATCAAATTTTCCTGCACATGGGACATAAATTCTCCAAGACCATGGATCGCTTTGTGTTATTGTAAAAGAAAATATACAGACACTTTGTAAAACCTTTTACCTGGTTTTGTGGAACTCCTGAGCCGTCCTGGAAATCTTTTGATTCCTTGGTCATAAACCCTCCTGAAGGATTTGCTGTACTGGATTAAATCCTGATCCGGTGCATGGATCTTCTGGGAGCCAAGGGGAAAACTTTGGGAGGCATTACTGCAGTTGAGATTCAGGCTGGGGAGTCTGGCTGTTCACACTCCCAGTGGCATGTGCAGAATCCCTGGAGCTCCAGGGATTACGGCTTTATGGTTCGCACGTGGGATTTGCTGTGAGCTCCTGGTTCTTTTTATAGAGAGTCTATTCCGGGGGGATTTCGGAGAGGGAATTTCTGACCTTTGGACAAGAAGCCATCAAGCTGTGAACCAGCAGGAAATCCAAAGTGATTTAGCCTATGGTCCTTTTTAAAATCCAGCTGTTTCCTGGTTTAGGATGTTGTTTGTTGGGTGGTTGTTGTTGCCAGGGGTTGGAGCTGTGCTGAGGCAGGGTCTTGGTGCCCTTGCCTTGTGTCTTCATGGAATTTGGGAATGGTTTGGGTGGGAAGGGATCTTTCAAGACCGTCTCATTCCATCCCCTGCCTTGGGCAGGGACACCTTTCACTATCCCAGGTTGCTCCAAGCCCCATCCAGCCTGGCCTTGGACACTTCCCAGGAATGAGGCAGCCACAGCTTCTCTGCAAAACCTGTGCCTCACCACCCTCACAGAGAATTCCCTCCCAATATCCCATCTTACCCTGCCCTCTGGCAGTGGAAACCCATTCCCTCTTGTCCTCTCCCTCCATCCCTTGTCCCAAGTCCCTCTCCAGCTCTCCTGGAATCCCTTTAGGCACTGGAAGGTGCTCCAAGGTCTCCCTGGATCCTTCTCTTCTCCTGGCTGGACTTTTCCAGCTCTCCCAGCCTGGCTGCAAAGCAGAGAGGCTCCAGCCCTTGGAGCATGGTGATGGAATCACCACCCCTGGAAGTGTTGAAGAAACGTGGATGTGGCACATGGGGACATTGTTTAGCGGTGGATGTGGCAATGCTGAGTTGCCAGTTGGACTTGATGATCTTGGATGTATTTTCCAACTTCAAAAATTCCATTATGCTGGGTTTATCTTCCCTCCATCATCCCTTCTGGGTCAGGGGGCGTGAACCAGGCTCCCATGGGGCTTGTGAGATGTATGGAATTCTGCACGACTCATATCTGGAGGATTTTTTTTTTTTGAGGAGGAGGTGGATTGTAGCTGTTTCTCCCTCCAAAACATGTATTTGGTTTAATAACAAGCAAGAGCATGTGCCCTTTTCCCTGATACTACGGGAAAAACCCTGGAGCACTGTCAATAAAAAAAATTCCCTGATAGCTTCAGAAAGGAAATGAAAATTTATCAAATATTTGCCCCCCTGTCTGGAGCAGCTAGTCAGATGTGGAGGCTGGAAAAGGGAGATTTGTTGTTCTTTCCCTCTCCCACACTGACACCCCTGGGCAATCCCAAGTGTGTGACAAAGGGAATGCTCTGCTCACCTGTCACTCAGCCTTTGGAAAAGTTGGAATAGAATCCAGAGGGCTCCGGAGGTTTGGAGTCACCGGAAAAGATTGAAGGAAAGTGATTTGGGTTGAAAGAGGCCTCAAAGATCATCTCATTCCAGCTGTCTTCTGTGGGTAGGGGACACCTTCCATGAATCCAGGTTGCTCCAAGCCCAATCCAACCTGGCCTTGGCCAGATGCTGTTTCCTTCAGGCTGTGCTGTTGGAGAGGCACATGCTCCAACATGGGATGGCACATGCTCCAGAATGATGCTCAGAGATGCAGGAGTAGAAACCTGAATGTAAGCACTGGATCAGGGAGTAGAGATGGGATTATGGACATTTTGGGTAAAAGAGCTTTTGCTTTTCACCAAAAATGGATTTTTTTTGTTTTTTTGTTCCCTTCTTTGTTAGTGACCTTGGATGTAGCAAAGTTGGTTGGGATCAGGTGACTTGGAGGTCTGAGCTTTCCTTATTATGATGTTGTTGACCTCGGGAGCTGAGGGGCCACCAATGCCAAAGCTTTCTTCATTTCCCTTTCCTAAAAAAGGTGATGCGGGCTCATCTTTGTGCCTTTATGCTTCAAAACCATGGCTGAAAGGAATCATGGAATGTCCTGAGTTGGAAGGGACCCACACAGGTCATCCAGTCTAAGTTCTGGTCCTGCACAGGACACCCCATGAATTCCACCTGAAGGACCTTGAATCAAAATTATTCCCAAGTCTTCTGGTGTAGTGCTTACTTGGGATTTTCTAAGGAGGATTGGCTCTCCTGAGCCATCCAGGTAGCCAGTGGGAATTTCCTTCTTGTAATCCTGTTTTCCACATCATAAATTTCAGTGACCCTGGTCCCCATGTGGATTTGATCCAAGAGAAAGTCTTGGCATTGTGTTTCCATGATTTAAGCTCTCTCTCACTTAACCCCATCCTGAACAGGATGTTTTTTTAGGATCAGACCTATGAGAAAATTCCATCTCTGGTGTAGGAATGGTGGTTTTGGGTCATCTAGTCCCGTTTAAGCCCTAGTGGTCAATTCCTTAAGTTCTGCCCATGGAATAGGATGGTGGGTAGGGTTTGGGTGCCTCTTGGTGCCATCCAACCCCATGCTGAGCATGGAATGCCGTTGGATTCTTTCTCCTCCAGCACAGCTGAAGCCGTGGTCTTTGGGGAGGTGGGAGAAGTGGATGAGTGCCAAACCCATCCAGCTGGATCACCCAAGTGGGCAATCCAAGGAAATCAACCACATGCCCTGATGCTCATGCACAGCTTAGGCTGTGAAATTCCTTATTTATAGGAACTTAACGGATCCTGTAACGGCTTCAAGCAGATGAGCACATTTCTTTAAAGCAACAGCAGTGTTCTTCCTCCTCGAGGGAGAAAGTTTTAACTGAAAGAGGGAAGATTTAGAGCAGAAATAAGGAAGGAATTCTTCCTTGGGAGGGTGGGGAGGCCCTGGCACAGATTGTCCAGAGAAGCTATGGCTACCCCATCCCTGGAAGTTTCCAGGCCAGGTTGGACATGGCTTGGAGCAATCTGGGATAGTAGAAGGTGTCCCTGCCCGTGGTAGGGCTTTGGAACTGGATGATCTTCAAGGTCTCTTCCCACCCAAACCATTCTGGGATTCTCTGAAGTTCCTTTGAAGGGAAAGAGTTGGGATAGAAACAGCGCTGAAAAGACCGCACACGTTTTCCTCTTCCTCCTTCCCATCCATCCCGAGCTTTGTCGAGCGATGGATAAAAAGGGGGGAAAAAAAACAACCAACCCACCCACAATAATCTATAGCAACTGTCAGCCAGCAAACTACTCCCATTTCATAGGGATAGGTTGGATGTCAGCGCGGGATCGATGGCTCTCGCGCCGTAATTATAAAAACTCGTGGGTTGTGTTGCTTGAGTGAGTTTGGGAAGAGTAGGGTCTCAATCTTCCCTCTAATGGGGCTTTGGCAGTCGGTGGCGCAGCGGCTTCGTCTTAGTCTGACAGTGTTGTCATTAAACACCAGGTAGCGTGGAACAACAGGGAACACGGCTCCGGAGCGGCCGGGAACACGCGGCTTTGACAGGAGTGATTTGTCATCGAGGAGCTGCCCAAACTCCTGAGCCTGGAATACGGGCGGCTGCTTAAAGTGACTTATTGCCCCTGTCGGCGGCTGCAGTTGTGATTTGATAATCGGTAAATGTTTGTCAAAGATGAATTCCCTCCCTGATGCAGTGCAGTGCTGGAAAAGCAAATGAAAAGCGGGGAAAAAGAACATATTGGATGGATTAAAGACTGGGGCAGGATAAGGGTGATGGAAACAACAGGTTTCCCTGTTAACTTGGCATCCATCCTTCAGTCTTAAGGTTTGAGATACTGAGATAGGGACTCACTGTCAACATGGGTGCTGGGGGACTGGGTGTGCTGCAAAATTGGCTCCATTTCAGGAAAAAATTTGTCATGGAAAGGGTTGTTAAGCATTGGAAGGGGCTGCCCAGGGAGCTGGTGGAGTCCCCGTCGCTAGAGGTGATCAAGGAATAGCTGGATGTGGCACTCAAGGCTCTGGTCTGGATGACAAGGTGAGGATCGATCAGAGATTGGACTCAATGATTTTGAAGCTCTTTCCCAGCCTTAATGATTCTGTGATTGTAAGGAGTGGGGTTTTTTTCCAGATTTCAAAGATCCTGGAGCTGTGCTTGGTCTTGAGGGACTGTAGACTGATGTGGGGCAATGATTCTTCTTTTCCTAAGCACATGGAATCATGAAATGGTTTGAGTTGGAAGAGACCCTAAAGATCATCTCATTCCAACCCCACCTTCCATGGTTAGGGAACCATTGTGGTCTGTCTGACTTCAGCTCCGTTCTCTTCTGTCTGGGAGGGTTCAAGAGTGGTTTTTTGCTAAGGAAAACAACGTCCCGGTTCTTTATTTCCATGGATTTGATGCTTTTCTGGCTTTTTGGCATATAGTTCTCTCGGCAAACCTGTGTGCACCTACTCAATGGTTACAACTTGTAGTTGAATCCTTTTGTTTCTCATAGGGATGGATTTTGAGCCTGTCCATCGTCTGCTTTATATCAAAGTTTAGAAAGGAGAATTAAAAGGAACTTAATGAACCTTCTGTCTGCAAAGTTTTCCTCCCATCTCCCTGAGTTTATCCAAGTTCCTCTGCTGAATGCCAGAGTCAGGTCAGGTTCTTTTTAAGTGGATGCTTAGAAAGCTGAAAGCTGGCCTTCTGTTGGATAAGTGGCTTTGAGGGTGGGGAATACCTAAGAGATTCAAATTTTTCCTTGTTAAATTTAAATAAAATAAAATATAAAAAAAAAGAAGTCAATCCTAAAGCATGAATGCAAATGGAATTCCAGCCCGCCGAGCGCTCCCGAGGCAGAGCCACCTCTCCCCGTGTCACGGTGAGGCGTGAACACGAGATCCCTGAACCCATTTGATTATAGCCGGGGTTTTTCTGGTGTCTGAAGTGCTGGAAACGATCAAGAGCAGGAAAAGTGGAGTGATTTATTAGACTCATAAAAATTCATACTTTGTTATTCCAGTTGTCTTCCATCTGCAGCTTGTTAGAACGAGCACCCCTGGCAGCTCCCGCCGCGAGGCCGGGGGGAGGAGGGCATTTATCAGCTTTCCTCCTGCCATCCCGCTCTCATTTAGAGGAATGGATCCAGCTCCTGGAAACACATTAATAATCATTCACCAAGGGAAGGGGGGAAGGAAAACCCACCACCCTCTTTTGTTATAATAATAAGGGTTGTGTTTGAACAAGGGCCGATGCTCCAGAGACCCATTCAGGCTCTTTAACACGGGCTGGAGCTGGGAAAATGGTGTTCAGAGCCTTCAGTGTGACCTCCTCTTGCCAATCCTGGTGGATAATGTGGACTCTCCTCATCCTTGGAAGGCTCTTCTGCTGCTGTGACATTTGGAAGGGTTATCCTGGGGATTTTTGGCAGTGGGGATGAGGATGTGACAGCTTGTGGGGTTACTGGGGTTACTGGTGATGTGTCCTCCTGTCCCCACCAAGACCTTATTGGACCCCTCTGTCTGCCTCTCTCTGTATTTTGGGATTGGAGGGAATAAACCAAGATATTTGCTGGTGTTTCTGTTGTAGTTGGAATAGTGGTGTTGGAATTGTAGGGCTGAGTCAAGGGCACAGTTCTTCCCATTATTTTCTAAGGCTTCCCAAATCACCTGGCTCTGGGGGCTGGCAGGGCTGAAGTGACTCAGATCCCTTTGGAAAATCATACGGATTTGGATAAACGTAGGATGGCTTCAATTGGGAAAGACCTCTGGGATCATCGAGTCCCAAAAGTTCCCCCAGCACTGCCAGGGCTGCCACTAATCCATGTTCCCAAATGCCACATCCACATATTTTTGAACACTTCCAGGGATGGTATTCCACAAATAATGGGAAGGGTCTGGAGCACCAGGAGCAGCTGAGGCTGCTGGAGGGGTTCAGCCTGGGGAAAAGGAGGCTCAGGGGGGGACCTTCTGGCTCTGCACAACTCCCTGACAGGAGGGTGCAGCCGGATGGGGGTCGGGGTCAAGGGAAAGGACAAGAGGAAATGACCTCAAGTTGTGCCAGGAGAGGTTTAGATTGGATATTGGAGAAAAAAAAAAATCATGGAAAAGTGGTCAGGTGTTGGCATATGCTCCCTTGGCCTTGGTGCAGTTACCATCCCTAGAAGAGTTCAAAAAATGGATGTGGCACCTGGGGACATGGTTTAGCAGTGGCATTGGTAGTACTGAACAGTTTGACTCAGTGGTCTTAGTGCTCTTTTCCAACCTAAACCATTCCATGATTCCGTGCTAGATGTTGTGTTATCCTGGGAACACCCAAACCCCAAAGACACCACATCCACTGAACCAGATCCACTAAAATCCATCCTGTGCAGCATCCCAGCTGCAGATTGAAATTGGGATTGCACCAGTGGGCTGGAGAGAGAGTACAGGTCCTCAGCCTTTTGGGAGGCTGATCCTGAGTGTCTTTTGCAGCAGCATTTTCCCAGGGAGTTTCTTGTAGTGCTGTGACTTTCACGTCTGCTGCTTTTCTTTCTGCTTCTCTCCTGTCACGCTTGCTGCCAGTGTTTCCTCGCTGTTGGATTTCTCCTGGCTGTGCCATCCCCAGCTTTTCCAGATGCTCTTCTCCTCGCTCCCCTTCTTTCTTCTCAACAGCTCAGGCATCACTTTGTTCCCCCATGACATCTCCAAGCATCATGGGGCTTTCCTAAACATTTGGATTTTTGAAAGGCTCTAATAAGGTCTGCCTGGAACCTTCCCTTCTCCAAGCTGGACATTCCCAGCTCTCCCAGCTGTCCCCAGAGAGGCTCCAACCCTTGGAGCATCTCCATGGCCTCCTGGACCTTCTCCAGCAGCTCCACATCCATATCCATCCACTCCAAAGCTGGATGTAGAATTCCGGATGGGGTCTCACCTGAGTGGACCAGAGGGGCAGAATCCCCTCCCTTTCCTGCTGCTGGAATTTTTGTCTTTAGGTTGGGTGATATTTTTCCACTCTGTAGTTCCTGGAAACAAAAGTTCTGTATTTTTCACTTAAACCCAGGAATTTTGGATGCAGACCCAGACCCACGGAATTTATTTGAGCAGGATATGTGGATTTGCCCAGAGAGGTTGTGAATCCTCATCCCTGGAACTGTCCAAAGCCAGGCTGGACAAGGCTTGGAGCAACCTGTTCTAGTGGAAGGTGTCCCTGCCCATGGTGAGAGTTGTGGAATAAGGTGGTCTTAAAGGCCCCTTCCAAGCCAAACAATTCCATGAATTTAATACTTTGCCTGATAAAATGAATGTTTCCTTACAGTTCATCTCCAACTGCCAGCACCCAACACAGCCTCGCTCCTGGTGGATTCCGTGAACTTCCTCTTTTCCTGTGGTCCAATTGACTTAACAGAATTAGCCAAGCAGATTTGGTATTAATTTCCCAAATATTCCCAGCTGAAAGCAGCTGCCATGCTAAGCAAATTTTCCAATGGGTTTGGAGCCCTCTAAAATGTTTCAGCTCCAAATCCTGCCCTTCTTCCGTCCTCTCAAAATGTGACAACCGGAGCAGCTGTCGTGCTCCGGGTCCCAGGTAAAGCAGTTTGGATCAATTGGATTTATTTCCTATTAAGCAGCAGTTCATGATCATAAAGCATCGTTTACACGCTGGCATAAAGGGCCGTCGCTCTTGAAAGAGCTCGGAACTGAATGAGTGTGAAAATTAAATTCCCCTCTTAAACCCAAGGATGGTCCTTTTGGAAGCTGATTCCAGTCGCAACATAATTAACCTCTTGCTGTGCCATTCTGTGGGAACATATTGAACCTGCTCCGGGATAATCATCCCTAATACTGGTGTCTGCTTTCACACTGAATTCCTAACAGCATTACAGTAATCCCAAAGCTTTTGTTGACTCCAGGGACTTTGCCAAGTTGGCAGCCAGGACAAAAGGTGTTGGAGCCGCGTGGCTCGGGGGTGATGCCATCCAGGTGTGGTGGGATGGGAAACACCAGATCCATTTGCTTTTGAGTGGAAGAGCTGTAGTGGAACTTTATTCAGGTTTCCCATGGATTTATCCCTGTTGAAGGTCATTTCCATATGTTTGGAGCAACCTGGTCTGGTGGAAGGTGTCCCAGCCCATGGCAGAGGGTTGGAACTTGATGGTGTTAAAGGTCTCTTCCAACCCAAACCATTCCATGATTCTTGTTTTAGCCCAACTTCCCCCTGTTTTTCTCAGTTTTTCCCTCCATTGCTCTTCCCTTCCCATCCAAGCTTTTCTCATCCAGGGAAGCAAGTGGTGTTGGGGATAATCCCCAGGAGGTTTGGGTGTATTTCCACCTCTGCACCCAATGATGAGCTGAAGTCTGAGACTGGAGAAGAGAAAGATTCAGGGAGACCTTTGAGCCCCTTCCAGTGCCTGAAGGAGCTCCAGGAGTTTGATGCAATTCTAGGTTGGTTGGTGGCAGCTCAAGCTTGTGTGGGGGCAAAAAAAATAAATGTTAATTATGTATTCAGCAAATTCCCAGCTTAGTTATTCCATGAAGTTGGAGTGGAGGAGAGCCAGAGAGGGACTTTGGACAAGCGAATGGACTGACAGGACAAGAGGGAATAGTTTCCCACTGCCAGAAGGCAGAGACAGATGGGATATTGGGAAGGAATTCTTCCCTGTGAGGGTGGTGAGGGGCTGGAATGGAATTCCCAGAGAAGCTGTGGCTGCCCCTGGATCCCTGGAAGTGTCCAAGGCCAGGCTGAGTGGGGCTTGGAGCAATCTGCGCTCTTGGTTGATGTGAAGGGCAGTGATTGGGATTCCCAGTCCCTGTAATCTGTTGTAGCAGCGGGAGTGAGGCCGATCCATCCTGGCCATCAGAGCTTCCCATGGTGCTTCTGCTGTTGAGGTTGCTCCTGGCTGCAAACTCCTCTGCTACCCCCAAATTTGCCCTTGGACCTTCTTACTAAAATCCTGAAAAGCTCCTCCACTACCTTCCCTTCATCCACTAGGTGGGAGACAGTGCAGAAGGATCAGATCCATTAGGAAATGGTCTTGAAGGGATTTTACAAGAATCAGATGTGGGGGCCTCATTCCATGCCTCGACATTGGTCATCCCAAAATCCACATCATAGAAGCCAGCAGCAAATTGTTTTTAGTCAGGGATGCCTTTTCCCACGGAAAAGAGGGAGGTTGGATCCCATACCATCACAGAACATCAGTGTATGATGGTCCTGCTGCAGCCTAGGATGTCTTTGGTTGAGTGTCTTCTTCGTTCAGGGAGAAGGAATCTCCATTGGCAGAGATTTTCTGTTCTTTTTGGAGCTGCTTTGGGTTCCAAGTGGGAGTTTTCTGCTCCCTATCAGGAGCTGGGACATGTTGGTGGCTCCTTCACTTACGCCCTAATAGTCCATAACCCTTTTATTTTTTTCCCTCACACCTGTTTAGAAAGAGCAATTAGGTTTTTTCAGAGGGTTTTGGTGTCTGCTTTTCTTTTTCCCTTGGGGTAGTTCTGCTGCATCCCTTTAATCTCTGAGGTTTTCCCCGCTGCTGGGGACAATCCTGGCTGTGTATCCAAGGTTCAGCTTCTGCTCCCCAATTTGCATTCGTCCCTGCTCCCGTCTCGCTTCCAAGTGCTGAAAGATCAATGTACCTGTCACTCACTGCTTCCCGTCTCGCCTCCGATCGGGATTAATGGCACAGCTCGGCGCTGAGCCCCGATGGAGGCACACGGGAGGGGTTGTGGTGGCCAAGGATTGACAATGGGTGACCTTGTGGCGCCCAGGTCATGACTTAATTTAGTTCTTTTCCCCATTTCTGTGCCCGTACAGGAAGCTTTTCTATCCCATATCCTGTTCCTAACGCAGCAGTAATCTCTTGGATTTGGGAATCTGCCCTCCTGAAGTTCCTGTTGCTTATTTAACTTCCTTTTTCCCATCAGTATCTGAACAGGATTTACTCCACTGTTATTGTGGTTTCCCTAATCCGTCCTGAGCATCATCATCTTCCTCTTGCCTCATGGATTTAGAATCACAGAGTCATGGAATAGTCATTAAGGTTGGAAAAGAGCTCTGAGATCATCAAGTCCAAGTGTTAACTCAGCACTTCCAAGGCCACCACTAAACTCTGTCCATAACTGCCACATCAGCACGGCTTTTTGGGACATGTTCCACTAGACCAGGTTGCTCCAAGTCCCATCCAATCCATGGATGGGGCAAGCACAATTTATCTGGGTAATCTGTACCAGGGCCTCCCCACCCTCCCATGGAAGAATTCCTTCCCAATATTCCATCTAACCCTGCCCTCTGGCAGTGGAAAGCCATTCCCCCTTGTCTTGCCACTCCGGGACCATGTCCAAAGTACTTTCCCATCTTTCTTTTAAGCCTCCTTTAAAAAAAGGTTTCTCCAGACCCTTCTCCAGGTGAAGTATTCCAGGAGCAAACTCTTTTTATTCCCTCTCTGTTTCAACTTCCCTGGGGGGGCCAATTCCTGTTATTTCTCTCAGGAAAATAAGAGAAGAAATAAGGGTCCTTGCATCCAACCCCTTTCCTAAGGGATGTGTGTGCTGGTGGCTCCTGGATCCTACCTGCTTGAAGCACCCTGGTAAGAGATTTTGGTAACAAATTCCCCATCTCACGGTCAGCACTGGACAGGAGGAAACAGCTTTAAGTTGTACCAGTGGAAGTTTTGTTTGGATATTAGGAAAAATTTCTTCACTGGAGGGATGCTTGGGCTGCCCAGGGAAGTGGTGGAATGATCATTCCTTGAGGGATTTAAAAGCCCGCGTGGATGTGGCACTTGGGGACGTGGTTTAGTGGTGGCCTTGGCAGCACTGGGTTGATGACCTTAGCGGTCTTTTCCAACCTTAACAATTCTACATTTAGAGTTTACGCCAGGATTTTTTTTTTCCTGGGAACAGGAGGCGCGAGCGGCGCCCGCGGGATTCGCAGCTCCGCAGAAAGCCCCGAGCTCAGCAGCGCGCGGCCCTGGCTGATAAATGATGCTCATATCCCATTCGAATATGATGCAAGCAGTTTTTTTGTAGTTTGTCTTCCATGGCGGTAGTAAAGTTTTTAATTAGGAAAGCTAATGAGATCGATTAGTCATTAGAAGTGACCTCTGGATCGCGGCGAGGAGTGGGGATGTGTGCGCCGGGCTGATAACGGGGGACGCTGGGGTATTGTTTGTAATAAAAGCGTGAAGTGTTTGATTTGAGTGAAATGTGCCACGGGGAATACATCACGCGGAGAGGAAAAAATTACAACCCTGGGAGCCTGTAATGAAGGGAATTAAACCAACATCCTGTCTAAATAACATGATTATCTACACAAAACCCCTCAGCTAGCAAGTAATAATAGAAAACTGAGCTCTTCGGAGAGGCTCTTTGAGGAGGTGGTTAATGCCGGAGTCGCGCATCAGGCACTTTCCAAGGAGCAGCTTCGGAATGAATACACCATCCAATTACCTCTGGGAATAGAGTTTACCAGGTGCCAGCCTGTTTTGGGGAAGGAGGAGGAGGAGGGGGATGCCTGCAATAATTTGGGATCTCTCTTTCTTGTCAGGCAGGAGTTTGATGCAATTCTGGGTTGATTGGTGGCAGCTCAAGCTTGTGTGGGGGCAAAAAAATGTTAATTATGTATTCAGCAAATTCCCAGCTTAGTTATTCTGTGAAGTTGGAGTGGAGGAGGGAAAGGGGCAACTTGTGTTGTTGCTGGCTGGGAAGGATGTAGGATTGTGGCTCTCATCCCTTCCCTGGTGGGGTTGGAAGTGCTTTGGATATGTGGTTGGTGCTGTATCCATGCAAGGTTGGGTGTGTCCACATGTTCTGGGTGACAAAAGTGACACAAGGCAGATTTAGATGGGATTCTAGGGAGCAATTCTTCCCTGCAAGTGTGGTGAGGCCCTGGCAGATGTTACCCAGAGAAGCTGTGGCTGCTCCATCCCTGGATGTGTCCAAGACCAGGTTGGACAGGGTTTGGAGCAGTCTGGGATGGTGGAAGATGTCCCTGCCCATGGCAGGGGGTTGAACTGGATGGTCTTTAAGGTCCCTTCCAACCCAAACCATTCCATGAGTCCATGATTTCAGGACAGTCCCACCATCACCATAGCTGGGATTTCATTGCGTGTGTGGTGTTGGTCCCTGCAGGGGTTAGCACCTCTGTTCTTTCGTTGTCCCCATTTTCCTGTCCTAAATACAGTCCCCTGAAGGAAAAAACTCCAAGTGTGCTGGTGCTTGGGAGCAATTTTATTTGTAATTAGAGCTTCAACTTAGCAAAGGCTTTAAAAGCCCACGCAGAGGTTTGGTCACTGCACTGAAGAATTTGATCTGTTACAAAAAAAAAATCCTGAGGTAGGGAAGGAGCAGTGAGATCCCGTTTGCTTTCCATGTTCTTTCCTCTCTCCCTTCTTGCCTCACCTCTAAAGTGACCTCTGAAGTGCCTCACTTGTGAAGTGGCTGCAGTTCCTCTAAGTCATTGAATCATCAGATGGTTTCTACTGGAAGAGAACTTGGAAGATCCTTTAGTTCCATGATTTATCCCATGGGTTCAGGTTGCGGAACATTGCGAGCGTCATCTTTACCACAAAAAATTCCAGTGATTTTTCTGTCGTGGCAGAGCCTGGTTTTTGCCTTTTTCCATTACCAGGGGTTATAACTTTTTTTCTGAATTTCTGAATGGAAATTTTTTGTTGCCTGATCCCTTCCAAAGCCAACACAAGTCATCAACGTGTTGGGAATGCTCAAGAAGGAAAATATTCCCTATATGAAACTGTAAAGCTGTGAATTGGTGTTGCCACTGTTGCAGGGCAATGGGGGAGCTGTTCTCTCCTTTCTAGGGAACGGCGTCAGCTCTAAAATGTATTTCCCTGTTTTTCCTAGTCTACATGGGAATCCACCTTATTCTCTCTTCGCTCACAGAGATAAACATGGGGATGGGCCAAACGTTTTCTGTGGAAATAATGCTCCCACTTTTCCCCTCCCAACCTCTCCCATAATTTTAATGAGAGGATCTCCAAGAAAAACAGCCAGCCCTTTAAATCAGTTATAAAACCCAGAGACCGAGGCTCAGCATGGAGTGTCAGCTTTAATTATCTGGGCAGTTACAGCTGTATGTTATAAAAGTCGGGCAATTAGGTGCATTCCTGAAAGCTTGGGGAAAAAAAAAAAAGGGCTCGTGGAGGAAAACCACAGTCCACAGTCAAACATAGAACTGTTAATTGCACAAAACATTCTACGGAATAACCCGGGATGTAGATCATCCTGCAACGTAGAGAATCCGGGAATGGGTAAGGTTGGAAGGGAGCTTAAAGCTCATCCAGTTCCCTGTGCATGGAAAGGACCTTCCATTATCCCAGGTTGCTCCAAGTCTTGTCCAACCTGGACTTCAACACTTCTGGGGATTAAAAGTATTATGAAACTGCCAAGGATTAAAGGCATAAATTTATTTCCGGTGTGGATGTTGGGATCAAGGTGTTATTGGTGAATCCATGATTCCCGTAGTAGTGTTTTGCTGATGGGCTGGTGATCCAGTCCTAAGCACATCAAGACCTTTCTGTTACCCTGAAACTTCATCCCTTTTTTCAGGTACTAAAATGTTGGATGTAGGACTTAAGTTGGATGTGGGACCAATGACAATTGAACTTGATGATCTTTTCCAACCTTAAAAATTCTGTGATTCTGTGAGAATGTCAGTGAGATCCCTCCTGTGCCCATCCACTCCTGAATTTCAGGCCTGTTTTTCCATGTTTTTTCTCCTAGGATCCAACTTCCACTTCGTAAGGAGCCCCCCAGCCAACAAGGTGATCAAGACACGCTACAGGATTGTGAAGAAGAACGTGGTGTCTCCAGCCTTATCATCCTTCACCAGCCCCATTCCCACCTGGAAAACCAGGCGCCTCATGACATCCAGGTAATTCTGCCATCCCTGGAATGCAGCTGCTTGGGAGGTAGGAGCCACGGGAACTCCCACGTTGGCTCCATGCTTTTCTGTTGCATCTTCACTGTTTAATTTCTCTCTTTGTTTGGTCTACTCTGAGTTTATTGATTTAAAGTGTAAAATCATATTAGGAATTATGTTATCCTGAGCTGGTGCCAACAGCTTATGCCTTTGGCTTCCTATGTATTCCCTCTTGGAATTAATTGTTTCCATGGAGCAGTTAAATAAGCTGAAAAGAGGATAAATAAACCTGTGGATGTTGGTGATGAAGAAGAGCATGTTGAATGCTCCAGACTTCCATTGGGATGTAGGTGCTGTCCCAAACTGGTTTTATTTCCAATTATCTGGATGGGTGAAACATCCAGAAATATTTTGGTGCTAAAGTTGCCGTAACCTTGTGTTGGAATATTCCTAAATCCATAGAGGTGGAGATGTCTCCAGGGAGTGTCTCAGAGGCCAAGACAAGACCTGGAGCTTGTGTAAAGCAGGAAGGTTGTTAAAATAATTGATTTTTTAGAACAAGGTGCGATTAGAAGCGATGGATTTGGTGAAAATACAGATTTTGGCTGTTTTTAGGTCAGGAATGGCTTGTCCTCCCACTGAAATGCCAGGAGTCATGGGCAGTATTTTGGGCAAAGAGAGTCTGTTCTGCTCTTCTCTGGCTTTGTTCTTCCTGCTCCAGGTGTTTTCCTCCAAAAGTTATTCCCCATCATTGCCCTGAGGATTGGTGGCTTTTATGGTAGAGCTGTGGAGGCACAAAAATCATGGTGATTGTTTTTAAAGCCTGACTTTGCCTGATATTTCCCTTTAAAAGCGAATTTCCAAATTGATATCTGAAATGAGGGTTGGTTTTGGAAGAGTTCAGGGTGATGAAGCAAAGTATGGGATAGACAGAGAGATTGGTAAAAAAGGTTGGGTCAATTATTCTGTGTATTTTCCATGCTCTTGGTTGAGAAACTCCTCAGCTCCTGTACTCTCCATGTCTCAAAGTGCTTCTTCCAGTGTGGAAACTGGGATCCTTTTGGGCTCATGGTCAACCTTACCTGCACCACCTCCTCCTTTGTCTTCACATTCTGCTTTTGCCTGTGATATTTTCCTACCTGGGCATCGTCCCTGAGATCCACAGGTTTTGTTCTGGAATGCCACCTCCATTTGTACATCCTTGGGACCAAATTCCTGCATTTCCCTTTCCAGAAACAAACTGTGTAATTTTTTGCCTGCTCCATCATCCTGCAATTTCATGGAATCACAGAATCATTTGAGTTGGGAGGGACCTTTAAGATCATCAGGTTTCAACCTTCTGCCGTGGGCAGGGACACCTTCCACTACCCCAGGTTGCTCCAACCTGGCCTTGGACGTTTCTAGGAATGAGGCAGCCACAGTTTCTCTGGGAAACCTGTGCCAGGGCCTTACCACCCTGGAAGTGCCCAGGGCCAGGTTGGATGGGGCTTGGAGCAACCTGGGATAATGGAAAGTGTCTCTGACCATGGCAGAAGGTTGAAACAAGATGATCTTGAAGGTCCCTCCCAACTCAAATGATTCTGTGACTTTGAGCCTTAATTAATAGAAAACAACTCATCCTCCAGCTGTTGGTTTCAGCGTCTTCCCTCACCTTTTTACTCCAGATCTGGATGGTTGAGGGATGGAGGATCCATGCTGAGAATCAAGGCAGGGATAAGCTTTGGGCATGGAATTCAGAGCAGGAATGTCGGGGGTCTGTGTGGTGGCTCTTGCTCAACCCAGTGGTGATTTTGCAAGGAACGACCTCGTTCTGCTGTGATTGGCTGAGAGCTCCCACTTGTAGGATCATTTTCTCTGTATTAATCTCCGACTTCATTAAATTGGTGTAGTTTAGATCTTACAGCTGCTTCAGACAAATCTTGATAAAATGCCATCAGCAAATTAAAACAATTATGTTTTAAAGAAGCCATAAATCTCCATCTCCCAATTACCTTCGTTGGGGGTGATCAATCATCCGGCCTGTCTGCAGGAAGCACATGGCAAATGCTTCTCCTGGAGTTTTTACAGGATTTTTTGCTCCATCGTTCCTCTCTTGGATCTGCCACAAGCAAGATGCCAGGATCTGCTTTTTTCCTGATTTTCTTTGCTCTTCCCAAAACAAGGAGAAGCTCTGGTGATGGTGGGACACCTCTTTAGTCACCTCAGTTTTATTTTGCATATGGAGTACTCAATTATTTTTAATATTTCTATTTTTCATTTTAATAATTATGTTTTTATAATAATTTGATATTTTTCATATCCTCATCCCATTAAGCCAACAGTGGGATATCAACTCGTGGTGCTGCCCTCCAGTGCTACTCCCAAGCTTGTTCCCAGCTGGCACTAAGGAGCAATTTCTTCCATGAAGTTCAGGTTTTTGGGTATCTGGATGTAATGTGCCAGGGTTTTATTTTGCTGGGATATCCAGGATGTTACCCTTTTTGCCAATAAATCCTCAAATCACCAGACTAAGATGAAGAGGGATGTGGCTTTGGGAAATGAGTGACAGGGAGAGTTGCTGGAGGTACCTGATGTTGATCCCTCGGGAATGAATTCCATCCTCCCCTTCTTGCTGGGTTGCATAAAACTGGGCCCTGCTGCTGACTTTTTTTCGAGGCGATAGGTGGGAGTATATTTTAAATTAATTTTACTCCACTTTTTGTAATATTTTTGTTTTAAATAGATTTATAAGCAACTCGGGGCCTATTTCTCCAAATTTATGAAGATAATTTTCACTCTCTTGATAAGGTGAAATTTACACCTGCTATTTCCATATTAATTCACATTGCTAAGTGGATCTAATTTTCTTCCGTTCTTCTATCTGGTGAGTGTGGCCTTTCCTAATGCAATTTCCCCCTCACTAAATCACTGTGATCGGGAGTCATGATCGAGTTAAATTAACTTAAATTAATTTACTTAATAAGAGCTCCAGATCATTGTGAATGAGGTTAAGATTTATTGATTCTCCTTTTCACTCCTCCCCCTTATCTCCCGCGGCTTTGCTGGGAGCGCTGCTCACAAGGGCTGTGATTTGCTGGCCTTAAATTTCAGTTGCTCCTGGTGACATTGAGGTTGATCATCTCTTAAAAATCCTCTCTCCTCACAGCCTCCCTCTGCTGGGAAAGGGATGAGGGATTTGCCATAGAGGAGTTGGGATGGATGAAGTGTGGTGCTGCGATTTGAGAGTGATGCTTCTCCTGCTTCCAACCTCTTTCCATGGTCCACGTGGATGTGGCCACCCAAAAAAAATGGGATGTCCACATGCCACAGACCTTGCACAGAGGCAGCAGAAGACTTCTGGGGTTGATGATCAGAGGGATGGAGCATCTTTCCTACAAGGAAATGCTGAGAGAATTGGGATTGTTCAGCCTGGAGAAGAGAAGCTTCAGGGTGACCTCAATGCAGCCTTCCAGTCTCTGAAGGGGCTGACGGGAAAGATGGAGAGGGAATTTTTGCAAGGAGTGACAGGACATGGGGGAATGGCTTCCCACTGAAAATAAGTAGTGTTAGATTGGATATCAGGAAGAAGTTCTTCCTTGTGAGGGTGGTGAGGCCCTAGCACAGGTTTCCCAGAGAAGCTGTATCCCCAGGGAAGTGGTCCCAAAAGCTTTCAGAGCTCAAGGAGCATTTGGACACTCTCAGGCACAGGGTGAGATTTTTGAGGTGTCCTCTGCAGGACCAGGAGTTGGACTAGATGATCCTTGTGTGTCCCTTCCAACTCAGAATATTCTAGGATTCTATAAAATCCTTCAGAAGACTCCAGTCTCTCTCTCTCTGGAGGGCCAGAACCACTTTTAAGACACATTTTTGGGAGCAGAGAGCCCTTTGAGTTGAGCTTATAGACCCTCAGTGGGGGAATGAAACACTGACCCACTTTGAAGAGTTTTCTTCTCAAATCCTGCTGCAAGTGTGCAAAACAAAAGTCACCTGTCTGCAAATAATGAGTTGTGTCTGGCACTGCTGGGGAAACTCTGATATTTCTTCCTGAAAACTTTGCGGCGCCTCTTGAGGGAGAATCCTACCCCTCCAGCACTATAAATAAGTAAAGAACAAGATAATCCAACATTTGTCAGAGAAATGCCAGCTCAGGAGAAAGGAACTTGTCAGCTGAGGATTTGCTCGTGTAGTTTAGTTTAGTTTTCTTTTTTTCTTTTATTTTCATCTCTTTTGTTCTGTTCCGTGGCCTGGAGCGTGTTGAACAGATTAAGATGGAAACAGTTGTCACCATCCCTGGGGGTGTTCAGGAAATGACTGGATGTGGCACTCAGTGCTCTGGTCTGGTTGACAAGGCAGTGATTGGTCAAAGTTTGGACTTGATGGTCTTTTCCAGCCTAAAACATTCTGTGATATGGTGATTACAAGGATTTCTTCCCCAGGTTTCAAAGATCTGAAGCCTTTAGGGATTCAAGGTGAAAGATAAAGAGGGCGATGCAGGTTTTGAAATGGGGTTCAGCCACATTGGTGGGTGCAAGGACCACTTCCCTGGGAAAGGGGAGATACAGCTGAGCATCCAAGAGGAGGAGGAACCACCATCCCTTCCATTTATCCTCTGCAGGAGTGTTGGGATATTGTGTTCCAGGTCACTTGGACACACCAACCTCCTTGTCCCATCCCTTCCTTTCCTTCACAGTGGGTGGTTTTGGGTTTCCAATTTCCTTCTGCTCCCTTAACAACATCTTTTAGATGCTGATTGCCAACTGGCTGATCCAACTCATGATCCAGTTCAGGGAATCATGGAATGCTTTGGCTTAGAAGGGACCTTGGAAGAGCATCTGGTCCAACCCCCCTGCCATGGGCAGGGATGCCTTCCACTGGACCAGGTTTTTCCAATCCCTATCCACATTTCCATGGGATAGGACCATTTCATGCAGCCCTGTCATCCATTCTCAGGGAAGCCTTCCTGATTTTCCTTTCCATTTTTTCAGCATTCCTTGAGTGCTGTTACAAGTTTCCCTGTGGAAGTGATTTCACTGCCTTGAGACAACAGGATCTTGTGGCAGGGAAGGGCACTTGGCTTTCCTGTTATTTTCCATGTTATTCTGTAGTGGGTGGACCCACAGGTGCCAGTCCTGGTGTGCAGTTACTGTGTAATTAACCCTTTCTCCCTAAATCTATGGGAATCTGGTAAGAATGGGAATCTTAGATACGGAATAGAGTCCCGTGTTTCCCATTGGATGCATTCCAGTTCCTGTGACTCATTCCCACAAAACAGTGTGGTTGATTTGACATGGATGAAATGAATGCTAAAACTCAATATATCCCCTCTCTTTTGGGGAGGAGAATGTATCCTTGGGAATTCTGGGGAAGCCTTCTCATCCTTTCCTTCTTCCTCTTGTTGTGTTGAAGATTGGGGCAATCAGGGTCTGCATCGAGTCATCCACCATAATCCCACTGATGGACAGTAATGGGTTAAACCAGACTAAATTCATCACTTCTGAGCTTTTCAGTTACACTCTGAGGGTCCCTAAGAAGTCCATCCATTCAGGAAAGGGGATGGGGTCACCCAACATCTATGACTCCTCTGGGAGCTTTTGGGAAGCTCTTGGGATACTTCGGTTGCTCGTTGTACAACCCAGCATTGGGTTGGTGTGGTGGTGAGACCCTGGCACAAGCTGCCCAGGGAAATTTTGTCTACCCCATCCCTGGAAGTATTCCAGGTCAGGCTGGACGGGGCTTGGAGCAACCTGGGACAGTGGAAGGTGTCCCTGTCCATGTCTGGAACTCGATGGTTTTTAATGCCAGTTTCAACCCAAATTATTCTGGGATTCTTTGTTCACGGTCCTGGAAGGTCAGCAGTTGGAGCTGAGAGCAGAGAGCAGAGTGTGGGGCTGTAATTCACAGTGGATGGAGCAAATCCACATTTCTGCGATTCTGGGGCGTCATCTCAAAAGTTGCAGAGAAAACAGGGAAAACTGTTAACGTCGGCTTCCACGGCGGAAAATTGCCGAGCGCTCCGACGGGAGAGGCTTTAATCGACGTTCCCATATATTGTGAGCAGACAGGGATGGGCATTTTAAAGATCTCAGCAAATGCTGTCTTTTCTCCTTGATCCATTTATTTTTTCCACCAGTCTATACCTTCTAGGGTCCAAGAGGTGGGATCCCAACCTCCCAAAATCAGTTTGGAACACAAACTGGTCAGATGTTTTGAGCCAGATGCTGCTTGAAGTAGTGCAAGTGGTTCAGTCTCCCAGTTTTGGGGGCTTTCAAGCACAGCTTTTTATGTTGTTTATTTAATTGGGATGATGCTCCAGTGGGATTTTACCTCTGGCTGCCGATTGCTCTGGGATATTCCCGCACGGAGGCGAGGGAATCGTGAGCAGAGGGCAGAGGTTGGGACACCGGGAGTTAATTTCCTTTTATCAAGATGATAAAATCCCCCCTCTGCCTTCCCGGCTTTTGCCGCGTTAATCTGCGAACGGAGTCGGAATGTGACGAATGGCCTTAAAGTTCCTGTCAATTTTTTTCTTCCCAAATTCATTTGACATGAAAGTGAGAAGTAAACAGAAAGCCTGTGGTTAAGCAGATAACTTGGAAAGCCTTTTCCATCACATTTAAAAACGGCCGTGTCATGGATTCTGCGAATTGGCGGCTCCTATTTTGTTTGATTTTATTTTGTCTGTGTGGTAAATTTTCTTTTAATAATCCCGACGTGGTTTGACGAGGTTTTAGGCCTCGGATTTTTTTTTGAAGGGATGTTAAACCATTCTCCAAAATGACATCTCATTAAAGCGAAATTCATCTGCTGGGATTGGAGCTGTTACAAGCAGGAGGGAACAGTAACTCCCCTTTGGAAATCCATATTTTTTGTTTCTATAGGAAATACTTTTAATCCCTTTAATGAGGCTGGGATGAGATGCACAGCCCGGATTGTTTCGGAGCAGCCCTGACATCTGGCCCAGCATAATCCAGTTTCTGTTCCGGACTGGTTTAGAGGCTTTAAAAAACAATGGCACCTCTTTGGGGCAAAGCTGGGGATTAATCCTCCCTGTTCTTGGTGTTCCCCTCCTTCCCGAGAGAGGGACACTGGGGAAAAGTCACTCCTCTCTACTGTCTTCCTTTGCTTTTTATTTCTTATTTCTGTTTCTTCTTACCCATTTTTATTTTATTTTTTCTCTTTCCCTTTTTCTTGTTATTTTATTTTTCTTCTTCCTTTCCCCCTTTTCCTTTTCTTGTTTTCCTTTTTAAAATGGTTTTGCCTTTGCTATCTTTTTTCTCTTCCCTTTTTCTAGATTCCCCCCCTTTTACTTTTCATCTTTTTTCTTTTTCCTTTTTTTCTCTCTTCTTCCTTTCTCACCTTTTTGCCTTTGTTCTCTTTTCCTTTTTCCCCCTTTCCTTTTCTCTTTTTTCCTTTTTCCCCCTTTTCCCTTTTTTCTTTACTCCTTTTATCTCCTACCTTCCTTTTCATGTTTTTCTATTTGTTTTGGATTTTTTTCTCCTTTGCTTTATTTCTTTTTTCTTTTCCCTATTTCTTCTTTCCTTTTTTTCTTTTTTCCAATTCTATCCTTTTCCTTTTTCTCCTTTTTTGCTTTTCATCTTTCTTCTTTTATTTTTCTTTTTCATTATTCTTTTGCCTTTTCCCTGTTTTTTCATTTCCCTTTTTCCCTTATTTCCCTCTTTTAACTTCTTCCTTTTTCTTTTTACTTTTCCCATTTTATCTCCTTCTTTTGTTTTCTTTTTTCCCTTTTCTTCTTGTTTTTATTTTTCCTTTTTTTCCCCTTCTTCTTTTTCCCCTTCCTCCCTTTTTCCCTTTTCCCCTTTCCTCCTTTTTTTTCCTTTCTCTTTCTCCTTTTCCCATTTTCCCCTTTTCTCATTTTTCCCATTTTCCCCTTTCCTCCTTTTCTTTTTCCTTTCTCTTTCTCCTTTTCCATTTTCCCTTTTTCTCATTTTCCCCTTTTTATAATTTTCCCCTTTTTCTCATTTTCCTTTTTTTCTCATTTTTCCCGTTTCCCTTTTTTGCTTTTCCTTTAGAGTGTAATTTCCTTCATCCCCTTTAAATATTTTTCATATTTTCCTTAGTTTCTTTTTTCTCCTTTTATTTTTCCCTTCTTCCTCCACTTTTCTTTTTTTTTTCATCCTCTTTTTTCCCTCTTTTTTTCCCCTCTTTTTTTTTCCCCCTTGTCCTTCTCCCAAACTGGTTGCTTTCCTACCTGGCAAACTCAGCAGCAAATCCAAGTTGTGCTGCTTCCAGTGGGATTCAAGGACTCCACCACTCCTACTCCCTGCCCTGACTGCCCCCATCCTCCCAGTCTCCCCAGTCCTGTCCGGTTCCCAGGCAACCTGATGCAGGGAGGTTGGATTTTTCCTGCTTTTCCATGGATTCCAGCCTGCCAGCGCTGGGGGAAAGCGCTCCCATTCCCTCCTCCTGGGTCAGCCGCAGTAATCGAGCTCCACTTCGGAGGAAGTAATGAAACCAAAATAAAAGCGGGACTCAGGGGTTAATGGCCAGCTCTAAATGCACATGAACATCCTTAGGAATAATGGGATTTTCCTTTTTTAATTTTGGTTAATGGAGTCGTCGCGTTTCGAATGGATTCCATTAAAAAGAAAACTGCCACATCCGATCCCGGGGACAGTGAGGGGTTATTTACTCGGCAGGGTGTTGTGTGGATCCTGGATCAGCTCTTCCCTGGAGCCTGGAGCATTCTTGTTGGGAAGCCCAGCATTCTGTAACCTGGATCTTTTCTTCCTGGGAAATCTTGTAGCTTCATCCCATGCTGGAGCTGTGCTGGGTTTAATGATCTGGAAAGGCTTTTCCAACTCAATCCATTGACAGCCCCCAACATGGCGCCAGTTTCCTGCCCTGTGAGATGTTGGATTTGCTGCACCCTTTGGCATGAGATCACAAAATCCCAGGATCGTTTAGGTTGGAAAAGACCTCCAAGATCATCAAGTCCAACCTGAGACTGATCTCCACCTTGTCACCCAGACCAGAGCACTGAGTACCACTTCCAGCTGTTCCTGGGACACCTCCAGGGATGGTGATTCCACCACTTCCCTGGCAGCCCATTCCAATTTTACTCTTTTTTTTTTTGTGAAAAAATTCCTTCTAAGATTCCCAAGTAGGATGGAAATCATCTGGAAGTCCTCCAGTCCATAGCTTGGAAAACATAATTGGAGTGTCTTTCTTCTGCCTCGTTTCCCCCCATCCCAAACCAAATTTGATGGTGCAAAATCACTGTCACGTTCCTGACTGGAATCGGTGGCATCCTCAGTGGGATTTTCACCTGGGTCAGGACAGAGTTTCAAAATTGGTCTCCTGAGTGAGACATCTTCAGTTGTTGGGCTTCACAGACCAGTCTTGGAGGTTCAAACTCAACCCCTGGTAGATAAAACCATTCCCGAGGATATTCAACAGCTCCTGGTGGACTTTGGATTGTCAAGGCCAGGCGGGAGCGAAGCAAGGGTTGTGGTTTTTACTGGAGTGTGTTTGATTTACAGTGTGAATTTTGGTTCCTCAGCACCAGGTTGGCTCTCTAGATCTACTCAGAAGGGTCCCCACTACTTTTGGGATGCTGTGGGTCAGGGACAAGGAGATTCTGGAACCCTGATGGAGTTTGCAACCTATGGAATCCTATGGGAAAAGATGAACTGAGATGATAAGTGAGATAAAAAAAGGAGACTGCATTCCAGGAAATGCTTGTTTGGAGAGGTGCAGGGGACTCGTGAGTGTTTTGGGATAAGGAACCATGTCCCAGTTCCATCAGGGTGCTCCCCAAGCATTCCCAGTCCCCAGGGCTGGGCAAAGCAGGTGGAAAGATCCCACAGGGACTAAAACCAGGCTGGAGGTCATCACCTCTGTTGTGTCACAGAGCAGAGGTGGTCATGGTGGTGCCACTTCTCAATGAGCTCCTGGGCAACATCTTCCTGCCTGGCTGCTCCCACCATTCCATTCCCATGGAATTTTGGGTTGATGTTTCCCTTAGTGTTTCTAGCAGGCTGAGAGCACCTGCAGGGGTGGCTCGAGGAGGATTTGCTCAGGAGCAGTTTTCATTAGCCAGGATTTCTTTTCCTCTGCTTTTGTGAGGTCTTTCTGTGCTTTCCGAGTCCAGCAGCTGTCAGAGAAAAGCAGAATATCCTTAGCAAGGAGCTTTAGAGGGATTAAAAGTTGAGGGTTTGCAGCTGTGGATCAGCAGTTTTGGGTCGGGGATGGATCATCTGCTGCAGGAACTCAGGTGGGAGAGGTGAAAATGTAGGCTCAGGTAACTCATGAGGTCTTCTCCAATGTTGGGTGCCATCTCCAGGTGCTGGGACACCAGATTGGAGATGGTCCTGCCCATCCTGTGGTGGGAAAAGTCAAAAATTTTCTGAGTGCTCTGGAGCCAGGCTGGGAGAGCTGGGGGTGTCCAGCCTGGAATAGAGAAGGCTCCAGGGAGACTTTAGAACATCCTCCAGTGCCTAAAGGGGCTCCAAGAGAGCTGGAGAGGGACTTTGGAAGAGGATTGGAGGGACAGGACACACGAATAGTTTCCCACTGTCAGAGGGCAGGAATAGATGGGATTTGGGAAAGAATTCTTCCCTGTGAGGGTGGTGAGGGGCTGGGGTGGAATTCCTAGAGAGGCTGTGGCTGCCTGATCCCTGGAAGTGTCCAAGGCCCGGTTGAACAGGGTTTTGGAGCTGCCTGGAATAGTGAAAGATATCCCTGCCCATGGCAGGGGTTGGAACTGGATGGTTTTGAAGGTCTCTTCCCACCTGAACCATTCCACAATTCCATAAAAAATGTTAATTATGGCTGTAATGCTATTTTTTGTGAATTAGTGCTCAGGGTCTGGGATGGGCTTTGGTAGCCAGGAGAGATGCCAGGGAAGGAAGCAGAGGATTGATCCTTCCCCTTCCAGTCTTGGCATTCGTCTTGTTCAAAGTCCCCCAGGGGCTGAGCATGGTTCTGTTGGGATTTGGAGCCAGTCTCTAAAACCCTTTAACTCTCTTGGTGCTGCTCCCTCTGTCCTAGGGCATCCATTTATTCCTACCCAGGTACTCTAGGATAGAATCTCTCATGGCACCATGAAGTTCCAAGTTCAGCTCTTCCTTTTCTCCATCCAAATTCCCCAAACACCAGCTGTAATTTTAAATAAGATAAATTTTGTGGGATATTATTCACCTTTTCTAACCCAGGCTTCAACTGCAATGGAGTAGCTTGGCCAGATGAAATCTCCCTGTGGATAAAGTTTTCCAAATTGGCCACATGCTGTATTTAAAACTAATTTTGAAGTGGTTTGGACCCTTTGGAATTGTTTTTTTTTTAAGGCTAATTACCCCTCCTAACAGCATCCCATTCAGAATATATTTTCCAGTGCTGGATATTTACACACTCCCTGTTTTTTCACCTGACAGTGACAGCTGTGGGAGTGTGGAATGTATTTAATTCCTAAATATCTACTCTAATAAGAGATTAGTAATGGCAGAGCTGCTTTTTCCCACCCTTTTCCCAGATGGTTTTTGCTACAAAGGGTCGTAACTTCTCCAAGCTTTCAGCAGATCGAATCCTGACGTTTTCCTGTGCCAGTTCCAGTGTGAAAGTGGGGATTTAAAAGAAAAATCACCCAAAAAAGGAGGAAGAGGGAAGCAGAGCATGGCTGAATGGCAGCTCCACAAGGCAAAAATTCCCTGAATTACTTCTTATCCTGATAAAATTGGGATAAAATTGGGATAAATTCCTTTAAACTTTTCCGTGAGCTGGTGCACTGAGCCGAGTCCAACTGGTGCCAGCATCTGGGCTGAGCTCCGGGCTGTGGCCGGGCAGGTCTCAGAGCTCAGGAATGAGCAATCCGGTTTTTGGGGGCAAAAAAGGTCACTTGGCAAGTGCTGGAGCATCGTCCTCCACTGATTAATTCTGTCCAGGCTAAGTAAACATTTAGGCTTCTTTCAGGCTGAAGGATGGATCCATCTGTTTCATCTGGTGGGAGAAATCAGGGAGTATCCTGAACTGGAAGGACCATCAAATCCAACTTCTGGCCTGCATGGGAACATCCCAAAAAATAAAAAGTATAAAATACTCTAAAAAATCTGGGGAAAACTCCTGGATTGACAAATGAAGAGGAATCTTAAATAAGATCTCTGAGAGCTTCACTGGGTGTCAGGATCCGTTTTCCAGGAGCTGGAAAGGGCTTCATGCAGTGGAGGGAACGAAAGGAAGGAAGGAATTTGTACATCTCTCCCATGGGTCAAATTTCACCCTTGGGCTGAGTTAATGAAATTTCCTGTTGAGTTTAAGTGTTTGTTGCACTAAACATGGAGAAAAAAAAATCCTAAATAATTATATATTCATATCCAAAACCTACATAATGCTTGGAAGATCTACTAGAAGCTTCCTTGCCTTTGGCAGGGGGGTAGAACGAGATGATCTTTAAGGTCCCTTCCAACTCAAATTATTCTGGAATTATGTAATCATCTTTCTCAGTCCCTGGGTGTTTATTTCCTTCTGCTGCCTTGGAAATAATTGGAATTAGCTCGTTAATACCCACTAATATCCCTCCTACCAGGCCTGGTCTCTCCCCAGCAGAGCACTGAGATTTCCTCTTCCTACACCCAAATTCTCTGTCTGACGGAGCTTCCTTTGGGATGAAGCCGTCATGTTCCCTTCCAAACCTTGTTTTTATTCCATTAGGGAATGTGTGGATGATGCAGGACCATCCAGCCTCTCCTTGGCTCTTCCCAGGCTAGATCCTGGCACCTCTTGTGTGGATTTCAGCATGAGGCCGGATCCGCCGCCGCCCTTGGCACCGGCAAAGCCGACCATCTGCATCCGGCAGCTTCCCCGTTCCCGGTCCATCCATCCATCCATCCCCAGGTGCCAGTCGGGCTCCGCAGCATCTGCAGCTCCTGCTGCCCTCCGGGCTGGCCTGGAAGGAGGATTTGCAGGAGGATATGGGGAGGTCTGAGAGGTCACAGCTGTTAAAGCTGGGAAAGTGGGAAAAAAAGAGCAGAGGGATTCCCGAAGTTGGCACGGATCCCGCGGCCACCTGTCCGTGAGCAGGAATGGTTTTCCGAGCTGAAATAACGTTTTGATTGCAGATAATTTCCTTTAATGCCCCCCCACCAAATTAGTGGAGATTTAATAATTGCTTCTGGAATTGTTGGTAGTGAATCCAGGTTGATGTTCCTGCCATCCCCTGGTGTGGAAAGGAGGATATAAATGTAGGCAATGAGGGGTGAATCTCCAGGGAAACCCCAAAGCTATTCCAGTTCAGGATATTTTATATGGGAAAAGGTTTTATGGCTCAATAAGGAGGAGCAGGGAGTGTTGAAGGTGATGTCTCTGCTGCTTTAAATTCCTGTTTAAAGCCAAGGATAAAAGGGGGCAAAGGGGAAATGTTATTTGTGTCATGGGAAGGAACTTCGTGGGAGTTGTGGGAGACAGAGGGAATGTTTTTCTGTCCCCTCCCTCTAACAAATTCCTGGTCTCTCCTGCATCTAAAATAGTGCTGTTTCAACTCAAATAAGGGTGTGGAATCATGGAATCATTGAGGCGGGGTAGGCCCTCATTGAGTGGAACCATTCCTTCAGCTCTGCCAACGTCATCCCTAAACCATGCCCCCAAGTGCCACATCCACACGGCTTTTAAATCCCTCCAGGAATGGTGATCCCAACCCTGCTTGGGGCAGCTGTGCCAGGGCTTGATAACTCTTTCCATTAAAAAAATTCATCCTGATGTCCATCCCGAACCTCTCCTGGCACAGCTTTGAGGTTATTTCCTCTTGTTCTGTCCCTTGTTCCCTGGGAACAGATCCTGAGCCCACTTGGCTGCACCCTCCTGTCAGGGAGTTGTGGAGAGCCAGAAGGTCCCCGCTGAGCCTCCTTTTCTCCAGACTGAGCCTCCCCAGATCCCTCAGCAGTTCCTGGTGCTCCAGACCCTTCCCCAGCTCCATTCCCATCTCTGGACACTCTCCAGCTCCTCAATGTCTGTTTTTCTGAACTCCTGGATTTTTAAGAATAAAAAGCTGATGAATGAGGAGGAAGGAAAAAAGACTTCCTTGTACAATGTGTGAAGATGTGGAATCATAGAATGATTTGGGTTGAAAAGGAGATTTAAGATTTTTCACCTCGTGCCAAGGGTAGGGACACCTTCTACTATTCCAGGTTGCTCCAAGCCTTGTCCAACCTGGCCTTGGACACTTGGGATGGGAAAGTCCACACCCTCTCCGGGCAATCTGTTACAATCCAATAGGATTGACCGGATGCACAGCCCCTCTTTGTAATCCCTGACATTAATCCTGTGTCATCCATGAGTTTGTGGATGGACATGGAATTAGGTAGGATGAATCTTACCCTGGACCTGTTATTTGGTCCCAGGGTGGGCAGCTCCTCATGGATCTGCATCATTCCCATCTGTGGCACAGGTGGCACCGACCAACTTCCAACTTGCAAACATGAGGGAGGGCAGGGATTGCATTGGCCACATCCAGAGCTGTGGCAAAATCCTCTGGGGGTTGGGATCCATCTGGGAGGGCATCTTGGCAAATCCTCTATGTGAAATCCAGTACAAAACACTTTGTGGAGCATCCAAGAATGCTCTGCTTGCCCAGCTTTGGGAGCCTTTTTGCCTGCGTTGGTGAAACTCTCGCCTCCTATTTTTCTCCTCTTTTTTTTTTTTTTCCCCGTCGGCGCTGCTGAAGTGAGGCTTCCTCAGGCAGGTTTTTTACAATTTGGATTTGATGAGAACAGTCGGTTACAACTCCCCGAGTGCCGTAAAAGTTGATGCGATGGTCGCTCCGCGCCTGTGCTCATTTTTATAATTTTTTATTTTATGAAACAGGACAGGGAGCTTAGTGACTTATTACTATTCATTTCGTTTCAACGCAGTAAATATTGATTCAGTTGGGGCTTTTCAATTTAAACCACTTGCCGATTATATAAAATATTACCAGCCTCTGGAATTATGCTTACGGATCCCTTCGGCTGCTCATTAGCGAAGGAGTGCAATTTTTAGATCCCTTTGCTTTCATCATCCAAATAAATGGGCCGAGCTCCCTCTTCCCAGGGAAGGTGCTGTAGACTCAGCTCGCAGGGGCTTGACAGCCTCGATGGAGCTCTTAATTTGGAACCGCTTTCAAAGGATTTTGTACGTGGGGATTTTTTTTTCATTTTGAGACATTGAGGTCTCTTCCTCTGATTTTTCAGAGACAGAATGACAGCTGGGATAAATGGAGCTGGTTCATCCTGCTCAAAGCAGCTTCTCCTCCTGGTGGTTCGTTGGATGTTGCTTGAGCTCCAAGGATCTGTTTACATGAGTTGTGAGAAGCAGGATCAGAGGTCTGGGGAGAGGGAGATGGGTGTAATTCCAGTGGTGGAAAGGTCTTGTTAGCTGCGGTCACTTGGGGTCATCTGTGATGGACATTCCCATGGCAAAACTTCCCATAGAACCAGCTCGGACAACTCATAGAGTGTGGCTTCAACATTGTGAGGAGGTGTTGGAGGCCATCCGTGTAGGGATGGGGTTAAAGAAGCTTTGGGAAAATGCTGTTGGTGCCACCAGAGCTCATGGTGGTTGGACTGTCGTCTTGGGATGTTACCCATCCATAGATGAGCCCATTTCAGGAGTTTTCTCTTCCCATTGTTGGACCTTTCCATCCCCACTGTCTCCTGTTGAGCCCTTTGGAGTATGAGCTCCTTGCCATGCTCTTCCTGGTGTCTCCTCACTAGAAAGATATGAGGTCAGGATCATGAAAATCAGGACAAGCTCCTTCTCCAACCTGTTTATCCTGAGGACATGGAGAGTGGGACATGGGCAGATCCAGGATATTGTGATGGGATTTGAACCTAGGGGAGCATCCCCACAGTTGAGAATTGTCCCTTTTGGGAGTTAATTACTGGGGAAGGAACCACCTTCACGTGGTTTCGGGTGCCATCAAGATGAAAAGAGAGAAGAGTTCGGATTGACCTCAACTTCTTGACCACTTTTAAACCCAGCCAAGAACACGCAGTGCTCAGGAGGAGACTCAGAAATTGTCTGGTTTAGCAAGAGCTGTGTTAATTGGATCAATGTTAAAACGTGATTTAAACCACATTGTCAGTGGAGCAGGGGGTTTGGCCGAGGAGCTGGTTCCAAGGGTGAGTTACAATGCTGGATCTCAGGGCCAAGATGTTCTTCATGTTATGCTTTTTGCAGCACTTAACCCATGTGGATTCCCCCAAAAATAACTAATGATGTGACCAGAAAGAACCTGGGTGAGGCTTCAAATTGGAAAAGGAAGAGCTAAAAACTCCACTGCTGTGGAGCCAACTTACATAATTAAACACTGGTTTAAATACCGCTTTTAGGCCAGGTTTAAGGGTGGTAATAAACCAACTTTGCAATAATCAATAGTTTTTAGTCTGCCTGCATAATTCAAACTCATCAGCCCCTTCTCCCCCAGTGGTTCAGAACTAATCTCACCAATTGGTTGCAGTAGGATGTATGGTGAAGGTGACCTGGAATCCCTTTGTGTGAGTGGGTTTTTGTCAGCTAAATTCAAGGAATTTATCCTTTTTAATGCAAAACCTTCATGTAATGTATTCATCAGGTTGCTGGCTCACCTATTGCTGGAGATGAATGTGTATTATTTTAATGCTAAGATTAATAAGAACTTTCTGAAGTCCTGCTTGAAGTATTCCCTGATGGTATTTGAGGACTTAATTTGAGTGTAAAGCTGGGATAATTGTGTGGCAGCACAGCTCATGGAAAGCACTGGGAGTTTTGGAGCAGGGCAGAGCTTCCATGGGAGACTGGCAGAAACTAGGTAAAGGCTCCCTCAGATCCCCTTGGAGTCCTTGTGTATACTTCAACCACTTTGGGATTTTTAATTGCTTTGAAAAAATCATGGAATCATCAGATGATCTGGGTTGGGAAGGACTTTTTAAAATCATCTTGTTCCAAGCACTGGCATGGGCAGGGATTCCCTTCCTCTATCCCAGGTTTCTCCAAGCATTGTCTAACCTGGCCTTGGACACTTCCAGGGATCAGGCAACCACAGCTTCTCTGGAAAACCTGTGCCAGGAGCTCACCACCCTCACAGCAAAGAATTTATTCCCAATATCCCATCTGGATGGTAGGAACCCATTCCCTGTGTCCTGTCCATATATCCCTTGTCCCAAGTCCCTCTCCCGCTCTCCTGGAGCCCCTTCAGGCACTGGAAGGGGCTCTGAGGTCTCCCTGGATCCTTCTTTCCTCCAGGCTGGACATTCCCAGCTCTCCCAGCCTGGCTCCAGAGCAGAGGGGCTCCAGCCCTTGGAGTATTTCCTCTTTCTCTGGAGTGTCTCCAGCAGCTCCACATCCTTCTGATGTTGGGGCCCCAGAGCTGGAGGCAGCTCTGCAGGTGGGGCCTCGCCTGAGTGGGGCAGAGGGGCAGAATTCCTCCCTCACCTGCTTTCCAAACTGTGGGATGAGCCCAGGACGTGGGGGAATTTCCAGGTTCCAGCACACATTGCAAAACACTGGGGTTTGTAATATCATCCTGTTCCCATCACTGCATTCTGGTGGCATGGGTTGCCTCATATGCCAGGGAGCCACGTTGGGATTCCCAAGGCAAAGCAGAAAGCTGGAAGGTTTTCCTTCTGCATTGCCAAGCCAGGTGGTTGCTCCCATTGTGCCACCTAGGAGAATTTCTTCCCAATATCCCACCTAACCCTGCCCTCTGGCATTGGGAAGCCATTCCCTGTGTGCTGTCACTCCATTCCTTGTCCAAAGTCCCTCTTCAGCTCTCTTGGAGCCCCTATAAGCACTGGAAGGGCTCTGAGGTTTTCCTGGAGTCTCCTCTTCTTCAGGGACAAGTTCCTTTTATTGCAGTGGAGACGCAGAGTCATTTGTCCTCGTTGATTGAATATTTATGATGGAAGCTCAGGATGGTGTTTCCCTCAGATTGGATTTCTGCAGCTGGCAGGAATGGCTCCTGTCCTCCCCAAAGGTCCCTTTTCACCTGTCAGGACACACTGCAGCCTTTTACCTGTCTATTCTTGTCCTTTGATTTAATCCCTGGCCATTGGGGTGGCTGTAACACCATGATCTTCAGAATTTCCATTCTGCCCTGTATGTATAGGTTGGATTTCTCCTACTCTTTTATTTTTAATTATTTTTTAAATCCTGCTCAATATTCAAGGACCATAAAAACATTCCCCACTTATCACGAGCTGTTATCTCAACGACTCCTCACCATTATTAATAATCACACTCAGTGTCGTGTATTGCTCTTCCTTATGGCTCCCGAGGCAAATCACGGATGCAGGGAAGGATTTCTAACGGTCGAGTCGCAGGCTGGGGAGGAGCGGAGCTCTTTTGCCTCTTTCTGAAAGCAGAACAACAGGTTTGGAGTAATTTCTGTGGCTCCTGGTGGCCACCTGCCGAAGGGGAACCCCCTGAACGTGGTCATGCTGTCCTCCTGAAGACAATGACATCCATGGAGATGCTCCATGGGCATTTTGGTGCCTGCCTGGCATAGGGATGTGCAAATGTGAGCTGATATCCATATGTATCTGAGGTGATGGATAGCCAGTCCCACCAAGACACTGGGGAACTCCAGAACCTCTCAAGCTTTGTGTGACATCTTCCCCCTTGAGATATTTGAAAGCCATAGAAAGGTTTGGATGGGAAGAGACTTCCAAGATTGTTGAGTTCCACTCCCTGCCATGGGCAGGGACACCTCCCATTATCCCAGGTTGCTCCAAGCTCTGTCCAACCTGGCCTTGGACACTTCCAGGGATGGAGCAGCCACAGCTTCTCTGGGAATTCCATTTCAGGGCCTCACCACCCTCCCAGGGAAGAATTCCTTCCCAATATCCCAACTAATCCTTCCCTCTGGCAGTTTAAAGCCATCATCTAGACCTGGATGCAACTGGTTCTGGATGTCCCTGTTTGAGCAGGGTATTGGGCCAGATTTCCAGGGATTCTTTCCAGCCTCAAACATTTAGTGATCTCTCCTGAAAACCTCTGGGCATTGCTGTTGTTGATCGTGGCACATCCTGTCTTGGGGCACTGGGACATCCAGAAGAATTTGAGATTTGTCCAGAGAAGCTTTGGCTGTCCCATCCCTGGAAGTGTCCAGGGGCAGTTTGGATGAGGCTTAGAGCAACCTGGTCTTGTGGAAGGTTCCACTCAACCAACTCATCTCATTCCAACCCCATGGCAGAGGGGTTGGAATGAGATAATCTTTAAGGTCTCTTCCAACCCAAACCATTCCAGGATTTTATGATTTCACATCAAAAATTAACCCTGGGGTGATGGTTGGACTCTCCTACAAACCTGGAGACAACTTGATCTTGCATGAACTCTGGGATACCTGGAGTTGCTGGTGGATCAAAGAGCTTCTGTTCCCACCTTTAATCTGCCAAATAGATATTTCCAAACCCACTCTTGAATTCCCAATCCATGCTCCTCCTGCTGCCTGGTTTTAATTGCAGATAATGGCCCCAAAAGCAATGACCTCCCCAGGTCTTGACTGATGAGCACTGGGAAAGGTGACTTCCTTCTTTTCTTCTCCAAGTCAGTGGTGGATTTTATTTTTTCCCGTTGTTTTGGGGGTTGTTTTTGTTTTCTGTTTTCCCAGCTCGGCACGGTTCAGTGCTTCGGCCTTGCGAACTTGAACGCCCGGATTAATTTGTGGTTAGATCTCTGTTAAGATTGCATCCACTTCCCCAGTCAGCACTTAATTGGCAGTCGCTTGATTTAACAGCGTGGGAGCTGGCTCCGGAAAAATGGCTTGGATAAATCACTGCCTGACGCCAGAAAATAGATATAATCTCAACATTAACTACATTAATAGTAGCAGGAGCCGAATTAAGAAAGCCATAAAGTAGAGGCAGGAGAGTATAAATTACAGCCATCTCGCTGTCTTCTTCTCCAGGCTCTGCTTTCTGTCCTCTTCCTGCCGGTCTTGGGTCCAGTTGGATTGCAGTTGGCTCTGTTGGGGACAGGGAGATGAGCAATTCCCACAATTCACACCATTCCCAGCTTGTGGCCCATCTTTGGAACAGCACCAGAGTGGGTCTAATAAGTTTTAGTGGTTTAGTTGATTGCAGAGATCCAGAATGTTGAAGTAATGGATTTGATTTCTTTCCTCTGGAGTCCTGACCTGGGATGTGGGATCTTTTATGGTCCTTTGGTCACAGGGATTTTTAGGATGATTATTTGGGGTTGAATAGGGGGAGAAAAGACATTTCCATCCACATTTCCTGATGTGGATGGAAATCTCTGTAGGGCATGTGGTGAGGTGGCCAACTCCCAGCTCCTGGAGAACTCCCAGCAGATCCCTGCTTGTGGGTGTCCATGCTGTTCTTCCCAGGGAAAGCTTTGCCTTTATTTCCCATCTGTGAAAACTGAGGAAATCAACTCAGGATAAAAACTGTGAGGGCATGTTTTTCCTGATGCTCTGGATAATGGTGAAGTTCACAACTTCTCCTGCTCTTCCGGAGTCCCAGGAAAAGTGTTCCTCCAGTTTTTGTGTGCCATGGGATGCCAAAACCCTTCCCGGCTCTTCCAGCTGTTGCTTCATCTATTTGTGCTGGTGTTGACTGTTTATAAATTCAGAAGCACATCTGCTTGGCTGTTCCTTTTTTCCCTTCAGTCAGGTGTTAGATCCAGCTTTGGTTCAGAAGGTGACAGTTTAGGATTTTCTGAGTGGAGATGCTCCACATGGAGATATTTGTGAGTCCTGGGGTGGAGGTGGAGGCTGAGCAGCTTCATGAGGACCACACCCTCAGTGGGAACTGAGGTGCTGGTGGTACCTCCCTGCTGGTGAGAAGGGTTCCAGAGCACATAATGATGGCCTAGAGCATCATAAAAACCCTTTTCCATCCACTTCTCCATGAAAAAATGGGAAGAGGGGGATGATAATGATGCCAAGGAAGTCGCCTTGGAAGCTGCATCCCACCATCTGGAGGGTTGGGTCAGTACTACAAGCTGGAGGCAAGTTTTGGGTTCATTTAGGAAGCTTTCCCCGTTTTTTTGGTTGGCCTGGAGATTTTTTGTGAGGTTTTTGGGAGTTTGGGAGGTGCTCTGGGTCTGGTGTCAGCAGAGGGAGAGACCTCTGTACGAGTCTGGTGTGGGAAGGGCTAATTTGGACTTAATGAGAGAGCAAGAATTAATTTGGGCACGTGTTGAACACAATATGCCAAATTGTGATGAAGCCATCAAAATCTTATAAAACACAACACTTGCCCAATTTTTCCCCCACAATCCCTGACTAAAAGCATCTCTGAGCTGTTTGGAAGTGCAAATGCTGTCAGGGGTTTTAATAATTTATTAATTATTTTAATTATTATTATGTTTTTTGATAAATTTATTTTCTTTGCCGGTAAATTATTTTATTTATTTATATTCATTTTATAAATGTAGCTTGTTATCAATCCTGAGGAAGCATCCACATTACAAAATCATGGAACAGTTTGGGTTGGAAGGGGATATCATCCCATTCCAAACCCCAGCCATGGGCAGGGACACCTTCCACTAGCCCAGGTTGCTCCAAGCCCCATCCAACCCATCCTTGAACACTTCCAGGGATGGGGCAGCCACAGCTTCTCTAGGAATCCTGTGCCAGGAGCTCACCATCCTCACAGGGAAGGATTTCTTCCAATATCCCATCTATCCCTGCCCTCTGGCAGTGGGAAGCCATTCCGTGTGTCCTGACTTTACGTCCTTTGTCCCAAGTTCCTCTCCAGCTCTCCTGGAGTCTCTTCAGGCTCTGGAAGGGGCTCTGAGGTCTCCCTGGAGCCTTCTCCTCTCCAGGCTGGACATTCCCAGCTCTTCCCAGCCTGACTCCAGAGCAGAGGGGCTCCAACCCTTGGAGCATCTCCGTGGCCTCCTCTGGATCTGCTCCAACACCTCCACGTCCTCCTGATGTTAGCCTCAGAGCTGGATGCAGAATTCCAGGTGGGATCTCACCTGAATAGGGCAGAATTCCCGTTTTTTTCTCAGATTTATCCTGACCTTTTCAACTTTATTTCCAGCTTTTTGGTTCAGTTGCATCCCCCCTTCACCACGTCCCGTTTTCTCCCCTGGAAATGGATTTTTAAAAGCGTCATCTTCCAGCAAATTTTCCTTTCCATCTTGTTGTTTATTAGGCTCTTAAAGGCAAAGCTTGTAATGTATCCATTGATCCAAATTCCAATTGAAGAGATGTGAGCACATAAAATGGTCCCGACCCTTTAATAATAGAGCGATATCCTTTGGAATGTAGGCGATGCAATTAGGACAAGGAACCAACCCCCTGCCCCTTGATGGGGCCTTTGAATCATTTTTATCCGTTCCATATATTCCGAGTCAGAACTGAGTTCCTTTAAGTGTCTTCCTGGTGAGTATCTGATGGACTGACGCTCTCAGAAGTGTTGGACCTTTTTTTTTTTTCTTCCCTCTTTCTCTTGGAAGCAGATCCAAATTTTTATAGATCCGTATTTATTAATTATGCATGTCTACATTTATAAAATATATATAATATGTATTTTATATGTGGATAGAAATTGGGTTGATGGGCCGAGTCCAGCAGTGTGAAGGTCAACAAAGCCAAGTGTTGGATCCAGCACTTGGATCACAAGCTCATGGAATGCTCCAATCTTATGGATAAAGGGCTGGAGGAATGGAAAAGGACTTGGAGCTGCTGGTGGCAGTGGCTAAACATGAGTCCAGGTGGGCAAGGAGGCCACTGGCACCTGGCTTGTAGCAGCCATGTTGTGTCCATAGGCCCAGGGCAGTGTCCATCCCCCTGTTCTGGTAATTCTGGGACACCTCCAGTCCTGGTGGGAATTTTGGGTCCCTCACAAGACAGACATGGAAGGGCTGGAATGTGTTCAGGGAAGGGAGTGGAGCTGGGAAGAATCTGGGGCACCAGGAGTGGCTGAGGGAGCTGGGAGGGCTCAGCTTGGAGAAAAGGAGGCTCAGGAGGAACCTTCTGGCTCTGCACAATTCCCTGAGAGGAGGTGGATCCAGGTGGGGGGTCGGAATTTGCTCCCAGGGAACAACGGACAGGACCAGAGGAAAAGGCCTCAGACTACACCAGGAGAGGTTCAGGATGGACATCAAGAGGAGTTTCTTCTTGGAAAGAGTTGGAATGTGCTGCTCAGGGAGGTGGTGGAGTCCCCATCCCTGGAGGTGTTCACGGAATGCCTGGATGTGGCACTCAGTGCTCTGGGCTGGGTGACAAGTTTGGGGTCAGTCACAGGTTGGACTTCATGATCTTGGAATTCGTGATCTTCATGATCTTTTCCAACTTAAATGATTCCATGATTCCATATATGTTATGTATACACTTATCCAGGTGCAGACAGCATTGATATAAAATATTTACTGGATCATGGAATTACAGGGATGCTGAGAATTCACATCAAGGAATCAGAGCTGACAATGCTGTTCCAGTTGTTTTGTGGGTCAGCTTATAAATGGCAAGGAGACCACCAGACAGATATACAAATACCTGCTTAAAATTTGGAGAAATAAGCTTGGAGTCAACATCTGAAGTTCTTATTTATTCCTTAAGTTTAATACAATGTCAGGAAAACCAGTTCTTTAGGGGGGGGGAAATAATTTATACACTGTTTTCTCTGCCTTTGTAGCTAAATTTAATTTAAATTTTAATTAATTAATCAAATTTAAATTTAGTTTTCAAAATCTGTGGATGTGTATCCATTCCCAGTCCTAGCTGTGGGCATGGGTTTTTCCAGAGGCAGCCAGTAGCTGGTGTTTTCCCAGCAGATAATTCCCTTTAACACAGCGCCACTGAACTTCTTAACCTCTTCCATGCTGAGTTCCTGTTTTTCCATGGAATCCTGCTCCTTGTCCGAGATATTTGCTTTAATTAAAATGTATCAGCTGTTCTGGCTCTTCGTAGTATTATTGCTGTTTCCTGCGTGAGGAAAGGAGCATTTAAAAGGAAAATATCTTTGGAAAAAGCAATTATCCCAGGTATTTTTAGAAAGCAGGCAGGAGGGAAAGCCTCCAGTGGGATTTGGCTCCGTGTCTGAGTGATTATTGTGATAAATATTCAGAGTTGGAACCGTTTGGGCTGGGATATGGACGCACCATTGGAATGATCCTCGGCAATTAGCCTCCCTGGGATATTCCAGTGCTTGGAGCACATCCAGAGCTCTGAAATGGGATTTACAGGGATGAGCAGAGGGAGGAATATCACTTCTGTGCCAGGACAGGGGAAGGTCTAGGAGCTGCTCTCACTTTCCCTCTGGTTTTAGCCCATCACTGAGGGTGGTAGGACACTGTCTGGGAGGGATTAAGGATTAATCCACGTGGACACAGGTCCTGGAGCTTCCCAAACGGAGCCACTGAATCCGGCAATACCTGCGTGGAGCGCCACGAGCTCCATTTCAGCTAATCAGAGTTAAACCCTAATGAACTTTGTCCAATCGCCTGAGCTAATGGGGGTAAAAGGAATCTAATTAACGGGACAATAGTTCCCGGTCTTCCCGGTGTAATCACTGATCCGCCGCCAGCATTAGAGCAGCGGGATGGAAAGCTGAGTATTAGGGACTGTCAGCATTTCCATTCTCAGGCTCAGCCTAAGCGGTTTAACGGGGCCTTGGCAGGGGGGTTTGGGCTGAGACTTGACCTACCTTGAAAACAGCTTCATGTGGGGAAATTGTCTTCTCCAGAGGGGCTTTTGTCTCATCTCCAGGGAGGTGTTTTCATAGCGCAAACTTTGCTGGAGAAGTTGGAATTGTTTCCGAGGATCCTCCCCTGGCTTGCTGTGGGTGGGATCAGGCCCAGGGCTGGAGGGAAACCAAGGAGGTGGTTTGGAGTTGGGCTGTCGGTGGGGAGTGGGGAGGACAAGAGGAAATGACCTGAAGTTGTGCCAAGGGAGGTTTAGATTGGATATCAGGGGGAATTTCTTCATGGAAAGGGTTGTCAAGCACTGGGACAGGGCCGTGGTGCAGGAAGGAAGGCAGGATTAAATGGGATGCTGGGGAAAAGTTCATCCCTGTGGTTGTGGTGATGCCCTGGCACAGGCTTAAAGAATTGTTTGGGTTGGAAGGGATCTTGAAGGTCCCAACCCCCTGCCATGAGCAGGGACACCTTCCACTATCCCAGGTTGCTCCAAACCCCATCCAACCTAGCTTGGGCACTTCCAGGGATGAGACAGCCACAGCTTCTCTGGACAACTTGTGCCAGGGCCTCCTCACCCTCACAGCCAAGAATTCCTTACCAATATCCCATCTTTCTTTGCCCTCTGGCAGTGGGGAACCATTCCCTGTCACTCCATCCCGTGTTCCAGGTCCCTCCAGCTCTTCTGGAGCCCCTTTAGACACTGGAAGAGGCTCTGAGGTCTCCCTGGAGCCTTCTCTTTCCCAGGCTGGACATTCCCAGCTCTCCGAGGACAGTTCCATTCCCTACCCTCCTTACCTGGCCACAACCAGACTTTCAGCACAGCTGATCACAAAGCAAATTCCTTCCCTGATTTTCGTGCTTGGCACATGGAGCTGCGTTTGTATCCAGGCTCTCCATCTCCCTCAGGAATGAATTGGGTTACAGACAATAGTAGGGATTTAGGAAACAGGGGCAGGGAAAAGAGCTCTCCTCTCCCACTGCTCTGATCTCCTCGAGGTGTTACTGGATCTTGTGTGTTTTTTGGAAGGTTTTGGCAGGATTTCAGGGCTTTCTCTGGCTTGAAGTGGGATCATGAGCCTTGCAGGAGCTGTCAAGTGCCGTGTGGAGCTCTGGCTTTTCATGGACACAGTGAAGAGATGAAAGGGAATGGCAGCATGGGGCTGAATGGCTTTCAGAGGGAAATGGCAATGAATCCAGTGGGAGGGAATAATGACATTTGAGGGAAGAGATGGCATCCAGAGGGACCGCTACAGGCTGGACCAGTGCAAACCTCGGGAAGGCCAAGGCCAAGGTCCTGCAAGTGGATAGGACAGTCCCAAGGAAAGACCCAGGCTGGATGGGGAATGGATTGAGAGCAGCCCTGAGAAGGATTTGGGGGAGTTGATGGTTGAAAAACTGAATATGCCTCATCTATGTGTGCTGGAACCCAAAAATTCCCTGTGTCCTGGGCTCATCCCACAGTGTGGACAGCAGGAGAGGAGGAATTTCAGCCCCTCCACGCTGCTCAGCTGAGATCCGAGCTGCAGAGCTGCCTCCAGCTCTGGGGTGTAACAGAAAAGGGATCGGGAGCTGCTGGAGCAAATTCAGAGGAGGCCACGGAGATGATCCAAGGGATGGAGCCATTCTGCTCTGGAGCCAGGCTGGGAGAGCTGGGAATGTCCAGCCTGGAGAAGGGAAGGATCCAGGGAGACCTCAGAGCCCTTCCTGTGCCTGAAGAGGCTCCAAGAGAGCTGAAGAGGGACTTGGGACAAGGGATGGAGTGCCAGGACACAGGGAATGGCTTCCCATTGCCAGAGGGCAGGGGTAGATGGATATTGGAAAAAATTATTTCTTGTGACAGTGGGGAGATCCTGAAGTGGAATTCTCAGAGAAGCTGTGGCTGTTTCATCCCTGGAAGTGTCCAAGGCCAGGTTGGTTGTGACTTGGAGCAACCTGGGCTAGTGGAAGGTGTCCCTGCCCATGGCTGGGGGTGGGACTGGATGATCTTGAAGGTCCCTTCCCACCCAAACCATCCCATGATTCTGTGGAATATTCCCCTTCAGTTTATCCCAAAGTTTCCTGTAAATTTTGCAGCCCTTTGAGAAGCCACTGCAAGGAGATCAGGATATTTTGTTCATACCTGGGTCTTTCCAGGTGGAATTATTTAAAAAGTTATCCAGTCTATGTAAGGATTGGCAAGAGACATCCTTCTGTGGGATGTGGAAACTGGGGAAAACCATGAAAATCTCCTCCGCAACACTTCATTGCAGGTGTAATGCCATGTTTCTGATTTTTGGGGTTTTTTTGTGGAGAAATCTCTGTTCTCATTGGTTGATAACCATTAAATTTATTTGCAACTATTTTCCTTTCCAGGTCAGGGGGATTTATTGGGAAGGTACGTCTTTATTTAGGTAATTAAGGAGCTTAATAGGTGCTCATTGAAATTCATAATTTTTCCCAGGTTTTGAAAATGCTAAATGAGATCTGGGCTGGATTATTATTTTTTTTCCTTGAGATTAACATTAAGCTGCATTTGAATGGAAATTCAGATTCAATTGAACCAAATTAAAATGGGGGGGGGTTTGAGTGTTTGTTTCATAATTAGAAGTAATTATTGAAAGGAGGGAATTGTTTATGTGTAAATTAATGTTTTTTTCCCATCACTGTGTATTTAAAACTAATGGATCCTCTGTATTTATGGATGTATGTGGGAAAAAGACACATCTCTTTCTATTTTTAATTTCCAATCACTTTTCCAACCTCAAATATCATCAACAATGGACTGAATGATTTGAATTATCCCAATCAGGTTCTTTAAATAAATTAAATCTTAATGTAGAGAGTGTTGATTTGAGGTTTGACCTTTATTATTTTAAAGAGAAGGCATCAATGTTGATGTAAATCCCAAAAATCAAACATTTTAGTGGAATTACTTGCTTTTAGCTGTAGATTTGGAGTCTTCAGGGATCTGGTGAGTCAGGATAGAGATGTAGAAGCTTCCAAGGGGCATCTTGGAGCATTTCTGGTGTGTTTGAGGAACACTCCTAGCCGTAAATCCTGTGGTTTTTTTCTAAGGAATGATGAATGACTGAGGAAAATGTGATATTTTGGGGTTTTTTTCCCTCCTGAATGAGGATTTTCCATTGCCACCTTCCAGGCTTGTGGCAGACGAGCTCCCTCCTTCCTCACCTCTCTCCCTGTTGCTTCCCATATCCATTGCCCCCGCGATGATCCGCTCTTTCCTCGGGATTCAAATGCCAGCATGCAAATGTGATTTCTGACTATGTAAGGATTACTTTGGAAAAAAAAATTATAAGCTAAGCCCAAAGAAGAAATCCAGTAGTAAAAGAAAACCATTCTTTAAGAGCCACTTGTATCGCCGCCAGTGCCAGGAAATCCTCTCCGTTTCAGCCGGCTGGAAACGCCGCTGGGATGTTCCTGCTCTGCTCGTGGGGTTGTGTTTAACTTAGAGACATCAAATACTCTAAAAATGTTACATTTCAAGTATAGGGGAATTTTTGCGGGGGTTTGGGTGGGATTTTGGATCACGTGGTCTTGTGTTGATGAGGGGATGGGCGTGTTAAATCTGAGCAGGGTGGAGCGACTCATTCTTGTTTTTAACATTTGCTTTCCATGTTGGCTTGGAAATCTGACATTTTTTTTTCTTTTTATTTAGATAACTATATAAAATAATAATCTTAAATATGGATTATTTGAAGAAGGAATGTATTTTCACAGCATCACTTGCTAGCTCCTGGTTGAAGTTTTGGTGGTTTTACTCTATTCTAAGCAGATTTGGAGCTCCATTCGGAGAAGAGAATGGAGCTGGAGACAGGTCTGGAGCACTAGGAAGTGCTGAGGGATCTGGGGAGCTCAGCCTGGAGAAAAGGAGACTCGGGGTGAGCCTTCTGCCTCTCCACAACCCCCGTGATAGGATGGTGGATCCAGGTGGGGTTCAGGATCTGTTCCCAGGGAACAAGAGACAAGAAAAGAGGAAGCCAGCCTCAGGTTGTTCCAGGAAGGGTTTAGTTTGGATATTGGGAAGCTTTTTTTCATGGAAAGGTTGGACAGGCTGCCCAAGGCAGTGGTGGAATCCCCATCCCCGTAGAAATTTAACTTCTGTGTGGATGTGGCACTTTGGAATGTGGCTTAGTGGTGGCTTTGGCTGTGCTGGGGAAATGTTTGGGCTGGATGGTCTTGGAAAGCTTTTCCCACCTAAATGCCTCTGGAATTCTCTGAAGGACACAGCAGGGTGATGTTCGATCCTGGGAAATCAGAATTGGTCAACATGAGCACCTACTAAGCAGCAGCATGAAATGTTCTGAGTGAAGCAAAGTTGATGTTGCTTCAAGAAATGCACTGTAAAACCCCAAACTTCATCCTACAGAATCATGGAATGTTTTGGGTTGGAAGAGACCTTAGAGATTATCTTGTCCAAAGCCCTGCCATGGACAGGGACACCTTCCACTAGCCCAGGTTGCTCCAAGCCCCATCCAACCTGACATTAAGTGTTTTATCAACTTGGGACCTCCCTTTGTAACACTTTTAGCATCAGGCTCTGATTTTCTCCGTAGTCGACGTCAAACCTGTGCCAGCTACGCTGCCGTTTTTAAACATTTTTATGTCGTTCCTCCACCCCCTCTTCATTAAAAATTTTTCTTCCGCTGTCCACCCTGGGGGTGGGGGAAAGACAACCCTCAACCTTGTGTAGTCAAGGTTATGGCGATAAATTCCGGAGCATTGTCACTTCTATTCGGAGTAAATTGGCCGGCCGCTCTTGGGCTGAAGGGGAGATAATTTGCTGTAGTATTTCAAATGGATTAGAAATGGATTTGAAGGGAAAGTTCATGCCTCCCATTACAAAGGCTAGAAAGAAGACTATCTTAAGGCACTGTTCACACTCTAGCCTTCATTATCCACGCTTAATACCTTTCCTATTTTCCAGCGTTAATGAAATTTCCTGCCGGAGCGGGGCCTTGTGGACGGACGGGAGGACTCTTTAGATCCGCGGGATGCGCGGCAGAAAGGGAATTACAAGGCCCTCGTGTCGAGGGGCCCAGTGTATTCTTCAGGTCCTTGGCCCAGCTATTATCTCGTTAATTTTATCCTCTTTTGTCAATACAGTTCATTTCCAAAGGCCGTCCTTTCCATTAGGGTAACAATTCCACGGAGGGCTGGCATCCCGCCACCGATGAAAAGCGATGGGCGTTCGGCTCCGTGCCCTCGCCGGTGGCTTTTCCCTGCCACCACCAGCTTGGATGTCACTAAGAGGGAGGGGGACACACACACACAGCTGGCTGTGTTGGGGCCACACAAGCACTTGGGAGCAACACCTTGGATTCAGAGGGAAGTAATAGTTCCTGCAAGTGAAGGTTGGGAAGTTGAGTTCCCTCCCTGCTCTTCTGTGTGAGTGCAGTTTTTCCATAAAAACATGATTTTCCTTAAATTTTAAAACTCTTAAGGCTCCTATAATAAATAATAAATTTCCTGCCTAATATAATAAATAATAAATACAATAAATATTCTAATAAATATTACTTTATATATATAAAAGGATGAAGGGACATTACTGCTTGGACATTTGCACTGCCCAGAAGTTGGAAATGGAGGTAGACAAGCCTCAAACTGAGCTCCTGGCTAGGACTCCCCGTCCCTGGAAGTGTTCAAGTCCAGGTTGAATGGAGCTTGGAGTGACCTGTTCTCCTGGAAGGTGGCCCTGCCCATAGAGGGGGATTGGAACTTGGTGATTTTGAAGATGCCTTTCAACCCAAATCATTCTGTGATGATTCCATGGCTTCAGTCCGATGGCCCTTGGGGCTTTGGCAGCCTGAGCAGATGTTCTGCAGAAGCTTTGCTTGGAGACCACCCAGAGGTCACTTGTCTCCCTCAAAAATTACAACAACTCTAAATTCCTTTGGGGAATGAGATGAGTTTTGATGTTGTTTGTCAAAATCCTTGAAAAAATCATAGATTGGTGGAATGGATTGGAAGGAACCTTGAAAATCATCCTGTTCCAACTTCCTGCCTCAGTGGGGATGTTCTGATACCATGTCTGCATTTGGAGGCTCCCTCAGTTTGGAGCTTGGCCATCCCTAAGGAATTCTCAAGAAGAGAGAGGTGTGTGACCACTTCAGTGACCTGAGAGCAGAAAGGCAGGAAAATAAATATCCTGAGGATTTGGAGGATTGAACCAATTGGGTCTTAAACTGGTGCTTAAACCAGTGAGTCAGGCTTAAGTGGTGTGAGCAGCTCCTGGGGCTGTGCAGGGTTTGGGGTGCCTTGGGTTTTATTAACATTATAGCCAAAAAAAATTTCATTTAATGTATTATCTCATATATGTGTGTCTGTGTGATAATATAATGTATTAGGGCATACATGTAAATTTATATTCAATAGATATTGAATGGATCTGTATAGATATAGAATATTTGTAGGATATATGACTGTATCTAGATATAATATCTAGATATAATTATATAGATACATTATCTATTTAAATACATAAAATAGCTATTTAAATATGCTTATTCTATATGTGTGTATATGTCTGCATATACTTTATATATATCTATATCTAGTGTGTGTATATAGATATAGATATAGATATAGATATAGATATAGATATAGATAGATATCTCTGTAGATCTGTATGTCTGTATATCCATGCCCTGATTGCTTCCACAGCTGTGCCACATCCCAGCCTTTCCCTACAAACCAGAGTGGGGAATGTTGGATGAACCCCTGACTTCTTCCCTCTTCTCTACTAGAGTTAAGGAAAATATGAAATGTATAATATATAGAAAGCAATAACTATATATTATATGTATTACCTATATATTAGTGAATATATGTAATTCAATATATGTTCTATATGTTCAATAATATATAAGTAATATAAAGCTCTAAGAAAAAAATAGTATCTGGGCCTCATATAAATTATCTCTAGGTATTAATAAATATATATATTGAACATATCTAGATGTTATTGAACATATATAATTCAATATATGCATTCAGTGCATATATTCAATAATATCTAGAGATAATTGATGGATATAGGAGGCCCAGAGAATACAGGTGATAATATATAGATTTATGTATGAAAGTATCAATATTTGTTATTCTATATAATATATAGATCTTGTATTTCAGGGTATATATATATTCAATTATGTGTGTATCTGTATGGAAATAGATGTGTGTGGATATCTCTATGTATTACCCAGAAATAACATACAGGGAATATGTATGGAATTACAGAAGTCCTTAAAGGGACTGATTCAGCTGGGAAAAAGGGGCCCCAAATCCTCTGGCACTACAGCCCCTGTGAGTAGAGGAATGGAACATCCTGGGGTCCTCCCAAGGATGTGTCTCTGGGAGGAAGAGGAGATGGATGGAGCTGGGATTGTATCTTGTCACAGCCATGGTGGTGTTTTGCAATATCTTCATTGGAATCCTGGAATGGGTTGGTTTGGAAAGTTAAAGCTCATCCAGTGCCATGGAAGCCATGGGGAGGGATGCCTTCCACTATCCAAGGTTGCTCCAAGCCCTGTCCAACTTGGCCTTGGACACTTCCAGGGATGGGGTGGCTGCAGCTTCTCTGGGAACTCCATTCCAGCACCTCACCACTCTCCCTGGGAAGAATTCTTTCCCAGTATCTTACCTAATTCTGCCCTCTGGCAGTGGGAAGCCATTCCCTGTGTCCTCTCACTCCACCTCTTTTCCAGCTCTCTCCAGCTCTCCTGGAGTCCCTTTAGGCACAGCAAGATCTCCCTGGATCCTTCCCTTCTCCAGGCTGAACACCCCCAGCTCTCCCAGCCTGGCTCCAGAGCAGAGGGGCTCCTCTGGACTTGCTCCAACAGATCCACATCCTTCTGCTGCTGGGACCCCAGAGCTGGACACAGAACTCTAGATGGGATCTCAGAAAAGCAGAGTAGAGGAGGAGAATCATCTCCATCACCCTCCCAGCTGTTGGATATTTGATATTATTTTTATTGCCCCTGATATGGCCACAAGACCTTTCTTCAGGTCCTGCAGCCAATGCTGGATGCATCTTTGGCCTTGCTGGAGTTTTCTGGGATGTGCTGGGTGATCCATGAGTGACCCAAGTGTCCCTCATGCCGTTGCCACCTTCACCCACCAAAGGAGTCACTGCCATGACCCCTTTGCAAGTCACTAAGACTTGACGCTCCTCTCCAGAGCAATTCCATGAGGAGGAAACCCTGGGGGAACTGAAACGAGGAATTTATCGAGTTCCCATCCCCTTCCACAAAAAACCAGGCAGCAAATTTTCCGAGCTCCGTAGCCAGTGGCAACAGCCCTCCGGAATGAATAGGCTGTCACGCTCAGCATTAGGAAATGTAACTATTCCATTTTCCAGCTCTCTTTTTCTTTGGAGCACATGTTCATTTAAAGGAAATGCTCATCGGGGTTTGCATTCCGCTGATAGGATAGCGGGATCTTAATTTACGGATATTCTCCGGTAATGCGCGGTTTATATACGTTCTGCTAATAGCATTATGAGCATAGTTTGGGCTAATACAAAATTAGAGCTCTAATTTGCATAAACAAATTACTGTTTGGATTAGCGCTAAATGAGGAAGGCGACTGATATTGGAGGAGATTTGATTTGGCTGCAGTGGCTCTGTTTGGATAATGGGGGATGGATAGGAATGAGCTGGGAGGCTGCATTGTGGCTTGGGAGGGAGGTGGGATGGTGCAGGAGGTATCAGGTCATGGAGTGGACAAGATTTTGGGTGACAGGGGAGCCTCTCTGGGACATGTGGCAACGTGGGGTTTGGCCTCTTTTCCCTGTCAACCAGCAACAGGATGAGAGGAAATGGCCTCAAGCTGTGCCAGGGGAGGTTCCGGTTGGACATTAGAAGGAATTTCTTCATGGAAAGTGTTGTTAAACATTGGGATGAGCTGTCCATCAAGGTGGAATGGAGTCCCCATCCCTATAGGTGCTCAAGGAATGCTTGGACATGGCACTCAGTGCTCTGATCTAATTGACAAAGTGGTGATCGGTCAGGTTGGACTTCATGGCCTTGGAGGTCTTTTCAGACCTAAAAGATTTTAGGATTCTGTGATATTTGTCCCTCAGGTGTCACTTCAGAACTTACCGGGTCCTTCAGAATAATGTTATGGGCAACAATAACTGGATCATGATTCCTGATCCATCTCCATCCCACTGCCTCAATATAGGGTTTGTGAATTTAGGAAGAGTTGAGGGGGTGGGAACAGGTCCCCAGCCCTGCCCACTGGACCCTGCTGAGGTCCAGCATCAGCTCCAGGTGACACGGGGGGGGGATGGAAATGCTCTTGGGTAATTTGTCCCATGCAGGGATTGAGGAAAATCCTTCCAAGAGCCAGATTTGGGGTCAGAATAAAAATATTAAAGTTGTGGTATCTGATTCATAATAGGAATAATGATACCAAAAATACATGGAATGTTTTGGGTTGGAATGGACCTTAAAGACCATCTAGTTCCAAACCCCTGCCTTGGACAGGGATGCCACCCACTGGATCAGGTTGCTCAGAGTCCCATCCCACCTGGCTTTGATGTACTTCCAGGGATGTCAAAGCTTGTAGAGCTCCATAAAACTTGGCTAAGCTCAGTGAAGGTCCCACCTTGCTGATTTTCTCATGGGATTGCATCCACATTTCCTTGTTTCTGCTGAGGAGGGAGACGCAAGCAAGGGTGGGAAAAGTTGGAGCAGAGTCCCTGAAGGTAATTTTTCTGGGGTCAGTCATGAGGAATCAGTGCTTTTCCTCTGTCAACAGCAAGAACATCCCTGCTTCTTCCATACATCTCCTCCATTCTAGTGGGGGCTGTCCCTGCCCTTGGAAGTGGGGTTGGAATGAGATGATCTTGAAGGTCCCTTTGAACCCAAACCATTCCCTGAGTCTCCGATCCCATGGTTTGCTCACGAAGCAGCACCTCCTTGTGACATTTTCCCAAATTTGGACTGACCTTGACTTTATTTTTCCTGCAGATCCCCACTGTTAAACCAATCCCGACCCTCACTCCAAGGTGGCAAATCCCAGCTCGTCCAACAGCGCTGGAGGAACAAAGGCTTCCGTTGCATCGGCGGCGTCATGTACCGGGTGTCGGCCAACAAACTCTCCAAAACTTCCAGCAGCCCTGTCCGGGCCAGGGACCTGAGCAACAAAACTCCCATCAGAGCAGGTGAGCAGGAATTTGTCCCAGTTTGTGTCCAAAATCCACTGAGTTCAGTTTTTAGATGTTTATTCCCAGCCTGTGGCTTGCGACTCATCCTCCGGCCTCATAGAATTCCAGATGTGAAGGTGGTGGACATCCCATGGAGCCAAGTGCTGTTCTTGCTTTATAGTAGCTCCAAAGGGGAAATAATGCTGGGGAAATTAAAAGTTTGGGAGAATTGAGGTTTTCTCGAGTCAGACTTAATTCAAGCTTGTGGAGACACGCCGTTAAACTTGGTCTAATGGGCAAAGTCTTGGATAACTTCAAACAGCACCACGAGGTTGAATGTGCTTGAGATGCTCATCAAATTACATTCAATATGGACCTAAACATTTGGGAAGATCATTCTGCATGTAACCATGGAATGATGAATTTTGATGAATTCCCAGCTTTGCATCATGGCTTTGATTAAACTTTTTTAATTTCAGCTCCTCCTGTGTTTGACGCCCCAAGTGTGACCCTTAAAAAAGAGCAGATTTTAACTGTGTTTAAAGCATTTTTAAAATTTCTTCTTGGTCTCAAGTATTTTTGCACCCTAACTGTTTATTGAGAATTTTTGGGAATAGTTAAACTGGGGAAGGTGGATCAGAGTTTGGAGACTCACAATAAATTCAGATTTTTCCAAGAGCTTTGGTAGTGGTACTGGGATTTTCCAGCCTCTGGATCAGGATAATCAGCTGCACAAAACCAGCTTGAGAATGGTTCTGCCTAAGCATCTTTGGGCATTGAAGATGTCACCAAAGGCAGAAGATATCCTGCAGGAATGGAAGAAAGGGGGTGAAATCCAGGACATGGACAGGGATGTTATTGGATGCAGCAGGGGATGGATTTCAGGACAGAGTTGCACCACTAGGAAGAGTTCTGGGGAGAAGTGATCACTGGAAGGACTGGAAAAGTGGAAAATCCAGAGCTGCCAAGCAAAGAAAGAATGTTTCTCCATGAGCAGGTGGAGCAGCTGAAAACCAAGGGGCTTAAACTGGTGGGAGAGCTTTCCAAGGACAAGGGTGATGAAATGCTGGGCTCATTTGGCTCTAAAATCTCCATTATTTTGAAGATTTTTTTTTAAGAACAGGCTTCATGAACTTCTTTTTGGGGAGGACGTGGGTGGAAAAGGTCTTGCCTCCCAGCAAGAAGGTGAAATTTTTATTTATCCAAGTGCAAGGAAGTTTCTAAATTTGTCTGGAAATAGACAAATGAGCAAAGTCTCATTTGAACAACTCAGCAAAGGCTGATGAATTTGGCCTGTCCGTGAATATCCATCACTGGATTGGGACCAAGCAGAGAAACACCAACTTAGAGGCAAATTCCTGGAAGAGGGATGAAGCCAAAGGTGTAATGGGAGGATTTCTGCAGATTCAGGGCTTGGAATTGCTTGTGTGGGGTTCCTGAGGGGATTTGGGATGACAGGGCATGGAAGAGATGTGATGCCCCCATTTTTCCTTTCTCACTGAAACCACGTCTTCTAGTGAGGTCTCATTCAGAAAATTTGGTTTAATTAGTACCACTTAGGGAGGGAAGATCCCTTCCAGGGTTATTCCCTATCAAATACAATCCCATCTAATTATTATTTTGAAGGTGTTTCTTATTTTGCTGTTGCCTCTTTCCCCCTGCCACATAGCACGTTGGCTTTGTAACCACAAAACCCGAGGAACTGCTGTGGATCAGTGTTTTCATGTCATCTTTCATCTCTGCCCGTAATTCATCCTCCTTCCCAAGGATGGATTCCACAGATTCCTCTTGCCTTAGGATAACTGGGCCTGGCAGGGCGGAAGATTTGTGTGTTCTCATCGGCTGCGAACGTTTGCTCAACGCTCTTGTGTTTTCAACACTTGACAAAGTTTATTTAAAAGATGGAAAAAAACGGCTTTTCCTTTCCCTCTCAGTGCCAGGCACCGTGTGTTTGGAATAGTGGAGAGACGGGAAATGCTCCTGACAGTTTAATAGCTTGGAGTTTACTTCCAGTGGGTTATAATTCTGTTCTTTCCCTGGATTTATAGGGTTGGGGTTTTATCTCTACAGTACAAAATCTGATGCTGGGCGCTGGGGCTGATCCATCCACACCATCGTAGCATTCCCAAGTGATTTATTGATGGATGCTGGTGGTGAGTTAAGATTTGATCCTGGGGATGCACTTCCTGCATCCCTGTGCTGTATTGGGATCAGTCCTGTGGGTACCAGGAGCAATGGGAAGAGCAGTTTTCCGTGACTCTTGTGGAATGGGTTTTGTTAGTGCTTGAGAGACAAGGAGGGCACATGGCTTGGGGGCAAAGAAAATGTCACTGCAATCTCAGGAAACATTTTTGGAGGTGGTTTGAACATAAAAAGACTCCCTGGAGCAATCACAGCATGGCCTGTGCAGCTGCTGAGAACTTTGCTCTCATCTCATGTGTGGCTCTGCTCCCAGAGGATTCCTGTGCATTCCACACTTACCTCAGGAAAACTGCAAATAAAATACAGAAATAAAAATGTTTCTGTTTTTTGCCTTTCCAGCTGGATAGGGACCTTGCATGTGGCATAATTCATTGCTCGGGCAAGGATGGAGAAGAAAACCCAGAGCTTAAACACTCTCTGCTCATCCCTGTGCAAGACAAAGATGTGGAATCACACATGGAAAGGCTCTTTCCCTTTGGGATAACTGGTATTTTGGCACCCATGTATTTTTTCACTTTGCCAGAAGTCTTGGAAAATCGGCAGTGGGATGGTGTGGAAAGCATTAATTAAACAAGCAGAATAATTAGGTTTCCCCGCTCACAAGGAACCTTTCCTTCATTTCTTTCTCCAGCTGCTCAGGCGTTCTCCAGACTCTTGAGGAATTTCCATGAAATCAGGGAGAGAAGCAAAAGGTCCTGGGTGATGTAGAGTTTCACAAACAAACACAGAAGGGGAAATACAAGATTGAAAGCAGCAGAAAGCAAATTAAGGTTTGACATTGTCCGGAAACCAGCCCTGACCCCAATCTCTGCACGAGCCGCTGCTGCTGCCAAGAGAGGAATTGCACTCTGTGAGCTGGGGCTGGCTCCAGCAGGGTTTTCCAAGTGTCCAGGCTATTTTTCCATGGGCAAATCCTCACCTGCATGATTTCCTCATGCTGAGGTTTTAGCTCTTGTTTGGAGAAAGGCTGGTGGCTTTGGGGACTCCAGAGGTGACAGCCGGCCCCTTGAGCAACGTGATTTTATTTATTGGGGTTTTCGAATTGTCTCCATGACTGTAGATTCCAGAGCCTTGGAGATACCCAGGATTGTTGAGCTCCCAAAGGTGAAGGCCTAAGAGGAGCTTTTAGTCCTCCTGAGCTGAGGCATCTCCCACATATTGTGATGGTGGCTCTGATCCCAGAGAAACAAAATATTAGTTAAAACATGGTTGAGTTCAGCATTCCACAACTGGGAATCCCTGCATGCATCCAGATGCACATCCTGCTGTGTAACATTCCCTCCTGCCTCAGTTTCCCCTCTCTGCTGCGAAGGTGATCAGCCGGAGAGATGGAAGGTCATGGAATTATGGAATAGTTTGGGTTGGAAAGGATCTTAAAGACAATCTCATTCCAACCTTTTGAGCTCAGTTGCTTTGCACCTTCAGTCTCAATGCCTTTATTGTCTTTGGGGTTGAGGGATTCCTTGGCCCCTTCAGTCTCAGTCCCTTGTTTGTGGAATTGTTCTGTGTCTTTGAGCTCAGTCCCTCAATTTCTTTAAACTCAATCCCTTGGTTTTGGGATTCCTCCTTCCCTTACCCCATTTGAGCTCAATCCCTGCTTTTAGGGGTGACTGAAACTCTTACCCCTTTGGACTGCAGTCCCATGAATTTTGGAGTTTGATGAGTCAATCCCTGACCCCTTTCAAACTCAATCCCTTGTTTTTGGGATTCCTCAGTTCCTTACCCTTTTTCAGATCAGTTCCATGGCCCCCTCAGTCTCAGTGCCTTGTCTTTGGGATTGTGAGATCTCTTGGCCCCTTTGATCTTAATTCCTTGATTTTGGGATTGTTCAATCCCTCAGCCCCTTGAGCTCAATCCCTTGAGCCCTTTTGAGCTCTGTCCCTTGGTTTTGGGATTGTTCAATCTCTTTAACTTCTTCACTCTCAATCCCTTGATTTGGGATTGTTCAATCCTTTTATCCCTCTGGAGCTCAATCCTTTGGCCCCTTCAGTCTCATGCCTTGCCTTAGGGATTGCTCAATCCCTTTTGCTTTATGAGCTCAATTCCTCAGCTCTGGAATTGCAGGGATCAGATCCTGCTCCTGGCCCGCATCTGCTCATACAACATCCAACCTGGAGCTGCTTCATTAATTGAAGCTGATTCATTAATTGGAGTTGCTTTGTTAATAAAACACTCATGACCACCTGACTGAGGGGCATTCATGGGATGCGGGGACAGTCGGGCAGGAAAACGGGAAAATCTCTGCTTGTTTAGAGGCAGCTCATCCCTTCTTTTTCCGTTGTCTTCTCCGGAATGAGGACTTGTGCTGTCCAGTGAGGGAAATAAATGACCCCCAGCAGCTGCGAGTGCTGATCCTCGAAATCCGCGGAACCCACTTAAATGAATAATAATTAAAGAAATAAATTTCCCCAAGTGCAGCCTCAAAACTTTCGGTTCAGCAATAAAGCCAAGGAGAGACTTGGAAAATGAATCGCTCGGCTCTTTCCGAAGGAGGCTGCAGTGGGAGAGGTGGGGTGATAATGGAAACTATTAAAGGAGCCAGTGTGGTTTAAGGAAGCCTTTTCCAGGTTGTGTGGGAACAGGCTGAGGAGTGGTTGTGTGGTGATACTGACACCTGAGGGAGGTTGAGCAATCCCAAAATCATGGAATTGAGGGGGAAGGGGCCAAGGGATTGAGAAATCGCAAAACTAAGGGATTGAGCTGGAAAGGGACCAAGGATATAAGGAATTGAGTAATCCCAAAGACAAGGCACTGTGATTCAAGGGGCCATGGAATTGAGCTCAAAAGGGATAAGAGATTGAGGAATCCCAAGGAATTGTACTCAGTGAGCCAAAGGACTGAGCTCTAAAGGGGTAAGGGACTGAACAATTCCAAAACCTTGGGATTGGTGAGCAGAAAATGGGATGACCCTGTTGTGGTCATCCCAGATTTGGAGCAGAGCTGATCACCTGCCTGTCACTGCTTGGGCAAACCCCTGGTTGGTTCCCTCTGTGTGCAAGATTTCCATAAATTATCCTTGACTTGGGATGGTGGAAGTAGATGGGAAGCAATGGGCCTGATACTCAACACTCACCATTCTAACAATGTTCCCACCCTCTGGCCCATCCCTTGGCCCTACCACTCCCCCACTGTGAATTTCTTCCTTCTTTTCTGCCTATTTCAGTTTTCTACCGATTTTTTTCTCTCCATGGGGAAGATTTCCACAAATTATCCTTGATTTGGGATTGTGGAAGTAGATGGGAAGCAATGGGCTTGATACTCAATACTCTTCATTCTAACAGTGTTCTCATCCTCTTGCCCATCATCCCTTGGTCCTGGCTCACCCTAACTCTGGATTTCTCCCTTTTCTGGATTTCTCCTTTTTTTTTTTTACAGTTTTTTACAGCTTTTCCACCATTTAAAAAAAAGTAAATAATTGGATAAGATGCTCCAGCAGACCTTTCCACAAGATGAGGTCCTGATCCTTGAGCTGTGCCTTAGAGCAATAAAGTCCTTCCTAAATAATTAAGCAGGTGATAATTAACTGTGATATTTGCAGCCAATTTTTAACTCAAAGGAATATTCAGAATATTGTTTTCGGGGTGTGTTTGTTGCATCCCAAGCCCCTGGGTGATGGGGAGCTGAGCAGGAGTGTCAGATTGAATGGGAGCATCCTGATATCCATGTGGGAATGCTGGAAAGCACCAAGTGTTGCTCCTGAGTGCAGTTCCTGGGCTGCCAAGGGAAATCTCTGCCAGCCTTTCCCTGGAGGAGAAGGACCTTGAGCCTCAAGCTGTGTTTTGGGGTTATGGAAAAAAAAAACAACCCAGAATGCCAGAGATGGACCTGGATCTACTTGGGCTGAGTTTTAGGATTAAGGATAAGAAAAGTTCCTGATAAACTTATAGTTGGTGCAGGGGTGCAGCATCCAACCCGCTTGTTTTAAGCATTTTTTTTTGTTTGACAAGGGTAAATTTTGCCTTTTCCGCCAAAATCTGGAATTCCAAACGTCGATCCAAATGCTGCGGAAAACACCGCGGGACTGCTTGGCTGCGGATTCCTTCCTGGGAGCAGGGAAAAAAAAGAAGGAGTTAGGCTGTAGCCCCCGCTATTAATCATAGCTGTAATCATGCATTTAATGAACATGACAGCTCCCGCTCCCTCCGGAGAGACGCGCGGAGTCTCCCGGCTGGATTGGGAACAACAATCACTTCTCACCGCGAGCCACCGGAGCCGCCAGCGTCGGGCTGGGAATGATGCATTAAGAGAAACAGCCCTGTTTGCATGGGCTGTGGGTTTCCTTACGGATGATGCTCTTCCAAGCGACTGAATCATCAGGAAAGGGGGAGAGAAATCCACCTGGATTCCACGGGGTGGAAAATATCCCGGCTGACGCTGCTGTGCTGGGTGTAATCACTTCAAAAGCCCTCAGTGTGCGGTTCTTGATGCTCTCTGTGGCAGCTTTTCTTACTTTCCTGCTTTTTTCACCCCTCTTCATTCCGTTCCTGCTGCCTTGGAACGTGCACATGGGAGGAATTTGCTGTGGTACCACTTTAAATTTCCATAGTGAGGGACTTTGGCAGTGCCAAGGATGTGGGAGTCACTATCCTGATCCGGCAGCACCGCTGTGTCCCGATGTTCTCCCTGGCTGGGAAGTGATTGAGGAGAAAAACGGGACAGGTCTGGAACTGGGATGTGCCCAGTGTTTTGTCTGGACCAAATGAGACTCCCAAAGTCGAGCCCTGGGGGCATCGTTTCAGCTTTTTGTTTAATTTAGGCCAGACTGCAGCAAATTTTGGCTCCTGATGTTGGAATTTAACCCTTATCCCATTTCTCAGTGTCTTTTGATGTCCCAGTTTCACCCCAATTTCAATAATACACTGTCCAAAGCAAGGAATATTTATTGATTAATGGATTTATTAATGCACCCCCTTCTTATTACTGGGATATACACAAAGCTTTTACTTTTATTTAAACTTTTTTTTTCCATGATGCAACAGCTTCAAAAAATGTCCTCATGACAGAGCCTGAGTTTTCTCTGTAAATCCCAATGGATGGGGAAATGTTTAATTACAGAGCTATCTTGGCTTGGCTTCTCCTGGAGAAATATTTGGGTAATTTTCTAATAGTTTGGGGAGGATTTGCACACGGGATGAATAATTAGGAAGTGGGAAATTGTGGATGGGGGTTTTCTTTGCCAGCTTCCAGGTGCTTTGCCAGACCTGGACGGATCTCACATGGATTTTGTCATGGATGGGACCAGCTCTTGGATAGTTAAACTCTTTTTGGGATGCAGTTAATTCCTGGAATGGGAGATTTACATAATGTTGTTGCATTGCTTCTTACTAGAAGATGAAAACTGGGGAAAAATAACCCAAAAAATAACTCCGTTGATGTATTTTTGCTGCATAAAAATTCCAACCCACTAGCAGGAGTCTGTTGTCCCCTTTATTTATCCTATATTTATCTCTTTAGTGATTCCTTCTTTCTGGCCAAGATGACTTTTAAGGGCCCTTCCAGCCCTAACCATTCCATGATTCTTTGATCCCAAACTTGTTCATCCCTGTGTATCCGCTTTTATCCCCAAATATTAAATATTTAGAGGGGTTTTGTGCTGCCCTCAGGAGCTGATTCCTGGTGTAGCTTTAAGGAATATTACACAGAATTCCAGAGGTCTGAGGATGTTCCAGCCCTATCCTAATGGATTTTAATTTGGGGATTTCTCTCCATGTTGTTTGGGAAGTCAACCTTGCCCTTAATGGAGACTTTTCAGCGGCATCTTCGGAGCATCCTGAAGTTGGGGAATGTTTATTCTAGAACAAAAAAAAAAAGATGCTCCTATAGCTTGGGATGTGAAGGAATTTTAAAAAAACAGAGGAAAAAAACATCTCAGTGGTGGCTCAAATGCCCCGTTGATGGAATTTGATGTGCAGAGGGAACAGATGGGGCTTCGCCGACGCCGGCAGCCGAGTGACAGCTCGCGGTGCCGCGCAATCAAATTCCACTCGCTCAACTTCCCAACACGCCCGGGCTGGCAAGTGAGTGACTGAGCTGCTCTCATCCCACCTGGAAAACTGAAATCCAGCCTTCCTTTCCCATTCGTTCTTCCCTGCACCAGTCAAGGATGATTTAATTCCGTGCGTGCATGGATGGGAGTGGGCGCTGGGCTTCCCTGTCTGGCTGGGGGGAGCGGCCAAGCCAAGCGTGGAAGTTTGTTGGATTGGTGGTGGAAGCGTGGGATTTGCTTAGAGAAGTGTTCTGGCACGTTTGGGTGCTGAGGGGAAAAATTCCTGCTGTGTTTGGGGCTGGCAAGGAGCGCTTCTGCTGGGGCTGCTCCAGAGGTGGGAAGTCCCTGAAGGGCTTCTTTGTCCCTTGGTTCTCCGGGAGCTCCGTACTTTGGGTTAAATAAGATCCTGGAATCATGGAATGGTTTGGGTTGGGAGGGAGCTTGAAGGTCATTCAGGTCAAACTCTCTGCAGGGGGCAAGGACACCTTCCACTATTCCAGGTTGCTCCAAGCCCTGTCCAACCTTGGACACTTCCAGGGATGGGGCATCCATAGTTTCTCTGGGCAATTTGTGCCAGGGCCTCCCCACCCTCCCAAGGAAGAATTTCTTCCTCATATCCCATCTCTCCCTGCCCTCTGGCAGTGGGAAGCCATTCCCTCTATTTTGCCACTCCAGGTGGTTGTCCAAAGTTCCTCCCCAGCACTCGTGGAGCTCCTTAGGCAACGGAGGGGGCCCCAAGTTCTCCCTGGAGCCTTTTCTTTTCCAGGCTGAACACCCCCAGATCTCCCAGCTTTTCCTCATAGCAAAGGGTCTCCATCTTTCCAGTCATTTTTGTGGACCTAAAGTACTGAGGGCTGTGTGAATTCCTGCAAAATTTCTTGATTCCAAGCAATGATCCATGTTTTTTTTTTTTTTTCTCTCTCCAGCCCTGAGATTGCACTCCACACCCAGTCCTGGGCTCTTTCCACCCAGCTTGAGCAGATCCTCAACGTGCCGATACATTGCCAGGTCTGTACTCATGGGAAGCAGGAATGATGTGCTCCAGCTTTGGAATTATGTTCAGGAGGGAATCAGGAGCTTCAGGAGCAGCTGTTGAACTGGAGGATGATTTGGGAAAGCTCTGGCTGCTGCTTTTCCGCAGATTCTGCTTTGAGGTGGTTTCAAGCTCAGCCAGAGCCTCCCCACCCTCCCAGGGAAGAATTTCTTCCCAATATCCCATCTATGCCTGCCCTCTGGTAGTGGGAAACCATTCCCCCTTTTCCTGGCACTCCAACCTTTGTCCAAAGTCCCTCTCCAGCTCTCCTGGAGCCCCTTTAGGGACTGAAAGGGACTCCAAGGTCTGCCTGGAGACCCAGGCTGGACATTTCCAGCTCTCCCAGCCTGGCTCCAGAGCAGAGGGGCTCCAGCCCTTGGAACATGTCCGTGACCTCCTCTGGATCTGTTCCAGCAGCTCCACATCCCTCTGCTGTTGTACCCCAGAGCTGGAGGCAGCTCCACAGGTGAGATCTCACCTGAGTGGGGCTGAGGGGCAGAAATTCCCCCTCTCCTGTTGCCCCTGCTGTGGGATGAGCCCAGGACATTCTGGGCTTCCATGTCTGGATCATGTGGAGCTTCTCATCCACCAGCTCCCCTGAGTTGTCCTCAGGACTGTTCTCAATCCATTCTCCACCAAATTTATGCTTGGGATTCCCCCTACACATCTAGGACCTTGCACTTGGCCTTGCACCTCCTTTAATCCAAGAGCTGCAGACAACCAACAATTACAGAGGTAAAAATGTGCATTTCCTCTGAAAATAATCTCCTTGAACTTGTGTTTTTCATGGATAATGCACTGCGTCCTCATCAAACTGGAGCTGGCTGTGCCCTAGCACCAAATTATCTACTTGGAGAGATCTGATGTGCCCCCCATGCTTTGTGTTCACCCAGATCTCAACACTTCCCTCTTCCACCTGGTCCCACACATCCCAAGAGCTGCTGGATAATTCCCTCTCCAGCTGGAAGCTCATGGAAAACATGTGCTAAGCAACTTCTGAGCTCCTTAAGTAGCTTCTAGTGGGACCAGGCAATTAAAAAGGAGCTTTTCTGCTCTTTGGTGATACTTTTTGTTCTTGTGGCCATCATGTAGGTGCTCATTCTTTGAGGTTCATGAGCAGGTGCCCACTTGAAGGCCATGAATAGCATCAGGCCCAGCTGGTGGGACAAAAGCCCTCTGAGTCATTGTGCATCCTGTGCTGCACAAGGAGGGGATATTTCCTTCCTCACCATATTCCCCAAAAGCGTGGGAAACCCTCTCCACGCTCATAAAATCCGAGGAGAGAATCAGAGTTATGGGGGTGGGAAGGGATCTCAGTGGTGACTTCAGTGTTACCTTGCAGATTTTTAATGATTTGGGGTAAAATCAGCCAAAAACTGAAAATATTTAAGTGCTTATATGCACGTATGCACGAACTTCCTAAATATTTCTCTGCAAAGATGGGCTCCTCTGTGGTTTCAGGTAGTGTTGGGGTGTCTTCTCCATGTCATTGTGGTGTTGGAGCTGGAGGTTTTCCCTGACGTTGTCCCTCTTTCTCCCTCAGCCGTGCTGTGCAGAGGAGCTTGGCCATCATCCGTCAAGCCAAGCAGAAGAAGAAAAAGAAGGAATATTGTATGTACTACAACCGCTTTGGGAAGTGCAATCGGGGCGAGAGCTGCCCCTACATCCATGATCCAGAGAAAGTGGCCGTCTGCACCAGGTAGGGATGGGCATGGAATTGTGGTGAGCTGGGACATTGCGTGGCTTTGGTGCTTCCTTGTGGGGTGTGCCTAAGGGAAACCAACTGATAACAGAGATGTAGGACAACAGGGATGGGAGTTCTGGGTCAGGTGTAGGTTCTGCACTGTTGGGTCGGAAGGAGGAGGACAAGAAGAGGCAAGACAATCATGGAATTGTTTTGGTTGGAAGTGACATCAAAGATCATTGAATTCCAAACACCTTCCACTATCCCAGGTTGCTCCAAGCCCTGTCCAGCCTGGCCTGGAACACTTTTAGGGATGGGGCAGCCACAGTTTGTCTGGGAATTCCATTCCAGTCCTTCACCAGCCTCACAGCCTTCCTATTATTAGGAAGATAATATTAGGATATTATCTTCCTAATATCCTATCTATCCTTCTGGCAGTAGGAAGCCATTCTCCTTTTCCTGTCACTCCATCCCTTGTTCCAAGTCCCTCTTTGGCTCTCTTGGAGCCTGTTTAGGCACTGGAAGGTGCTCTAAGGTCCCTTTGGAGCCTTCTTTTCTGGGCTGGGTGACTTGAGCCCCTGCCCTGACCACACTCCAGGTTATTCCTTCAGGAGGATTCCTCAGATCCATTTGGATCAGTCCAGCAGGTTTGAATCCCTCAGCCTGTGACGTCGTGCAGCTCCGAGACTCGGTGATTTATTCCAGGAGAACTGATCTGTGTTGGCAGTTCATTAGACCTGCCCAAGAGTTGATTAAACTCTATTATGAGTCATTTAAAAAGTGCAGAAGAGCCAACTCCACTGATGAACTCCTGGAGTAATTTCTCCATAAAATTGCTGCTGTGCTGGAATCACTTGGAAGTTGCTCAAAGCTCGATGGGAGACGATGGAGGAGGGGAAGGTGATTTATTGGTTTTTTAACTGATTTTACTCCTTCTCACTCATTCTCCCATAACAAATCCCATAACTCCTTGCCTACTTTAGGAATTGTGCTCCTTGAAGGCATTTGGGTCTCCATCCTGTGTCATTTCCATGGATCATTGGAGGACAACACTGATTTCTCCCAGTTTTGTGTCTCCTCATCCTTGTTCCTTTATCTCCAATCCTATTCTTTAGCTTTCCCTTATAATTTTTAAATTTTGTTAATCTGCTCTCACAGTGGTCAATCCTAGGAAAACTCTTAACATCCTCATGTGCTTTGGGATCTTGTTTCCTATTCTGGGCCTGTCTTTGCTCCTCCTGGTCACTACTCCCACCTGGAGCTTCATCCAGCATCTCATAGAATGGGATCATAGAATCCTGGAATGGTTTGGATTGGAAAGGACCTTCAGGATCATCCAATCCACCCCTCTGACAAAGCCATGGACACTTTCCACTATCCAACCTCCAGGCCTTGTCCAACCTGGCCTTGAACACTTCCAAGGATGGGGAATCCACAGCTTTTCTCAGCAACTTGGAATAATCCGGGCTTCTAGGAAGGACTTTCCTCCTTCTGGGAGCATTGTGCCTGAATTTTGGGATACAAGCCTTGCTCTGCCTGCTAATGAGCAGCCAAATGTGATGAAAGACTAAAATCTATCAGGAATAATCAGCTGCTCTTCCAGCAAGGGGGATCTGTACTAATTTAGGGTGTGAAATGGGTTTATGGATGAGCTTGGCAGCAATCGTGTGGTTTTTGTGACCCACCTCATGTCCAACCTGCTCCATCTGCTTTATCTCCAGGTTTCTCCGTGGCACGTGCAAGAAGACGGATGGGACCTGCCCGTTTTCCCACAAGGTGTCCAAGGACAAGGTCTGTGTGACTTCCCAAATGGAATGTGGCTCTGTGTGCAAAGGGGTGGTTGCAGGAAGGTTCTTCCTCACTGAGTGCTTCCAGCTGAGTTTGGAGTTTCCTTGCTGAACTGTTCAGGCTCCTGAATTGTAAGAGAACCATGGAATGGTTCGGGATGGATGGGACCTTCAGGATCATCTCATTCCAACCCCTTTTCCATGGGCAGGGGACACCTTCCACTATCCCAGGTTGCTCCAAGCCCCATCCCACCTGGCCTTGAATTTTTCCAGGCATGGGGCGTCCAACTTCTCTGGGCAACCTGTGCAGGGTCTCACCACCCTGTGGTTGAGGTCTGGAAAACACCTGAACACCTAAGACCTCAGGTCTCAGAGGTCTAAAAAAGACCTCCAAGATCATCAAATCCATTTAGTTGTCTAATCCTTCCCTACTTCCATAAGATAATATTTCCCAGGAAATCCCTCTGTACTGGGGTCGGAGGATGTTTTAATAAACATAACTTGGAGGTATAAATTAATAAAAATCAATTCTGAGATGCCAAGAGGCAAAATCAGGTTGAAACCATGGCAAAACAACTCTGGAGTTCATTGTTTTCCACCTTCTTGATGTATTTGGAGCTCTGTGGTTTTATTGCACAAGGTGGAAAAGTAATCCAGGGTTTTTATTTTGGGTTTATCAGTGATGATTTAGCACCTCAGCCTGTGTTTAGTGGCTGGGATCTCCACTTGGATGTAGCTTTGGAGACTCCAGCACGGAAGCTGAGGTGCCTGAGGCACATTCCTTGTCCGTGGGGAGCTCATAAGTTTTCTGGGAAGTCACTCCGAATGAGACACGGAGCACCAGATGTTTTTCACATGGATTTCTCTTCAGAGTCACTTAATCACAAGTACATAAAACAGGGACAGGGACAGCTGCATTCCCTGGCTCGTGGCGTGTCAGAGCAGGAATGGGGATGAGGATTGATAGATGGAAAAAAAGTTTTTTGGTTTTTTTTTTCATCCTGTAACAGCATCAGATTTCAAAAATAAAGAAGCCAAGAATGAAGGAAGCTTTGCAGTGGGATTGGCTGTTGGTTTATCCAAAACTATTGTAATTAGAGAGGCCTACTACTTTTTGTCATCTAAGTAAACGATGTGCAACCCTCTGCCTGCACCTCTGAGGTGAAGGATTGAAATTCATCCACAGAGCCATAAACTCCAAATTAAATGGAATTTCAGAAGGTGGTGAGGTCTTTTTTGGGTCCCAGGGCAGAAAACCTAGATGAAACTTGGGAACTGGACGTGCCCAAGGAGCTGTTGCATTTGGTGGTTTATCCACCAAAGAATGTGATGGTTGGATGTGGATGAATTTGTGATCTCTCTAGGAACATTCCTCAGTATGTTTAAATTCCTGGTGGAGATGTGGCCTCAGTTTCCCTTCCAGGAAGAGGTAGTCCCTCAGGGAGGACCTCCAGATTTGGCTTCTGGGCCCTGTTTTGGGTGAATAAATGGAGAATGATGGCAAACTGAACCTTTAGCAGCACCTCATGAGTTTGGGAAGATTAACAGTGATATTATGGTAATAAAACTGAATTAAAAAGGAGTGACCATGTCAAGAAGCTGTTTGCCAATAGCATTTTTTGGACAGAATCCCTGGGATGGGATCCCATGGGATGCAGCGACCTCAGCCCATCTCACCTTTATCCTTAGCTAATGAAGCATCACCTAAACTCAAGATGAATCATTAATTAGTAAACCAAAATCAAAGCAGGCAGTGCCAGCTCTGAAAAGCTTTCGGAGCACGTTTTTCCTGCCATGCTCTGTTGGGAAGGGGAATTATTTTTCACAGGATTAACCAACCTGAGGGTGGTTCAAAGGTCTCCCTGTCTGCCACCTTGTCATCAGCAAGGGCTGCAAGAGAAACAACCTCCTTCATGGAGTTCAAACTTGTTCCAGGGTGATTTATTGCCATGGGAATGCTGCTTCCTAAAGCGGGAAGCCACTTCACTTTCCAAGTTCTGGAGCTCCCCATTAAGCCGGGTGATTCTTGGCAAAGGTGGCTTTTCCCTCATTTATCAGGGCTGGGAAAAGCAGGTGGAGGCACTCAGCAGAGGAAGGAAGCAGTTTTCCTCCTGCTTGTGGAGTTTTTGGAGTAAATCCCCCTTTTCCTCGGGTGAAGGATTGTGCATGGTTGGTTTTTGGCTGTTTGAGTTGAGGTTTTAATGTGATCCATGTGGTTTTTTCCATGTGGGATGTGTTGGTTTGGGGATTCCTGATTTCATTGGTCCCGTGGATTTCACTGTGTGGTTGTTGGAGAGGGACACCCCAAAACCTCCTCATCAGAGGAAGTTCAGGTTGTTGTGTATCTTACCTTGGTGGGATTTTACTGGGATGGGGTATCCAGTCCAGGAGGTGAAGGATCAAAGGCTGGCAGGGGTTGGCTCTTGGTTTCAGGACAAAATTGTTTCTCAGCCTTTGTGCACTCCCATGCCTCGGTTTCCTCATTGAAAAATGGGAATAATCACTATTTTCTATGGGAAAAATCACTGTTTTCTATGGAAAACTGCATGGATTCAGCTGTTATAGCAGCAGGGAGCTTTTCCCCATCCTAGAGCAGCAAATTCTTACTCCAAGCAGGAAATGGTCCCCAGGATGGAGGATGGCTCCAGATTGCTGCTGAGCTTTGCAGATCCAAACTCCAGTGGTTTCCATCACCCTCTGGTGATGGAAGAAAGAGCCTGGGGAAGAGGGAAAGTTCTTCTTGTTCTGCCATGGGCAGGAACACTTTTCACTATCCCAGGTTGCTCCAAGCCCTCTCCAGGCTGGCCTTGGGCATTTCCAGGGATGAAGCAGCCACAGCTTCTCTGGGCATCCTGGTCCAGGGCCTCACAGTTTAAAGAATTTTGCTCCACAGGGGACTCAGGCAGAGCCTTTGGTGAGAAGTAACAGACAGGGAATTTTTCCACAGTGGATCAGAGCCACTGACACATCCCAGCAATGGGGAGAAACCAGGAAATCTGAAAGAAGCGAAGGTTGCGAGAGGCCGGGACTCGAGAAGCCGCCCGCTGCTGTTCCAACAGCTTTTCCCCTTGAGGAACTCGGAAAGAATCAGCATTTTTCTCCCTAATAGAGCTTCAAAACTCAGTTGTGAGCAATTTGGAGGCTCACGTGGAGTTTCGGGTTCATTTAGCTGCTGCCTCCAGAGCTTGTAGAGAGTCAAAGCTGTCGAAGGCGGCCGCAGCGCCCCAGTGCCTTGAATTAATGTTATTGTTATTTGTGTGGACGTGCTGGGGTGCAAACAAGGTTAATTGAAATGAGAGCGCTGCTTCCTCTTGATAATGGCTCGGGCTTGACAGCGAGGAGGAGTTTATTTTTGTCGGAGAGCTGCCTTTATTATCCCTTTTTATTAGAGCTAATTTGGGCTCTATATCAAAAACTACATTAAGGGAATCGTTTACGGTCACACCACCAGCACTGCCAAAGATCGCCCCAGAGCCCTGTCCTTTATGTTAATGTCTGCAGTTAAAAGACAATTAAAAATAAACTCTCCTCTTTTAAAGCACCCTTTGTTTTCTTTCCTCTCGGCCTCCAGCGAGGCAATTTAGTTCAACCCTTAATGTGCCCTTCAGGGATAAGGGATTTTTCCGGATAGCCCCGGCCGTGGTTATTGCAGGATTGTAAATATTACTTGGGGATGCTTGAACTGGTGGGACCAGGATGCTGCTGGTGAATGGGGGGATCAATATCACGTCGAGCAGTGAGGAAATTTGGGATGTAGGAGCAGGAGGAACCAGACCTTAGGGAAGCACACATTCCAGGCGGCAGCTGCCTGGTCGGGGCGGGAAGTGGGAAGCTGCCTGTGGTTGCCGGTGAGTTAAGGATGCTGAAATATGGCAGCAGGCTGGTAATTTGTTTTTAATGATAACAGCTGGCAGAAGGTGAAGTTTGTGCTTTGAGGACGACGAGGAGAATCCTTGCTCCGTCGGTTTTCCCCGTCGGCTGTCGCGCTGCGGAAACTCGGGAGAGCGGGAGCGCGGGATCAGGGATCTGCTCTGTGTGTCCCACTTCTCTCCTTCTCCCATGCCCACTCCAACGGGCTCTCCTCATTTCACTCCTTCCTGGAGCATCCCTGCCTGCCCCAGTGTGCATCACAGTCCTGGGGAATTCCAGGATAATGCCTTGGAATGATGCAGCCCCCGCAAAATCCTTGCAGAGGTGCTTTTTTCCCCCTTTCTAGGAACCACCTTTTGGAGCCTTTATCAAATCCCCTTCCAGCCAGCTCCATTTCCACAGAAGAGCTAAATGGGAAGCACCCCCAGGATGCTGTTTTGGTCTTTATGATGGCCAAAATTTCCTCTGGGTTGTTGGGATTCCCTCTAAGAATTCCCTGTGGGATGTTGCAGCTGGGCTGGCTGTGTTCCCTGCGCCGCTGTTCCCATCTCCATCACTGCATCATTCCTTGTGAAAGGTGTTCCCAGAATTTATGACATTTCCCCATCCCTTCCCTACACTGTCCAGGGTGAATTTTCTTCCTGGTGGCAGTTTCCAGCTTTTCACCCTCTCTCCAGCATCCTGAAGGATGCTGAGGGAAGCGCCTTCGCTCCCTGCGTATCCAGACACCGGGAACACGTCATACCAGGGAGCTGCCTTGCAGGAGACCAGTGGAAGAGCTAAAAACACCTCTGGGATCGGTGGTTGGCAAAAGATTTCTATTTATTTTACACCTGTCACGCTTTTATTTCAAGTCTGGGGGTTGCAGTGATTCTGAGTCACGGGTTTAGGGAATTGCTGACGGATTTCTCCTCCTCTTGCAGATGCCGGTGTGTTCCTACTACTTGAAGGGGATCTGCAGCAACAGCAACTGCCCCTACAGCCACGTGTACGTGTCCAGGAAGGCAGAAGTCTGCCAGGATTTCCTCAAAGGATATTGTCCCATGGGAGAAAAGGTAAAGAAGGATTTATCCCAGCTGTTGTGGGTCAAAGCCATGAGCAGTGTCCTGCACCAGCTACGGCACCACAGGGAAGAGCTGGAAGCTGCTCAGCACCTGAATGTGATGAAGAACAGTCCTGTGCTTTTACAAAGGGTTTTGGCAAAGTGGTTGTGTTGGGAAAAAAGGGAAAGAAGTCAAAGGTTTCAGCTCATCAACATGCTGGTGTTTCCCTGGTAAGAGCCTCCATGGGGTGCTTGTGTTATCAGTGTCTGAGCTGGAAGTGTCTGCCCTGAAAACCCCTCACTGAAACAGAGGAAAAATGTAGGGAAATATTTAGGATTCCCTGTTTTACCTAGAAAATCCATAGGCATTAATGCTTATTTTCCACACTGGTTCCATGATGGGTTAAAACTTGAGCCTTAAATCCTGTGGCTTAGTTTTAGGAGCAAGACCAGGCTTGCTCAGCATCCAGCTGTGCCTGGGGGATTCATGGAGTCACCTCCAGGTCCTGGGGATGGTTTGGATCTGCGCAGTGAAGTCCTGCATGGACTTCATGTGCACCGTGGGGAGAGTTGCAACCACATCCATGAGCTTTTGATGCTCGATGTATTGTGGAAATTCTGGGAGCAGCTTTCCTGGAGCAGGGCTTGGAGCCAGCTGCCATTTGCTGTTCCAAAGGAATTTGGAACACACAGGATCTTACCTTTCTGTGTCATGGCTAAGGGAGAGGACTGGCCGTGCTGGTGTTCCCTTGGGAATCCAAGTGTCTGTCCTGATTCCTCTTTGCCATTTTCCAAATGGGTTATGGGTTATGGTATTGGGATTTCTGCTCATCCTTGGACAATTGGCAGGAAAAGGGGGAATTCAGCCCCTCTGCCCCACTCAGGTGAGACCCCCCCTGCAGAGCTGCCTCCAGCTTGGGATCCAACACAAGAAGGAAGATGGGGAGCTGCTGGAGTGAGTCCAGAGGAGGCCACGGAGATGCTTCAAGGGCTGGAGCCCTTCTACTCTGGAGCAAGCTGGGAGAGCTGGAGATGTCCAGCCTGGAAAATGAAAGACTCTGAGGAGACCTTAGAACCATTTCTAAGGGGCTAAAGGGGCACCAGGAGAGCTGGAGAGGGACTTTGGACAAGTACCTCATGTGCCAGGACAAGGGGGAATGGCTTCCCACTGCCAGAAGGCAGGGATAGATGGGATATTGGGAAGAAGTTCTTCCCTGTGAAGATGGTGAGGCCCTGGCACAGGTTGTCCAGAGGAGCTGTGTGTGCCCCAGAGGGCTCTTCTCCTCCTTTTCTCCATCCTGGTAGCACTTGTTTGCAGAGGTACAATCCATCAGGAGAAGCTGTAGGTGCTCAGATCCCACCAGCATGGCCACCAGCCTGTCCCAGAATCCAAACACAACGCTGGATGGAATCCTAGCATCATTTAGGTTGGAAAAGACCTCTAAGATCATTGAGCCCAGCTTTGAACACAGCACTGCTGAGTCCCACTAAACCCCATCTGGTGTTTTCCCTATCCTTTCCCAAGGAGAAACCACCAAAGAGCAAAAACCAGGGAAAAAAGCCAAAAGTGAGAGTTCTAAGGAAAGCAGGACATCAGCAGCAGTGAAGGGAAGCTCTAATAAATTAGTCTGGGCCTAATTACTTTTTGTGGCAGTGCGTGGAGGGGGACTTGATGCAGGATAAACATTCCCTCAGAAGGAAAACACAGGCATCCTGCCACCTCCCTCCAGCGCAGCTCCAGCCACGCAGGCAGGGTCCCGACAATTATTTTTAAAATATTCCAATTTAAATGAAAATATAAAAGAGATATTTAGAATATTTATTCTATTAGGAAAAGTGCTTACGGCGTCACTTTTGGAATGTCGGGAAAGCATTCTCCTCCAGATGATGGATAGCAGCCTGTAATTATATATGGGGAGAAATTGCTGAGCGGGCCATATTTAACTGGGGAGGAGAAATTCCAGCTTGGGCCATTAAGGGTTAATTTTATTCTCTAAATAATATAAAAAGTGCTGAGTCCGTGCCTTTGCTCCAAGTAGAAAGTCCTCAAATGGACCCCGGAGAGTTTATAATATTCTACTGAATCAAGGAAAAATGTTAACCTTGCTTCATAAAACGATGGCTTGTTAAAGATGCGCAGTCCCTTTTCTTGTGAATTATTTAGGATGGGAGTAAATCTTCCCTTGTTCTGCCTTTCCCTTGTCCGGGCAATGTTGGTTTGAAGCACAAAGAGCACGGAATGCGAAGGTGTGCGACTCCAGTGGAGCATCCTGGGTGGATAAACTCCGACGAGGATGGTCCATAATTAGGAATTTAGGTTGTTTTATGCTGATTTTTGGCACGCTGGGCTCTTCTTTCAGTTGTGTTTTCCTCTTTGTGCCCTCCCAGACAAACACAATTCCTGATTTTCAGCAGACCTCTATCAAAAATGTCCATTATTATCCATAATTTATGACGTGTCGTTGGCAGCATTGTCTCTTAAGGACTTCCTAGGATGTGTTGCAGGATTCTCAGGATAAGTTGATCCACCTTTGACCCATTCCATGGACTGTAATTCCAGCTGCTCTTCATACAAATGATGCCAGGACTGACCCACTCTGGCTTCACGAGGAATTTAGAATTGAGAAAGCTTTGATTTTGCATTCCCAAGTCCTTTTTTCAGGAATGTGGACTGTAGAGGGTCTAAATCCATCCTTGGGGTCCTGTACAAGACCATGATCACATCCTTCTTAAAGGGAATGTTACCCCCAATATTAATTAATTGGTCAAAAGTTGGACCTGATGATTTTGGAGAGCTTTTCCAACCTAAATAATTCCAGGATTCTGTTTCCAGAAGGGAGCTGGTGGCAGAGCGAGGTCCTTGGTTTCCAGCATTTCTACAGGTTCCTTGGTCATGGGTTGGGAAGTTCCTTCACCATTTGTTCTTCCTAAAGGGATCATCCCTAAACACAAATGTGATACGTGTCCCTTAAAGCCATGGAGTAATTCCCACCTCGGAGATCTCTGTCCCAGTTTTCCTGGAGCTCCCTGCCCTTCCCTGGCACCCTAACCTGGTGATGCTGGGAGGTCCCTCTGGGCTTGGCCACCTGCACTGGAGGAAGCCCCAAGAGGGAAGTGGGAAGAGAGGGAGAAATGGGGCCCCTTGCAGGTTCTTCCCAGGGTTTTCCGGAGATGTTTTCATGAGTTCCTCTGTGGTTCCACATCCCTCCTCCCATAATGGGGCCTTGTGCAGGGGCTTGGAGGAGGAATTCTCTAGGAGAGGATGGGATGAGGCTGCTGGTGGGTGTGAGGGATGAGCCAGCACCAGTGAGTGAAGTGTCTGTGGTGACGTGACCCCAGGGCAAGGGACAAGCAAGAGAAGAAATTGGATGGAGACATTGTGGATGGCCCATCCCTGGAAGTGTCCAAGGCCAGGTTGGATGGTCTTGGAGCAACCAGGGATAGTGGAAAGTGTCCCTACCTATGCCAGAGGGTTGGAACAGGGTGGGCTTTAAGGATCTTCCCAACCCAAACCAGATTTGATGGCAAACTATGGGCTGGGATCTCTGTGTCGCCAAGAGCCCGGAGCTGGGAGCTCATCCATAGATGATCCCAAGGAGCACCTTGGGATTTGCTTTCCAGGCACAAAAGATGAAGGAGGAAAGATTTAGATGGGATATTGGGAAGAATTCCTTCCTGTGACCGTGGTGAGGCCCTGGCACAGGTTGTCCAGAGAAGTTGTGGCTGTCCCATCCCTGGAAGTGTCCAAGGCCAGGTTGGACAGATCTCGGAGCAACCTGGAATACTGGAATACCTCTGCCCACAGCAGAGGTTTGGAATGAGATCATTAAGGTCCCTTCCAACTCAAACCACTCAATGATTCCATTGCTGCATCTGGAAAATTGTTTTGTATTAAATAATCTTCCCCCTTCCGTGCCCATTAGCGCCAGAGCTGCATTAAATCCCTCTCTCCGGATTGTTTCCATCGGCTGCCTTGGAGCCTGTGGGTAAATTGTTCCCTCATGGGAGCTGTTAAACAGTGAGACACACTGAGATTAAACAACAAAGCTTCCCTGGAAAGGCACGGGGAGATGTACTGGAATAAATCATGGATAAGAGGAGAATCTGTTGCCATCCCTCTGGAATCCCAACTGGCACAACCAGCCTTGTGATGGTGAGGCTTGACAGGGGGACCTGCCATGGCAGGAGGCTTGAGCTGTGCTGGGACCACTCATCCCAGCTCATCTTATTCCTAAAATCCATCTTTTTACTGGACCAGCAGCTTTCACCAAAGCTCTAATTTCTGCCTTATCTGTGTAAAAAATATGGGACAGGGGCAGCACTGCCTGAGGAAGTGCTGCTTCCTTGGGAAGAATAATTTTCCTCCCCCAGGTGGAGCTTGGTGTTTTTTTGCAGTGGCAGCTGCTTGATTTTGCTGTAGAAAAATCCAAATGTGGGGATTTTTTCTCAGCTGAAACCTCATTCTTGTGTGGTTTTTTGTGTGTTTGGTTGGTTATTTTTTTCCTTTTCTGGTGGAAGCTCAACAATTTCCCACCAGAAACGTAATGTTTTTGTGTGTCTGATACAATTTAACAATTTAACACATTTCTTTAGAAAAAGCCACATGAGCTGTGTTACAACAGTAAATATTAAACGTTTGTGGGGTTTTCTCTTAACTAGCCAGTGATGGAGAGCAGCAGCCTGGGATCCTTGCTTTCCTTCATCTTCTATCATGGAAAGGTGAAGTTCAACACTGTTCATGCTTTCTGATCTCAGCTGGCTTTCCTGGTTCAACCAGCATTTTCCTTTCCTCGCAGCCATCAGATCTTGGTGTTTCTGGGTCTTTTTCCCCCCTCTATTGATCCCAGGTTGACTCCCAACCAACTTTGCTTTTCCTTGAGGACCTCTTGAAGAAAAGGTTGTCCAGCCCTGGCAGAGGCTGACCTGGCAAGTTGTGGGATACTCATTCCTGGAGGGATTTACCAGCCCTGTGGAAGTGGCACTTGTGGACATGACTTAGTGGTGGCCTTGGCAGTGCTGGGGGAATGGGATTTTTCAACCTAAACAATTCCCTGATTCTGTAATAATTTGGAAATAGCTGATGGAGAGCTCTGCCTTTGATAGCTCTTTTATAGTCCACTGCAGCTGTATGAAAATCAACTAGAAAAGCAACTTAATTTTGTTTATCCTTAATTTTGGCTCTGGCTGACAGATGTTTTCTGGGAGCTTGATTTGGGATTTTTTTTTTCCCCATAATGTGTAGCAGAAATCTTCAGTCACGAAACTGATGAGCAAGTGGAATTTTTATTTAAAATTAAATATGTGTGGGATTGGTAATGAGGCTGTTTTTAAGGTCATCAGTAGTGTCCAGGATGGATTTGAGCTGGCTGAAATCTCTCCAGGTCCATCCCATTGGTTTGCTGGGGATGCTGAGTCCTTGTCCACATCCTCTGGGCAACAAATGCTGCTGATAATAAATGATAAATCCAGTTGTGGCAATGGGATCTTCCCATTGGAAGCAGTTTGTAGCCTTCAGAAGAGGTTTAAAAGTGATCAGGATTCTTCCATGGCCAATCCTATCCTTGTATCTCTGTGGAAATCTTGTGGGTTTCCAGTTGTATCTCATAGTTTGTAATGGGATAATGAGGGTTCTTATTGCTTCTTTAATTTAACTGTAGCATCTCCAATGGAATTCTGATCCTTACGTTAAAGATGGGGCTTATCAGGATGCACTGGAACTGCATAATAGCCTGGGATTGTTGATAACAGCACCAAGATAAATCCCAGGCTGAGATTTCCTCTTTCTTACACTTTAATATCTTTGTAGAAGGAGGTGGGGCACAAAATGTGAGAATTGGGAAGTTTGGGAGAAGAGCAGCCACAGAATCGCAGCTCTAAAGTGAGAGTGTAGTGACGAGGCAGAGACTTCCTGGTTTCAGTCTGAACTTCTGTAGAGATGAACACAAACCCCAACAGATCGGGGTTTTGCTTCTTGTCTGGAATCTCCCTTTAATCTGATCTGTTCTCTGTCAGGAAATCCCCACATCCTATGAGCAGTGGGTGATTCCCAGGATCACAGAATGGCTCCAGTTGGAAGGGACCACAATGGGGCATCTGGTCCAAGCTCCCTGTTCCAGCAGGGACGTCCCAGAGCACATGGATTGTGTCCAGAGGGTTCTGGAATATCTCCAGTGAGGGCGACTCCCATGCTCTCTTGTCTCTGTTCAGGGCTTGGTCACTGCACAGGGAGGATGTTCTGCCTCGTGTCCAGGTGGAATTTCCTGGGATCAATTCCTGCCTGTGCCTCTTGTGCCATTGCTGGGCCCCCCAGAGCAGAGCCTGGTCCATGCTCTGAGCTCTCCCTGCAGACAGGGACACACAGGGATGAGGTCCCCTCTCAGCTGTGTCTCCTCTCGAGGCTGAACAGCCCCAGCTCCCTCAACCTTTCCTTATCAGAGGTGCTCCAGTCCCTTCATCATCCTCATTGTCCTCCTCTGGACCTGCTCCAGGAGTTCCATGTCTCCAGCACTGGACAGAGCACTCCAGATGTGCCCCATCTGTGCTGAGGAGAGGCGCAGCATCACCTCCCTCAACTTTCCTAAAGGCACCTCCCTTAATTTGCTCTTCCTAATGATTTCATTGGTGATTCCCCGAGCCACCTGGAACCAGGCATGTGGTGGAGCCCCATGATCCCTGATGGAAATGACACTGTTGGGAATGTCCAGTGGGTTTCTGCCTCATTCCATACCCAACGGTGATGATTTGGGGTTGGGAATTACCATGTGAAAGTGGCTCTGTCATGGCTTTCAAGTGGGATGGATGGGATCGTGGAGGTCCCTCATGGAAATGGGGTTCCTCAAAGCAGTGCAGGGGATGGTTGAATTCCATAGGCATTGCCACTAAAGGATGAATGCCAGGTTCAGAATTCGCCTTCTGGATGTGCAAAAAGTCACGGGCAATGACTCAATTTCCAGTGGAAACCAGTGAGAGGTGGTGGCCCTCAAGGGTCTGCACTGGGACCAATGCTAATTAATGCCTTCATTAATGACATAATGGGATTGGGTGCCCCCTTGGCAAGTTTGCAGATGACACCAAGTGGGTGTTGCCATTGTTCCACAGAATCCTGGGATTGCAGTCTGGTTTGGGTTGGAAGAGGCCTTAAAGATCATCCAGTTCCAACCCCCTGCCATGAGCACGGATTCCCTCCCATCTCCTTTGCTGCCTCTTAAATATGAATTTCCCAATGATTTTCAAAACACCATCCTGGTCTGGCTCCAGCTCCAGAGGTATTTCAGCTCAAATGTTGTTTTATTTCCTGAAAATACCAAGTGAGAGGGTTTATGGATTTGCAGTGGATCCTGGAGAGCTTTTAGATCCCAAATTCCTCTGATCATTTGGAGATGACCATCAGGAGTCATCCCCTCATTACCGGCATTTTGCTGGGCAAACTGTTTTGAGGGCAGAAACTTGTTTTGCAGCAAATTCCTTCGGATAACCACATTGGTTAAATTTCTCCATCATTATTCCAGGCTGGATGATGTTCGGATGTATTGTCCTCCAGGTTTTAATGACAGGGAGCTGAGATTTTTTTTTTTTAAAGGCTGTTTCCATCTGCACCCAATTATAAAAAAGCAATCGGAAAAAAGCCATTTACTGGCTGTCACTTCGGAGTGGCATCAAAACAGCTTCAGCACCTCCAGCCATCACTTCCCAACAGCCACTTTGAAGGACATTAAAACAGCCTGACATCCATCCAGTCCATTAATCCCACTGCTTGGCCGTGGGGATACCTGGAATAGCTTCGGCAAAAGCTGCATGGATGCTCAAGAGGGCTTTAAAAAGTAGGAAACACTGGAGTTGAGGCACTTGAGTTTTGGGGATTTTAATGCTCCTCTCCCTGTGAAGGTCTGGTTGGTGGGATTTGTGTCCACCATGATGGATAGAGGGATGGACATAGATCCCAAGGAGATGGGAAGAGTGCTTCAGCACTTTATCGTCTCTTCACTGAATCGCTGAATATTCTGAGTTGGAAGGGACCCACAGGGATGATCAAAGTCCAGCCCTTGTCACCTGCTGTCCCACAGCACTGGGAAAGGAGCAGGGGGTGAGATTAAGCCAGGAGACACTTGAGAAGTTCAACCTGGCCAAACGGCTGCCCAGGAGCCAGGAATGTGAGGCTGGGTGGGATCTCTCCTCCCCACCCCATACGGTCAGTGGGTTGGTTGTTGGTTGGCCCAGTGACCCAGCTTCACCTTCCTCCCACCCTCCATCCCCTCCTGCCAAGCTTATTCATGGAAAATGTTCATTAACATCATTCCCAAGACTGAGCCAGGACTTTCCACCAGTTGCTGCCTCCTCCTTTGCCAGCTTCGTGCTAAAGAAGGCTGGGCCCTGCAAACCTCCTCATCCCTGTCTCACTCCTGGAGCGCGTTGGGCCTCGTTGGACCATTTAAGGCCTTGTGGATCCTTGACAGCACCTGGAATTTTACCCAAAGCTGCCCTGGCAGCCAAGGAGGAGTCCTGGACATAGGATCTGCCAGCTGGGCACCATCCCAACCCTGGGCACTGCTGCTGGACAGGCTGTGGGGGAACCCCACAGCAGGGGGGCTGGGACTGGGACATACCCATGGGGATGTTGGCGAGGAGCCGGAGTGGGGTGAGATTCCTCCCTGTGGCTTTTTTAGGGATTCTCTGGGGTTTTCTCATCTCTTTGGTGGAAGGGACCCGAGTTTTTTTCCCTTTTTATGGCCCAACCTGTGGTCTGGCGGGGGTCCCGGGGGGGGTATAATTAGCCACCCTGACAGGTGGCAGGGATCAGATGGCCCCCAGCACCACCCCACAGCCCCGCTCGGCTTCACCCCAGCTGACGCGTGGCCGGCAGCAAAATTCCCTATGGAAACCCAGCCCCAGCACGCTGGATCTGGCAGGAGCAGGAGAGCTACTGTAAATAAACAGAAGGGGCTTTTCCAGCCTCCGGAGGCAATTCCAGCCTCACCATCCCAGCTGTGGGACAACGAGGATGGACACGGCCTTGCGGAAGAAGGGCTGGAGCGCTGGGAACGGTGTGGAAAAGCCATTAGAAACCCGAGCTGGGGACGCGGCCCCGGGATTAGTCGCACACGGTTTGTTTTCTTTATTAAGTATCTTTTTACCATGGAGCCAATAAACATGGGCTGCTCCGAGGATTCACTTTGGAGGTCAGGGCTGGGTGGAGCACGGGGGAGGTGGCACATCCCGATCCCGGTGCCCAGTCGGGATCATGGCACTGTCCCACCCCGTAATCGGTGCCCCGCTGGGAAGGAACAGCCACGTTTCTTGGCCTTTTCCCAAAATAGCATAATTCCTCGATGTAGCAGTGATGCATCCATGTGGCTTTTTGAGGTCAGGGCTGTTTTTTTCTTGCTCTTCTTCTTTCCAAGTCAATTTTGTGCTGGAAACCCCTTTACAGAAGAGGATTTCACATCATTTTCAGGGATTGTCCAGGGCAGAGACAGAATTTGGACTTGATGATCCCTGGGATCCCTTTCAATTCAGGATAATTCTGTGATTCCAGGAACTGGGAATGGTCAGACCAGGACCTGGCACCAAGGCCCATCCCCACAATCTTGTGCTCCACTGGGATTGTCCCTTCCAGGTGGGCTTGGAAGGTCTTCCCATGCGTTCATCCCAGTCTTCAATCCGTGGTGGACTGTTCCTTGATTTTTTTCTCTTCCCTAATTTTGTCCCATTTATTTTAAAAGAATTTATCAGGTTGAGGGATTTACTTTTCTGCTTGCTAATATTTTGGGAGAAATTCCTGTGTTTGAATTCCTGTCTGGTCGCTGCCTTTTCCAAGCGTTTCTCTTTGGTCCAGGATGTATCCAGTCTGCAGGTAAAATGAGAAAATGAAGAAAATATCTTGTGGAGCCAGGCTGGGAGAGCTGGGAATGTCCAGCTGGAGGCAAGAATGTTCCAGGGAGACCTTAGAGGCTCTCCCAGTGTCTAAAGGGGCTCCAAGAGAGCTGGAGAGGGACTTTGGACAAGGGATGGAGTACCGGGAAAAGGGAGAATGGTTTCCCATTGCCAGAGGGCAGGGATAGATGGGATATTGGGAAGAAATTCTTCCCTGTGAGGATGATGAGGCCCTGGCACAGGTTTCTCAGAGAAGCTGTGGTTACCCCATCCCTGGAAGTGTCAAAGGCCATGTTGGGTGGGGCATGGAGCAGCCTGGAATAGTGGAAGGTGTCCCTGCCCATGGCAGGGGGTTGGAACGAGATGATTTCTAAGTCCCTGCCAGCCCAAAGCATTCCATGATTCCATGTGCCTATAAAACACAGGATTTGGGAGTAATGGCAAAGCCAGGCACTGTTCAGACCTGACTCTACTTCCAGGTTGCCCGTTGGTTGTAGAGTTACCTCCCATTCCAGCTCCTTGAAATAAGAGGTGCAAAATCATAGGAATGGGAGTTTTAAATGTTTTTTTTTAATGGAAAAGCAGCACTGTCACTGAGCTGTCCCCCCCATCAAGCCCATATCCATGTGTCCATGTCTATCCCAGCCCTCCTGCTGCTCAGCACCATCCCCAACCTCCAGCACATGAGCTCCTTGCTCCGCTGCCGACTGCAGCGCTCAGCCCTGGGCGACAGAGCTGCTGAATCCTTCTGCTTCCCAAGGAGAGAGCTCGGCAGGGATCCCGCTTAATCCCAAAGGTCAGCACAGGGAGCTGCTCCCGTGTCTCCAAAGTAAAGTTGCATTAAAAGGGCAGGAAGCAACCTCCGTGTTGTTGGCAAGATGGATTTTTATAAACAGGCCGGAATGGTGGTGCTGAAACCCTCCCCTTGTTTCTTTCCCCTTGGATTTATCTCATTTCCCCCAAAATTTAAGCATGAAGGAATGGGATGCAGGAGCATCCGAGTGTGGAAGGACCCATATTTCTCCTGGAGAAGGTCAACAAGGGAATGGATGTTGGAGTTGGGAATTTTGGGTTGTGCCATGTGTGTTGGGTTGTCTCTCCATGGATATCACAATGTGATGTAAAAGCCAAACTGGTTGGGATGGAGCATCCTGGGTGGGAGTGGGTCCATATGGGACTAAGAGGGATCCAGCACTTGCTCCCTTCATCCCTTGGGATATGCTGGGGTGAGCTCTCTGGATTGCTGGGAACAGAGATTAGAGAGAGGCTGTTCTTTTTCCTTCCTCCCACCTTTATTCCCAAGAACCCAAATAGAAATCCCAGCTGAAGGCATCTCCTCTTCCCTGCCTGCCCCTCTTCCTGCCTTTCCCACTGCCAAAAAGTGCCATTTCCCAGCAGAAAACCTTGTGGGGAAGCTCTGGGACACTGATGACACCTCATTCCCACCAGAACCACTGGTGGCTGCTGGGAGCTGCCAAAATCCGGAGCTGGGAGTGCAGGAGGATTTTTAGGGATGAACATCTCAATGCTGTTGCTTTAACAGCCCCATTCCATGGGCACACTGAGCTTCTTTGGGTGGGAGAGCATCAACCAAGCCTTGGGAAGAGCAGGTTGAGCTCCAGGCCTCATTCATCTTCCTCACAAGGCTGATCCAGGCAGCAATCCCAAAATAAGGATTTTGTTCCAGCTGTTCCCTGCTCTTTCCCAAGTCCCAAGCATGTCTGGGACAACAAAACCCTGTGTCGTCTCCAAAACCAGATTCTCCAGCCCAAAAAACCTCCTTAGGACTTCTGCAGGGGTAAATCACTGCTGTTAAAGCTTTGGTGGTTTTAATCCATAAAATCAAGCACTTGGAAAACCGTGGGCAGGTGTGGAATGTACCAGATTTATTATTATTGTTAGTAGTATTTTTTCTTGGAATATTACTTTGATGTGGAGAAGGAAATGTCAACACATCCCTCTGTCCCTTTAGCAAGGTGTTGGTGCCACCTGAAGGAGCTCAGCTGTGGATTCCTGTGCTCTCACGGGGTTTTCCCTGCCTTTTCCACCTCTGCTTCCTCTTTCCCTGGCAGTGCAAGAAGAAGCACACGCTGGTTTGTCCCGACTTTGCCAAGAAAGGTGTCTGCCCCAAGGGTGCCCGGTGCAAACTCCTGCACCCCCATAAGAGACGTCACCCACAGCAGGTTGGAGGTGATGGAGACCACAGCAACCCCCCTTCCAAGTGGAGACGGATCCAGGAGGCATCAGGCAGGTAGGAAAGAGTTCATTTTGCTTCATTTAACAGTTTTCTTCCCAACCTCCTCCAGATTTTTCCTCTTCCAGGTGTGTTCTGTCTGTATCCTGGTTTATTTTAAGATGTGTTGGTGTGGGTCACTGCAGTGTTTTCTGATGGAGACACCTCTGGGATGGGCAGTGTCCCTGTTTGAGGAAGAGCTGATAGAGAGGAAAGAGTGGATTCACCCTTAGGAATGTGCCATCCAGGGCTTTAGCACCTCCAGGTACCTTTTGTAGACCTTCCTCTTGAAGATGGAGGAGTTCTGATGGAGATTCCACTGCTGAAAGTGGATCCATGTTATCCATAGTTATGTGGGAAATGGGAAACATCATCCCTCTTCCTTACAGCCATGTTGGAGAGCAGAGCTGAGCCCTCTCCATGGCACGGAGGGACTAGAGAATCAGAAATAGGAATGGCATGGAGAAAAGAGGCTTTGGAAAAGTTTGGTGCTGGGATGGGCCCTTGGTTAATCCTTGGAAGCTCTCCCTGATATTTTTGGGTGCCGGGATGGAGCCACAGGCTGATGATGGATGTGTCCATCCTCATCCTCACAGGGAGATGGGTTTTACTGAGCTTGGCACATCCTCTGCCCTCAGTCTCAAGTCCTGCATGCAGGACAATGACATCCCAGTGGAATTAGAACTAAAGCCAAATGGAAATTTGGCTTTAAAAGCCAAAATCTCCAAGTCCTGCTCAGTGGGAGGAGGAAGGATCGATTTTGGTGCAAGGCTTCTCCATGGAGGGAGGTGGGAGTGAAGGTGGGATGGAAAGGGAGGGACCTGGGAGCTTTGCCAGGCTGGTCCATGCTCCTGGAATCCTCCATGGTCTGGGCCTGGGCCTCATCCTGGCCCTGCCTTGTAAGGTAGCAGAGGGGGACGAGCAGCTCCGCGGGTTCTCCGAACTTATCCCGGGTGACAGAAGAGCCTTGGAATGACACCCAGCTCACGTTCCCGGTGTGAACGAGGTGTAAAATAGCTCCTTGCTCTTTTTAGGGAAGGAGGAATGAGTGCAGGCCTGCCTGGTTGGGAGGCTCCTGGCGTCCTCCGCTGGGAAGGGAGCACACCCCAGCTTGGAAGCTGCTCCAGAGGGTTTTTTTTTTCCTTTATTGGCACCATCATGGGAGATGTCAAAGGAGCTGGAGTGTCAAGTTAGCTTGGAAGAGAGTGGCCGGGCTGGGAATGAGCCAAGCCCAGCAGGACACCTCCAAGCCATCCCAACTCCCCACGCCTTCCATGTTCCCTTCCCTCTGCTCGATCACAAGCAGGAGCCCAGCACCTGCACAAGAATCTGAGGAGCTGGGAACCTTGCAGGGAAGTGCAGGACAGGGAATCCAGCTGGGGAGGGAGAAACTCCAGCCTAACCTGTGATGGCTCCAGGGAAATCAGGGATACAGCATGGCCTTGGAGGGAGACCTGGGAGCTCCAAGCCTCTTCCATTGCATATGATGCCCTGTCCAGCATTGCCAAATGGGATTGTTTTACTTTTCCTGATTATTTTTCCCATTCCTGTAGGAATGATCCAGCTCAGCTCCAGGATGATGGAGAAATTCCTGGACCCTCCAGTGCAGAGCAAGAGGTGAAGTTTTGGAAAGAGGAGGAGCCCAAGCCAAGCAGCTGCCTGCAAAAGCTGCCATCCTTCATCTCCCTCCGATCCCCGGAATCTCCCGGTTCCCTGGGCTGCAAAGAAGAGAGGGATGAGGATGAGCCAGAGGATGAACCAGGTAGGAATCACATCCTCCACTTGGAGATGCTCTGGTTTTCCAAGAAAAAAAAAGTTATTCTCTGCTGTTCTGTGGGTTTTGACGGGATCCATGTTCTTTGTGAGGCACCAAACCAGTTCAGACTGGGAGTCCAAACTGGGATGGCAGTGAGGATTCCCATCTGGGTACAAATCCTTGTGTCTGTTCCCGAAGTTGTATATCAGGACTTTGTCCCCTTATTTTATCAACTCCTTTTTTATTCTGTAAATTATCCAATAATGAATCTGGTCTCATTTCCATGGTGGAATAACATCACTGCCCTGTAGAGAAGGTGTTTAGTGGGATGCAAGGATGCTCTGCCTCTGGAGGACCTCTGGACCATCCATCACACCTGTTTCCCAGCAGGAAATAGCTTGGAAGCTTCCCAATAAAAACATTCCAGTGGGAGGTGGGGTGGAGTGTTTGCAGGTTGGAAGTTTGAAGGAAGAGCTGTTAGTCTGGGATTATCTACTTTGGAAGTCAGTAAAATTTTTGGAAAATGCGGTTTAGGATGAGCAGAACTTTTAGGAATTCTGACACATGAGAGCAAGTGGCTTCTGTTTCTCCAGTGTTCTCCTTGGTTCCTCCTCTCCTCTTTCAGCTCTTCCATGGGAAAATCCCTAAAGGGATGGGATTTTGGGGTGCTCCAGGGATGTACTCCCAGGAGGAGAGGTGATGGAGATGGTGAGGCCGGGATTGTGCCGGGTTCTTCCCAGCTCTGAGTAGGAGGTTTTTGGCTGGATGGTGCTCCACACTTCACTTTTCCTCTCCCATGTTTCTCCAGAGGGATGCACAGCCTCATCTCCAGAGCACCATCCAGGAATGGGCTCAGAAGTCACAATATTTTGTGGGAGTAACAATGAAATTCCCATTGCCAGCTGTGCTGGCACAAGATTTGGCTCAGTGTGAGCCTTTCCCATCTTTGATCCCAGCTTTCCATGTGGCCGGAGCAGGATCCCGCTGGGATAAGGGATGAATTCTTTTGCAAAAGCCAGGCTGAAGCATTTACAGGATCATCCATAAGGATCAGTGAGGCTGTGCCTGGCTCAGCCACTTCAAGTCAGGGAGGGCTGAGATGCCTTAACGCTGTTGGAAAGAGAATTCCCAGGATTAGCAACATATTCCCGAAGTCACAGACAAGCACGGGTGCTGTTGAACCACAGTGTGGTGGACACAGCGAGGGGACCATTCCAGCTGGGAATGCTCCTCTCCAAAACACGGAGTGAAACACTCAGCTTCCCTTTCCAGGGATTTCTTCTTTCTTTTCCTTTACCTTGGCCCTGCTTCAACTCCCTTTTGACCTCGGGAATTGTTCCCAAAGCAGCGACTTGACCGGGATTTTTGTCTCCACGGTGAAGTTGGAACAATTAATTCATGGACAAGAAGACTGTTGAAATACCTTGGAATACAGTTGGCAGCTGGGAATAACTCAGGAGCAAGGGCATCCTTTTCCTCTTAATTCTAGTGTGTGTATCCAAGGGAGGATGATTTCCAGGAATTTTGGGTGGGAGGATGAGGAGGAGGAGCTGCTTCATTTGGGAATGTCGGCAGGAAGGCTGGGTGAAGCTGGCAGGTACGAGGTCAGGGCACTCATCCCTCTGTGCTCCTTTGCCCAGGGAGGCTCATGGCATTGGGAAAGCAGATGCTGGAGGATCCATAAGAAAGGAAAACCAGGCAGGAATTGCAGATGGCTGTAAAATCATCTGATGATGAAGCAATTTCCCTGCCAAAGCGATGGCATGCCGAGTCTGGACATGGGAATGTTGATCCATGGGTTTGCCCATCCTTGGGTTTCATCTTAATCCCAGCCAAGGGATTTCAGGGCACAGCAGCACCTGGGAGCCCCCAAATCCAGTTGGATAAAAGGAACCCTGGCCACCATCCCAAGAGGACATGGCATTGATGCGTCTAAAGGACCAAATGCTTTGTGGTGGCCACATCACTTGGACTGGACTCCATGACCCTTGTGGATCTCTTCCAGTATTCCTGCATTCCTTCGGAATATTTGGTGATCCTAAGATTGAGTTTGGAGCTGAGTGGGTGGTCAGGATGAGTCCATGTGTAGCTCTAGGAAGTAGACAGAGTCTGTGGCGGGATTTGGGAGTGGGATCTGGGGAGCTGTGCCAGCGATAACGTTGGGTTTGTGCTTGTGAAGCCTGAAGTTGACACACAAATTATTGGGATGGTAAATAACGAGGAGGACAGGTTGTTATTAAGGAATGAGGTTAATTCCTTGGTTAAACGGTTACAATTGGAGAAAATGCCCTTTCAATCCTGGGAAATGCAAAAGGAACGAGGAAAAGCAGGGGAGGGGCAGGGAGAGAGTTTGGAGATGACCTTTAAGGACCAGCGTGGGCAACAGCATGAGCTTGCAGGGTCTCAGTGGGGGTCTGGGTTCAGGATATAGGGAAAGGGGACTGGAAAGGAGGGATGTGTTCTGTGTGCATTGAGCAGAGCCACTGTCATGTTCCCAACCCTCCAGAGGAGCCTGGAAATTGGGGTTGGAAGAGTGATTTGTTGACAAGGTGCTGATCAGATAAAGGTTGGACTCGGAGGTCTTTTCCAACCTAAAGGATTCCAGGATTCTGTAATTTGAGGGAACTGGTGCTTTCCAAGCATCCTCCAAAAAGCCAATCCGTGCAGCACGGGGACAGCCAACTGCTCCCAGCCGAGCATCCCAAATGGGAAGAGTGGGTTTGGTGGCGTCCCATCCTTCGCCTTGTGTCATCCACCCAGGAGCATGGAGCCGGAGGGAGAACAGGCTTCCCTACCCCTCCGACTCCTGTTTTCCAGGTAATGGGCTTTTCCATATTTCACCTTCCAGTTAAATCGCCTGTGCTGGAGCCTAACTGGCCTCCCCGCGCTAATTGCACCAATGCAAACCATTCCAATCGAGTGCTAATTTAATTAGAAAGCACCCATTTTAGTTAATTTGTTCGAGAAGATCACTGCAAACTCCTGGAGAGAACAGATGTTCCCCTCTCCCCCGATGAACATTCCGGGCTTTGTAAATGGCTCCGCTCAGCCTTGTTTAGGAGAGAAAAGAGGATTTTATAGCCGCAAACGACCCTTTCTGTAAACATTTTACAGCTCTCTGCACGTTTGAGTGACGATAAACCCCGAGCAGCTCGGCGGGCTGCAAATTTGGGACCATACGGCCGTCATTTTATTGTCATATTTCACGGTCGTAACGTTAATGGAAGATGCTCGCTCCAGTCTTTTTTAACGGCTCCGCTGAGCACGCTCAACCGCCTCGGCTTCCGAGGAATTCGGGGAGGTGCGGCGGCGGCTTCTGGGTTTGTTTACGGCTTCTGCTTCTGGAGGGATAAGTTTGGGAATGTGGATTTCCGCCTCTTTTCTCGCCGTGGTGGAGAGATGACCCCAACAGGGCACGGAACTGCCGCTGTCACCGCCCCCGTGGTGGTTGGTCTTGATCCAACCATTCCCAGCTCCAGGAATCTGAGAATTAGAGAATATCCCAGTTTAGAAGGGACTGTCAAGTCCAGCTCCTGGTCCTGCACAGGACAACCCCAGTTTAATTTAGGAGATGTCCAGTGCTGCCTCCCTGCATGTGGATATGGCCAGTCCCCTTTGGTTCCGATAGGATCTTCATTGCCTTCAGCATCTCCTTTGGTGCTTTTTCTCCCAGCAGATTTTTGCTCCAGAACTTTTTTTGGTAGCCAGGTGAGGCAACCAAGCCTTTGATCAGTCAGGTTGGTGGCAGAAGATGCCCTGGAGCTTTCCATGAAGCATCTGCATGGGGATGGAGGGCTTAGACACAACAGGATTGTCCTGGGATAACAGGAGCTGGCATCACTGTCAGCTTTGACCCCAGCAGGACTTGGTGCAGTTTGTTCCTTTTGGGAGGAAGCAATGGGGATAAAATACAAGGAATTGATTTCTCTGTGTGGTCGCAAACATCTCCAGGGTGGTGAGGCCTTGGCACAAGTTTTCCAGAGAAGTTGTGGAGGCCTCATCCCTGAAAATGTTCCAGGACAGTTTGGATGACGCTTGGAGCAACCCGGACAAGTGGAAGATGTCCCTGTCCATGGGAATTGTTCCTTAAGGATCCTTCCAACACAAACCATTTTAGGATTCCATGAAAAAAATGGGCAAAAAATCAATGTGGAAGAAAAATATTGCACTCCTGGCCAAGGAGTGAGACTTAGCAGGTCCTAAATTGGACACTTTGCAATGAGGAAATTAAATCACAGTAAAGTTTCTGACTTTTGGAGCTTCTCAGAGCCACCAGGACATGAGGAGATCCAACCCCAGCCTCCAGCAGCACCTGGAGGCACCTTGGCACCCCAAAGGCTGAAGGTATCCCAAACCCAAAGGTGTCTGGTGGATGTAGGGGATGGAGATGGAAGGATCACAGAATCATTAAGGTTGGAAAAGACCTCTAAAATCGTCAAATCCAACCTGTGACCAATCCCCACCTTGTCACCAGACCAGAGCCCTGATTGCCACATCCAGTCATTCCTTGGACACCTCCAGGGACAGGGACTCCAAACCTCCCTGGACAGCCCCTTCCAATACCTGAAAACCCTTTCCATGAAGAAATTTGATGGATCCATGTTGTTCTGCTTGAGGAATGGGTGCATTTAGACTCAGTTTTTAGGGTCTCATCCACCTGTGTTAGAAGGTTTGGGTGGAAGAGCAGCAGGATGAGTTTCTAGTGCAGGTTGTCACCACATGGATTTAGTGCAGGATGGAGCCAAGGAGATCCAATCCTCCCCATATGCCTTTTCCTTATGAAAACTATTTGTGGAAAATGTTGGGATGTAGCCCTTGCTGCTGGGCTTTCTACCCCCTCTTTTGTTGTTGAGTTTTATGTAAAAAAAAACCAAATCATAATAATAATAATAATAATATAAAAAAGGCATTTCCCAGATCAAGTTTCTCCAGAAGCACTTCAGCAACAAAAGGAAAAGACCTTTCCAAGGCAGATTCAGCCTCTGAAGTCCCCTAAGGTGTCCCGGATATTTTTGTTTTGGGAATAAGTAGGGAAAGTGTGTTTGAAGGGAATTTCTCCTCATGGTGTTAAACCTTGAGCATCCAGCAGGGGAATTCTGGGATGCATCTCGGTGCTCTGAACCTTCCTGGAGGAAGGTGCAGGACAGGATGAAACCCTTTGGTGGCTTCAGGAGAATGATGGACACAAACATTCCATCAGGCTGGAGGTTGTTGGGGAAAGGAGACCAACAAAATTCCAGCTGTTCTCCTGCTGGATGGTAAAGTTTGGAATGTTGCAAGGGAGTTACCTTTCCCTGCATCTTGCTGATTTAGAGTTTGGGAATCTTCACCCCTGATGTGGGGCATCTCCAGCTGCCTTCCACCTCCCCACCTTGCGGAGAAAACAAAATTTTTAATCCCTCATGGATCAGGAATGATGAGCAGGGAGAGGATTTGGGCCCCAGGCCCAGACCTACCTCCTTTCCCCCTTCATCCGAGAGGATTCCCCACCTTGAAATCCCTTTCAACCCCTCTCAGATCAGCATCTGGATGAAACAAATTTGGTTTTAACTTCCCCGCTGGATGCAGCTGGAGCCGCTCGGCTCTGGCTGGGGGAAAACCAGGTTTTATTGAAAAATCTAATGGTGCCACCTGAAGTGTGATTTACTGCACTGTCCACTCCTCAGACTTGATAATATATTTCTATTAGATTTCCTTCTTTCCCCTCTTTTTTCCTGGAGAAGAGTGGCAAGTTTCTCCGTCTGCCTGACACCTTCTTAGGCTTAGGCAAAATAAATGTTGATTTCCATCAGGAGGAAGAGCGCTGGAAGTCCTAATTCTCCGATGAGCCTGACAAGCTCAGCGAAAACCGCCTGGGTTTCGATGGAAAACTCGTGATCCGGCCTCGGTTCTTCTCCTTCGGAAGCTGTTCAATCTCTGGAATGAAAAAGGGGTTGCTTTCGCTAACTAGAAATTATATACCTGGTTCCTTGGAAGATGGATTGCGCCGCTCCCGGAATGCTGGGAAAGGCGGCGGGGGGAGAGAGTGAAGGAGCTGGAGATGCGACCCAAGATTGATCACGCCATTTGCAGGGTCTCCCAAGCACAAAACTGGAAAAATATCTTTTCCTTTGCCAGGGTTGGCTGGCGTGACACCCCCGTTTGGTCCAGGTTTTCCCTCCTGGGGGTTTTTTGGGATGTGGTGTTTACCCCTTGGCTGCGCCATCCTTCCTCCATCTCCTTCCATCCAAGGAGAGAAACGGAACCAGTTTAGCCCTCTCACGACCTATTTTGGGTTTATTTTCTCATTCCTGCCTTGATTTTTCTGAGGAATCTGTTGGAAATCAAGCATGGATGCTCTGGAAGTATCTTGGCCCCATGCGCTCTGTACCAAAGTCAGGAATTAATTATGGTCAATTTAAAAATCACCTTTTTTCTTGTTCTCCAAAAAAAATAATTCCATCTTTCTACTTCTGTAATCACGCCTGCTTTGAACTGCCTCACAGATATCAGCTAAGAAAGTTTTCCCTGGCTCATCCGAAGGGAATTGAGCCCTTCCCACCTTTCCTACTGAACTCACACCATGGAGCAGGAATGTGGAGTTGCTGATTTTGACCCCTTGAGGTGACAACCAGCAGCTCCGGACCCTCATTCCAGCAACCAGGCTGGGATTCGCAGATCCCAGGCTGGAAAAACCACCTGGCTGGATGCCAAAGGGAAAAACTGAGAGGGTGGGGACGCGAGGGTGTTTGGCTCCGGGTCACCATTCCCCAAAGCTGGATTCGGCTGCGTTGCCAGTGAGGAATATCCAGATCTGCCGTGTCTGCCGTGCATCCCGCTGATGTATGGGAGTTATATTAAGGGTGGAAAGGTGCTAAATGAGCCCTCTTTATTTTCCATAAATTAACTCCGGAGCGATGAATCACTGCCAGCGCAGCTTCGACTCCCAGCAAGTTTGTTTATCCAAGTTGGAAAGTGAAGGAAAACTCTTGGAGACTCCCCGTTGTTGGGTCCTCACCCGTCCTGCTCCCCCTGCCCCAAAACTTTTCTCCTTTGGGCTCTCAAGGCTGCTCGAAGGTGTCCTTGGTCCCACCTCCAGGTTGGGTTCATCGTTTGGGAAGTGCCATGCAGAATTTTGCAGGAACAGGAGCAACAGAACATCTGGAGGGGGTTTGGGCTGGATTCCCTCCATCTTCTCCACGATCTTCTCCACCTCCATTAATCCCAAGTGAAGGGGAACTTTTCCCACTAAACCTGTGAGTCCTTTTTTTTCCTGGGAAACCTCCACTTTTTTCCATCTTCATTCCTCTTGGTGGCCAAGTGGCCACCACTTTTCTTCCCACCCATCACTCTGGTACGTGGAATCCCATAAACACCTCTCCAAACCCTTTGGAGAAGGGAAATAGGAGAACCTGCAGAAAGGCACTCCCAGCGTTGAAATGGAGAAGGATTTCACTCTGTCCACCTTGGTCCATGGAATGATGCTGGAGTTGTCCTACAAGGAGGTCACCTCCCAGAGGCACTTTGTGGTGTTTTGGCTCTACCTGAGCATCCAGAACCTCTTTGGAGGAAGCACCAGGCCCCAGCAAGCAGGAGACATCACTTGGAGCATCCTAAATGGATGCTGGGAATGCTTGGAGGGATGATTGCTGGTGCTCAGCTCTTTCCAGCTCCATCCCAGCACCAAAGCAGGTCCTGATGTTCACCAGTGGGAAGGTTTGGATCCTTTTTAATTTTCTTTTTCACCCATAAATTGGGAAGTTTGCAGCAGATTTGCTGCTCCATGGTGGGAAGTGTGTCTTCTCTCTTTCAAGTGCCACTTGTAGGGAGCTGAGGATGCTCAGGGATTTGGGGAATGAGCCACCTCCATCCTTGACGTGGCCAAGGGGGATGTGAAGCAGAAGAGGAACTTAGGACACTCCTACACCTGCATTCCAATGGATTCCCAAGGTGACCCGAGCCAACCTCAGTGACTTTATCCTCTTTTCTTCCTTTCCTTCCCAGGCAACACCCAAAGGAGGAGAATGTTCCCAAGGACATCCCTGCAGGATTCCGAGAACTCCCTTGTGGGTGGCAGAGGTGAGCCCAGTGGGTGTTACCAGGGTGGAGGACCATCCACATTCCCAATTTTCCAGCGCTTTAACCCCCTTCCATGACCAGGCAAGGAGAAGCCTGGGAATATCCAGCTGTGTTCCCCCCACTTCCCACCTTCACCATTCCTTTCCCTCCCTCCAGGGAAACGGCTGCAGATCAAGCCCCGGCTGTGAATCCATCCCAATCCTGTGGCAGCCGACCAGCTCAGGAACTGGAGAGCCAGGGAACGACCTGGCACCTACCTCAGGATGCCATGTCCAGACATGGCACCCCCCCCCCTCCTCCTCCTCTTGCTTTCCCGGGATGTCACTGGGACAGGGAGTCGTGTGGCAGCGTGGGAATGCACCGCTCGTTCCTGCAGGGGAACAGCTTTGTTTGGAATCTTTGAATTGACCAATAAATGATCTTTTTCAGCTGGTTTGTTGAAGGCAAGTCCTGCCACCTCCTTGGATGCTTGTGGGGCTGGGAAGAGCTTCCCATCCCCATCCATCCCTCCGGTGCTGTCCCAGCCACAAGGTGATGGGGAGACCTGAGGTGGTGTAATGCCGTCAGGTGACATTCCCACATCCAGATTATTAGGGACAAGTCACTGTGCTGGGATGTAATGGGTGTAAAGCCCCCACAGCCCTGATCCCACCATTCCCAGAGCCCATCCTCCTCCATCCCCTTGCTTTTGGGAGGAGATTTCCTGGAGCTGAGAGCATCCCTCATGGAAATGTGTTGGGAGTGGGAGATCACAATCTGCATTTTGGGGTCTCCCATGGCCCAGTTGCACCCGACCCCCACCTCTCCCTATCCCAGCAGGGGTTTGGGCTCCACTGGGAATGCCAAGCCAACTCTCCAGGGTTTGGGGGTTTTTGGGGACTCTCCAAATCCAAGCAGGAACAGAGTGAAGGAACACTGGAACAATGGGGTTTTGCATCCATAGGTAAAATTTTCCAAGGGAATTTTGGGGTGGCAGGTGCTGTTCCCCCACACAGGTGCGATTTGTGGGATTTGCTCATCCACAGCCCCTCAGGCAAAATCCTGTGGGGGAAAAGGCATCAGAAGGATTTGGGAAGAACTGGGGCTCCCTGGGATGCAGGATCCAGGTGTGATCAGAGATGGAGTAGGGAATGCCAAAGGATGGTGGCTTCACCCCCCAAACAGGTCCCCACAGGGGGGTTCCCTTCACCACGTGACCCCCATGGAGGGGTTTTGTCACCATCCCAAATCCACAACATCCCCCAGGCACTGGAGGACCAGCAGATCCTCACCTTGGGATGTCACTTGTGCCCCCAGGGTGTGTCCAACGAGTTGATTTTTAATAAAAACGTCGTGGTTTTAGTTGATATGAAAATGTCTTTTGTTAACTCCTGTGTTTTGATATGTAAATAAAAGTCTCTTCCCCTGGGATGGAGAAGCCTCCCCGTGGCTTTCCTCTTTTTTCAGCAGTGCATGAACATCCCATCAAATATCCATCCAAATCCAGAGTGGAGGAGTCACTCTGGTCCCTAAATCCTTGGGGGTTTTTTTATTATTAAAACTTTTCACCCAGAAACAATGATTCTTCACGTGGTGGTATCCTAAAAAAAACCCCCAACTAAATTCCCTAAAAACCACCCTGGAGGAGACGGTGCTGTTGTGAATCCTCAGGGATGCCCAGTGGTGGCCAGGAGCTTTGGTTTTCCCTGCATCCCTAACGAGGATAATCCTTGTGCTGCACTAATTAAACGAGGCAATGAGCAGCTCCTCTCCTCCGCCGCCCACCGGCACCGCTGCTCCCTTCCCGGGGAGGATTGGAATTTCCAGCCGGCTGTCGTTAAAGCTCTGCTTGGGGGTGATTAATTTCCAAGCCGGGATAAACGCGGCCCCTGGAGAGGTGTCACTGAGCTCCAGTGGGTTCCCTCTCTGTCTCCAGCATCCTCAATTCCTCGGCAATGGGTTCCAATGGGATTTTTCCGTCCTCGCTGTGAAGCTGGGGGTGCGCTCTTGCGGCTCGGGGACTCGCCAAGGACATTCCCTGGTGGGGTGCCACGACTGGGAGGTTGGCAAAGGGTGGAGTTTCTGGAGGGCTCCATAAACATTTCCCGGAAAATCCTTCCTGCGGCGGGTGCTGCTGGCACCGCTCTTGGTCCCCTGCCGGGGAAGCAGGTGCCGGGTGAACGTCACCCGCCGGGATCAGTTTTCTGCCTGTCATCGGGGTGGCTGTTCCCTGCCCTCCTCCACCTTCTCCTCCTCAGCCTCATCCTCCTCCCAGCCTCTCTATGTGATGTCCCCCCTCCGCCCCAAAATTCCTGACCCTGCAGCAACGCTGGGTTGTGGGGCAGCATCACCAAGACGGTCCCACACTCTCTCTCCGTGGGGTGCATCGTGGTGGACACCATGCTCCCGTGGGGTGAGGTCACTGTCCCCAAGCCAACAACACCCCCAGTGGGAGCTGTGTGCCATCCAGGGAAACTGAGGCAGCCCCAGGTGGGCACCCGGCCCTGCTCCAAGGGGTGATGGGGCGCACGAGCTCTAAAAGTGAAAGGTGACGCCATCCTGCCACCATCCCCAGGGCCACCAACCTGGTTATGTCACTTGACCGCCTGTGAGTAAACTTAGCTGACGGGCCCGGCGTGGTGGGGAGGGTTGGGGACATGCCATGGGCATTTCCTAAAAATACCCCGGGGGTGTCGCTGGGGAGCCACGGCCCCATTGGAGCCCAGCCCGCTCCTAATCCCTTGGTGGCTCCTGTCCCAGCCTGGGTGGCAGCTGCTGGTGGGGGCCAGGTGCCCCCAGGGTGGAGCAGCTCTGGGCAGGAACGTGGTGCCAGGGGAAAGGAGGCGGCACCCCATCTTTTCCCAGTGCAGGATCCCGGTATCCCGCCGCACAGGTGGGATGATGACGGATTTAGGGTGACACAATGAAGCAGAAAGGGTTGAAACAGCCTCACAAAAAAGGGTTTTTTTTGTTGTCCGCTTCTTTGCCCCCTCCCTCAAGTCATGCCCAAGTTTGGGGACTCCAAAGTGGGGAATCCGTGTCCAATATGGGATAACATCCAGGATCGCCAGGGAATGGGGGTCATGTTTAGGGCTTTGCCTGCATCCATGACCCTTCCCAAGGGGAATAAATTCCCCCCCTGCCTTGACCCAGTTAGCAGCAGAAAGATGGACCCTCCCCAGAGGCTGGATCCAGCATAAGCAATGACATGGGATTTTAATTGCTGGAGTTGCAGCGGGATATATGTTTTAATCCTCAAAAAACACATTTTTTTGCCTTAATTTGACCCCATATCCAAAGGGTCAGTTAGCAGCCATGGAGAGCAGTGTCCCCTGTCCCCAAGTCCCCAAGCAGCCATTGGCTGGATGAGGGGAATGTCACCTCCCACATCCCGAGGGATGTGGGATGCAGCCGGGTTGGGATGCAGCCAGGTTGGGATGCAGCCAGGTTGGGATGCAGTGGGACCCAGGATACATCCTGCAGGTGACAGAGACAATCCTGGGCCCCCAGGGGATGAGTGGGTGGGTGTTGCCAGCCTCTGTGGGATGAACCTGCTCATCCCTTGGGATTAGGTGGGACCACTCCATGGCAACTGCCCCGTGCCTCAGTTTCCCAGTCCTGTTCCTCCCAGGCTGCAGCAGCCATGAGGTTGCAGATGGAGCAGCCCGGCCACATCCCAACCAGGGCCTCATCCAGGGATGGCATGAGCATCCCAAAAAGCCCCTGACCTGCTGCCTGTGGGCGCCAGTGACACCTTTTCCAGCTGCTGGGATGGCAGTCCTGGTCCTCCATCTGGTGGCACTCCCGTTCATGTGTCAGGTGTGGATGTCACCTGTGCCAGGTGCGACGCCACCTCCAAAACCAGAGGCAGCACTGGAGGACAGAGGTGCACCTGGCTGCAGCCTGACCACTGATAGCTTATGGAAAACCCAGAAAAATCCCCAAAATGACATTTATTTGACTTTTTGCACTGATGGAAGTGCTCCGGGAAGGATCCTGGGCTGTCGCTGAGGCGGGGAAGGGGCTGCATTCCGATGCTGTGGTCCCTCAGCGCGGTGTCACCAAACCCGATTTAGGCTCGGTAACTCCTTTTAGGATATTCCCCATTTTGGGGAGTAGGAAATCAGGATTTCTAGGATGCTTCTCCCCACTCTACTCTCAGTTCGGAGCGTGGGAGATGAAGCCCCACATCGGGATGCGAGAGCCGAGAGCGTCCGGGGGGTACCGAGAGCATTCCCCCGCTTCCTGAGATTGACAGCTGCCCCGGGGGCGTTGCCATGGGGATATGAAAATCCAAGCGGGCTCTCGGGGTGCTGATAGGCTGGAAGAGCTGAGCCCGGCCTCAGTAGGCGGGGCCGTGCCTCGCTTTCCCCGTATAAAAAGCGGCGAGTTCCATTGAGCTCCCGGCGGCGGCGGCGCCGGTCGCGGGCAGGGGAGCGGCCCCCGCCCCCAGCGCGCCCTGTCCCGGCGGGAGGAGGAGGAGGAGGCGGGAGAGAAGGCTCGGAGCCCGGGGAGGTGGGGCCGGGGCAGGTGCCAGGGGAGGCAGGAAGGGGCGGGCAGGGCGCTGCCCGCTCCTCGCCATTGGGAAGCGGCCGCAGGCAGCGGCGGAGCCGTGGCGCTCGGAGGAGGGTCCCGCAGCCCAGCAGCGGAGCCGAGCCCCGACCGAGAGAGGTGGCTGCCCCGCAGCACTCAGCGGAGCCCCGGCTGGGGGTCCCGGAGCCCGCCTGAACCGCAGAGCAAAGTCCCGTCAGAGGCGAGCCCCGGAGCCCGGCTGAGCCCCGCAGCAGAGCCCCGGTGGAGGGTCCGGAGCCCCGCAGCAGAGCTCCGGTGGAGTGTCCCGGAGCCCCGGTGGAGGGTCCCGCAGCCCGGCTGAGTCCCGCAGCAGAGCCCCACCTCGGACGCCGCTGAACCTCCCCGCAGAGCCCCGTCGGACAGTCCCAGAGCCCGGCTGAGCCCCGCAGCGGATCCCGCCCGGAGCGTCCCGGAGCCCCGCTGAACGCCACCGCAGAGCTCCGTCAGAAGGTCCCGGAGCCCGGCTGAATCCCACCGCAAAGTCCCGTCGGGAGTTCCCGTAGCCCGGCTGAGCCCCGCCGGAGGATCCCGGTGCCCGGCAGCAGATCCCCCGCGTCCGAGGGTCCCGGAGCCCCGCTGAACCCCACGGCAAAGCCCATCCGAGGGTCCCGGAGCCCGGTCCGGGCAGCCGCTTGCACCGGAGCCCGCTCGCAGGAGGCTCCCGGAGCCCTCGGTGAGCGGCGGTGCCCGGGGGCTCCCGCCCCGGTCCCTCCATGGACTGAGATGGCCTCGGAGCTGGCCATGAGCGCGGAGCTGCCCACGAGCCCCCTCGCCATCGAGTACGTGAACGATTTCGACCTGATGAAGTTCGAGGTGAAGAAGGAGCCGGCGGAGGCGGAGCGGCTGTGCCACCGTCTGCCCGCCGGCTCCCTGTCGTCCACCCCGCTCAGCACGCCCTGCTCCTCCGTGCCTTCCTCGCCCAGCTTCTGCGCTCCCAGCCCCGGTGGGCAACCGGCCCCCGGCCCCCCGGCTACCAGCGCCGCTTCCCTGGGCTCCAAGCAGCAGCTGGAGGAGCTGTACTGGATGTCGGGTTACCAGCATCACCTCAACCCCGAGGCTCTCAACCTGACGCCGGAGGACGCGGTGGAGGCGTTGATCGGTGCCCCTCACCATCATCATCATCACCACCAAGGGTACGAGCCCTTCCGACCTCAGCCCTTCGGGGGCGAGGAGCTGCCGCCGGCCGCCCACCACCATCCCGGCCATCACCATCATCATCATCACCACCTACGCCTGGAGGACCGGTTCTCCGACGATCAGCTGGTGAGTATGTCCGTGCGGGAGCTGAACCGGCAGCTGCGGGGCTTCAGCAAGGAGGAGGTGATCCGCCTCAAGCAGAAGAGGAGGACCTTGAAGAACCGGGGCTACGCTCAATCCTGCCGCTACAAGCGGGTCCAGCAGCGGCACATCTTGGAGAACGAGAAATGCCAACTGCAGAGCCAGGTGGAGCAGCTCAAGCAGGAGGTGACCCGCTTGGCCAAGGAAAGGGATCTGTACAAAGAAAAATATGAGAAGTTGGCCGGCCGGGGCTTCCCGAGGGAGCCCTCCCCATCCGCCGCCCCAAAAGCCGCCGCTGACTTCTTCATGTGAGCCGGGCTGGTGGGATGGGGTGGGATCCCCCCTTTTTTTGGTTTATTTTTTCCTCATGCGGGGAGAGCAAACCCGCCGCTTGTATTTAAAAAGAAAAAAAAATGGAAAAAAAAATAATATTATGAAGTCCCCACTGAAATTTTGCGGAGGGGAAGTTGAACTCCCTCCCTCCCACCCATCGGGACTCGGGGTGGGGGGTCCCGGGGTGGGGGAGTGGGGGGCAGCCCTGCATGCGGGACGTGTACGGCCACCCGCCCCCCTTCCCGGGAGCATCAGCGCCATCCAGGTGGCTTCTCCCCACCTTTTCCTGCGGGTTTTCCCCTCCACTGGGATTTTTATTCTTCGAGGGATCCCCACGGATCGGCCGGGGGGGTCCCCGGCAGCGCTGCGCCCTGCCCGGCCCCTCCGCCCACCCCCCATTCCCGGCCGGCAAACCTGAGCCACATTTAACTTATTCACTCTTGTAAATATGTAGAAAATTAGTTCGTTTTTTGCCTTTTTTTTTCTTTTTTTTTTTTTTTTTCCTTGAGCCTATATTTTGCTTGGTGATTTACGAGAAAAAGAAAACGAACAAAAAAAAGAAAAACCGACAAAAAAACCCTAAAATCCTTTAGAAAAGAGAAAAAAAAAATTACACGAGTCTTAAAAGTTTGTATGTAATAGCATGCAAATAATATCCGAGTTAATTTAACGATGTTGGGAAGAAGCCGAATGCACTATATACAGGAATCGATTGGGTGAAATAATACTGTTTTATAGAGATTTAAAATTATCTATGCTCTTAAAAATAGTGGGGAGGGGCGGGAGGGGAAGAGGTAACAATTTTAGGGTGACCTGAAAGGCAATATAGTAATATATGGACTGCAAACGGTTGGCTGCTATCTCACTATGCACCAGATTTATTTATTAACCCTCGGGAAACGAAAAATCTTATTTTAACCTCGATGTTTGGAGAAAAAGAAAAAAAAAACAGACGTCAAGAAAATGCACATTATTTGTTGTGGAAACAAGAGGAAAAATTAAGGATTAAGAATTCGTGCAATCGTTGGAGCGAAAGCGGGACCGATCCTGCGCGGAGGAGCGGGGCGGGTTTGTTTGTTTGTTTGTGTTTTTTTTTAAACGAGTTGCTTATTTAAAAAAGGAGAAAAAAAATTTAAAAAAACAAATTTTGGGGAGGGAAACAAAAGGGTCCCGCGGGCAAAGCGAGCTTGGGAGCCTGGTGCATTTTAGGGACTGATCGTGCGAAGCGTTTTTAACGACCTGTTGTTTCGATTTGTGACGGTTTTAATGATGTTGCATCAAGATAAAAACTTATATTCAACTAGAGCCTGGGTCGGGTTTTCTCTCAACTTTTGGGGGGAGGTCGCGCAGCATCGGGGTTTTGTTTGGGGGTTGTTTATTATCCCTTTGATTCCCGGTGCTGATGCAAAACCTTCCCCAAGCTCCCGCTGAGATAAGTCCGGTGTTGAGCGACGCCTCTGCCTCACTGAACTCTGGCTTTTCACTTTTCCTGCCTTTTTGTTTTGTTTTGGTTTGGTTTTTTTTCAGCCGGGTTCTGGGTGTTTTTGGTTTTCTTTCCCGGCTGGAGGGTCCTGGAGACCTTCATCCCTGCAGCTGCTGGGAAGTCACCGGATCCAGTTTGGTTCCAGCTTGTCCGACACCGTCCCGATGAGCCGCTGGCTTGATTTTCAACGGTAATAAATTATTTTTCTTTCCTTTTTTGGCTTCTCCCTCTTGAATTTTTATTTTAAAAAAGGACACCTTAACAAATCAAGCCCACACCTTCCCTAATCCAAGCTTTTGGGCTGGTATTTTACTGAATTTTCTGGGGTTTTGGGACTGTTTCTAAGGATATTTTTTCTCTTTGCCGCAAACCCCAAGCGCGGCTGCAGCTTTTCCCGGACTCAACGGGACAAATTCCAGCACAACCCTTGGTACAACATATTTTTGGGGCATTTTATGTGCTTTTTTAAAATTTGGGTGTATTTTCTGTCCTATATTTTTGCCCAGGCTTAGCCGTGGCAGGTCCCCAAGCTGTGGCATGTTCCCTCCTGCCGCTTCCATAAATCTTCACCGTGCTCATGTAACTCCCTGGCTTTTCCCTGGATTTGTGGGGTGCCTGCAACTCCACAACCTTCTGGTCTTGCCTTTTCTGCACCCCCAAACCTCACTCCCCTTTTTCTTCATCTTTTTCTGGCTTTTTGGTGTCTTCTTGTGTGAGCAGGGGATTTTTGAGCAGCCTGAGCTCGGGTCAATATCGGACTTGAATTTTGGGATGGGAGCTGGGATGCAAAGAGGGACAGTGGTCCCAGGGCTGGACAAAAAGGGGGGTTTGGAAGCTGGGGGATTCACACCTTATTCCTGTATTTATTTAGATCCAGGGAAAATTTTCAAACCTGGCTCTAAATAAAATTAATCCGTGCAGCCGCTCGCGGGACATCGCGTCCCCGAATTTTTTGGAGGTGAATCACAGCTTCCTGGTGGGTTATTCCCTAATTTTCTTCCCAATATCCCTTTCTCTTGGCATATATTTTTGGGGAAAGAACACATCCAGCTGCCTGGTCATGATCAAATAAGAATGTGGGGAGGAAAAGGAATTTGGGGCTGGTACCTTCCCCAAACCAAGCTGGGGGATCTCAGTCCGCGCTAAATCCTCACTCCTGGATCTTTCCGTGATCCCCATTCCCTGTGGGCACATCCTGGGGGTCATTGCCCCTTTTCCCAGCTGGGCTGGGGCTGGTTGGGAAGGCAGAGCTGACTTTGGGGTCTGTGTGGGGTTTTGTGGGAGCGCTGTCCCATGGGGTGTCACCCCAGGACACAGCGCGGTGCCCGTGAGGTGACCGCGATCGTCTCCTGCTCGGGAATCCTTTCCCCGCTTCCATGGCCAAGTGAAGACAGCAATTTAGGATTCCAAAATTTCCCCTTTTCCCTCTCCTTTTGGTTTTATTTTGGGGTGCAACAACCTGGGAAAGATCCCAGATTATTTTGGCAATCCAGGTATTATCCCTTCCTCTTTATCCCAAAGGGATCCCCAATTCCATGCGCCACTGTGATTTTTTTAATTCCCCACTGATTTTTTTTTTTTCCACAAACCCTCCTTGAAATTCCCTAACAGATGGAACAGGACACAGGGTGTTGCTGCCACCCATTAATGTTGGTTCTCCATGGGGGACCCCATCCCACAGTTTTTTTGGGAGATTTGAGGGTGGAATTGCACTCTTCTGCCCCATCATCCTGACCTTCTCCGTGCTCCTGAAGCTCCTGGCTTCCTGGGATTTGGCTTTGCTGAATAAATAATAAAACCTAAAGTGGTTTAAGCCTAGATTTGGCTGGTTTATGACTCGTCTCCTTTTTGGGGCTGAGCCTCCCCTGCTCCCCGGGCTCTGGTGGGTGTCTGGGTGGTCCCTGCTTGGGTTTGCAGCTTTTTTTTGGGATGGCTGCAATATTTGCAGGATCGTGTGTGCATTCCAAGCGTGTTGGCACATGTTTTGGGATGGGGATGTGGCGGGACGGCGTAGTGTGTCGCCCGTGTGCCGCAGGACTGCGGACATCCGCAGGTGCCACCACGTCTGCTGCAGGAGGACGTGTGGCGCTTGGGGTCACTCTGACCTGCTTTCAAAGCTTTTCCCTCATTTTTTCTGATCCCTGAGTGGAGCTGGAGCCTCCTTCTCCATCGTCCTGCTGTTTTTTGGGGCTTGCAGCAGGACCTCAGGACACCACACCGTCAATTCCGTGAGGATCAGCAGTCCTGCCGCTCAGCCTGGGCATCTTCTGCGTCCTCAGCTCCATCCTCAGCTTTTTTCAAGGGTGGAAACAGCAGCCCAGTCCAAAGGGATGCTCCAAGGGCTGCCTGGCACTTGGGATGGGGACATGGGGACAAGCCTTGCGGCTCCTCTTCATGTCCCCCTCCTGCAGAGCTCCTTAACCCCATTTCCAGGCTTTTCTTGCCCGCTCAGTGGGCGTCGCTGAGCTGGGAAATGGCTGGAATTCCTCCAGTTTCCCAGCTCGTGGGTTTTCCACGGGGCAGAGGGGTGATTTTGGGGGCTGCTCACCCCCAAACACAGCAGTACCCTGGAGCACCTTATCCATGGATGCTTGGGATTTGGCGCAGCCCCTGGCAAAATCCCCTTGAAGCGGTGCAGGGTGTTCCGTGCCACCTCCAAGCAGGAATTACTGGGATCACTGGAATTGGGTGGAAACCCACAAGAAGACGATCAATGCAGCAGCTCCAAAGTGTCCCTCGCTCCTTCATCCTCACTTATTGATGCTCCCACCCCACAGGTTTGTCCTAAAACTCCTCCGGAGTTCACACAAATCCCGACATCTCCACAAATCCTGACATCTCCGTAAGGTGAGAACTCCAGTCCTGGAGTTCAGTCCTGGGGTGGAAGCAGGTTGGGCTGCTGGGCATGGAGGAATCTGGGGTAACGTTCAATTAAAAAGCAGGAATTAATTCTAATATTGGCCAAATTAATCCTGGGGAAAAAAAAAAAAAAAAAAAACAAGAAAAAAAACAAAAATTGGATTTGGCTCCGAGCTCAGGGCTGAGCCACTGTGAGCACAGCCTGGGCTCGGTTTGGAGCTGGAATTTTTTGGCTCGAGTGGACCTTTATATTCTGGCTCAGCCAGAGTTGGATTTTTGCACATTTCCTTCTTTCCATGCTCTGGGTCTGCCTGCCTCTGCAGTATTCCTGCATCCCTGGGACACAAACACCACCCTGCCCATGTTACATAAAAATATATTTATATAAAATAAATGTATCTCAATTTATCATGGTGGTAGAGCAGAGTTCTGCCATGGGATCACGACTTTGGCACTGTACGGCTCATCCTGAAGGCTGGAATTTTTTCCAGCTCTCTGCCTTCCCCCAGCCAGTGCATCCCAGTTACACTGATGTCATTCCTAAACTCAGCAGGAAGTGAAGTCCATCCCGAAATCCAGGACATGGAAACTTCCCCCTGAAAAACAAGTACAGCACCACAGCTGGGATTTTATCCCAAATTCCTTGGGTTTGGGTGGGTTTGCTCCATCCAGGGGTAATGCTGCTGTGGGATTTGGGATGCAGGTAGTTGGATCCAGAATATGGGTGTGGGATGCAGGAGGAGGGATATGGGATACAGGAGGAGGGATGCAGGATGCACAGATACAGGACAGCAGATGTGGGATGGAGGGGACACAGGGATACAGGACATTGGATGTGGGATGGAGGTAGTGGGATTCAGGATATGGGAGGCAGGAGGTGGGATGCAGGAAGTAGGATGATGGATTTAGGATGTGGGATGTCAGGTGTGAGGATACAGGACACTGGGTGTGGGATGCAGGTATTGGGATGAAGGATATGGGATGCAGGATGCAAGGATACAGGCTTCATCATTGGGTGTGAGATGCAGATGGGATATAGGGTACAGGATACTAGGATGGAGAATATTGGATGTGGGATAAAGGATGTGATAAATAGGATAATTGGGATGCAGGATAGGGGGTGTAGGAGTTGGGATATGGAATGTTGGATATGGGATGCTCCCTGCAGCGGGCTGTGTGCTGTTGTCACTGCCCCTTGATCCAGGAGGAAAGGGAAGCTCTGGATCATGAGGATCAAGAAGGAGCCTGGCACTGCCCAGCCCACCCTTCCCTGACTGGATAAACTCCATCGAGGATGCAACACCACCAAATCCCAGGAATTCCAACTCGTACCCATCACTGCCTGTGCGTGTGCAGGTGGTGGGATAAAGCAGGTGGGATATGGGATGCAGGCTGTGGGATGCAGGATGCACATCCACGTGTGTGCAGAGAGAACAGCTCACTGCTAAGTGGGAAACATTCCAGGACAGCATCAGTCCTCAGCTCCAGACGTGATCACATCCTGCCAGCCAATGCCCTTTGCTATCTCAGCTGTCTGGGAAGTGCAGTTTTCCTTGGAGCCACCATCCCCAATGCCTGGGAATGCCCTTGTTCCCCTCTCCATCCCCACAACTCTGTATCCCTCCTTGCCAAGCTCCCAATTTAATCATCAGCTCAGTGTTTAATTACCCACAGGATAAAACCCAAAGGTTCCCCGGGTTTTAACCCCCCTCCAATCCTTCCTTTCCATGGATGAGAGTGGAGGGAAAGCAGAGGGAGCATCTTCCCACCCCCACCAGGTTATTTATTCATGGAAAAGGCCGAGGCTGGAGCGCGGCTCCGGCACAGCCCTGGCAGCTGGCGGCTCCCTGGGAGCTGTAATTTGCACAAGCAAAAATAAACTAATTGTTATTTTCCATTTACATAAAGAGAAGGGAAGAGAAGCTGGAAGAGAGAGGGAAGGAGGCCGGGAATGCGAAGGGAATGTGCTGCCAATCCCTTCTGGGAGGGCTGTGCCAAAGTACCGGCTCATTCCCTGCTCCTGTGGGGCTCACCCTGCCTGCTGGTGGCTGGAGGAGTTGAAATTTATGGAAATGATGGTACTGGACCATCATCTTCCTCACCATAGAGTCAGGGCCCACTTCCAGAGGTGTGAAGCCCATCCCGACGAAGACGCAACACAACAGGAGAGAGAGGACAACCACTTCCATCAGCTGGGTGGGAGGAAAAAGCTGCTGGCTTCAGGACAGATTTGAGGGATGGATGGAGATTTATTTGGAGTTTTCACTTTAGCTGTGGTGTGTGGAGCCAAAAGAAAGGCCTGGACATAGAATCATGGAATGTTTTGGGTTGGGAAGGAACTTAAAGATCATCCAGTTCCAAACCCCTGCCATGGGCAGAGACACCTTCCACTGTCCCAGGTTGCTCCAAGCCCTGTCCAGCCTGGCCTTGGATACTTCCAGGGATGGGGCCAGCCACAGTTGTTCTGGGCAACCTGTGCCAGGGTCTCCCCACCCTCCCAGGGAGGAATTTCTTTCCCATATCCCATCTAACCCTGCCCTCTGACAGTGGGAAACCTCAGATCTTTGAGATTTTAATCCTTTTCCCAAGTGACCATTGCTGAAGGGCACCTGGTGGGGATGTGTTTGTGGATCTGGGTTTTGGATGGAGGTGAGAGTGAGGACAAACAGCAGAGGGAGGTGGGAGTGCTTCTCTCATCAACTCTGTGCAGCCCAAGGATTCCTTGGACCAGGGAGGAAGAAGTAGAGGTTTCCCAGAGAGGCCGTGGATTCCCCATCCATGGAAGTGTCCAAAGTCAGGTTGGATGAGATTGGACCAACCTGACCTCGTGGAAGTCATCCCTGCCCATGGCAATGTGGTTGGAACAAGACGATCCATGAGGTCCATTCCAACCCAAGCCATTCCAACAATTTTATGAGGAACACATCCATGACCTCATGCACTGGATGGAGTGGAGACTGGAGATGCTGTTGCCAGCAGCATCAGCATGGGAGAGACCCCTTCCATGCTGCCACATCTTGGCAACCTTTGTCATAACACTTGGAACAAGACGTCGCGGGCGTTTAATTCCGATTTACGCCGACAGGTGCTGTCCGTTAATTAAATATCCATTGATTGTTCGGAGAACACTTCCTTGGGTTTATCGTGTTTCTCCGAGACAAATCAAATTGCCACGTCATTAACTTCCAGCTCTCCAATCCATACATAATTACTGCCTTATTAATACCTCCGAGTTACGAGGAAGTTTGAGGCAATTAATATTTGTGGGATAGTTTGTATCAAGTTAATTCCGTCAGGGTTATGTTAATAATGCGGACATCTAATAAGCTGGATAATTAACGTCTTTCTCGTTAGCATCTTCTCAGGTGCCAGTTAAATGTCAGGCCAGGCTTTGTGGCCGGGCTGTGTTTAATTAAACTCGTTATTACAGAGGGATTCATGGCTGTTACATGTGAACGGAGTCAGGTAGGACCAGCACGTGATTCCTGCCCTGCCTGGGCATTGGATGTAAAATGGGTTTGGGGATGGGTTGGAAACGGGATTCAGGGGATGTTCCAAGGTTGGACACAGGAGAGTTTTTGCTCGGCAGGAAGGTTAGGATATGGTCCTGGTCAGATTTGATCCATCTTTCTTGACTCAGAACAGG